>NC_139044.1:30969285-31584759 GCF_965140915.1 Aythya marila | reverse complement strand
CTGTTCCTACAGAAGCAAAATCCGACTGCGTCTGTCAGAGGGATCGATGGAGATCGATCGTCCGTCCTCCTTGGAGGAAAATGCATTCCTTGAGTTTCTTGGGATTCTTCAAAACTTCCCTGTTGCTACTTAATTTGAACACATTCTAGTAACAGGTAATTAACAAAATAGCATTGTTTAATTATGAAATTAATTCTGATGTACGTACTTGGGTTCCCCTGGGAGGTCGCCTCCAGTGGCTTCGGGTTCAGGTCCTCCTTTGAAGCGAAGCCTAGAGAGATGAAGGCTCAGTCAGGGTGTGCCAGGGGCTGTCTGGCTCTGGGGGGCAGAGGAGTGTGTGTGCAGGGAGCCCCCAGCCACTGCCCAACACCCTGCAGCCTGAGGCTGGTAAATGTGAGAGGGAAGCAAGGACAGGTTGCACGTCCTGGGAACTTTTCTTTTCCACCTGTGTCACGTCTAGGGTGGTTCCTGCTAAAAACAAGAGCCCAGGCATTTCTAGAAATGACACTAAAATGTGTCCCAGTGGACAGACAGCTGCGAGCACTGAGCCAGTAAGTGTTTTTTGGCTGTTTGACTCCCCTCTGTGAGTCAGCCTCCTTGCTGCAAGCAGTGCTGCCACAGCGCCCGCATTTTGCTGGCTGTTTGCAAGGAGCTGTGCAATGCTGGAGGCAGACAAATGATGGCTTCAGCATGTTGGTTTTCTGCTTGGAGAAGAGGGCATGGGCAATGCCACAGCTCACCACATTACAGTGATGGAAGCAAGGCGAGCCATGGGGCTTCAGCCTGGAGGCTGTGTTAGTTTGGAAATCACAGAGAAATCAGTAAAGGGTGGTGGAGACCTACAGAAAAATCATGGGAAACAGTCTCATAGGTTATTAGTGGATTTTAGCTGAGGTCCCGGCTGCAATGTTTGTATGCTACAGCCTTGGGAACATGAGTTTTTGTCTTTGTGAGATGCTGTGAGTCACAGGGAGTTGTGATTTCTGGTTTTAAAGGGTTTGAAAATGCTGAACTTCACCCATGTACTGAATGTCTGGGGAGGTGTCTCCAACCACGCAGCATCTCACTCCCAAGCAAAGACAAAAAGCTGTTCCTTTTCACTAGAGCATGGCAAGATTAGTGGGATTTATCTGGGATAATCCTTAAAAGAGGCAGCAATGATCAGACAAGCCCCAAACTAAACACTCGCCAAGGAGCAGTTTGTCAAAATAATTATTTCTGCAAGCTGCATATTGTTTCTATAAAAGGAGTAAAAGGAAGACTTCCTTAAATCTTCATCAACAAGTCAAGGAAAGACTGTGTTCAGAGAGAGACACTAGAGAGGTAATTTCAGAAAGCGTGACCTTAATATATAAGAGAAGTTGCAAGGTGCTGCAGGGTTTGTCTCTCCATAGCAGTCAGCCTCCAGCAACCCTAGTGTAAGAGCTGTAACAGCTCAGAGGTCCTGGACCACCTGAGCTGGTTGTTGAAGATCCTAATGACTGAGCTGTAATAATGCAGGGAACATTCAAGAAAACGGGGGGAAAATACGAGCTTCAGCTCCCACCAGTCCAACTTCCATTTGCCTGGTTCATCTGAGAATTTATTAATTGTAAATTGAGGTTGGAGAAAATATTTGGCAAAGAAATCTGGCCAAATAAACCTAGCTCCTAGTCCTTTTGGCTTGCCTAGTAATGTTTGTGTGTGTGTATATTTATATATATATATTTATTTATATATTTTTTTATATGTATACAGATTGGCCTATCTTTCAAGAGTTGAGGTTATTCTAAATAGAAGTATATGCTCAGTTCTGGGCCCAGAAAAAGACCTGGGTTGACCTAACTCTTCTTTTTGCTGCTCTTAGGTCTGTCCCCTCCCTGCCTTTTGGAGGGGCTAGGGGCAGTGGGGCCGTTTCCATCCGGCAGCTGGTGAGGGTGTAAGGGCCTGCAGGCGTGATGAGGATGCGGACGTGGCTCCACACAGGGGAGCGGGTGTGCAAGGGGTGTGTGTGTGTAAGCGCTGCTCCTGCCTGAGGGTCACGCTGGATCATACACAGGGTCACACCATGGTTTTGGGGTGCTCAGTGAGGAGCCCTGTACTCTCTCACACTGATGACAGCAAAACAACTGAGCTGAAGCTGGAAGGAAGGAGAGCAGCTGGCAGTGACATGGGGCACCCTGTAGTGCCACTCAGCCCCAGCCATGTGGGGGGCGTGGGCTGGCAGGAGATGCAGGGTTGTAGGAAGGTGATGGCTCTTTTTGCTGGCAGCACTGGTTATGACACTTGGAACTGGAGTGGGCAATGGGCAATGTGAAAAAAAAATGAAGAAATGACTTGGAGCTGTTCATAACCTCTCCTTGTCAAGCAGAGGAAAATGACTGTGCTTTTTTCTTTAAAGCCTAAAATACTCATCAGCTTGTCCTCATGACTGTGGGTGCTCCAGCGTGGCCTTTAATCAGGCAGAAATGGGACGTTTCCTCAGTAGCAGACCAGCACCACGCTCCATCTCACAGCGCCCAGCATGTGCCAGCCTGGCACCGTGTACGTGCAGCCCCCTGCGCCTGCCTTACTCAAAGAACATAAAGGAGGTGGATTTAGTGCTGCTGTGCAGTTAGATATAAGCACGTGCCTTTCACTCTCGCAACCAAGTGGTAAGAGGAAGTCAATTCGTAGCTATCTGCCCTACACATCTAGCTGCACCTGATAAAATCTGCGGTCTGTACCCGAGTGCACAGCTGATCAGCTGATGTGAGCTGATGTCAGCGCAGCAAACCCACGCGTGGGCAGCACGGCTCTCCTCGTTCTTGCCCTGATGAGCGCTGTTACCAGTTCCTAAGGCCGTGGGTCAGCAGGCTGATTTATGCTTGGTGTAACAATAAGGTCACCTGCCAAATAACCTTCCCCACTAATTGGGGATGTGGTCAGTGTCTATGGGCCGCCCTGCTCTGCCAGTCCAATTTAATGTTGTTATTGCCATGGGAATTTCTGCTCAGTGCATGGGCAGCCTCCTCCATGCTAATTAAAGTTCCCTTCACTGATTGTCACAGCTGTCCATGCTTATTAAACTTTCCATTCATTTCAGTAAGACAGCAGTGACTAGATGTGCGCCAGAAACCAGTCCTTTGAAGTGACAATCTGAATTCATCAGACTTTATCATACAGGCACTTCAGTTTCTGAGAAACTATTAATACTACATCCCTTCTCCCACACCTAACCTTTCACTACATTTAATGCAATCTGTCATTTGCTGTCTCAAAATGCCCCTCTGTACCACTGGCATTAGCACTGTAGCTTTTTCTAAATAAACACACGGAAGACTTAAGCTCCAACAGATAGAAACACATCCTCTCTCTGGCTTAGTGTGCTTCTGCTAGAGAAGGGAAATCTGTTCTTGTTTGGGCTGATGCAAATTTTGACTAAACAGCCACAGCTACTGACACTGGATTTGCAAGCTAATGCAAATGGGCAATGCTGCTCATAGCAGCCAGCACAAGGATTAGTCACGCCAGGGCTTTGAAGTAAGCAGAGCATTCAAGAGAATGGTCTTTGCAAGGGCCACCAGCACAGCACAGCCTTCTCAACAAAACTGGTGATGGAAAAGATGTCTTAACGCGAGATGTTCCTTATAAGAATCCCTTATGATGAATTGCCACGTATTTTGCATAGTCTCCTTTAAATGTTCCCAAGAAAAGGGGTCCCTTAAATATGGTCAGTATTGGGACTTGTATCAGGTTGTGGGTTATTCAAGTCTTGTTTTTGTCTCTTGAGCCTGAAACAAATGTTTGTTTGTTTTTTTTTTCTCACTCAAACTCTCACTTTCTAAAAATGCCGTCTTCTCTATGCCGTTTTCACTTTTTAAGGCTAAAACGTTAGAAAATTTAAATAGTATTTGCTATTCTTTATACTCAGTTTAAACTGCCCAATCCTCATCTGAATGCTTTCCCTTGTTAAGTACATTGGTATCAGAATAATTTGTCACCTTTTTCTCTGAATGCATCTTTAGACTGCCTTCTGACCTGTGGCATTACCAAAATAACTTATTTTAAAAAGGATTTCAGCAGCTAGAACCCCTTTCCTGCAGTAGGGCTTTCCAGAGCGCACCTGTTTTGTTCTTGCTTTAGGCAGGAATTTGAGAATGATGAAGGCTCAGAGTAATTTTATCTACTAAGATGTAAACAACATAGTTCATTTATCATTTTAAATACTGTAATTACTTCTTGTTATCAGCAGTGTCATGGGCCTGATGAATAGTGTTAGATTTCCCCATGTGTGATGGAAACCAATTATTCCCAGACTAGTTACTGAACGTCTTAAATATTTACCTGTGTCAAAAAGGCTCAGTCCAGGTTTCCATAAGTCTGTTTCCATTGCTTTCACACATGAAAGAAAAGACAAAGTGTTACTGAAAATAATGGAATTACTGGAGATTACAAAGCTCTGGCTCAATTTAAAAAGGTCAATTCATATGGTGAATCACCATTAACAAATAGGAGCTAAGGAAATCAGTAAACCTGGGAACCTTTACGAACACATTTCAAGCCATATTTAACAGCCTCACATCACTGCCTCCAAAGCAGTCATCTTTTTTATGAGTTTAAATATGCCTCTTCAAATCTATTTTGGTTTTGTTCCTCTTCACTGACACTGAAGCAGTATACTGACTTCAGTATACTTTTGCTTGGCCTAGATTGTTTCCCACTGAAAATCTGCATGTGTCTCCCACCTACTGATCTCTGTATCATTTAAACCCATAGAAACCCAAAGAAGGCATCTAAATCTTTTTTTGCAGCCTATCAGGCGTGGGAAAACTCCATCAGAATTGATGATTTCATAAATAAACCCCAAACTGCCTCTGTTCTTGGAACATGCTGAAGAACTTTTCTAAAAAGTGATGTTTCCCTGACTAGACTGGCAGCTGATGTAGTCTGAACTAGAGCCAGTGGGTGAACCACACGTAGGTTTGGGGGAAAAAAATAAATAAAGGAGCTGTGGGCTTGCCAGTGTCCTCTGGCCTAGTAAAGAACTAGGCTAGTTCTTTACTAGGCCAGAGGACACTCTGAGAATCACCTTGCCATGAGATTGTCAAACCAGTTAGGAGCTATCAGGTTCTTTGGGAGGGAGATTGCTGCATGCGTGAGATTGCTGAATAAACACGTGCTCTCCCTTCAGATAGGAGGAACCCCTGATGCGTTTCGTGGCTAAGGTGATTTTTCCAGGCCCTCTTCCCTCCTCATGCTGAGTGAGCACTGTTTAGATGCACTACGATGAATTTGGAAAACTGAGAAAGTGAAAGGCTGAGAAATCAGTCATGATACAGACGCAAGTTTTGCTGTGATTTCACTCAGGAGGAGAAGTAGGCTGAAGGAAGGACAGGAGTGGGCAACAGAGAAGGAAAAATAGGAGAACTATTCCTAGTTTATCAACCACCTGGACAGGATTACTGGCCAGCATTCTGTACATCCCTGAGGAGAGTCATGAGCACTGAGTGGAGATAGGGATGGTGGCTGTGGAGCAGGACAACCCTATCCACAGCAAAGGTCTGGTGCTTGTTTGTTACCAGCAGGCAACACATTTTCTGACCTCTGTCACTAAGAAAATGGATTTCAGTGAGGCCATCTTGTGAGAAGACAATCTCAAAAGGTTTGCTTCATGCTCAGAGAGGGCTGAGAAGTGTCCAATGGCTGCTAAAAGAAAAGATTTTAATGAAGCCAGTTCTCAGCCTGACTGGCTCAAAAAAAAAAAAAAAAAAAAAAAAAAAAGGCCAAAGAGTAAATCAAGAACAAACAAACACTTCTTGAGCCTTCTTTACAAACACATTGCTGTGAGTTTCAGGGAGAAAAAGTGCAGGAACTGCACTGCACATGAAATTAGCATAGGAGCTGTGCAAACATCTGCGTTTGTAAGCAGAGAAGTGAGCTGAAGGATGTAGAGCAAGGGAATGTGCCTGTGCTGTGAATCACAGGCTTGCTTCTGCTGCCAGCTCATAGCCAAGGGTTACCCTCGGTGCAAGGCTCTGTGGCTGCAGCACAGGCTCCTCAAGCTTATCTGACTTTAACCTCAGAAAAAACAGATGGTTTTCAGTAACTTCAGGAAAAGACTGCTTTTTGTCGGTGGGAGTAATGCTGGACCTCTAGATCAGGTCTTCTCAAGAACTAGTTTGACTCAGACAACTGTGGGTCCTTCCAATTCCCTATGAGGGAGAGCTGTCTATGGCTTCTTTGAGCAGCCTTCTCATGGCTCACATCCTTTGAAAACTTTCTGTGGTGAGAAGACCTTAATAAAGAAAAGCAATAGTTAAGTGCCAAGGACTTGGGGTAGCTGGCTGCAAACATGAAGAATGCACTAATTTCTGAGTGATATGTAAATCTAGGCAAAAGCTCTGTTCTTGGATGTAGTCCTAGACACATCACAAAGCAAGCTCTCAATGAAATGTGCTTTGGAAGGAAAATTAGTATTCTTTTAAGTTGCAAAGGCCTTTTTTTCTTTTTCTTTTTTTTTTTTTTTTCTTCCTTTAATGATGCCTATAAGAATCAAGGGTTTATTTTTAAAATACTACAAGACTGATATATATATATATATATATATATTTAATAATTGCATATTTATCTTGGAAAAAAAAATCTGGGCTAGGTGAGCACAAGATATCAAGAGAGTTGATGTGTAATATCAAGAGCTTCTTAAAAACAGGTAGGGAGAAGCTGAGCAGATGAATGGTGTGTCAGGATGGGCGTTTTCCAAGCAAACCTTTTTGCTAACCTGAGCTGGAGAGAGGAAGTTCCTCGACAGCTTGGCCAAACCCACAGACCCAGTCAGTGTTGTTTGCTGACCAGCATGTGCTCGCTTCACAGAATCAAGAAAAACAACTCTCCTTTCCAAGAAAGCAAGGAGTTGTCCAGGAATTTCCCTTTGATCGTGAGAGAAATTGGCTGCTTGGAGGCAACGCTGAAGCAACAGTGAAGCAACAGTGAAGCAACTGCTTGGAAGAGCTGCCAGAACCTGGGCAGAAAAAAACAGGATCAGGATTCATGGGGAATAAGCAAGTGTATGTTTATGGGTTTTTCCTTCTTGTTCTGTGATTGAGGAAACAGAATAACTCCTGATGGGAAATTTGTGCTTCAAATCATCTTGGGGGGGATCTTAAGATGCCTTAAGCAGATATGTTTGGTTGGGGTCAAACTCTGATTTTTATTTAAACATGCCTCAGCGTTGCATTCCCATGCTTCTCTGGCAAAGATTTGGCTGGACAAAGGACTAGCCAGCACATCCTTTGGTCCAGATCATAGGGCTCTTCCTGTTTGTGTCCCATCAGCGGGGCAGGTCTACCATCCCAGGTGCTCTCTCCCCTGTAGATGGTGTCGTGTAGTTAGTGCATTGCTGTGACTGGCACTTTTGCAGGCAACATATTTGTTCTGCTGTTCTGTACAGGCACATAGCTGTTTCCCCTCTGAAGGTGGGCACTGGATTTTGACAAGGGCAAAGAAGATTGGCAACAAATGTGAGATTAGTAAACGGAAATGGTTGTGCCATTGGTATAGCAAAAAAAAAAAAAAAAAAAAAAAAAAAAAAAAAGAATATGAGACAATTATGGATGGAAACCAGAGGGAAGAGGCTGAGACTGAAACAAAGAGGAACAGTGTAAAAGTGAGATTAACAATAATCTCAAGAGGAGCAGGAGTGCATCCATTTTAAATAGGCTGTAACTAGGTCAACTACAGACAGCTGTTTTGATGAAGAGACTGCTGGGCAAGCTTATACTAGCCTCTATCTCTCAGGAAGTCCTACTGCATGAGGATGTCCTTGAGCCTTACTGTCAGAACCCTTGGCTCTGCCCTGTTGCACTTCTCCCGCACCTCCCAGAGCTCACCAGAGCTGTCAAGGCCCCAGGTGCACCCCCAGGCCTCGCAGCCTCTCCCTCCCCAGGGCATTTAGCTGCCTGTGCTCTCGTCCTACTCCCTGCTCTGGCTGCTCCTGGATAAAAGCCACCCCTGAGAAGCTCTGCTATCCATCAAAGCAGAGCTGGTGTTTGCATGTGAACCGAGTGCTCTGGAGCCACGTGAAGTTTTCGGCAGGCGTCCAGAGCACCCACTGAAAGGGCTGCTTGCTGATGAAGCAGCTGGTGAATTGCACAGCCAGGGAAGAAGGAAAGCATAGATGATGTCTCTCCCCTCAGTGTTAAAGGCAATCTCTGTGTTGCAATCAGCCTGGAGGCTCCCAGGAATAGCAGGAACAGAACGAAATTTAGCTTGATCATAGACCCGATAGGCTGCAAGGGGCTGGGATTTTGTTCCTCATTTTGACTAACAAATAAGGAAAACTGCAAACACTGTGGTAGATGTTGATTCCCACGGCCTGAAACAACAGCTTGCCAGTGACATAGCTGTCCTTTGCCTTCTTGTCCTGGATGCTGCTAGTTGGTATTCAGTGCAGGAGGCTCGCCCTGGTGCTTCTCCAGCACGCACAGAAACCATCTGCAGAGCTGCCTCTTCTAATTAGCTTGTGGGCTAATTTGGGGTTACTAAAACCATGAAAGTGAGCAGAAAACCTGCTCCTAGCAGTCTGGCTCACCTAGGTGGGCTGGAGACCCAGCAGGCCTCCGGAAAGCAGCAACAGGCTCTTGGCGCTGAATACCTGTGTGGTTCGAGAAAGAGTGTGAGGTTAGATGTCAGCTGGCCAGGAGAGAGAAGCAGGACCACCAGGAATATGGGGGCCCCGAATTATCTTTCTGTATGTGTTTTCAAACAAAATGGAAAAGGAAAATGGAAACTAAGGATTAAAAGAAAAAAGAAAAAAAAGCTGAAGAATTTAAAAGCTTAAGAAGGGTGGCAAAAGCAGAAGAAAGGACTCTGAATATTAGTAGGTGCTGTAGTTCTCCTGTGCACTGGAGCAATGGGCACTGGATCCTGAGATGCTGGCCATGCTCAGGGGCTGGAAACGGGAAGAACTTGTAGGGTCAGACTGATGGACCCCAAGCTTCCCCAGGCACAAAGTTCCCCTGTCATTTTGCAACAGCAAATTTTTTAAAAGACTCATATAAATGGGTTTAGGGTATTGTTGTGGGAACAAACCTAGGTTTAATTATTCTCATTGCTTTATTTTTATTTTTTTTTTAAGAAAGTTACACTATTGTCATGCAATAATCACTGTGATATCTGCTCAGTAGATGCAAGTGGTGGAACTAGCTACAAGGAGAAATCAGAGAAGCAATTGCTTACCTGTACTGGGTCGTAAAATGTTCCTGTTATTTGTAGATGTGGAAGGGCCCCTGAATGCTTTGAAAATATTGTATTGGTTAGTACATGGAACCAAAAGACAAAGCGTTCTAGCAATAAAAAAATGTAGTAGTTATTATTAGTAGAATACATACCTGTATTCAGTCCTCTTCCCTGTGCAGCCTGAACCTGTCCTGTAGACATCAAAATGGAGAAGTGTCATTTGTACCATGTTTAGTGCAGGGCTACTTCTACTTGGGACTTTCAGTGAGTCTCATTTTATGGCTATCAGAGTTAATGGTTCATATATAGAGAGTTTTCATTAATATCCTTTCTGAGATGTTAACACTATACGTTTTAAACAAGTTTAAAAAAGAATTGCCTTGCTCTGTCTGTCACATACGTTAGTTAACATTCAGTTATGAATATTACTTATAAATGCCTTTGGTTTACACTTAAGGTGTTTGTAGTTAATGTTGTGATTTACTTTCCTTTCTAAGTTTCCTTAACTCAATTGCTCACACTTGTTATTTGGTTTTATTTCTATTTCAGTACTATCCAGTTGTGCTGGCTATGTGAGGAAGGTTAACAACAAAACAACATCCAGACCAGATACTACTCTTCCTGCAGCGAGCTTACCATGTGAGACAAGAGACGGTGAGTGCAAGCAGGCAGACTGTAAATAATGAAACAATGATAAAAATAATGTGGGAGAATTCATGTGTCTAAAGTGTCTTCATCACTGTCTATACAAAATGCTTTTTTAAGGTGATTGGGTTAACACATTAAATTCCAATTGTACAAAAATACTGAAGGCTCAAAATGCTTGCAGAAGATCATGTCTTCAATCATGCTTTTCTTCTCATTACTTATTTTTATGAAGTTTGTTAACAAACTTACACCTTAACATTCCAAAACCTGCTGAAATTAGTGGGAATGTGTACCTGACTTCTGTGAACACTGGCTGGGGGTCTGCAAGATATTTTTCTCAATAAAATATCATAAATGAGACCATTTGGAATGGTTGTCTCAGGAAACAGGAACAGGTGCTCCCTGGGGACTTGATATTACAAAATTAGTGACAGCAAATAGTTTATGCATGACCCAATCTCAAATCTTCACAGGCCAATGGAAGTCTTTTGATGGGATTTTACAAGCTGTGCTGAGAGAGCTTGCAAACTCCGGAAGCCAAAGAGATCCTGTTTTAGTAAATTGCAGGCTCATCTGCCAGACTTTTGAACTCTCTAGGCTTCTAGCTCTGGCTCCAGGTGATCTGCAGCTGGCAGAGGCTGCCTTTTCAGGTTCTGGAGAGGAAGGTCTGCTTATGCAGCAGCGTTGCACAGAGGTGGGCATGCTTTCCATACCCAAGATGGGTACATGCCAAAGAGCTGGAAGAAAATTAGCTTTGTGCCTGAAAGCTTGCCTCGGTTTGCGTTTGTCACAGCTGAGCCTGAATGTCTATGTAACACAATTTACAAGGTCAGTAGAAACAGAGTACAAGAGGCTAAGAAAGAGATTAGCTCAGAAGCGTTGTGTGCCATAGTTTTTGCTTAGTCCCTCCACACCCTTGAGCAGCCTGGCTTGCCCTCTTTGCTCCTTTTGGGTGTTGCTGGGCCCGCGGGGCTGTTTGCTCTTGTTGTGCCACCCCAAGGCATCCCTGCAGTATGCTGTTTTTTGCTGGAAGGAGTATTGTAGTAGTAGAGGGGAAAAGTGGTAATCATGTTTCCAGGGCCTACAAGGCTTGTTCTTCCTTTGATTTGGAAAGCCAGAGAGTCTGTGGCATGAAATTGTGTGTCTGTTAAAGCAGAGCTCTGTGCAAGCCAAAGGCTGAGCAAGAAGTTGAACTGGGGACAGGCAGTAACCAAGTGATTGCAAGAAGTGGGCCAAAAAAATAAAGGCAGTGGAGTAGAGAAACCTTCTAAACACCCAATTAGAGATGTTCCATTTAAGATCAATGCTGTGGTGGTAAACAGCAAGAATGGTTGTATGTAATGTGTGGCTAACAGGGCAAGGAATGAACATGCAAGGCAAATCCAAAACCAGCTCTGGAAACAGTGGCGGTCAGGGCTGGGATCAGCAAAATGCAACCATGCTGGGGAAGAGCTCTGATCTGCCACAGAAGATGATCCCAGCCATGGTTGGAAGCAAGTCTGTAGTGAGTGGGAGGCATGGAGGCAGGAAAGGATGCCAGGGCAGCAGAGAGAATTGCATTTTGGGATGTTCCTTACAGATGATGGAAACTCATGTGAAAAGGTGAGCAACTACTCTGTGCAAATAACACAACTGCACCCCACAACTTGGTCAGCACCGCTGGTGGGCTGAGCAGTCAGAGTTAACCTGGGGGGAAGGCAGCATCCAAACCCAAGCTCTAGCTGTTCCACCTAGTGTCCAGATGGAGCTCTTATCCCCCTTATCCTGTGCTTCCCTTATTCCTATATGTATGAGCCTTGATGTTTTTGCACTGTTGGCTGAGAGTTTTCAGTGCTTTCTGTTCTGCTTTCAATGATGATGTCTTTCCTCTTTTTCTTTTCTTTCTACTCTTACTACTGTGATGAGTCACAGCTGGGGATGAAAGCACAGCAGTGTACAGTGGTAGGCAGCTTGGGGTCACTGGCTGAAAAGAGATGCAATGGTTGAACTGAGCTGGAGCGCACGGCAGGCACTTTCTGCCTGGTGTGGAGGTGCCAGCTCAGTGCTTTGGTCTGACACAGAAGATGGGGACATGACTGTGATCACAGTGGTCACAGAAGCACTGGATTTATAATCAATCCTTATCTAGGGTCCAAGCAGCTGTGCAGAAAATTGCTTGAAGAGCTGGGACGGGAGAAGGCAAGTGTGTTCATGGTTCCTGCGAGCATGCTGGGTTAACTGCTGTTGGAAAGAGGCAGAAGCTGTTGTTGTACCAGAGCACAGCTGAAATTTGAGTTGTGCCCAGAGCAAAATAGGTTTTGTATCCACTTTCAGAGCCCATTCCTGTTGCTGCTTCCTCCTCAGGATATTCCTGTGCTGCATACTGCACTGGTGAGCTGTGCACTCTTTAGTAGGGCAGGTAAGGAGGAATAAGCTGTCAAATGCCAAGCTAGATACATCAGTGTTTTTTTCATTTAGCAGTTTTGCCACGTTGAAGTCTTTAACGCAGGAGTCCTCTGATGGAGCAGTCTCATAAATTTTGGTGATTCCACATCTTTGACAGAAACAGAAGATAAAGGGGAAAGAAGAGAAAGAGCTAGGATGGAGTTCTACCCCTGCTCCAATGCCCTAAGCTGCAAGTCCTGCTTTGCTTTTGCCCCTGTGAACTTTTGCCAGTACCAGTGGCTGGAAATGAAAACACCTTAGCTTACAGCAGACACAGCTGTTCTCCTTCTGACTGTGCTCTGTTTTAACGTTATTTACTTCTGAAGCGTCTTTTGCAGGTGAACTGTGAATGCCCTGTGAGAAGTAGGTCTGCAAATCCCTGTGAGCCAAGATGTACAGAACATTTGACTCTGTTTGGTCAAGCCAAACTCTGGTTATGCCCAAGGGCAACATCAGAAACTTCAGTTTGAATAACAGGAGTGAGTTCAAAAGACTCTTCAGACAGAGAAAACTGATTAACTGCTTGTGTGGTTATAGCTTCAAAAGTAGATTTGCACTTTTTGTTTGTTTTGGTTTTATTTGTTTGTTTTCAACAAGCTGTTCTCCTTCAGAATCAAGAAGAGATCAGGATAATTCAGGAAGCCAGATGCTGAGCAGCGACATGCTGGACATGGTTCTAGAAATGAAGTCCATGAAGTCAGAAGTAGGTCTCCACGGTTTCAGTGTTGCCAAAACTTCACCTTCAACACACATCTCTTACTGACTGGGTAATCTCAGATGGGTTTTTCTAATTGTCAGTAAAAGACAATAATGTCCTCTTTTTTGCTCAGCCTGAGGGTACATGAAATAAAAAAGAGCAACAAGCAGGACCAGGTTTACAGGCACATTAGGTACCGAATGATGCAGTTTCTCACTGAGACTAATCTGCTTTGAATTGTGTTAGCACTTCTGTTAATCTTGCTATTCACATACTTGCACATTTGATGCAGTAAGATTAACCCCGTGGAGCAGGGCAGGAGCATGGTCTGTTGGTCTGGGTGTGCAGGGTCCCTTGTTCTTAGCCCTCCAAGCAGGAGGGAATTGATGAAGGGGGATGCTCATGGTGCAGGCAGGCTTTCTAGGCAGAAGTAGTAAAGTAGGAGACTTCTGGGCTCGCAGCTGAGTTTGATTTAATGGTGCTTTCCCTCAAGACCTGAATTGGCCAGAAGATGCCTGCCACGTGCTTTGGCTCTGAATTACTCAGCTGCAGGGATGACCAGAGTTAGGTGTGTGAGAGCAGAACCAAGCTCTAGGCACTCAGAAATAGCAACAGGGTATAAAACCTCCTAGCTCCCTTTCATTCAAAAGCAATCATATCCTCATACTCAGAAACTTGCAAATAACTGAAAATGTTCTCCTTTCCTTGACTGCACAGCTGAGCAATTACACATTGTATGGGCAATCTCCTCTACATGTTTGCATTGCAGCCTGTGGCTGGAATGGAAGCAGACTTCTGGATGAAGATACAGAGCTCTGAACAGCCACCACTCTGTTGTCAAAAACACAAGTGGTGTGCCAGGAATAACATCACATTTATGCCAGGCTCAGGACCACAGCCTAAGGTTTCCAAAAGAGCATTGGTCTAACTGAAGTCAGCATTTCAGAGCTCTCAGCCCTAAGTTCAGACAGCAATGCAGCCATCTGTATTTTATATCTTACAACTAAATGAGATTTTCCTTTAAGAGAGTAAGACAGAAGGAAGCAATAGGCAAATACAATTCAAACAGCACACACTTTATCTCAAGTGTTGCAAAATCCAGCATTTTTCAAGGCTGAAATATGCAGCAATTTGCTGGAAAGGCTTCCCCAGAGGTATGGGTGATCAGCATCTCTGACAATCAGGCCAAGCATCTATTTTTGAGTTTAAATCCAGCTTGTATTCAACCACTGACTTTGCTGGGGCTTGAAAGGTTATTTGATCATTGCCACCTTAAAACACATTTTATCGAATGCCTTGTGGCACATACTTCTTCATGGTACTTACTTGATGCTGCAGCTGCCACAGATGAATATGCTGGGTGGACGCTGCTAGAACCTGAAAATAAGACATTTTGATTTTCAGCTATTGAGCCATAATAAACTGCATTTTTTTTTTCTAATAATAAATATAGGGGAGAATTAAAGACTAGGGAAAACCAGGTGTGCAAAAATCTTGAGGATAATTCCATCATAGTGTTTTTATCTTTGAAATCAAAGAGTTGTTACAGAAAATATATTATAGCTTTCATTTATTGGAAGTTATCACAGAATCAAATCTAAAATGTATATTGAGCTATTTGTTGAATGCTTAGTCCAGACATATGAATCAAGGAAATATTTGTTGACTACTGCAACTGAAAATTATCACAGCATTTGAGGATGGAGAGCTTCCTCCCACATGGATCAGTTTAGATGCCAGTATATTATATGCAAAGATAAGGACTAACCATAATTGCTGTGTTTGCTGCAGATGAACTCTTATCTTGGAGAATCTACACATGTTTATGTGAGGCACACTGATTTTGTATGTGTCTCAAAGGCTGTACAGCTCTGACTCCAGCCCATCTGCTGGAATTAATTTCCTTATCCACTCTGTGTGTCTGCATTGAACTGCTGACTTCATGATCTACTAAATAATGGTATGTTCAACTGCCTGCCTTGTTCCTTTAATTCTAGCAGAAGTGTTGGTCAGAGGAAAGCAATGCAAACAACCATGCTACTGACCTGTATCTCTGACCCTATGCTGCAGTCCAGGTCGAGACTTGACTGCAGCTGCAGCTGTCATGGTTCTGGTTGTTGCAGGTGTTGTGGTTGGCTTTGGTGTTGTGGTGAAAGGATCTGTGGTCGTGCTGGTTGGGGTTGGAGTTGTGGTGGCCAGTTGTATAGTTGGTGTCGGTACCGGTGATGTCTGATCCACCTTGCGGCCTGTGTCCCCTGCAGGAAAATCAACACAATCACCCTATGAAGTTCTATGTGACACACATAGAAACATCATTAGTAACACTCCCTCTTTAAGGCAACCAAGTCACTGGTGTTTTCCTCAGGGTGTCTACAAACATTCTCATCTGTGGACCTCATGCCATGCATGCCTGTGTGATGCTGTCTAGAGGTGCTGACAGCAGGCTGTCATAGCCTTATGTTTCCTCTATACTTTCTCTGCTTTAAACAGGGAAACCTTGCTGCCTGACAGATGTCTCAGACCTATGCAGTGGTTCAAACAGCCAGTTGCAGTTCCTGTTTTGCCATCATCTTTTCTCAGTGTAATTAAGCTGTTAGAAAGTCCATATAAATGGAAATCAACTGACATCTGGTAATAAAAGATGGCAATTCTGAGTCATAGACCAGAATAAAATATGCATTGCCTACTGCATCACTGAAATGCTCTTGGCAGAAAGACAGCTTTTAGGGGAGGGTGATTCAGGAGAGGGTCAGGGCAGGAGCAGCACACACAAGGGCTTTGGCTGAGGGGAGCATGGAGGAGAGCACCGCCTGGGAGGTGCCGATTTTATCTCACTTTGACTCAGCTCACAGTTGTTACTACTTTTAAAGTGTATCATCTGTCGTGAGAACAGACAATTCTAGTTGCAAAAATGTGCATACTAAATAGCATTATACAAAGTTTTTAGCATGATTACAGTTCTTTCAAGTTGTTATCTTAGAAAGGAGCCTTTCCTGTTCTCTTCAATCTATCTACCAAAATCCACTCTAGAATATATTCCACGTTCACCCCAGTCTTGCTCCTCTCCTCCCTGCCTGTATCCCTGGGGATGGCCTGACAGGCTGTGTGCACTGAAAGGGAATGGTGTGCCTTTATTCAGTCTATTCATTGCTGCACAGCACAAGCTTGCATTTTATTGCTGGATGTTCTCCTTTTGGAAAGCACCATCATGAAGCTGTCTGGTGGATTAATTACCACCTAATGCTAGCCAGTGAAAAACTCAGACCTCAGACAGTTTTAATGGGATAATGCTGAAAGAGAGCTCAGAAGAAAAACAAAACAACTCAGCTGAAAAATCAGCGTGAATGGCTCTCTGGGCTGAGCAGTGCCCTGCTCCACACTGCCACACTAAAAGCAAGAAGACAGAGGGCACAGTGATTCTTCCCATGTGATGTGGTGCTGCAGAAGCCAGGAGCGGGCATGTCAGCTCTCCATAACCTAGGCTGCATGGAGCAAGGAGGCTGCAATCTAAAAGTATAGCAGAAAACCCTGGGCCAGGGAAGCAGCATAGTAAGAACAGAGCAAAGATATTGCCTTGGCACTTGTTGGCTGGGTTTCTGCTAGAGCCTGGGACACGAGAGGAGCTCCCAAGGGCTAGCTGTTCCCAGTGCTCCCAAAGGCAGGGTGCCCACCTCCCTCACAGGATCTGCACAGGGTTTGCAGGGCATAGGTTCTGCAGAGGAAACTACTGAGAGGTGCAATGCAGGCTTTTGAAGTTTGTGACACTTGAACTCATCCAAAGCACAGGCAGAAATTAAATGGTGAGGCTGTCCTCTCTGCTCTGAGTAGTCCCATGCCTTTCAGGCAGCGGTTGCAGGCACTCATGTAATGGGGTCACTTCAGAGGGAAAGAGGCTGTGGAGTGGAGGCTGGTAAAGCTGTGTGTTACCAGTGTCAGACTGCTTCTCATGAACAGTTGTGGGCATTCTAGGCTGGATGGGATAAAGCAGTGGGCTTTCTGTAGAAAAGGGCACTGAGATTCCCAGCCCCTACCTTGTTCCAGTGCTTTTTCTGATGTATTAGAGGTGCCTGCACTCTTCAGAGCTTTTAAGTCTTGCTCAGGCTTCTTAGGCTCTGCAGAAAAAATGAAGACATTAGGAAATCCAGCTCTGAAAGAAAACAAATTTAAATTTTCTATTCAGAGATTATTTGTCCTCAAAAGCAGGCATCCCATCACCTAGTGTTAGAAAGGCTAGTTGGTCTAATCAGAGCTTCCTCACCAGGAGAGAAAAAGTGATGGATGGGTGCCTCTAGAGAGTAGTCAGCTGATGTTGTTGGTGCCTGATTTAGGTGTCTGATTTCCCAAAAGCTCCTGCCATTGTCAACAGAATTTATGAAGTGAGCAAACACTCTTTTTTTTTTTTTTTTTTTTTTTCTTTTTCTACCAATAAACCAATCCTCATAAGATTAATGAGAGTCAGGCTCTTGGTGTGTGTAGGGTGCCTGGTGAATATGCCCTACCATGTGACGTTTCAGTCACTAATTCACATTCAGATGCATCTCTTTCTTGCCTGACATTCCCAGATGGGACCACATCCTGAGTGCCATGGACTGGCTTAGAAGGATTTGTTTTTTTTTTAAATTATTTTTTGTCTTTCTGTTCTTCTAAGACTCAAAGTCATCAAAGTACTTGGAACATTTATTACAGTTCATTTATTGCTACCCAGCAAACAAATCCGCCTATGCATTTGTGTCTGACTGAGTACTGGAAGATTTTGATCTTTCTTTCTTATTTTTTTTTCTCTTCTCTAGCTATTTTGACAGCGTTGACCTATTTAAGAAATTGCTCCAGGGTTAATGGCTACTTAATAATTTGTACTATTTTTTTTTAAATGTAGCTTTTTTCTTTTTTTTTTTTTTTTTTACCTGCTGTGATTAGTTACAACTTTGGGAAGGTTTTTCCTCCTCTGCCCATCTTTTGAGGGGCATTTAAAGAAACATCAGGTACTATGAGTCTCCAGTGCCCCTAGGATGAGGACCAAAAGCGCGTCTCTGACAGCGCAGATCAGATGTGAAGTAGGATTTTCTCTAATCTGGCAATAAGTGTAATCCTCAAAAGACTGCCTTTAACACCTAGATACAATGGGTTTAAATACCCAGCTGTGCAATGTGGTCTCTATAATTTAAGTTGGAAGAAGATAACTTTCTGAAAATTGAAAAAGAAATATGAAATACCGTATTGCAAGATGGCTCTAGCACCATATTACAGAGATCTTATCTCAAGAACAAACTGTTTCTGGCAGCATACAGCTGAGATGGCTGAGTGGAGGCAGTGGGAATAAACTGGGTTTGGAGAAGACTACTCGTGGTGGTCTGATCTCTACTTGTGGGACAGGGATGGGCAAAGCAAGGCAGTGGGCTCTTCAAGTATTGTGTTTGATATATCAGTTATTATTTGCTCCTTTGGTCATCCTGGGTTTTCTCTGCATGAGTGCACAGTTTCTGTTGCTAGGATTGTAACACTTTCATTCATTCAAACTGATTCAGGAACAAAGTGAAGGAAGTCACTTGCATCTTTGCTTTGCTGCAGGAGCAGTTTTCTGATATTTTGTTTGTGACTGCAACGTGGTTTGATGATACTTCCCATTCCTATACAGATTTTCATGTAATGTCAGTTTTCTCACTGGTGGAAGAAATCATTGCTTACAGCCTACTGAGCTCTACCCTGAATGTGATTGTTCCTGCTCTGGTGTGAGGAACTTGGACTGATACTTCAAGTGTGGTTAGATTTGGGAACAGAGAGATGTAGTTTTAGTGAATGCTTCCTAGAAAAAAATAAAATAAAATTCTAAAGTATTGCCTCCTTTCTAGTACTGCATAATATTTAGGCCAATGGTTTCTGCATCAAGACATATGTACAAATATGTACCTACTTGTCTGTAAATGCGCAGGAACCGTAAATTAAAGGCCTGGCTTTAGGTGATGCATATTCAGTCTGAACAACTACAGCATTCAGATGTCTTTGTGTAAATAAAAACCTAAAGATGAGGAAAGAGCTCTGTACTTTTGCTTTCATGGATCAACAGCAATATACAGGAGAAGAGCAGGACTCCAAGTAACAACTGTGCAACCTTGGGTGGATGCACTTATTGACAAGCATTTGAATACATGGGGAAGATACATTGCATTTCCTTATACCACTGTTTACAGTGCATAAGCTCAGAAAGGCTTGGGCTCAGCAAAGAGCAGAAGACCCATGATAAGGAAGTGTGTAGTAGCAGAAGACATTTATTTTTTCATTCAGACTCCCTACGTAGAGCCTAGACTTTACACAGTTGTGACCGGGAGCACAAACAAATGTCATTTCCATGATAGAGACACTTGAATATCAACTACCACCTGGTGTGTGGCTTGATATCAAAGACCTCTGAAAACAACTAAATTATTTAAACCGAGTTGAGTATGACAGAGTAGGCTACAGGCTAAAGTGATTATACAGAGTAATTCCTTATCATATGATCCTTAGCTAAAGCTGCTGTGCATTGCCATCTGTGTCATTAATATTGTAGTACTATGTATTACTATATAATAATTATTATAATCCACTATATATATATGTACTGCATACATCAAAGATCCCAAGAGATAACACAAATAGCACTAGGAGAAAGATACAACATCATACTCTCAGACTTAAAGCAAGGGGAAAGGTAGGTGGGAACAGAGGTTTGTGAAACTGGGCATAACAAAAAAAAATATATATATATATCTAGAATAATTCTATGTGCTTAATATAAAGAAAACATGAGAGACTTGAATGAGATAATAATATTGATGAACATAAGGGGTACATTAACTTCAGTTTCTCTATAATTAAATCTTTACACAACTGAGATGCTACAAGAGATAGATGTGAATAGACATAAGGAAAAGTCCATCATAATTACTTGCCTGGTTTAACAGCTGTACTTTTTGAGGAAGAATATTCAAGAGTTGATGGATATGTCACACCTTTTCTTGGCTTGCCCTCTAAAAAAAAAAAAAGAAGCATAACAGAAAATTATAAGCTTTCTTGCAACAAAACTCCCATCTAACATATGTGTTCAGAATCAAACCTCGCTTCTTCACTGCCCAACTCATTTTCTTGAAGATTTCTTTCATCTGCTGGCAGAATCTAAAAACTGTTTCACTAAAAATACTAATGCTTAAATCCAGCATCATAAAAAAAGATAGAAAGTATGAAAACACAGGCCTGGGATGGATTTGAAGAAGTCAGGTAGTTCATTCTTTTGCTCTCACATGGTTAAGGTTAAGCATAAGGGGATTGTTCCCGAAGAACATCTGTATAACCTGTACTTAAACCCACGGCCTCCCTATGTAGTCTTTTCCAGTGCCCGAATATGTAGTTGAGTTAGAAAGTGTGTTTGATGTGGGATTCGTTTCATCAAGCACACAGCATTCTTCTCTGACCTCAGTTTTGCAATATCTATTTCTAGCAACAGTCTTTTGCAGTAATAACAGTGAGAGAAGACTGTGCTTATGTGTGGGAACATATGGTTCCTATATTTAGATTTAAAATGAGGGTCCTGTCTTAAAACAATGAGGTATGTTTCCCAGTTAAGCTTTAAACCACAAATCTTTTTAATGCCACACCAGATGCCATCTCTATTGGCACATGTGGCCATGCAATTCCATCTCTTAGGGTAGTTTTTATATTCCCAAGGTATACCTGTATCACTCAATGAAAAGTGTTGCTCTGTTTAGGGAAGACTGCTCTATCCTCTGAAAGCTGGACAAAATATCTGTGCAAGCTTGGGTGTGATGTACAAAAGGACTTCTAGACCCTGGGGACTCCTCTGCAAAATGATGTGCTGTGTCATGCATCTGGACCACCTCAGATAGATGTGCCTTCACCTCCTGCAAAACCTGAGTCATGATGATAGGTTTGCTTTTCCTTATGCCCTCAGTGAATTCTTGTAGATGGTGTATATGGGTACTGTGAGCATGACAGTTGTCATCCTTAGTAATTCATTGAGAGATCAACAGCATTCAGCAGAACTTGCTGCTACAGACTGAGCCGCACCTGGGAACTGGGAACTATGTCCCATGTGATAGCACACAGAGAAGTATATGTGCCAGAGAAACTGGTCCTTTATGTGCAGGGATGGCCATGGAGCTTGAGAAGCACTGTCCTTTGTCCCTTTGCATGTCTCTAGCCCCTTGATTTTACTCTTCTCTGAAATCTCAGTCATGAAAAAGCCCTAGATGAAGGAGTTAGTTTGAGTTACTAATGAGGCAATGCTGTAAGGATCTATTACATTTCTCATTTACAGTTGTGTAAATGGAGAGTAGAGCCATGGAAGTCAGCACAGCTCCTGCAAAGACCAAAGCGCTTTAACATACATGGACAAGCTGGAAAGAGCTTTCTCCTTGCCCTTGGGTCTCTCACAGAATCTGGACTAAGTGAAGAACAGCAGGTCTTCACTTTTACTTTCCTCTGAGCTAAAACTGGGCTCAGGAGACAAGCAGGACTAAGGAGCTCTTTCTCCAATTTGGGAGAAAGATTAAAATGTTATAGGATTGCAGATGATTTCTAAATGCATTTCTTTATCCCCAGCAGTGGCGGAGTGATAAGGTGAGTTGTTACACAGATGCAGCAGCAGCATAATAATCTGATCTAAATTTAGACTCTTTTTGTGATGCTTCTAATGTAAACCTGAAGACTGCCACTGTGCAAATAAACTAGGTTCTGGCTATGGGGAAGCTGCGTACTCCTGGGCTCTGTGGGTTTTGATAAACATCATCTTGTGTCCCATTGTCCCATATGTGGTCAAAAGGTAGGTCTGAAGCCTGACCTGAATGCGGCCCTGCTTTTTGGAGCAATGGTAATGCATCCTTTCTACCGATGTGTCATCTGGAAGAAGTTGTGTCTAGGCCGGAGTTTGCTTAACATGCTTAAAAATGGGTTCACATCTGGGTTGGAAACCTCAGTTTCAGTCTGTTTGAAGTACAAATTATGGTGTGGTGGCCGCTCACCCTCTCGTGCCTGTTTGTAAGTAGCAAAGCCAGAGGTTTAGAGCTCTATTTTCTTAACCCACTAGCTGCGAAACTCCCACTAAACTGAATGGAGCCATTCAGCTGAGTGCCAAGGCATTTCAGTGCTTGAAAGTGAATACCAGTGCATTTGCATACCTCCTGGTGTGCTGACTGCTTTAATCCCAGAGGACAGACCTTGTTCCCCTGCTGCTCCCAAATCACGCCACCTCATTCCCTGGGTCCCCCAGGGATTCCTCCTCTGTGCTCTTTTGTGTGGATGCTCATTCACAATTTAAACATCACAAACTCCTGGTGACAATGTCCTAACTAGGAATAAAATGTTGGCACTGTCCCAGGGTACAGCATCACATACATGTACAGTTTTGGTCTGATGAAGGGGAACTTGGATGGAGAACAGGAGACTCAGTGCAAGCTCTAAAGCTTTAAATTAATGCCTTAGGTGACTTGTATTTTATGGGGGAATGCGTTATGCAGCTCTGTGTTTTTATGACTCATAACTGTAAAAAAAAAAAAAAAAAAAAAGCAAGCCAAACCAAAACAAAAACACCATTTTTCTCTTTTTGAGAATGAGATCTGACTGCATGCAGCCACAGGCTGCTGTGATGAATAGCACAACCTTCTTGGGGTTTTAGACTTCTGAATTTCTCTCTGAAATTCAAAAATTCCCACATTTTCATCAGGTATAGTAAGAATTCCTTTCTTATTTGTATATGAAACGTGAGATGAGACAGGCTATATTATGTCACGTTTATGCTTGAGCTAGTTCATAAACTACATTTACATCAGAGGGACCACTCAACATGCGTAAAATTAAGTGTATGAAAGACAAATCTCACCATGCCTGTATCAGTATACAGATTTTTCATCATCTCCTCTTATGTGTACTTGTGACTTTCTCTTGTATAATCTCTTGTAGTAACTCGTTAATTAATTAAGAACAAAGTTTCGTTACTACAAATCAAAAATTCCTACAGTTTTATAGGATAAGCGAGCAGCTGCTGAGGTAAAAAGTTCTTCTTTCTCATTTATGTACCAGAATTACAATGTGCTGTTTGTTGCGAAAAAAAAAGCAGCAACAAGTACAAGTAGCAATTCAGCTATTCCAGGAAATCCATACTCATCCAAAATAAATCCTTCTCAATTTGGTGTACCCATGGTAAAATGCTGTAAAAGTGCATCCAAATATATTAATGCAAACTCCAGATGGCAATTCATTTTGGTCAGCTTCTAAAACCTCTGTTGCTGTCCACAAATTTTCACATGAAAAGAACATTTCTTTATTTTTAGAGGCTGTTCAGTTGCTTGAGCTGTTGATTTTTCCCAAAAAGATGAAGTTAACTAACATCAGTTGGTCACGCCTATCCCAAAGCTTCAGATGTGTGGACCAGCAAGAACTTAACCACTGGATGGATGCAGCAAGAGGTTAGATTTAGAAATTGTATATAAATTATGAATTTCATCAATGAATCCAAGGGAGCTACTGGGCAGAAAAAGGAATTAGCATTGAATTGAGATGGATTTCCCTGCACTGGGTAGATAGCAGCACCTTTTGGCTCACAGAGGTGGGAGAATTTCATAACTTATTTGGGATACGACAATAACATTTTTTAATATAGGGTTTTGTATTAATACAGTATGGCTATATATGATTTGAGAAGGCTTGGCAGTTTTTATTTAAAGGTTTATATGGATAAACTATACATATTTAATTTTAACGAGGAACTCAGAGAACCTGGGCCATTGTGTCCAACGGCTGCAGTGAAAATGTGTGGCTTTCTCAGAGTAAACTCAGAGTAAAACAGACCAAAAGGCTTCTCTGCAAAGCCTGAATGGCAGCACAGAAACAAGTTGTTTCAGAAGACACAGGTGCAGAAGCAGACTGAGGGGGCCAAAAGGCCACTTAGTTTGCTTAGCAGCAATACTTGTCAGGGTGGAGAGCAAGTGCATTAGGGAGATCTTCCCACCAGTACCAAGGCTCAGGTTTTAAGCATCAAGAGCAGGAGCTGGGCTGCCCTTGGGCAGTCAATCCAGACTGTCTGTCACCTCTGGCAGACCTGCAGAGGGCTGAGCCCCATGCACCTCTGGTGGGGTGTATTTCTCTTTGAAGCCCAGGATAAGAACTAACTGAGGTGCTCTGGCACAGTACCTGAGACGAGGAAGGACTCCCTCCAGCGCGGCAGTGACAGGGATCGGACTCCATTGGAGAAGCTCCCCCGGTAACCAGCATGGCCGGCCACTTTCTGAACCAGGATCTTCCCGCCTGTGTTGTCAATGATACCACTGCAAGGGGAAAACATAGTAGCTGAAGGAGGAAACGCTCCCCAGAAACATAGAGACCATTCAGCAGTGCAAGAGGTAGGAAGCATTTGCTTTCATCTTTAAGCCAGGATTTACAGTGGAGCCATGAAGCTACTGCTAAGTCTGCCACTGAGAAAAAATTGTACTTCTTCAACACAGAGAAGAGCAGTTTGCCACACAGTGCTGTCGGGCTCTGTTTGCTCTTCCCATAGATCTATGTGTTTTGTTTCTAAGGACGAGTCTCTGCCTTTGTTAAAATTCCTACAAGCTAGACTGCATGATTGAAGATATGCAATATACTCACAGGAGTTTTAGGGCCAGCCATGCAACAGAAATAATTTAGACAAATGCAAGGCAAGCCTCCCACTTGCTTGGCTTTTTCTTTCATGAAAACTGATGTTTTCTTTGATTTTCAGAATGCATTACCACAGAAAACTAAGCCTGGTTCTGGCCTCAGCCCAGACTAAAGTGAACAAAATATTACTACAAAAAGCTGCAGAAAACCTGACCATCTCCTTGTCTGGTGCACAAGAAATGGTGTTTGACATTTGATATAATATTTTTCTCAGGACAAACAGAAAACTTTCACTGTATGCAACCTGCTGTGGCATTATTAGGACAGTACAAAAAATGATTGCTACTACAAAGGGCTAGTATAATTGACAGTAACTGCACAGTGCATGGCAATTAGTAATGGGCAGCCAGCAGTGGTGAAGAATGCGTTACTGCCTTAGCTTTCTCTGATGATTGTGAGAAGCTGGTGGTATAATAACCATAAGGAAAGGAAATTCACTGTCTGCAGAAATGCCGATGTAAGTTAATGAAGCCAAACTCAGCTCGCAAATGAGGAAAACTGAAATCCTCACTCCAATAACACAGGGAGCCAGCATTTGAGCTGTGGCAGAAATTGCATTCACCGTCAGCATTTTATAACCTCCCACCGGGACAAGCTCTGCTTGCAGCGATGCACACAATTTCCAATGTGCATTCGCAGGAAGAATGTGACAGGTGAAAGCCGGTCCCTCGAGAGCCATCTCCCAGCAAGGGGCTGAGCAGGGCAGCTGCAGCCAGGAGATGGCAGCGCTGCGCACACCGGCACCTCTGCCGGGAGGTGCGGCTTCGTGGTGGGCTCTCATCCACAGCACCTTGCGTTCGTCCTCGGTCCAGCATGGGCTTCACTGTCTCCTCGTGGGCATCACCCCCTATAGCAGAGCTTTTGTCTTCTTACAGGTTCAAGTAAAAATTCACAGCAGACAGTTAAGGAAACGAAATACTTTGCATCTTCTTATCGACTTAGAGATGCTTTCCCATGGCAATCACAAGCTTTGCATTAACACAGTTTTTCATCTCAGCAGGTCATACTGGAGTAGGCTGTTACAAAGATAGAGCAATTCATGGGCTGGGACTGAGAAAGGAAGGAGGGCAGAGAAATTCCCACTGGTGTTGCCTAAGATTCATGAACAATTTTCCTTTCTCAGTGCTGCTACAGTTCCCTAATGTAATATGAAGGGAATGTGTTTTCAAATAAAGTACAGAGTCCCAAAGTCTGAACTATTCAAGCTTACTCAGGTTCCCAGGTATTTCTCAGAACTGAAAGCATTATGATAACTCTGAATGAAGCCAAGATGTTGATCAGACTCTACAAGTTCTTCCTGCATTTTCAGCTGAATGCATCCTGCTTTTGCATCCTGCCTGCAATTATGGTGTGTTTTGGTTGTGAAGTTATTCTCCATTAAAAATATCTGCACACTTTTGCATGGCAAATTAAACTTGGTATAATTTGTACTATCAAATCTGCATTATACATTTCCTTGTCCAGTATTTCCTTCTGTGGCAGAAAAGCACATTACTGAGCCTCTGACATCAACGACAGCTAAATTCAAATCTAGAGAGCCAAAACCAGTCCCAGAAGTATGTGAGTTGTATGTATTCATTGCCAGTGATATGTCTTTTTTTTTTTTTTTCTAAAGCTGTATTAGTAGCAGCAGCTCCATCCTACTTGAATAATAATAGTATAATAGTCATTTGCTATGCTTGAATGGCAGATCTGAAAAAACTCAAAACATTTCTCCTAAGGTTGAAAAACACTTTCAGACATGACTGATTTCAGTAGGACTAGAGGATTGACAGCACTTCATAAAACAGGATCCGTTGCATCACATGTGGTCTTTCTGACATGCTTTTCAC
The DNA here is from genome assembly GCF_965140915.1 of Aythya marila. Taxonomy (NCBI): domain Eukaryota; kingdom Metazoa; phylum Chordata; class Aves; order Anseriformes; family Anatidae; genus Aythya; species Aythya marila. The sequence goes on along the minus strand of NC_139044.1, from coordinate 31,558,275 downwards.
GAGAACAGCAGCCTGCAATCAAACCTACAAGGCACTGGGAACTTTAAAGGACCTGAATGGCCAAGAGCTCCCCACACTGAGATGATGATTCTCTCAGGGTGCTTGGCTAACTTAATCCCACTCACCTGTGAATTGCAGCACCACACACACTGGAAAAAGAAGCATAAATGTCTGTGCCGTACACACGGTATTTTACATCTTGACATCCCGGAGGGCATTTTGCAATGAATTCGGGATTGATTATCTTCCCTGCCTTGGCATCACAGTCGATCTGTGGTACGTCTGTGAGGACAAAATCCTGGTAAAGTCAAACTGAATGTTTTCATAGATGAATTATCTTGTCATGAATATAATGAGTAACTGAGTGACAGGGATGCCCTCCTCTTATGCACTTATACCAATGCTTTTGTGACACAAGAGATGTCTATGTCTTCTGTATCTACAATATAACACATAACAACCTGTGTGCCAAGGGTTGTGGCTGTAAGTGGGGGTGGACTGAAGAAGCCTGGGGATACTTCTGATTTTCAGTGTTTGTTTCTCCAAAGTAAGTGTGTATAGTACCTGGGGACCTATGAAGATACATTTTAATAGTGAAATACACAATATCCTCTTTACAAGTGTACAGTAGCACACATTTCAGTGATTTGACTTCAGTAGAATTTGTTAGTTAATGTATGTTCCTATTGACTCTGCAAAGAATTGTGAAGTTACTGGAATATGACTTCACTTTGGACACATTTATGCATCAGTCTTGCCTGCAGTAAAGCAGCTAGGCACACTAATGGGACCACTTACATAGCTTAGCCTTTTTAACCTTCTTTGTAGCTTCCTTGGCTGCATATGTACATGTAAGAAATACACCTAGAACAAAGAAAACATAGTATCAGAAAAAAAGGAACTACCAGCATCAGTCACCTGTTCATGAGATTTTTTGGTTAACTTGTTGGTTAACTTTTCAGTCAAGATGGCATCTACTGTGCCCCCACAGTTAGCTTTTTGAAGGGGATTAAACATCAATTGATTGCACATTAATCGGTGGAACTCATGTCAAAATATGCCATTAAGTCCAGGCACTTCCAGAAAATCACAAAAAAGCCTAAGTATCTCCAAGAGCGGTAGAAACTCATTGCAATTGGTGTATAGAGATACCAGTGAAACACGCTCTGTGCATAAAACAGCTAGAAATTTAGGGAGAGAAAGATATATTTTAATAGCCTATGCAGGGATGGTATCCTATAAGAGTGTGTTGTGGCATTTCACTCAGTGGTGGTAGTGGATATGGGATACCAGGAGCATCATGAAATGTATGAGATTCCAGTGTGGCATGTCCAATACCCTGTCCCAGCAAGGACACTGCTTTCCTTAAGTAAGTAGAATTGTGATTTGAAAAATGTGATTGTAGAAGAGACATACAGTTATGTTAAAAAATACATCACTATATATGTATGCTGCTTAGCTGGCTGGGTTTACTTGCTAAGTGTTTGATGTACAAACAGTTCTGTGTGTTTACTTTATAAGCACTAAGTTGTGGGTAATAACTGTTACAAATGTCTTGGCCTTCCTATTCACCTTCTTTTCTGAGCTTTTAGAGTGAAATAAAACTCTCTATGAAGTGTTGACTCAGCAACAGCAATGTTTCTTCTTCTTCTTCTCTCTCTTCTTTTTAATATAATCTTCTCCCCCTAGACTGGTTGCAAGTGCTTGCAGACAGTAACTGTTACAACCTGCTCAAAAGTAAAAAGAGTCTCACTGTTTCTGAAGTTACAGCATATAGATGCAGTAGAGGGACTTCTTGACATTGGTAAAGTTGTGTGAAGAGAAATTGTACTTAGAAAAAAAATAGAAGCAATGTAAAAGAAAGTGCAAAATCCCAGCTGCACGCTGTGTTAGGGCCTCATTTAATGTGGAGGAAGATAGTCTTCCTAGTAAAGACAAAAGAACAACATAGGTAACTATGAAGTTAAACTAAATATGGGTATGCTGCCAGGCTGGAGGGTCCCAGCTAAATGGAGCATTGCCTGGGAATATTGCAATTAAAGTCATACAGCAGCATTAGGTTACATGATAGTTGTAGCACCATCAAAGGGTGATAAGTGCACTAGTACACTACGCAAAGCAACTATGCCCGATCAACCAGGTTGTTCATGTCAGACCTATCGCAAATTCTGGAATCTCTACGCCTTCCCAGAAAGTACGATCTCATCTGACATCCAGAGGAAAGAAAATAGAACACATTTATAAGCATTTTCATTTGGCACCTTCTTGGCCATGGAAATCTCTCAGAAATTGTGTTCTCAGAGAAAGGGGTAAACGGGGGGGTGCTCCCACAGTATGAAATAAATAGCTGATTTTTCTTTATAGGGAATCTTTAAGTTACAGATATTTTCCAGCATTAGTGGTACCATCTGATGTGGACTGTGTTCAGCTATGGCCACATGCTTAGAGAGCTCTGCAAATAATTAATATTATTTCTATGCAAAAGTTTGGAAGTTTGGGTACTGTTTCTGAAAAGCTGTGTCAAGGCTTACTCTACCTTCCACAGAGAGCTTCATCAGCAGTGGAGTCACTGATCAGCCAGGATGGGGTGTACAAATCCACAAACTACTAATTGTAGCACATCTTTAGTACTTACCAAAGAAGATCACAATAACTGAGGCCTTCATGGTGATTAAAGCAAAGTCTGAATGTGTCAGTAAGGAGCACTGAAAAAAAAAAAAAAAAAAAAAAAAAGAGTACTGTAAAAAAGAGGCTGTATTTAGAGTTATGATAAATGATACTGGAAACATCGGGGAATAGCAACTGTGCGTTATTCTTCAACATTTCACAGTCCTCATGTACGGTGCTCTTTTCTCCTGAGCTCTCTGCTTTGCAGAGCAGCTGATGTCCCCCTGAGAAGATGATGTTTGGTCTGTGGAACAACCATGGACTAATTTTTTTCCTTCTGTCCAAGTTTTGCCTTTTTCCTCAGTGAAACCAAGATTTCATCCCTCATACTTATTTCTGAAGCCAGTGGTAGCAGAGGACATGACAGATATGAACATGCTCTTGCAGCTATTCAAGTTAATTTGCTAGTTTTCTAGGGAGTATTCGCAGACTTGTACTGTCTGCATGTCCAATTGCACCCCATAATTTCACAAATGTAAGGAGAACATAAATTTGCTTACTCTTGAAGCAAGTTGTGCAAAGTATCTTGTAATCACATCATAGATTTTGAGCCAAATTACTGGATTATTTCCTTTCCTTATTGTGTGTGTGTGAGAACATGCCTGAGAATGAGAAGAGTCTCGGAACATCTGGACAACATTTTTCTCTGGGTCTACGTATGCAGTTCCTGATGTCTGCCATTCCTGAAGCTCTTGTCCAGACTACAAGACTACAGGCTTATCACAGGTATCCTCCTTTTCCTGAGCATCACCTCCCATGTTGCTTTTGTGGTCACTTTTCCCCTCTGTAACATCTGGGAGATGTTATATGGGGGAATATTTTTATCTTTATTCGCATTCATTTATTGACATGCCCACTGTTTCTTTGAATTTGAAAGAGTTACAAGTGGGCTGAATGAGTAGTGCTTGAGCAGTCAGTGGATAGAAGTTTAGCATGACAATGAAAACAAAAAAGAATTGTATTTTTAAACTGTCTTTCTAATGAGTTACGGAGCTTGAGAAGTGAAGCTTTTAATCTCTAGCAAATTAGGAGACACTACTTTAAACAAGGCATAGGAGGAAACAAAAAAGAGGAAATCATCACAATGTATTAATTCCTTACCTCTAGTAGCAATTAATTACCATTAATTCCTTACCTCTAGTAGCAAGTGTTCATTATATTATGATTGCTGGGGAAATCCTGGGTTGGTTGCTTGTAATTAACATCAGTCATTAAAATACCACAAAATGCCTAACAAATATCAGAGACTGAGAAAATATTTGTGTGTTGTAGAGGAAAAACTCAAGGCGCAAAATGAAAGGAAATTGATTACATGCTTACAAATGGCAAGCTTTGCACTAAAGTCAAAATTAGCTTGCTATCAAAGAAAGTATAGAGAGTAAGTACTAAAGCTGGAAACAGTTAGGGAAAACAAGTTGTCTGCCTCCTGGAAAACATGGCAGTGACAGATTCCACTCAGAGATTTGTGTACTCGGACCTGGGCTTCTCCCACCTCAGGAAGGAAAATTAGAAGGACAAGACAGATATAGGGCAGAGGGAAAAAATCCACAATCTTTCCTCAAAGTCAATGTTTCCACATTTTTTATTTTAATTGCTCTTCTTTTCCAAGAAAACCACATGTTTATTGAGTGAGAAAGATGAAAATAGTTTGCCAGATTAAACTGAGTTCATCCAGTTGTAGGCCTATATAATTTATAACTGTTTTTACACAAGCCAGCTGCACCTCCAATTTCTGCTTCTGTATTATGGTCAGGGAACTCAAAATGTCACCAACTATGGTTAACAGTATCACTTGGAAATAAGTATTTTGGTACTGTACCTTTCCTCATCAATCTCAGTAAAACCTGCTAACTGCTGAGGTGGAGAGAAGCAGAAGTTGCCTAGAAGCCACCAAGCTGAATCCTGGGGCATGGAAAGCTGCTCACAGGGCTGTGTCCTTCTCAGAACAGTGGACAGCATAGTCAGGGGTCACCCCAGGCTGTGCAAGTAGTAGAAGCAAGATCACATCAGTTCTTACTTCAGCTCGATCCCAGGAACAGGAGATGCAGACTGAGGGACTTTCTGGCCACTTGCAGAAACACCATACATCTTTAAAGGCCGTGCTGGTGTTGACTGGGCATTCCCCGAATCTATAGCGAGTAAAATCAGCAGTGGAATCTTTATTTAAAGTCAGAGAGAGCTGTGAGAATTAGTCTTGACAGTATTTGGCTTAGTGCTAAAACACTTTCATCTCCAGTTTAACTAGAGTAGAAGAGGGATGGGATAGTGAAGGATACATGTGAAAGCTGCCTCACGGGTAGGTTGCTGTGTGCCTTGCTGTGGACAGAGTCCAATGTTGCCTGACTTCTCCCATCTCACAAAATATATAAACCACCAGTGCTGCACAAGAGCTCTTGTTACTTTCCAAAGGCCCTGCTGTCCCCATGCCCGACCATCCCAAGGCCAGCTGCACCAGGCACCATCCCAGCCCTCCTGGGTGGCAATGAAGTACTATGAATGTCCGGTAGAAAGAGGCCAAGAAATCTAAACAGAATTCATATATAAAATCTATCAGGAGGCAAATGAGTTCAGCAGACTCCTTAGCCTGCAATAACAGGTATTTTACCGACAGGAAAGTTAATAGAAGCATTTAGGCAAGGCTGTTCGATTTACCTGACAGATTTGTTGTCATAGCTACTCTCAAAAGCATGCTACTGGGGACTGTGCTGTTGCTGGTGCAGCTTTTACTGGCATCCTGATGGAAATAAATTTTAATAAAGAAACTTATTTTTTCCAACTATATTAATTTCTATGTTAGGCATTGGTATACCAGTAAATATGCACAGATATCCTATAGGTACTATGAGACCTCCTATATGGTGGGCTAGCATGGCATCTGCTACTTTCAAATTCTTAAAAGGAACAAATGTCTGGAATAAAATGGTGTGTTTGTTTGTTTGTTTGTTTTCTTTCTCTGGGAAGAAAAGAGGAACTAGGGCTCTGATCTTCCAAATGGACCTATGTGTATGACTGGCCCTCTAGTCTAAATTCAATGGCAGCTTTGGGGATGTCTGCAGATTGAGAATGACACTTTGCAATTAAACAAGAAGCTAGTGTCCCTTTCTTACTTTACAAAATTAATAGATCTCATTAACGCAAAAACTGAAGTTTCTGCTTTGGGTTAATCTATAGTATGAGTTTTGCTGAGATTTCTCCTTTTATCTACCATTGTAAGTCTCAGTGTGTTTAATTTTTTTTTTACACCCTAGATTTTTTTCTTGGGAACCTAATATCACCACTTCATGCATGCAACTATTAACTTGTCTGTGAAAGACAGAGGTTTACCAAAGTCATTAAATATTTTGGTTTTATTTCAATAACCATACAGAAAACCCCCAATTCGCCTGATTTTCCATGTTTTCTGCTAAAGTAGGATGTGCTTTGTGTAGGTCTGGTATTGATCCTCCCCTTTGATCCCAGATCTTATTTTTGTTTTGAAGAGTATTCAAACCTCATGCCCTTCAAACACCTATTATATGCAATCTGATCCCACCTCTGAGAAATAATCAAAGTCCTCCACTGATGTTATCGCAAACTTACCATCAAGTGGCCACATGAATTTACACCTCAGCCTTCTGCAGTTCTTGTCCTGACTCCCTGCTATCAACACCTGGTTAAACCACCTGTCCTTCAGAAGTGTGATGCAAGGGGCCGCATGGATGCATAAGAGAATAACCCATACTGCAATTAACTTCAAGAAAGCCAAAATGAGAAATCTTATGTACAAGAGGAGTGTGTCTGCTGCTTCCATAGCTGGGATAAATGATATCAAAATCTCACATGGTCTTTCTCTCGTGGATTTTGTATTCCTCCTTTCTGCCTATGGCATCTCTACTACAGTTTAGAGTACTCAGTTCAGAGTAAAGAGCCATTTAAAACATGATATGTTTAAAATATTTTTAATACTAATCTGTGTGGCATTATTACTAATGCATTAATAAAAATGTGATTACTGTACCTTTTTCAGGCATTTCTGAAGGATAATTACTCAGCCAGCACAGGAGCATGCTGTGTCCTACTCATTAACTTCTAGCTGGGAAAATGCATTTGGGATATTTTTTTAAAAAGCCAAGAGTGAGAGAATATACCAATAGTTGGTTAACAGCAAGGTCTTTCCTAATGCCTGGCTTCCCAGTCAGGTTCTGAGAGTTTTCACTGAGGAAAGTGTGTTTTCCTCAGACTTTTTTTTTTTTTTTTTCAGTGGAAAGTAAAGCCAAGAAACACCTTCTTCCAGCTGTCTTGGACTATATGTTCTTCCCTGTATTATCTTACTGTGAGAAGCTCCCATGGGCTGGGTTTCCTTGTCTTTGCATTCTGGTGTCTGTGGGGCTGTGCCTGACTACCTGCCCTCCAGCAGCCCAGTCTCCTGCCCCTGCTGGGGGACTGCAGCAGGGATTTTACATGATTTTAGTTTTCCAGCCTCATGAAATTCCTGTCATAACACACAAAATGGGAAAAAGAAAAAAAAAAAAGTTATAATGTCCAGTGCCCTGGTTATGTTTGCTATGTCCAGTAGCTGTGGCTCCTTTCACTCCCAGCAATGGGATGCTAAAGCATCTTTTGAGTTTGTGTCTCATTAGTAAACCAGAATAATGAATGATATTTTGGAAGCCCTGATTCACTGGCATCTTCTGTTCCTTTTCTGTGACACTCTTCATGAACTGAGAGATAATGCCAGCTATGCTTACCAGATTTCCATTAATTATTTACAGTCCTAGTTGGTTAACTAGTGACCATTCAATATTAAATCTCCCAAACTTTATGCTGGATTTTTTTTTTCCTAGTACATTTCCTCATCTGTATCCTTCTGACCACCATAACAGATGCTATTACTATACCAGGAAAGCAGTGTATGTGCATTATATCAATGCTGCTTAAACCCATGTTAAGTCACGCACAAATGCAGTAAAAAGCATCTCCTTCAGTGTTTCCAAGTGTAAGCCCCATCCTAACATTTTGAAATCAAATTTCTATTTGAAAGAATGTTGATTCCTTTTTCCTGTGCTAAAAATATTTGAAAATGCTCAAATGCCAGTGAAAAGACAGAGTTAGCAAACCATTCTTTTAGGATATAAAGTCAGATTTTTATGCCTTTTAATAGCAGCTCGGCTCTCAGGGAGCTGTTACATGAAAGAACCTCTACAAACAAACAGATGGTTTTGATCTGTATAAACTGTTACTGTATGGAAAACTATACTTTTGCTGATGGAAGCACAGGTTTTAAGTAAGTCCTTGATGTTTTGTGTAAGGCATTGCTGTCCATTACATGTGCAAACAGAAATTCTTTGCTGGTGCCATGTGCTTTGACTCTGCAGGCGTTAGCAGTTTGTTTCCTGTAATCTCCTGTGCTGCAGAAATTAATTTCTGTACTTCCTTTGTACCACAATAAAGCGTGCTATTGTTCTCCTTCTCAAGAGGTTATAGTACAGCAGCAACACTGGCACTGTTAAAAAAACCAGAAGTGGACTTTGTTTGAAAGCTATTTGAGCAAGTAGTTTGGAGTTAACAACACCATCTTAGAGCACTGTGGGTTGAGTTAGATATGTGCTCCTTACAGGAAAATCAAGTGGGTTTGGTGTAGGTGTGAGTATAGCGGTTCAGATAAACAAGCTTATCATCGTCTTTGCAGATAAAAGATTTTATTTATTTATTTATCTATTTTCCTATTGTTTCTTTTAAAAAACGTTTCACTCTTTCTTGGTTTCATGTTCATATTCTGTCCTCATAGTATAGTACCTTGCTCACCATTATAACATAGCTGTGCATTTTGGTGCACACTAGGTAATAGGGCTAATACCTGTCACATGCATTTACTTTCCTCTCTTTTCTCCTCAAAGGGAAGGAATGCTGTTCACTCAGTGCATTGATTTGCTCTGAAAGTCTATACACAAAAAAAATCCAAATGGTAGTTTATTTTGAAAAGACAGGTAGTGAGTTCTGCTGAGCTAGAAAAGCAGTGGTGATAACTGTATTTCATTCCAGAAGCTTAGATTGTCCCGCAGGTATCTTAGGTCAGGACACTGGGTAACAGAAGTAAGACTGAAAATGCTAGCTTGTAAGCATGAGCTCATTTGCATGGGATGGTGGACTTTTGTCTTGTAATGGCCTGAAATAAAATATATTCATTCAGGGATTTAAAAATATCATAGAAACCATTACCTTCTGTTATAAAAAAGATGAGGCAAGAGAAAGCTTGTATCTGCACTAGCACCATCTGCAAGGATAGGACATTTCATACCTTATCAGATCAAAGAGAAGAAAACAAATAAATTGCCCACACTGTTTGTGGGAAGTGTCAGTAAGAAACTCAGAGTCTCCTGTACCATGTGCATAATTAAACCTTCTTCAGCTTTCAGAGGAGCTTGGGCTTTGGTTGCAAACAGGAGGCTTGGGCAAACAGCAGGAAGAGACAAAAGGACAATCCCTGTCCCAGCTAGGGGTAGGTGCCTCTGTGGAAATACATGTAGGACTGAGAACCCAAAATTACCTCCTGGAGGCGGTACTCAGATTCACTTTGCTAAGTTATCCAGTGCCTCAGAAAGAGTTGATGAGGAAACACAGGCTTTTATGTCTGCAGCTGTTTCCACAGTGGTGGAGGAATTGGAAGAAATAATAGATGTTGCACATGAAGCAATTGTGCGTGTGATAAAATGAACAACCAGACCTCTGCTGGATGAGTTTCTGAGCCTGTGGACAGCTTGCACTTCTGCCTCAATGTGTCTTTGTGTAACATGCACAGCTAGCATTAGGATCATAGGCAGGACTATTCATTTTGAATAAAAAGTCTTTACCACCTGAGCAGTAGCCACAGGCTCCTTGTCATCTCTTCCCTGTGGCCACACGAATCCCACACTGGTCCACAGTTGTCCTTCCCCCCGTGGGTTGTCACACCCTCAACAGCAGGCTGGTGGTTGCTGCTGTTCTTGCTTAGCATTTTAAGCCTTTTGCTTCAGAGATGGGAGCTGAGGGCTTACATACTGCTCTGCTGCCTGAAGATGTGCTGCTTTCCACCATCTTGTTATACCGAGGTAGCTGTCAGCTCTGTTTCTCAAAGAAATTCAGCTGACTGGTGCCAGCATGTGGTCACTGTGCTCAGGTTGGGCTGTTCAGCCTATTGAGTGGTCTGTGAGTGTGAAGAGAGTTAATATTTTTTTGAGAGGGTGCCAAGGATGCCTGGGCACATTCTCCCCTCTCTGATGAAACTTGACCACTGCATGGTCAAGTCCATAAGAGCTGTGAAGATGCCAAAGGAGCCTTGCTCTGTGGTTTGGACATAGATGGGGAGGGGGACATAGGGTCCTGGGACCCTCCCTGGGTTTCAGAGGTCCCAATGCTACCTCAGTTGCACTTGGGGCACACAAATCCTTTTCTATTTATTCCAGAGACACTTTAAGAAATGTTTACATGCGGATTTTCAAGAAGAATTTAGTCCAAAACAGCTCCAGTCAGGTAGGTAAAATGACGATGCTATACCCAGCAATTTAGAGCTGAATAAAAACACCCAAGCAGCCCTGTGCTTCTCATTTTATATTCATGCAGTGCCCTGAAATTAAACCAACATAAGGCTGAAGTAACAGTGACAAATGGTTTCTCTGCTTTCCACAGAGCTCGTTTAGAAGAAGGTAATTTATTTAAAACTATAGTGTGATTTAACTTGCCAGACCTTTCTGAGGGCCTAAATAAAACTGCAATGATTATACTTTCTCATCTGTCTCACAGAGATAACCACCAATTATGCTGTCCTGATCTGTTCCTCCCAGCAGAGGAAGAAATACAGTTAGGATATGCCACCCACTCACAGAGAAAATACAGTTTGGAATATCCGGATGACTATATCTGTGAGGGTCATTGCACCATGCTTTCCTGTTTTCTTTTTACATTTAATAATGTATTATTTTATGTTACATTTTTTCATTTCGATGCACAGCTTTTATTGCTCACTGGGAATCGCTGTTAGCTCTGACCTGTGAAGCTCTGTCCAGACAACTACCTTCTGTCTGTCCGTCCCCCACAGCTCTCGTATCTCATGTATCTCCTCCCCTTGCTCCCAGGCTTGAGCCTTATTCTGTCTGTGCACTGGAACTTGCTCACTGCTGAGGGCAACCTCTTTCCCTTTCCTAACTTAATTACTTCTCCCTAATACCAGCCAGGTCCCAGCTGGGTACTGTCAGTCCTGGCAGTGCTGTGTTCCCAAGAAACCGAGAGCAAATGTTTGACATGAAGGGAATGGGAATATCTGCAATCCAGCAGTGCCTGAGGGATGTGTTAGGTAGGGAGAGTAAGATTCTTGGCCACATTTCTTTCACTTTTTATAAAAAAAACGCATTGTTTCTATTTTCAACAAAACACCCAGTTCTGAAAAGTCAAAGTGACTTTTGAAAGTGCAATATGTGGTTTCTCAGTTTGGATGCACAATAAACAAGCACTGAATAACCACGCTATTGTGCTGCCTGCAAGCTAAGAATTATTGTAGTGTGTCAGAATTCCCCTGAAGGTACATATTTGGCCTAAAAGTAAAGAATTTGTGTAAAAGGCACTGAATAAACTGCACATCACTCTGGAGATGGTTTGGGGAATTTTTGTAGCATGTTGAGACACAGCTTGACACCTTTTTGTTTGGTAGAAATTTAGACACAGAAATTTAGAGAAAATGTAGGACGTGTATGCTCTGCTTATTAAAGCTACATGTATCCCTCTACTGCAAAAGTAAATTTTATCTCCAGATTGAAAGCAAACCCAGTCCTTAAGCATGCTGATAAACTTATACAGCATCTCACAGAAAACCAGAATGGACGCTGTATCAATTCAGTATCTCCTGCACTCAGCACAACTACTCCATGCCAAAGCCATGGACTGGTTGGATAAGGATTCATAAAACATATGCAATTAAAAAAACTATCTGGAGCCCTCCTAGCATGTGGCACTGGTTTTAGATAAGGCAGTAAGCAGCCAATTTATCGATGCCTAGTAATGGTGACTTGATTAAGGAAATATTGTACACAAAATATCTTCAGCAAATCAGGAAGGGCTATCACTAGACGTGGCTGTTGTGTGGAGCCTTTTGAAAATGGTGGTCCTGCGAATATCGTTTCTGCTTTTTAATGATTGCAGAAGATATCTTGGGACTCCATGCTGCTTTTGAGATGAAAGTGAGCTACAGGTTTGCACGGGTGCCAGCAGTATAAATGAGGATGTTAGGGGTTTCTGAAGAGGCACTGCTGTCAAAGACTTGACATCGTGCAGGCCAAGCTGTGCAGCCCTACATTATGCATGTTGGCAGCCCTTGGCAGACGGCAGGAGTGGGCTCTCTAGCACACGGGGCATGCAGACAACATGGCAGGTGGTTATGCTTCCAAAACTGTATCCTTTATGTGTATGAGTGCCCTGGAGGCAGATAAAGAGCTAGCGAATGTGGTGGCATGGAACATGGCATCCAGAGCTTGGCCATGGATACTGTGACAGCATAGGTGCAGCTAGAAATTTTTGAGAAATACATCTGAAGGCCAGGCTGATACTGATTTAATAATTTTGCCTATTAGAAACTTTTAAAACTTGCTGTTTTAGCATAGAGATGAATCACAGGATTCTGTCTTTGAGAACCCAAGATCAAAAAGGAAATCTGTGTTAATCACATGGATTGGGAGCAAACAGGTGATCAAGAGCAGGAATATGTAATTTAGGGTCAAAGGTCTGTTTTAAAAACAGAACAAAGCCTGCAGACCTTAATACTGCATAATCTACTTCCATGCTCAGGAATTTTGTTCTGAACTTTGGTTTGAAGAGACTACCATATAAACTTCTAGTTATTGCCTAAAATTTATTCTTTAGATGCACAAATTTTGCCTGTGAGAATCAAAGATGTAGACCATGGAAACCTGAGATGCTACATCCCAAATCACCACATATTTTGAGAGGCATTTTGGTAGAAAGACTGCCCCCAGAGTAGGGGGAACATCTGTCGGAGAACATCTGTCTGACCTGGGCATGGTGCTTACCCCATACTTGAAGAAAATGTCAGGTGTCCACTTTAATTCCTGGCAGATTCATGAGTACACATGTGGTACCTATATTTGACCTCAGAAGCAGTTCTGTTTGCACCAAATTGTTTCATAGCAATTACTCTAAATTTCTATAACCTCCTCCCTCCCTCGTCTGGACACTCCTCTCCTTCTCTCCATTTAACCTCATCTCCAACCAGTCTCTCTTCATACCCTCCATGTCCAAACGCTTCTTCCACCAAGCCTGGGAGAACAAAATACTGGTGTGCTACAGATGCATTGCCAGAGAGATGGGCAAGGTGGGCTCCCACCAGGGTGAGCAAGGTGGGCTCCTATCATCTTAAGCTGGCTGGTAGTGGTGCCAACAGCCAACGGAGTCATGGATCCCTTACCCTTGTGTAACTCTGACTCGCTGGAGGTGACCAGGGCCAGGATACACAGCGCTGCTGCCAGCTTTCCTCTGTCTCACCCTTCTTCTACTGACTCCAGGGTAAGCTGCATATTTGGTGAAAAGAGAAAGAATGGAGCCTTCTGAATCCTTAAGGGAACCTGGCAGAGAGAGACAGAGGTACAGACATGGCCGCATTCAAACTTCCCTGTAAACAAGTGATTTTGGAGAGGTAAAAATTTCCACAGTTTTATGTACAAGCCTGGAGGCACTGGAAATCCCCAATGCATCCTGGTGGGGACATTAAAGGATTGTGTGAAGCTACACAAAGATCATTCAGAATTTTACCAGAAATTTTGGCTCATGTAAAACTGTCACTTGGCAATTATGAATTTTTTTCATAGGAAACCAGCTGCCAGCTGAGAAACTGTTGGCTGCTGTGTTACATGCATTGCATTTACAAAGCTATTTTATAGGGTGACAGGCCAAAATACAGTTTCCAAATGCAGTTTGCATCTTCAAAGTATTTTTTATATCTGTATCTATGGGATGTCCTGTAAAATGAGACACATTAAGGATAGCTGACATAGATAGTGCTGTTAATGTGCCTCTGAACTCTTAATGCACCCTGCTGCTCTGGAGATAGAGCAGAGGTAGGATGGGCTTAATAGTTACTAGAAAGCCAGTTCAGTCAGGACAGTAAGGCTTGGCAGGTTAAGACCTGCTTAAATCTTGATTTGAATGAAGCAAGGATGGTTATAAACACTCTTCTGAATTCAAATGTGTTCCCAGTTTGGGGGATGAGCTATAGATTTGGGTGCTCTGCTTCAGTGGTGAAAGCAAAATCTGCAGATGGTGTTGTTATTCTAATTAAAATATAGCTCCAACTTCAAATGCTGGTTCCTACTCATTGGGAAATCTTGTTTCTGATCTGGAAATCTTCTTTCTGGCTTTTTCCAGGGCTCATTTGCTGAAAAAAATGACCCAGCCACATCCTTGCTACTGTGCAGAGATGCCAGCTCAGAGAAGGTGGCAAGAGGTAAGGTGAGCAGGCTGTGGGCAGAGGGAGTGGGCAGCTGTGCTGCTCTGCTGGCAGGGCACCCAGCAGGGGATGTGGCAGCAGCCCTCAGACACCACAAAATCTGCAGCTGCCCCAGCACAGAGCTTAGTGTTGAATGTTTGTAGAGCCCTGAGCCAACGCTCAGGTAGCTAAACCATGAGTGTCGCCGTCGTGACTGCCCACTTCTGATTCATCTCCCTGTCTGCAAGGGTCAGACATAGCCACAGACTGCAGTCACTGCTGGTGGGTATAGCTACCCCCACAGATGCCTTAGGAGCCTACACCATGTCAGAAGTCTCCCCAGGATGCCTGTGGGTAAGATCTCATCTGCAATACACACTGCTGTGTTACCCATCGCAAGCCCCTTCACACCCCGCTTTTTGCCACTGCAGGGCATTATAGGGAGTCTGCAAGAAGCATCCTTACTGCTCCCTCCCACAGAGCTTGCAGCCACACGTGCAGCCCTGTTGGGCTGGGGGCTAAAAGAGTTCACCCACAAGATGCAGGCTGTCATGAGCCAGACGGTCAGAGTTCAGTTTACTGATGTAGATACAACCGAAACAGCCACAGGTTTTCTGGGCACTCTGCACCGCTCTGCCATCTTCAGTGACATGGGGAGGCTGCACTGCCTGTGCAGCATTCACCCAAGTTTTCCGAGTGTGAAATGTGCAATAAATAAAGGAATCAGGATGCAAAAGAATGGCATCTGCTCCAAGACAGTTAGAGAGGCTCTTTTACAGGCGAATGAGCCACCAATTTGTAGTAAGACATTGTTTTCTAAACATAGCATAAAAACTGTTATCTTGCTTGGCTGGTCATTAGAAGGGAGATAATTATAGTCTCCGTGTGACAATCGGGCCCTGAACACTGGCTGCATTGTCCCACACCCCAGCTGAATCCCCCAGCACAGGCACCCAAGGCCAACAGCACAGGAACAACGTGCTCCTTGTGTGCAGGCAAGTTCAAAAAAGTGACTGAAGTGTTTAAGGAGGTGCTAAGCACCTATCTCTCCCTGTGGGCCTTGAAAATTACTCAAGGCGGGCAAAATAAAACCCAACCAACCAACTAAATTTAGTTTTGCGTTTATTTCTGTTTTGTTCTGTGTTTCTGTTTTCCAACCCAGATCAGCAAGCCCTGAATGTGACATGATGCTGCAGCACGTCAGAGGAGTCCTGGTGGACCCAGAGCTTCAGGAGGCCAGAACATCTCCTGGGACTCTCAGAAAACCCTGGACCACCCGTCCAGAAAATACAGTGCCTTCCCATGCCACTGCAGTGGGCCAACACACACCTTGCTGATCCAGCATCTGCCCATCCCAGTCCCAAAATCTCTGGTATGGGGATTTGGTGACTTTGTGTGCCAGAGCATTGTTTTTCTGTGCATTTAGCCTCAAGATGCCAGAGAAGGAATACAGTCACAGTTGTGGATAGTAAGCTGAACTAGCCATTTTATTGCTTAGTTCGTTTGGCTATCCTAAATGTCTTGCCTATCATCAGTTAGGAGCAGAGATGTGAGCACGTGTGTCCTAGGTCTTGAGTTAGCATGAAAGTTACTTGGCAATATTTTCTTTCTAAACCTCTATTTGTGACTCTGGGGTGAATAGGAAAAAATTTAATTTCTCCAGACAGATTAGGTACAGTCAAGTCCTTGATGCCACTGTTACATAAACTTCAGGTTTATATTTAGCAGTGTTTTCTAAAAAGCAACAGCCAGAAATAGCAAATAATTCTGTTCTTTCGCCTGAAGTAATCAGACTCTTTTCCCATCTTCTGTGTTTACACTGTGTCTCACCCAGTCTTCTTCAGAAATACTCAAATTAATCAAGTTTAACTAAAGGGAATGTTAAAAATTAATTTCCTACTAAATTCCTACTGCTTTTGTGAAAGTAAGTAGCTGGGTGAAGGGGTGAATGTTAATCTTTGTTAATGTTCCCACTAAATGAGAGACTTCAGTAGGAACTCATTCTTTATTAGGCATCAGAGAATCCACAGAGACTCATTCTTGCATCCTAAGTGTGAGGAAACAGTTTCCTTGATGGTGTTGGTTGTAAAACTACTTAGTTCAATCAGCAGTGGTAAGTCTTGTGCAAAAACACTGCCAAAGAAGAAAGTGTCTTACAGAAAGTAGCGAGCAAGTTAAGAACATGAAATTCCTGCTACAGGCAAAAGCACAATGCAATATTCAATTATACTGGTAAGACATCAAGGTTTCTTTCATTTTTTTTTTCTTTTTTTTTCTTCTTTTTTTTTTTTTCTTCTTTTTTTTTTCTTTTCACTCCAATTAATTAAATACTCCTATGTCTTGAATAACAGAAAGACAGGAAGCTTTTTCCAACACCCCAGTGAGAACAACCCCAGCAACTCAAAGCACTAGATAAAATATGGAAGGAAAATAAGTCTTTGCAATAAGATACCAATTCAATATTCAGAAACTAATGTGCACATGCAATCCTTTATTTTTCCTTGAGCTCTGCATTTTCTAAAGAGACCAGTCTTATAATAATCACTTTAATTCAAGTGATAATCTGAGCAAGGACTGAAGGACGTGGTACTACAGGTACAGCAAAAAGCCAGTCTTCAAGCATAGTCGTGCAAGGTGTTTTTATCTTTGACATGCTAAAACACACGCTATAAACATATATGGCTCCATTGCTATTCTCAGTCAAATAGATCTTCTAAACCATCTAAACTGAAGAAACTTTTTCTCTGTGTGTGCTTGCTTGTTTTTGGTCTTCTGTTTAAATTTTGGAGGGGTTAGAGGAAAAGGAGGATCTGCCTCTGAAATCTGTAACTCCTGTTTTGCTCTGGATGTGGCGTAGTTCCCATAAACTCTAGAAACAAAATATCAAGTAGGGTTGAAAGTTTGCTTGGGGCATTTGGTTCATGTTTGTACTAGTCTGACAGAAATCACATTTTGAAGAGACTTATCGAGACTCTAATCTCTCCACAGAGAGCTGAACGGCTGTGGCAGGCTTGACAATGCTATTCATTTTTGGAGCCTCACCAGCAAAACAAGCGCTCGGCACAAAGGCGTATATAGAGTCTAGGCTACTGTACTGCTCATGCATCTGTACTTATCCGACTAGCAAAGAATATGCTGTATAGGTCATATGAGTGGAATAACGCTATTTTCTGTTCTGTGTCCTGTAGATTAGCGTTCCCTGGAGTCATCTAGTGCTAATTAATGATACAACGCATACCTCCCTATTGATCAAAGAGGTGAAGAAAAAGTCTTGAAAGCAAAAGTACTTTAAACACAGGGAACAAGTCATATTACATCTTACACACTATTTGAATCGTTGGCATATATATGTCTATTGGTGTGTGACTAATATACACCATGCTTTATGAAAGAGTTAAGCCCTTGCTATTTAGCATGTGTGTCCACTTTAACAGTAGGGGTTTAATGCTTTTATAAAAACTTAATAAAATCTATATAAAGTACAGTTTCATTTTACATCTATGTCCAAATCTCCTTAAGTCTTTGATCTTCTGCACACAGCTGGAATGTTAAACAAAAAGTTATGTCCCTACAGTTTCTTAGCGGTGAAAATATAACTACTATCAACACACAAAAAGGCAATATTCCCTCTCCCCAACAAACAAATATAGTAGAGAAACAACATCAAAATTACCTTGCTTGAGGTGTGTAACTTTTTATTCCTTTCCTCCACACAGTATGAAAGTGCTATTTTTTCCCAGCTTTTCTGTACCACAAACTCCAGCCAACATTATTCTAAAGAATCGGAGGCAGGCGGTGAAGGGAGGCCTGGACACCTTTTCTCTTTCAGAGAGGAGCTAATCAAACATTCCCATCGAGCTCCCAGCTCTGTGAAAGGCACATTGCCCTCCCTTCCTCCCTCCCTCTGCTCCTCTCTCCCTTTCTGACTCTCTCCCTCTGTCTCTCCCTCTCCCTCCCGCACACACAGACATAGAGAGCTCCTTACAGTGATTTAGCAGCTGAATTAGGCGGTCCTATTTTAAATATATGCTCCCTCCCACATGTTTTTTGGTAGGGATTTCTATGCTCCTTTTGCACTAGCCTGTCAGATTTGTTGAGTTTTTTTCTCTTTTGGAAGGTGAAGCAGTACTTCCCTGATGTTTTGGCTCAACTTTTTCCAGTTTCCCTACGCAGTTCAGCACTGTAGTAAAAAGGCTACAACTAGTAGCCTGGAGTAAACTAAGTGGCTCTAAAGATCATAAATACCAGATTAGTTAGGTGAGAGTCAGATTTAAAGAGGTAAAACAGCTTTTGAAGAGCTGGATGCCTTAAATGTGAATAGCATCTTATTTCTTGAACAGTCACCCTGAAGCCAGAGGATTACTGACAGAGCAAGTCTGTGAGTCTGACGACACAGAAGCAGAAGTATGAAATGAGCATTAGCATGACTCCTTTCTGATTGGGGTGGGTGCAGGAATTTAACAAAAAGCTGTCTAGGATGTCTAAAATAGCACTCAGTGTGACCTGGCCAAATGAGATGATAAACAAAAGTCAGGTTACTTTAAGAGGAAAATTTTATCGAGACCATCAGGATCACAGCAGTCACAAGATTATCAAAGAAAGGACTGGTATCATACCCTAGGATACTGAAGTGCAGGCTATAATCTGCAATTCCACCTAAGTATTCAGAAGTGTAAAGGTAACATGAGTGAACTTACACTGTTTTATCTCAGATGATTATTGGTAAAAATTTACATATAAAAATCTAGAATAAATACAGGAGAAAGAGTTCAAAAGACGCATTGAAACAATACATCGTTCCTGGCTACTTCTGATTTAACAATGCTGTAAATACATTTGGTTTCAGTGAAACTGATTAACATTTATTTGTGATTTTCCAGTCCAGTACTTACGGAAACAGTACAATAGCTCGACATGGTACAAACAACAGAGGTTTATCAAGTAACCCCTGAGGCAGAATAAAGTATACTGGCAAAAATCTTGTCCAAATATCAAATCTACTAGTGGACCTAGCTAATAAATCCACTGAGAAACAAAACAAGAAAACAAACAAAAACAAAACAAAACAAATCAAAAACAAACAACAACAACAAACAAGTCTTGTTAATTCAAGTTATGACATTCAGAACTTCATCATCCTTTTCATAATGCTTTGTGAGGTTCATTTAGTCAGATAATCCTGGGCAAAAAACAAACAAACAAAAAAAAAACCTGAGTCCCTACGACTGCAATTTCAGATGTACTGGGGGCTACACATCTAAATACTGGGGTTTTACAGCTAAGTGGCTGTGTCATTTCCCAGAACAACTGCAAGTCCCCTGATAGCCCCTTACTTACAGGTGTTGATAGAAATAGTCTCATGTGTTTGGGCACATACATTCACTGGTATTTAGCCACTTATTTTCCACTCAAGAAGACTATTTTCAGAAACCCATAAGCATTTATGTATGTGTTTAGATTCCTTTATGTATAGCTTCTTATTGGTAGGTCAGTAATTGACTAAGAAGCTTCTTGAGTTAAATCCTAAAGTAACTTCAAAACAGAGCTGTATGTCAGGGAGTGAGAACAGAAGAGACGTGATGATGAGAGTGCTGATGAGCAAGCCTCTAGCAAACCAAGACATGGTCGGGCAGCAAAGGGCAGGACTGAATAGAAATAGCTGGACTGGTGCCTTGGGATGGAGGCATACAAAGCAGTGGATGACTGGGATAGCTGATACATGCAGAAAGCCCTCCTAAAGTTCTGCTTCTGGTACCTGCACCAGCTTTTTTGGGCTGTGGGTGTAGGCTTGCTGAACTTGGTCAGCAGGGTGTTGAAGCAACAGCTACAGCACCTCCACCTAGGTCATGCCCCATTGCTGCTGCAGGGTGGTAGTTTTACAAGAGGAACAGATGATAGATTTATTTCTCTTTTTCCATGGTTGGATTATCTAATTTGTGGGTAAATTGTGCCCAGGGCAAAGAGCCAGCTTGTACCTGGAAGGACATAGCCCCAACGCAGTGATGTGTGAATGCAATTCTGTTGCTTCCAGAAAGCCTGCAGTGGTGCAGCCTTCTCCTTGCTGCGCCCACCTGAGCTCTGCTCAGGGCTCAGGGTCAGGGATGCTGCTGGTGGGCTGGCATGTTTCTGCATCACTGCCTATGAGCTAACCTGGCATATCCTGGAAATGAGCATCCCGGGAACCACAGTGCAGAAACACTGAGTGGGCAGAAAAAGAAAAACTCCCTAAGTTTGTCATTATCCAGGGTATTCAGCCTCTCATTATTGTGTGTAATGGAGAGCTGAAGAGTATCAAAACAAAACACTGCAGAGGCATCAGGCTGGCTGTTTTTATCACAACACTTCCGAGCGCTGCCGCCTGCTCTCTTTCCTGACAGAAGTAACTCCCAGCCACCCAAGAGCTGTCAACACAGAGTATGGGAGCAAGAGGTGAACCTCATTGTGGGGCTCCACTTTGGTGCCAGGATTTGCACAGGGGACGATTTGCTCACAAAAGAGGTGACTGTGCAGTCAGGAAGCCACTCGTTTGAAGAAAATAAGTGTTGAACACTATTGTCTAGGGGGTGGAAAAAGGCTCAGTGTCTATGTGTGTTCGTGCCTCCTGCCATCACTTCTAATCAGAGGCCTCCGCTTGAGTTTGCTGTTAACTGGTAGTAATGTTTGTGGTGGAAGCTCTTAAGTTTTACTATACTGATTTTTAATTTGTCTGTTCAATTAAAGCAGGATTTCAGGGGATATACATGTACTACTGCATGGCATGTATATATAGACACAAATGTATACATATGTGTGCTTACATGCCTAGTAAGTAAGGCTGAGGCATATCACAGCCTCATTTCCCCACAGCAGCAGCTTAGTGACTCCCTTCAGTAAAACATTTTACCAAAATCGCTGCTCTATCCCTTTTCAAGGACACATGGAGTGGCTTTGTTTCCACTGTAATATGAGGCCTGAAAGAAAAGGACGTCAGATCTCTGACTTGTCCTCTGAAAGCCTTAATGAAGCAGCTGATGTACAAGTGAGTCTAAGTAGTTTGGTTTCAAAGAGCGTTTGAGAATGTTCTTCATTTTTGAGGAAAATTTTGTGACCACACTGAGGGATAATCTGCTCAGAAAATTCCCAACCCACTGGAAGATAAAGCAGAAGACAGAGATGAGATGATGTGCGCAGGTGATGTTGGCAGAGAAGGAGCAGACAACTTGGCTGAGACTCGGGAGGGAGGTTTAGTGTTTTTAGGCAGTTGTATGGAGCAGGAAGACCAGACACTCGCTAATGGATCCTAGTCACAGTCCCTTTAAGTCTTCATTTTGAGATCTTCAGTCATGCTGAATTTTTAAGGTATACAGTTTTTGTTTAAAAGTCATTGCTGGAATAACTGAAAACCTAACTGCCCTGAAAGGAAGGTCACTTCACTTAGTCAAAGCCTCATTACAAATCTAACTTCAACATTTTTTAGTGAAGCTTTTGTTTATAATACAGCCTGTGGGTTTATATATTTCAGACAACACGGAAATGTAAAGTCCCTTGTGTCTCCCATCCTCTGCAGAGATGTACAAATAAATGAAAGAGGGGAAACCTCACCTATGTGGAAATGGCAAATAAATTCACCTCTTCTGGGTCTGATGTTCACCAAGTGATATGTCCCTGGGCCAGGGCGTGTGATGCTATACATCACACCATGCTTTTTACACTGAGTCACATGGCACAGGGTTTTCTCTCTGCCTGGCCTCGTGCTGTTGTGAGGATCTGTGCCTGCCTGCCTGGGGATGCCTCTTTTAAACAGGGTCCCCCTTTTCTCTCTCAGCCTCAGACTGCAAGGCAGTTGGCCCAACACAGATGGTTTATCACTGCAAACCTTTCAAAAGGTCACCCCACAGCCTCGGTCACTGGGACATACCCAACTTCAATTGGGAAATTTTTAGGGGGAAGATGGAGAGTCCACCACACACTGGGCCTCTTGTGGGTCCAGGGTATGTGATGATTTTCTGGCATGGGGCTGTGGGCCACCCTCCTAAAACCATGGGGTCATTTGGTCTTCTAATTGCAGGTAGGAAATGTAGAAAGAACCAGAGTGCCCCACAGCTGGGCTCACTGAACTGTGATCATTGCACAGAAACTGTTGAAGACACTTTCTCAATGGATGATGGCAGGCTAAGCAAGCTCTATTAAGTCCTGGCTTTGCATTTAAGAATGGAAAGAACAGACACATGAAATGGTTTCTGCAAGACCACATGTAGCTGTCACACAACTAATCCCATCCAAATGCTAAAACAGCAAGGGGCAAATTTTCTGCCCTCAAACAATTACTCTCAAGTCTTGTCAAGCAAACACTACTGCAGGAACCATGGAGCAGACACTTCTGCATGTTACTGCACCCCAAGGTGTCCTGCGCAGCCTGGCAGCCCTGCTTTCTGCAAGGACTCCGTGGCAGCACATGGTAGCACTGAGATCCCAACAAGCGACAGGGGAGTTCAGCTTCTGCAGCACTGCTGAGTTCCTGAAACTCTGTGAAATGAAATATTAATTTCTATGCTATTGCGTTTAAGTTAATCTGTGCTTACCATTCATATCTATATGAAGAAATCAAGGCACAAGTGTGCAGGAGAAAGTTAGAAGTGCAATTGGGGTGGCAAGGCAAATAGGGGGTTAACATTGTTTGGCTCTAGCTGTTTAAAGCACTTACATCTAAATTGACCTTGGGTAAATAAAATAACCGATGTCCTGGAAGGCTTATATAAAATACACTGATGTGTTTGTCTTGTGTTTCAGAAAGGTACGAAGGGTGAATTATGTATGCTGGAGCTGTTGCCAGCATCAGAAACTTCTTTAAATAATTAGAGAAACTGGGTAGCCAGGCATCTGTTTTTTCTTTTTATGAATGGGGAGACCTCATGGGCCAAATGAATGCATAATGTTGGCGTGCCTGCCTTAAATGGATGGATACCAATCTCACACAATGTAAATATGTCCCAGTGGGTGTTTCTCAATGAAAATGGCAATGTTCATCTCTTCTGAGACTACAGAGAAACTGAGCTCTTTCAGTAAGCCCCAAGCCAAAGGTTCATTTGTACACCCCCACAGGGAAGGCTGGGACAAGACGTGCCCAAATTAGCCTGTTTGGATGTGCCAGGAGGCTGCTGTCCCAGGGGTCAAGCTCAAAAATGGGGGTTCATTGCAGGAAATGAGAAATGGACCTTTGTCTGATACTGATACATGCGTGACTTGAGCCTCATCTGGGTGGTGAGGCACTGGCACAGGTTGCCCAGAGAAGCTGCGGATGCTGGAAGTTTTCAAGGCCAGGCTGGATGGGGCTTTGGGCAGCCTGGTCTGATGGGAGGTGTCCCTGCCCATGGCAGGGGGTTGGAACCAGGTGGTCTTTGAGATTCCTTCCAACCTAAACCATTCTATGATTCTATGATTTCCAATTTCGCATTTTAAAGTTCTGGTCAGTCACTATGAAAACTTTTGACCTCATTTGCCTCTATAATAATCAAAAGGCATAATGAAACATGAACTTGGGCATGGACAGAGGTGTTTATAGTAAGGTGTTTATAACCTATAATAAGGTGTTTGAGCAAGCCCAGAAGTAACTACTATCTGTAAATAGTAGTTGTATATTTTGAGAGAGATTTAATGTGTAGTGCACTAGCTATGGGCATGCAGACAGTAACAGGACCAACAAGTCACCTGGGTTTACTTATAGATCTTGGGCTGTTGCAGAAAGAAACAATATGCATATATTGTTTTAATTTATTAATTATCTCAAGTTCTTTCTCTGTAGGAAAAAAAGGAAAACAGCCAGAGGATGCACATGAGATACCACAGAGAGCTATCATGGGCACCAAAAATCTTCAGTATTTCACCATGGAGCTAAATCTTCCCTACCTTTTTATCCCCCATAATGGCATATTTAGAACAGGGGTGGCCACAAATGCCGTGCTGAAACATAGCTGAAGTGATCAGTAAATATCGATGAGGGAACAGCGCCCAACACTTCTGGGGTCGTCACATTGCATGATGATGATGATGGTCTTTGGATCTGAAGGGGGGCAGCCAGCTTTAAAAGCTGTTACAGGATGGAGATGCGCTGTGATGCTTGCATCTCACCAGCCTGCTGTCAGAAACCAAGCAGTCACCACGATGGAATCCCATTTTAAGGATCATTTTTTTTGGCATAGCTTCCAGTTATCGCAAAGAAAAATGTATAGTGACTGAACAGAACTGGGTCTGTAGGAAGTCTAGCATATGGATTTTGTTCATCTCGAACACAGTGTAGGTGGGGATTGAGTCTTCCCAGAGTAAGTGGGATATATTTTATAGCTGTACAACCACATATAAAAACTGATTCATTGGCACAAAGGTCCTTGTATGAGGAGTAAAGTCCTCTATTTAGGAGAGCACTCTTCGTTGATAAGAAGTTTCAGCAGTGCCGAATTCAGTGCTGGAGCCTGCAGGTGAGGATGACAGCTCTCAGGAAACACAAATGTCTTTTTCAGTGTGTTTTCCCTAAGTGCTTTCAGTGTGAGACATGTGCTATCACTGCCACTGTTAATTCAGTTTGCCAAGAATACCAGGTCTCACTCTGGATCCCGGTGCCCTTGGCAGTAAAGCTCAACTATTCACTGCAAATCGGGCCTGGAAAATGTAAACCCAGTAACAGTCTTCTGTCTGTTCTTCCTGACTGTTTTCCCGATGTGTTTTCTGTTTACGCTCTGTAGGGCATCAGGTGTCAGAGCAAGTAGGTGATGCCAGTAAAAGCCACTTCACAGTAGAGAGCTCGTGGCTGCCTCCCAGAAACTGAATGCATCCCCTCTGTGGTGCCCTTATCCTTGTCTTCTCCAGCTTTGGCTCTTGGCACTGAAGACTGTTCAAAATGCAGGTTTTTTCTGGAGGCCGCATGCAGAAATCATAGTGCTGCTCTGGCAAGCAGAAGTGTCCAAACATGCAGAAGGGCCAGAACTGCCAGTGTGTTTAATGGGTGGATTAATGTATTTTCTTTGCTTGTATGCATCTTTCAAAACGGGTATTTGCCAGAGTTCATGAAAAGCCCCTCTGCACGCAGGCCCTGTGCAAAGGCTCGCTGTGTAAGGGCTGAAATCAAATTCCTCTCTCCCAGTCTTGTGGCAGTGGCTTGGTTACCACCAGGGTCTCCCACCCTCCAAAGCCTGCTGGGCTTGTGGAGGTCCATTTGCCTTCAGGGATGCAAAATTTCCAGGATGGACCCAGATGGAGGATGGTGGCATGGGGAGGTATGAGGGATTGTGCCCATATTCCTGAGTGGGAATGTGGGGAGACAGCAGCAGGAGGGCAACATGGTGTCGCCTCATGTCCTGTGTAGTGCTGCACCCATATAAACCCCTTGTTGTGTGGATCCAGATGCTGGCAGCACCTTCCTTGGGGAATGTTACGTGTTGTGAAGATGGTTTCAGCAAGGTGCATCTCCGTTGGGAAGCAAAGAGCAGAGCTTGTGGGGTGCTGGCATTGAGGGAGAGGGGAAGGCAATGGGGAAATGGGAGAGGAAAATACGGTCCTGCTGGAGGGATGGGGCAGGGGGAGGGTGCTGGGGGGTTAAGCAGTGGTGAGTCCCTGCGATGTGGATACAAGGGGGGTTTGGAGGGATGCAAGGGCTACCTTGGGCACACAGAACCCAACAAGGTACCCAATAAGGTTGCCTCCAAGGTACCCATTACCTTGTTGTCCACCCAGGGCTTCGGAGCCAGGCAGCAGCTCTGGCAGCCCTGGTGGGGCTGCGGGGCAGGGCTGAAGGCAGGAAACACAACTCCCTTCCCCATGCCCTGGATATTTGTTACTAAATGTTTATTGCAATATGTGTGCAAACAGGACAAGTATGGGTGAAGAACTGTTCTGACACTTTTTGCTGCCTTTCTATATATGCAGGTCATTGAATTTCTCCTGCCTGTAAATGCACAAGTCCTTCTTCCTTACTTCCTAATGACCAGAGTAAAGGGAAGGTGATAAAAAAAATGTTTGCTATCCACTGTGAGCACAAAGGGAGCACACAGAATAATGGGCTGTTCACCTTCCCACAGCTGGTCTCCTTCAGCACACGGTCTCAGTCAGCTGCTTGGTGCATTAGCAAGGTGTTACTAAACAACCTCCTCTTTTCTATCATTTTAGCTAAGCAATAAGTTGTTTGGGACATTTCCAGCCATATAGAGCAATGGAGTGTACCCTACAGTACAAAAGATGTAGACACAAGTTTCTGCAGTGTGCTACTCTGCATCCATACTTTTCTGAAAGTCACTAATTTCTCATGATTCATTTCAACTTAAAAAAGCAGAAAACAGTATGTATAAATATCATGCCATGCTGTAGCAATTCAGTTAATTATAAACTCAGTATTGTAGAAATAGAATCGAAAAGGAGATCCATCTCTCCTTCTATAATGCCCTTAAGGGCTGCACAAAGATCCAATGCAATTTTAAATCCTTTGAAATCAATCCTTGAGAAGAAAGGATGCTCTTCTCTTATATATATATAAAAAAAAAAAAAAAAAAAAAAAAAAAGTGAACTTTCAAATCTTATTAGAAAAAACAAATCTCTCTGAATAAACTCTATCCTCCGTTTCCTGCCGCCGGTGCCAAAACCATATGTTACAGAGTAAGCTCTGCATTTTGATCCCCAAATTAAGTAAATTACTTCTAATAAATTGCTTTGTCACAAGCACAGTTAAGCTGGAAATACCGCATGCATTCTTATAATTGCCAGCATTAAATCTCCATTAGAATTGCAAAAGGAAAACCTCTGCATTTTGAGCTTTGTAACTCCTTTGTGTATTTTATACTACGGAAAATACTGTCTGCGCTTTCAAATGTTAATAACTGGCGTTTTCCACCTTAGGTTCTCAAAGCTCTTTGCAAAGAAAGGCAAACAATGAAAGAATGTGAAAAAGGCTTTGGGGAGAGAGAAAATTAAATTACACTTATGCTCTTATGAAGTATCAGAGGACAAAAAAGGCGAGCAGCTTTTGCAGAAAAAAAGGCTGAGAAGCACAGAGCTTACAGAACAGAGAAGGACATTTGGGTTACTGAAAATGCACATGGGGCCAGGTATCTGTAGAGAACCCAGACATGTATCTCCCAAGGCTTGCTCCACTGCTGCCATCCCCACCAACCAGCCCCAGCTGGGCCTGCCCAGCCCTCTCCTCCCCTCCCTTCACCTCAGACAAAGCTGGTGGAGGAGGGCAATGCTCTGGTTTCTTCTGATTGTTGGGGACTCTTTCACAAGAAGCTAAGTAGGTAACTTTGGAGCCTGGTGGCATCTGGGAGATGTAGGGATGTATGAATAAGCAATCTTTTTCAATCCAGCAATTAAAAACAAAAATGTTGTGAACAGGTTCTAGGTTTCATATGCCAGTGAGAGGTGCCTGTGGGTTTTCATGGCTCACAGAGAGGGTTGGGACTCTGCAAATAGGTGCTGCAAAGACAAGTGTGAGGGGAAAAGAAGGTGCTTAGGACCAGACAAAGTGGAAATGTTTCGTGCTGCCGCACCCACAGCTCTACACCACCACCTTGCATGATCAGGTGAGTGCTTGGACTGCAGGCTTCAAAATGCTGGTGGCTTCTGCTGCATCTTGCTAGGAGGCTGGGAGTCCCAGGGAAAAGGTCAGAGAATAATTAAGCTCAGAGGAAAGTCATCTGCCCTATTAATTTTGCTGAGTTATAGCTGCAGCCATACCTTGGTGTGCCCAGAAGTTCAGTTTTTGCATTTCCTATGATAGCTCACAGAAGTAGAGCAGTGCAAAGGTTGCGTAAAATCTCCATTGTGAATTTATTTGTAGGCTCTTATGTCCTGGTGATGGTTTCTGTGAGTCCCTTACCGTGAAGTGAAAAGATGTTTATGATGGGTGAGAAATGTGGATTGTGTGTTATGCACATGTAATGTAACTGCAGGGAGAACAGAAGACACAATGCTGATTCACGCTAGTGTCAGAAAAGGAGGCATCAGGCCTGTAGAGCTCTGTTAAATGGTGTGTTCCCGTCCTCAGTGAGCTAATAAAGGACAAAACCAAGCTGTGTCAGCTGTGATGTTAAATATTATGCGCTACCCTGCGTTATAGCTCACTGAGTGCTTGGGCTGTTTGCTCTGGTTTGGTGGGGTGGTAGAGCTGCTGTTGACAGTGTGCTAACAACCCCAACGAGCTGTAAATATTCGCTAGTGAGGCCACTGGTGCATCGTGCAGTGGTTCTGTACTCAGGCCCAGCTGTGTTTGCTGAACGCCCCTTTCACTGCCTCCTCAATACACGGGCTTTCTGCCATTGAGCCGTTTTTGCCATGGATTGGGATAGTCTGTATATATACTTTACATTAATACTTGAAGGAGTTCAGATGCCCAAATCTCAGTTTCTCTTCTTTGTGCCACTGTATGGGAAAGCCTGTAAATAAACCTGCAAGTGCTGACTCTTTCCATCCAGCTGTTTTTGTCTAACTAAGCAGACAGTGGACAATAGGAGGGGACAATTACATCTTAAAGCTTTGTTGCTGCTTTGAAGTGAATTTCCTTGGTCTTCACAAAACTAATGCTTCATAGCCCAGTCTAGTCTTCATAGGTCAGGTAAAATACAAAATCCAATCTTTAATAAAGTTCAGAAAATTTAACTGTAACTTCCTGGCCCTGTTGGTGGAGCTCTGGTATGAGCTCTCTCTCTGGCTACTTCTCCAGAGCATGCCTGGCATCAAATGGAGGTTGCACTGGCCATTTGAGAATACATGCTGTTCTTAAACAACATCTAATGACACCACTTTACTAATTGTCTTCCTGAGAGTCATTATGGGATAAGTGATCCATTTATGATAAAAGAAAGAAACTTTAAATTTTCCTCTGTACTAATTCATCACTTTCCTTTTGTTCTGGGAAACACATTTTTTCACCTCTCTGCAGGGAACCTCTTCAAGACAGATGCAGTAAAAATTCTATTGTGAGGAAGGACATCCAATCCTGTACAATACTGCCTTTCTGTTTTCTTTGTTTCTTTCAGTAAGTGAATGCATATCATCATCTAGCAAAAAGCCACCTTACAAGAATGAGTAAGAAAATTAAAATAGGTACTGATTTCATATAAATTGGATTAATTTGCAGTAAGTGTTTGCTTTGAGGCTGTTCTATTTCTTTTCACACCTAGGGTGGAAAAGGGAATCGGTGTACCTATATATATATATATAAATATATATATATATGTATCAAAAGGGAATCAGCGTAATCAATAACCTTATTCTGCAGTGCCTAGACACTTGGTCTTGGTGTCCTCTTGACTCTATACTGTTCACTTGTTCTGTGAGTTGGCCTCATCTTGAGATGCTGTGGATGAAATCTCTGCTAGTTAAAATAAATCAGTTGGCTGTTTCTTGCAAGGGAATAGAATTTCTGTCCCATATCTTGGGATAAAAAGGGACAACCTTTTCTGCCCCTGCTCCAAGTGACAAGTATAAACACATGTGAGAAGGAAGACGAAGAATAGGGGTTGTTTCCCTCTGCTATCCTCTGTGTCCTTCTTCCCTGAACACCATGGGGAAGGATGCAGGCATAATCCTGGCTGCTTGGGTCTGGCAGGAGCGAGTGTAGCCACTGGGGGGAAGATCATGTGTTTTGGTCAGGGGCTCAGCAGCTGATCCTACAGGCATGGTCATGTTTCAAAACTGCTGTGACCATGAACATTGCAGCTGTGCCCTTATGCAAGGCTGGGGGGATTTGACCCTGGATTTGCAAGGGATGATGTTTGTGATGGCTCTTTCTGGAGGGAAGCAGAGGTGGTGGGGTTTACTTCGGTCACATGGCGTCTTAATCGCAAGGTTTTACACAGTCAGGGTCAACACTATGCTGGTGGTGTAAGGAATGTGAGCTGAAGCCCTGAATTTTCATCACTGCAAGGGGTAGAGGAATTCTCTCTGTGATATTTAGCGATTTCTGCAGCTGAATGGCATTATTGACTACAACATTTCAAATGAATAACCCTACACAGATATTGCACTGCTGCAATGTGCATAATTGTAAACACTCCTCAATATCTTTCTTCCCACCCCCCTCAGCCAAAGCACAAACACTCATTTCAGGGCTAAAGATATACTCTTCAATCACTTCTGACATTTCTTTGTTGCTGCCTAATGAAGGCTGGTTTGATGGGCTATGTAGAAGGGTTATATAAGCACTCGCAGAGGCTTTGTTGTAGGATCACAAGTGGGCAGCAGTTGCAAATGTTAGCATTTGGCTCTGGAGTTTCTTTAATCACAAGCCTGAATGCCTGCATGGTGCAGGGGACCATGTCCCCCCCGTCTGGGTTTCCTGAGTCCCAGTGAAATGTCATGGCATAGAGAACTAAGAGGCTCAAACAGCAGCCACGCTGCTGTCCTTGCCTTGCTGACAAGGGGCCTCTGTGTGTCATTGTCTGGGGGGAGATGGCCCATGCGGGACATGCCAGCTGCTCCTCTCAGCTTTCCCAAGCCTTTCCAAACACTCTTACAGCCTGCTTCTTTCTTTAATTGCATTATTTGGTTTTTAAGCTTGTTGCTGAGCAAGTGTGCAAGTGGCCCACGCCTGGCTCTCAACTGGCCCACGTGGGCCTGGCCCTGTTGTTGCTGTAGGTCTGTTCTCCCATCCTCCATTTGCAGCCTGGGCCTACGCACCAGTTTACACACCAACAGGGGTGAGCTGGCAGTCCTGAAGGGAGTGTGGAACAGCTTCCGTGCTCTGTTGTCCTCATCCTGGTGGATGAAAGCAGTCGGTCCAGAATGGGGCTTCCAGTTGCCATCTGTAGGCTGGGTGGTAGGGTGCTTCTGCCTTGTGAAGGAGAGGTGGCTTGGCTCTGGGCAGTGAAATGCTGCAGGACCACCAGGTAACAGATGAGGAGGTAAACCTGCTGTTGAGGTTAAGTAGAGGAAACCAAGTCAACACTGGTAATGACTGCAACTGTCCAGACTACAGCTAGTTTTCACTCTACTTACTGTGCAAGACCCCGTATTAAAATATATGATAAATCCGAATTTTTCATGGCAGAATTACTTTTGCTATTCAGAAAGTGATATTAGAGGCAACTGAGGCATGTTAGTTTCATTAAAACCTTTGGGATCTTAGAGCTGAGAGATCATAGGAATAAATGCTTTGCCTTGCCTCAAGTCCCAGCGGCCTGGCAGTAGCTCCCTCAAGCTGTAGGGAGATTTGGATCTCATCTCTGGAGTTAGAAATTAAACTTTAAAATTACTGAACTGGTCATTAGCCTGGGATGATTTTGTCTGAAACAGCACTTGTAAATGCTTCTGTACTTGGGTACCTTTCAGTGAATGAAGCCAAGCATTGTGTCATCAGGTAACATGGTGTCAATCCAGTACTAGCTAAAGCCCTTTTCCCACTCCCTTTAAATCTACATATAGGCCACAAGCTGTCCCCAGAATTGCCTAGCTTTTTCTTGGAGAAGTTAGCTTTGCTAATTTCGTGTAGAAGTTTCCCTGTGTTGTAAGAAGTGCTGCAAATCAGCTTGGTTTCTCTCCCCTTCTGTATGAAGAGAGTATGATATGAATCCATTTAAAATTTACCTCTGGTGTGTGGCAAGGCTTTCCCAGGTCACACCACCAAGACCTGCTTGCTCATTTATACTGCCAAACATTGTTCTTGACTCCAGGCTTCCTTTTGAAAATATTGTGGTGAATGTGACCTACAGGCTTTCCTGTTTGGGCAGCTTCCACTGACCTTGCACAGGACCCAACAGATGTGCCTCCAGCCACATGTGCACCCTCCATGGTCATCTGGACTTTGCTCAAGCAGTGGCTCCTTGCAGTGGTCAGGCTGGCTGGTGCACAGCATCAAAGGCTACCGGAGGCTTGTGAATATCAGCAAGGGAGAGGTGGCATTGCAGTGATCTCTGCGAGTCCTTCCACTTCTTTTTTACTAGGATACATGCTATTGCATAATTAAATGGTGTATGTTTGTTATCCCCAGAGGGCTTTTGTCGCATTCAATGAGCAGTAAAGATGATGATTATTGACATGGACAGCTGGTAGACAGTATTCAGAATGTGTCCCTGATTTTTTTTTTTTTTTTTTTTTTTTTTGTATTGGCAATAGGATTATTATTTTTCATGTAGTAACTCTCTGATATGTTGTTATTGCAGTACTATTTGGACATCCCTTGAATCTTTACTTTATTCTTGTACTTCTTCTGCACATCAAGTAGTACCCCTGAGTGGGGGGCTGGCGTGAAGTCCTCACTGAATTAGGCTGCAATTAGGCACTTCAGACCACATGGTATACACAGACCCATTTGACCCTACAGGCACCTTCACTTTGGTCTGCAAAAGTGTTCCTGAAGTGTTTGCAAAAGTCTTTTGCATTTGTTGATGCACTGAATAGGTTCAGACTTTGTTCTTTGGCGATTTGAGAAGTAGGCAGAGGGACAGATGCAGCACTGAAAGAGAACCTGATCTGCTAGGCTGGCTTATAAATAGTGCTTAACTGTCCAGGTAGTTCAAAATACTGACATGGTAGCATTGCTCCTTTTTTCATTATTGCCCAGAGGTGAGAACATGCACTGGGGCAGCAGAACAAAGCTCTAGTACAGCCTCACCCTTGGGAAAGGATTTTTCCCTCCATCTCTTCTTCAGATGAGAAGTGCCAACCATAGGACGCACTTGGATTGGTGCACCTTGTAGCTACCTTATCTTGTTAGTCCTCACAGCAAAGAATAAAGGATTTCTAGGTGTGGAGAGAAACCCTGCAAAGGTGTGCAAGCCTGAGTAGTTCGCACTGTAGTAGAGTCATTGTAAAGTCATTGTCTTTGAGAGGTCAAGGGAGACTTGACCAGACTTGATCTCTGCTACCAGAAATGCTTTACATGAGTCATTAGATAAAAAGGCATAAATAGCACAGAGAACAGGGACTGGTATGCAGTATGCTGTCCTTCTTCCTCTAACTACACGCTCAGGTTATTCATGTTACCATTAGAAATGTCAAAGCTATGAAGAAATGCTGTTATGTATTTCAAAGTGCTGACACCCAAAGGGATTTTCATCTCTGCAAAAATGTCAGCAGGGAAAACGTGAGCCCAAAAGGTTTTCTTAGCATAAACGAACAAATTATAGCTTTATCATATTTTTTTTTCCCTCAATCAGTTGCAGCTATTTTTAAGTGTGGAAACTGAATGTAAGTAATTCATGCTTAACTTTATTGCTTGAACTGTGTAGCCTAAGTAAAATGGTTGTGTCAGCAACGGGAATACTGGTAATCCGCCTACAAGGTCAAGTTGTATGTACAAACCTTAATAACTGCAGTGACTGTGGTGTAATGGATATGTTGGTTATTATGAATAATCTAGATAAGAAATAGTCAAGTAAGAGTTGATGAGATATTGATGCACATGTAAAGACATTAATTGTGTAGCCATTAAGAATTCACCTGCTCAAGTGTATTACTGTTAATCAAAACAGGCAATGTTTGGAAATGAATATGTAGGGTAGTTAAAGGCATATTTAAAAGGTGGCTCAAGTGTTTCAAGCGTTTTGCAGAGTGACTTTTAATAAGCTGAAGCATGTCATTTTTGCCAGAGTGCTTTAGTGTTGCCAACAGGGCTGTGAGTACAGAAATGTATAACAAACAGCAAGGTTTGCTGGCTGCGTTCCTTGCATCTAGCAGTAAAAGAGAGCTAACGTATGTCTCAGATCCCTCTGGAAAAAGCCAGCAAATGCTGACAGCATCCTTTTGAAATGGTAGGATTGCTTGTCCTACCACATTCAATTACAAATTTCACAGTAGTATCCAGTGTTGAGTAAGAGATACAGAAGGAGCCTACATGCCAGAGCTTCTATGCCAAATGGAGGAAGATCTGAACACATTTCTCTTCCAGCATGATGAGAAATTCCTGACCATTTGGCTGCTAGCAATAGTCATGGGATCTCATTTGTGCAGGCTGGTACTAGAGCATTCAATTAAAAGCACATTTTAAAAGGACCCTGGTGGAAGCAGTGTAAGACCTGGGCCCATGCTGCCTGCCTGCTGTGATGCCTTCACATGGTGATGTGGCAGCACTAGGATGTCCTCTTTCATGGAGATATGATATGTTTCCACCTTTGATGTACCACCTGCTTTTAGCATTAGAAAATGTGAAAACAAAATATTTCAGAACTGACAGCTTAGGAGCAGCTGGTTCTTTGCTTCATCCAGGGGCACAGGACCTCCCTTCTCAGACCATCTCAGACTGAGAGCATTCAAAGCCACAGTGTCCCAGGAGAGCATCCTTATCACCAGTGTATTGGTTGTGACAAGAGCCCTCTTGCATCTCTCCTGATAAAACTCATCCACTGCAAAAGCAAATAGAATGTTTGGGGAATGTGATGTTGAGGGAGGGATAATTTGGCTCTAGGCCTTTGTATGCCATTTACATGGTATTTCATTGTTACTGGGTGAAAATCATAGGATTCCTTCATCTACCTTCAGCAGACCTAGGTCATGTCTTCCCTAGCTGATGCTCTCAAGCCCCTCAGCTCTTTGTTGCTCCCTGGCCAGTGGCATGGGCTTGGCAGGTGGAGCAGCCTCCTGTGGAGGGAGAAACAGGGGCCAGCCTCATCCAGGCAAGTGTGGGACCAGAGACAAAAGGAGAAAATGCAGAACAGGTGAGCAGGATGGAGGCAAAGCATTCTGCAAATTAACCTGCACACTTGAAAACCTGAAGTGCATCCTCTTACCTGCACTTGAGCAGTAATGGGTTCTGGATGGTGTTTTGTTATTTTTTTTTCTTTTCTTTGTCTTCAGGCACTTGCAGGTGCCTTGCGTGTAGCTGCAGGAGCTGTTGCTTTAGGGCTAGAGGCTTAACAACAGGAGGAACTTCAGTGACAAATGTGCTCGTGCTTTTACTGGGCCCGGAGCACAGGTTGGTGCCTGCAAAGGCATCTATCCTCTTTTCCCCTGAGTAACCAGCAAAACCAGATGTTCTGCTCTACAGACAATGCAGTCTCATGGTACTACCCTCTATCCACAAAGCACGGTAGCCTTAGGAATGGCAGGAGGGAGGTGTGCGCAGCCCAGTCATAGCTTTTGCTGTGTTAGCGGTTTCTAGTTGTGTTCCAGCAGGTATGTATCCTTCAGCTGCTCCTCTGCCTCTCTCCCTCTTATCTCGCTGTTCTGTTCATGTTCTGGTTCATTTTAACTACTCTCTCATCTCTGTCTCACTGCTGTGTACATGTGCAATAGCATATGAACTAGCAGAGATTTTGGCTGGCACGCTGATGGAGTGGGAAGGGGCGCAGACTCCTGGAAAAGGCCTTGTTGCTCTGCTGCCCCCCCTTGCAATTTTCCCATCTTTCTGCATCAAAGTCTGGATCCCACCGATCATTGGCATTGTTACAGTGCAGTGGGGCAAGTACTTTCCCTAAACATCCATGAGTTAGTGTAAATGCAAACTAAATGCCAGCCTGGCATCAAGCCATATCTGATGGGGACATATGTCCTGCCTCCCTGCGGGGACACCTGGGTGCATGCAGCAGTGGCAAGGCCTCGTCCAGCAGTGCTGCTAACGTAGGTTTTGGGTTAGGCCTAGAAGCTTTCAAAACTGCGTGGCAGCTTTGGCTAGCCCAGCCTGGCTTCATCCAGCTGGGACAGGGTTTGGCCCTAAATGGCTTCGTCTGTTTCGGCAGTTACAGCATGCACTTTTATCTGGAAGTCAACAGTTTACTTATTTGCTTTTAATTATTTATGGTAATGAAGTAGCACCCATGTTTCAATTTTCCACAAAGACGAATATTCTTGTAGTTAGATCTGTGGCCATGAAAGAAAACAGTTCCTGACTGTTGCTTATAATGTTTATTTGTTTTT
Source organism: Aythya marila (assembly GCF_965140915.1). Classification (NCBI taxonomy): domain Eukaryota; kingdom Metazoa; phylum Chordata; class Aves; order Anseriformes; family Anatidae; genus Aythya; species Aythya marila. The sequence goes on along the minus strand of NC_139044.1, from coordinate 31,522,349 downwards.
AACTTCAAAACGCAGGTGATTTTCTCAAAACAAATAGAGTAATGGAGGAAATTAAGGTGGGCTCTCTTTGCTTTTCCAAATGTGTTTCTTGGGAAAGTTACAAACTTGTGCAAAACAACTGCATTTTAGCATACCTGGATGGTGAAAGATTCCATAAAGTCATAAATATCAGTGAGCCTGGCAACAAATGGTTTTGTTCCCCTCCACTCCCCTTGCTTAGCATGCAAATGTCACTGAATAAACCCCCAAAATTTCCAGGGCTAATGCATAGTAATTAGCTGTGTACTCAGAGACTTCTATAAAAATGTGTAAAATGGGGAATTAGGACCATATACCTCCTCACTTCCATGTTGAAAAATAAACTTGATGGAATAATTGGATACTATAGTATCTGATAACCTTGCTGCTGATTTAATTCTACAATTTTGCTATTTAAACCACTTAGTTGATTTATCTATTTTTTTTTTTAGGCAGGTACAAAAACTTTCTTTAGAGCAGCAGCAAAGTGTTGGATTATATTCTGTAAATAGCTCTGATGCCATACTTTGCCAATATTCTTGCAGGCTTAATGTCCTTGGTTTCATTGCCTGCATGGCATCTCTTGCTCCACCTTAATAGTCATGTAGAAAAACAATCAAGCTGGAGGCACATCAGGAAAATTAAAGCCAGCTTTTTGGCTTTAATGAATGGGCACACTACAGCCAGGCCCTGCTTACTGGGAAAGTTGGGAAAGATGGAAATAATTCTGCAAACAAACAAGGAAAAGTGTAAAGCCACTGTTGAACCTACAGTGACTACAAAATGCCGAGATCTACAGCTCTGTCTTGCATAGACAAACAGGGAGTGGTCCTCTATGGCTGAGACTGTTAAAGAGTAAAACAAACAAACAAACAAAAAAAATTTGGAAATGTAATCTCATAATTAATACAGTTTGGATGGGAACATTAGTGATCTTTTTGCTAGCTAATCCATTGTCTTCATAAGTCAGCCTTCCTTTTTTTTTGTATACATGTGAATATGGAATGTTTCTGGCACTGGGTGTGCTGCCCACATTATAACATGCTTTGTAGCATTTTGTACCTACACAGAAGGAAAATATCACTTTGTCATCTGATTTGCTTGAATTGCATAACCATCAGTGCTATAGCAAGAAACAGATGGATCGGGAGTTGGGAGATCACTCAAGCAGTGATCTGAAGAGGATCTTGCTGAACACAAAGTGGGTGAGTGCGTTAAGTGGCCACAAAACTCACAGTCTATCACATTCAATGTCAGCGTTATTAGATGGTGTATCATGAATGCCAAAATATTCTTCCCTATTTGCTGGAGGTGGAGTGTTGCTTGGACTTCCCACCCCAGAATCAGGGCTCGGTGCAGGGTGCATATCTGCTGCATACTTCTCTTCTTTCTTTGAAGGCTCTTGTTTTTGCTTGAGGTTTTTGAAACGTTTGAGCTTCACAGGGTCCTTGACTTCCTTGGCACAATGAAACAAGATGAAAATGTCCCTCCGAAACTTGGAGCTCATTCCAAAGTAGATAATGGGATTGTAGAAACTGGCAGACTTAGCAAACAAACTGGCAAGGATGCTGGTAAGGTTGGGCACAGGGTGACCGTAGGCAGACCATATAGAGATGACAGCATATGGTGACCATGCAATAATGAAGGCTGTGCAAATGACAATAGAAACCTAGAAGAAAGATGAAAAATAGCCTTAAATCTATACTGGGAGACTGCATCAGGGAAGAAATACACTGGTAATAGTAGCTTGAAAACACAGCTGGAAGGGAAACGTTCAGCTTCTACTGAAGGTATGGCTCACAGGAGTGTACAGACAAGCAAAAGTTTTGCTTTGATGGAGCCAGGTAGGCATAGAAGTTAGATACCTAATTCGGGTATGAGGTGTGCTTGAGCAATGCCTCATCTAATGGAATGAAAATAGCTACAACCCCCTGAATGTTTATCTGAACTCAGAAGACTTAGGATAGATTTAGGTCTAGGAAAAGTAATTTGAAAGTTCCCTTGTTGCTTTTTGAGCACACACACAAGTTACATCTCTGCTGAAAGAAAAGGGAATATGCCAAACAAAACTTCAGTTTTTGTGCTGTATAACCTGCTCCAGTTATATTTAAATTATTTTTCTCATGTTATGTAGGACTAATATTAGCCAACTAAGGGAGCAGGAATTTTAAACAATCCTTATGTTAACTTCACTGAGTTCAGACTTTGTCACTAAAGATTGCAGAGAAATTAAATGTGAGTGGTGGGTTTTGTTCTCTTCTGTTCTCTTCTTAATTTTTGGATAGACAGCTTTCACTGAGATGAATCCTACCCAATATGAAACCCACACTCACCCTGGTGACATCCCGCTCCATTCTCCTCTGTCTGTCTGTGGGATCGCTGAGTCCTGTTAATGCATGGCTTAGTTTGACAGTGTTGATAATTGACACATATGAGAAGACCATGACTGTCACAGGTAGGAAGAAACAGCAGATGAAAATGGAGACAATGTAGGACTTGTAGATTGTAGAGAAGTTGGCTTTTGCCCAGTCTATTTCACATGTTCCGTACATGCGATCTGGAAAACAAAAATAAGTTGGTTAGCAGTTTTAGAACATTTATCTGGTTTTGCATGATTAATATATCAATTTAGAAGCTGTATTTTTCTTCTTTTAGGCAGTAAAGAATGGAGTGCTCTTTCTGATTTAATGAGCTGTGAAACAATCTCCTACATAAACAATTTTTCAAGACTGGCTAGACCATAACAAGTTTTAATGCATATTATCATTCTGTACCATTTAGATTTCCTGTGTAGATCCATAATGCACAAACTGTTGATTTAAGATAGGAAATTATGATGCTAATTGTGGATTAACTTAGTAGGTTTGATATTCCTCTGTAGCCTGTTATTTGACAGTGTTCTATGTAGTAACTTTCTAAGACAAGCTCTATACCAGCATAACAAGCAATTGCAGGGACAATATGTCATGTGTAAGAATTCAATACTTACATAGCAAAGTAGGAAGTAAAAGTATTGAGTTTATTATTTTTTTTTTTTAAATAGAAGCAAAATGGTAATGAATGTTTTACTCTAGTGAGAGATGAAAGCAAATTGATACAGCTGATCAAAATTATGGGAAGATGAAGCATATAAATACAGATGATATGCTGTTAATGGAAAGGATATAATTTGCAAATGTGTTCTTACACAAAACTTGAATTTTATGTCATTAAGGATTTTCTATATTTTGTGAGTTGTTGATTTTTGGTTTAAGGGAAGAAAGCTATTTTGTGTGTGGTTTAATATTATTATTACTATTATTGCTATTATTCCTCCCCTGACAGCCATGGCAGTAAACCAAATTATAAATAATTGAAGCATAAACCAAAATTACATAAATCAAGTATTAACAAGTCCTGGAAATACAACACAGGTGAAGCTTGCATGATTTAGCAACAGATCTCTCCCTGGCATCCAGAGATAATTCTGAAGAAAAAAATCCCTTAATTCCTCATGGGTGATAGAAGGTTTAGATAGGATGAATTAAAGGAGCAAAAGATTAAAATCACTTTCATGAGTCTCATCAAAAAGAGCTCAATATTTTTAACACCAAGAACTTTAGGTGTTGCTGTCTGGATGTGCTCAGTAATAGAATCTCCTTTGCCTTTTTAATCAGTAGATGCCAAGATACTATTCAAATAGATAACCATAGTATCTGGCTTAATTCTGAGTTTCTCATTTGTGAAAACTTCTGACTTCAAAAAAGAAAGCAGCTTCCACATGACATGAAAAGAAAATCCCTCAGTTTTTCTATGAGTCAGAATTCAGGGCTGTGTTTTTCCCTCCCTCAGCAGGGACACTGGCAAGTGGCATTTTCAAAAGTCAGTGGGGTCCTGGGGACCTCTGCAGCTGCTGTGAAGAAGTGGCAGATCAGAGGCTGTGTTACATGCTGTGGTCGGCTGGCACCCATCCTGCTCCACTGCCTGCTGCAGAACTTGCTGGACTCCCACATCTTCATGGGTGCCCTTTGTGGGATCGTGTTTGGAATCAGATAGACTGCGATTTCTGAAACTGCTGTGATTCTCAGCAGGGAGAAGCACTCACAGGAAGCTGAATCCAAATAACAAGCAGGATCCACGGGGGCACTTGGATGCCCTGACAGAGCAAAGAAGTCCCTGACTCCAAGTTAGGGCCAAAAACAGATGTCAGAAATCATTCTACAAATGAAGTATTATTAAGATTATTGGAATATGAAAACACAGCATGCCAGAAGATATACAGAAATGACAAATCTAACCTCCTCCTCAAGTCTTATGACATATCCAGAGTGCAGAAACAAGACATAAAATTAGAACAGTCATTCTGTCCCAAACAAAAGATCCACAGAGCCTAATACACTGATAAAACTGTTTGCTTTGGGATTCTTGGATTTGATTCAACAATCATAGAAATAGCTGCTTTTCTCATGTGTCCTTCAAGGGTGCAGCGATACTTCAAAGCATATGTATCTGGCTTTGGCCTTTTCCTGATATTCACCCTTGCCTTAAACCTCACCCTAGTAGTAGACCTTGGAGTCTACTGAGCCTTAGCCCCCAGTTATTGACCCCATGAGCAGGTTCTCGTGGGAAGAAATCTCTTCTCTACTTACACTGTCATTCTGCAAAGTCTTTTCAGCCACACCAGAGATCTAGGCTTTCTGATTTTTGTTTCCTGATAGTACCTTGTGCTTTCTCCCTATTTTTCCATCTCTGAGCATCATGTTTATATTTTCATAGACCTATAAACACAGCTCTATATTCTGTTTTCCAATTGGTAATCACCATTTCAAATGTACCAAGTTTTTCCTGTATGACTTTAGATTCCTTAGCTCTGAATTGTCTCTGACATGTTATTGCCCAGAAGCTCAGCACACCAAAACCCTTCTGCACATTCCCACAGTGAAGCTTTGTTCTCACTGCAAAATGAATGTTATCCAAACTAATACTGTATCCTCGGCAACTTTGTAATTTCATTTTTGCCCTTTGACTCTTTGCTACTGTTTTATGAATATGTTGAATGTTGTAGATCAAAGAGCAGATGTCTACAGGATCCATACACTTGGACAATTTCAGTCATACAATTTTAGTTGTTAGGACTTCTGTATTATTATTATTATTTGTTCCTAGAAATTTATTTTGATTTGTTTAGAGACTTAACTTGAGACAATTTGTCCACCTTTTCCCCCTAAAGAAAGTTTCTGGTGTGAGAAAATTAGCTATTGAATTACCTCAGTGTTCACTAATGAATTATTCCCCCTTGTCCCCCTTCTTTTCTTTTTTTTTTTTTTTGCTAGGGCCTTATCTTGCATCCTAATCACTTCTTGGACTGACAGACTTTCTGGCATCTTTATCATCTTTTGCTATGTTAGTTTTCGTACTTTTAAACTGTTTCACCAGATCTTTCTGGCTTGTCTTACTATAGTTTCAAGTTCAACTTGCTGGAACTTGTGTTCTTTTCTAGCTCCCTAATCTTGACAGTTTTTGAAGGATGCCTTTTGATAATTTCCTTTATCTCACTGCTTAACCATGCCAAATATTTCTGGCCCTATATTCTTTTTTTCATAGGTAATACACATTTGTGATATCTGCAAAAACAAATCTCTTTAAAGCCCATACCAAAGTAGGCACACTGTGCATATACATCATGCATGATAAATGATTTTCTTAGTTCCACTGATAATCAGTCTGGTTTATCACAAACACCAAGAAAAAAAGCTAAGTATCTTTGTTTAATTAAGTGGAGAGGTGCCAAATATGTACAACTGAAAGATAACTGTTACCTGTATAACTGCCCCAGCCAAGCAATGGAGCTGCTGACCAGAAGAAAGCTGCTATCCAGATGAGAACCAGAGCCACCGTCATACTGCTGTTGCTGATACAGTGACCTGCAATGGCATGGTTTAGTCAGAAACCTCTTAACCTCTGAAATCTAAAGCCATTATTAGAACAACAAACAATAAAGGAAACACAGCTATTTAAGAAAAGTTAAGTCAGAAATAGGTATTTATAGAAAAACTGAAATATGAAAACTGGTCTGGATTGTGTTCAAGACCACTTGTAGAGCAGTGGAACTGAACAGCTTTTTAGCAGAAGACAGTGTTTGTTGAGCACTGCAGAACTGGTAAATTCTGTGTCAGTTTTGTTTTGTGATTTTGTAAAAAGCACAAAACAATTCTATGTTGTTTTATATGAAACAAACAATAAATCCTAGGATTTTCTTACTCATTTCAAAGTTTTTGCTGTTAAAAAAGGACAAGAAATATTATCTGGTCAAACTATATTAGTCATTCAGTATAAATGATTTAATCTGTCCCACTGTTGCCATACATTGCGGTAATTTCTTTGTCTACACAGAAAGTATTTATGTGGCCACTAATCTCTGTTCTTCAAAATTTATGTAAAGTTATATTGAGTACTTGGTCAGATTTCCTGAAGAGGCAAACAAATTATGCACACCCTCAGATGAACTTGTGCTGCAGCTTTACAAAAGAGAAACATTTTAAATATGACTTCCTAATTTGCAGTGAATATAAGCTATAGAATACAGCAGAGACAAATTCGAACAGGTTGTTTTGAAAATGAACTTCAACAAATCTAAAACTTCAGCAAACTGCAGAAGAACTTTGTGGAAAAAAAAAGACCTCCCTGTAGAAGCTCTTTTCAGAGCTAATAATGCTCATGCTATTAGAAAAACAAACATATACAATGCATCCAGTGCATTTGTACATGTTTTATATGGAGATACTAGTAAGTTCCTTCTTGAAAGATGGTACAATCCAGTCATAATGAGAGCATGAAAACTTAAAATACATTATGTATGCATGGTGAAAGGAAGACTAGGGAGAATTTATAGAATATGTAGGCATAAAGAGGAGTGACAAAGTAAGGCTCCCAGTGGAGGTCAAAGTTTCAGCAGACAGAAGATCCAAGTTGAATGGCAAGGAAAGGTTTCTCCTGATCCTGTGAAAGAGAGTGTCTTGGGGGAGAGTGGTGACATAAAGAATCACAAAGGAAAAACAGTAGAGGGTGGCATGTTTATGCTCTGATGGGGTCTTCACCTCACATGTAAAGGATTTCAGACTAGATTTGAACAGTGGAGCACTCATATGCCTTTAGAGAGGCATTTATACCAAAGGTATAAATGACATATAAAGGTATAAAAGACATATAAAAGCAAACAAACAACAACATCAAAAACAGAGCACTTGGTGAAAGGTCTCTAGCACTGCAGACAGTAATGAAGAGTAGTTGCTTGAGATATTCAGGTTGCAGATACCAGGACATTGGAAGAGGAGGAATTGTGGGTGAGAAGCTGTGTCTATGATGCCTCACAGACCCAGGAGATAGGCAGGAGACAGGGTAGAGATGGGTTATGGTCAGTTCTGGGAACTGTGCCAGTAATTCTCATCTCCCGTGGTATGAAACTGTCCACTGAGGGGAAGTGGGAAGGGCACATGGGGATGCCAGGCTGCACAGAGCTGTGAACGCTGGAGGCACGATGTGCAGGCTGGGTATTCCCAGTGCCATCTAAGCAGTCCACAATGCCTGTGCTTTCTGAACCAGGGATCTTATCGAGGCTGGAAGCTCTCCTAAATATCATCTCACAGAAGATGAAAATTTGTTGGTTACAGTGATTCTGGGCAAAGATGTATGAATCACTTGAGAGCTATTTAAGCTGTACTCTAAGAAACACAGAGAATCAGCAGGTCTTGTCTTCTGCACAAGTAAATTTCAACCATGGTAACCAAAGGGTACTGCTAATAATTTAGCCTTTTTAGGGGTTAACTCTTGAAGGATTCTGTGCAAACATGTTTCTAACATACCTGACTACATTAGGCTATGGTTTCCAGTGCATCTAATTTATACTTCATAAACTGTATAACTGAAAGGAGTACAGATTTAAAACAAATTCAGTGAAGGCAGAACTGGATCTGCCTTTATTCCTTACCTCTCTCAGGATGGCAGCCTTTTATGTAGCGAGTCACACTGATCACTGTAAGGGTATTAATGCTCGCCAGGCCAAAGAGAAGTGTCAGGAAGCCATCAACCTGAAAAACAAAGCAGCACAGGGTGCTCTCTTACTGCAGTGCCGGAGGGGAAAAGAACCACAGGGATTGCTCTTGTCACTTTCATGTTAATGCTCTCGAAAATTTTTCCAGCAACCCAACTAGCAGGGAAATATAAAATGTCAGGAGGAGTCATCTTCTATAGGATCAGTGAGCAAGTAAATGTTCAAAAATTAGAAAAGTGCTCTGTCACGTACATCAGATAAACAAGAAAACACACCCTCACATCTAAGTTTCCCTGAAATGACTTGCCAAATGAAGGAGAAAAAAGATTGAACTCAAGTGAAGAAAACCCCTGAATGTGCACAAAGGGTCTGGATGCGGCCAACCCACTGAGGCAGAGTAAAAACACAAACCAACTCCATGAATTTTAGGCCAAAGAGGAAAGAACATAGGAGGTAATGGGTTCAGCTGAGCAAGAAAAACCTAGCAAAACATTAAATAAAAACATCTGACACTCAATCTTCCAAATGGATTGGGTGTCAGTGCTGGTGTTACTGACTATTTACCAATGCTGATCCTCACCTCCGGCTCCCACTGATGTCAGGTCTCAGCCACAGACGTGCAGGACAGGAACAACTCTGCTGGTGTCAACTGCGAATGTAGGAATGGAGCCACTGCTGGCTGCGGTGAAGGTGGATGCAGCCATCTGCTAGGGAACGCTATCTGACTGGGAAGTGATCCAGGCAAAATACTGAAGGCAGTCCTTTTTTTGTTGTTGTTGAAAGCTTGTGGTGATGTACCAAACCGGGCAGAGCAGAGGAGCTCTTGGAGGTGTCAGTTTTACACCAAGGGAGGCAGGAACACTGAGCAAGTGTCGCTGGACTCCGACTTGGCATTCGAGTTGTAAAATTATCGGAGGGAAGGCACATCATTATTCTAAGGGAACAAACTCCGTCTTTGTGTGAATGGGCACAATTCCCATGGAATTCAATTTATCCCAGAATCTGGGGCTTTAATCCAGGTTCAAAGCTGAGACCATGGCAGATTGTATAAATTAAATTGGGTGAAGGGTTAGGATAGGAAAGGGCGGCTTCATCGTTTTTCACTGGTGTTTTTTCTTGCCACCAACACCCTTATGCTGACTCTAAGTACTTTTTAAGGCCAATGTTTCCAGACCTATTTTAAATGCACACAATACTTGCTATTGCGACAAGCTAAATCCACCTACTCTCTCCTTACAATCAACTCATACTTGATGTATAAATGCAAACAAGGTTCACATCAGAAAACAGATGTCCTCAGCTACTTACTATAGGCTGCATTTGGCTGAATTTTACCCACTGTGTATTGTGGAGATGAGTGAAATACCTGGATACAAGCACGTGCTCTCCATTTCATCATCCCTTTTGATGCAAACAGCTGTCACTTCTCCATGTGCTCTAACAATGCTTCATATAGGCAGAAAACAGCATGGCTGAGGGCTACTGAGAAACCACACTTAAGCGTTAAGCTTAACCAATTGCTCCAGTTATTAGATTAGAAAGGAAGTAGTGTTTCAGCAGCGAGGCAAAGAAGCACTTTGAAATTAATTTTAAAGGGCTATGAGATTTAACACTTCAGTAGTAGGACAAACTTTGGAGTGTGTATCCATTAGCCCTTCTATGCTGAAACCAGGTGGGTTTTTCTGAGTTACATCACGTTATGTTTTGCTACCTGCAGGCATGACCACAGCTCTTCCATTCCCCCATTCCCTCACATCACAGCTAAGAGACAATTACATTGAGTCCTCAGTTGGAATAGCCCTTGGGCATGTTTACAAGGGAGGAAAGTGGGTTTAGAAATATACTTCTTCCCCTTTACTATTTAAGATGAAGCTCCATCACCATAAGAAAGAACAAGCCAAAATATTTTCTTGCTATTCCACAAAAGCATTTCAGCGCATCAGAATACTGTTGCTTCTGTTAGTGTGGGGCTACAATCAGAGATTTGAGCAGGGCCACACAGTCACTGTGTCCAAACCAGCAGCAGCATCCCACAGGCGGCTGTGCTGCACGACTGGGACACAGCCAACAAGGTAAAGGGGCAAGGAGGAGAGGGAGCTCAGGGGATGACAAGAGAGCTGGGATGAAACAAATAAAGGAGGTAAATGAGATGGCTCTCAAGCTGCAGAGCAGCCCGTGCAGAGGCCATGGCATCTGGAAGATTGAAATAAGAGAGAACATTGCAGCAGCGTTAGGGCTGCTTTGGGAGCAGGATCCTCAAACCAGTGTTATCCCTGCCAAACTTCTCTAAAGATACAAGGGATGAGCAAGCTCTTGAGACAGCAAGCATATACAACTGGATATGGAAGAAAGACCTCTGCTCCTAAACAGACAACGCTGACTGCAGGTAGCAAGCAGAGTGACTACCCAATGTAGTTAGCAACAGAAAAGCTACTCTAGCATAGTCCTGATTTTTGCAGCCACAGCTTTTACTACCTGTAAGTAACAAAAAAAAACCAAAAACAAACAAACAAACAAAAAAAGTATTTGCAACTTTCTGCTAGCTTAAAGATGCACAGCCAAGGAAACACTTGACTAACCATTTCCTTATAAATAGTTGTACTTACTCAGAAAGAGCAATGGTTTTCTCCTTCTCGGGTTCTGTTTTTCCTTTTCATTTATTCTACCCCCAGCTATCTCCCTCCTGCATAGTCACATTTCCTCCATTTTTGTGTAATGCAATCTTGTCCTTCCTATTATGACTGAATACCAACAGTGTTGATAGGTAACAATGAATTCCAATAGAAACACAAAATTGACCATATAGTAATTTTGACCCACCACCTTTCCTTTTTACCTATTAAGAAATAAAAGTAAATTAGCAGTTTTAAAAGTTTTTTTCTCAGTGCCATACCAATATTGCTCCTTTGGCTGTGTAGATATTCACAGAACTTTCTCATTATCTTTATGTTGCCTGGAAGCTAAGGCACAACTGAAGAAAAGGCTTTTTTTTTTTTCTTCCTTTTTTTTTTTTTTTTTTCTCTGCTTTGTACTTATTTTAAATCTCACTAATGTTCTTGGTATACTATTTACAAGCCACAAGACATAAAGCTCCTACTGCATGCAAATTTGTTTCTTAAGTTTTCCTTCACCACAGGGAGAGTCAGAAATCCCCAGTGTACCATCAAATTTTTAGCTATGAGCACCCGAGTTTTACTACCTTTATTACTTATGTATCCCTAATGACTTCATAAGGATTGTCTTCATTTACAGCAGACAAAGAAAAATATAGCCTATTATTGGATTAATCAAGGTTTAATGGCACAAAAGCAGATTGCCAGAGTAGCTATTACATTTCAGTTAGGCTGAAACATAGATCTCAACAGCCAGGATGGCTGCATCACTCCCTCCTCTGGCCAGCTGGTGAATCTATTGCAATTCCCTGAAGCGCATTACTTCCCTTCAGAACCACAGTGCCTCTTCTATTAAATATGAGATAATGAATATGTAAATAAAAAGATAAACTTTTAACAGAGATTATTTTTCCACTGCCTATAGTAAAATTGATCACAATATCATCTCTCAGAATAATTTAATAAGTACAAATCAGATTATTCCCTTATCATAATGTAAGTAGATATTGGCAATAAACCTCCCTTTTGTCAAAAGACCAAAAAATAAAAAAATAAAATAAAATCATCTAATCAATTTTCAAGAAATACATTCATAAAAAACCAAACAAAAACAGTGAGTTCTCTTAAAACAGAGAACGTTTTAAAGTTTAACAAGTTCTCAGAGTTTTCAGTGTGAGAAAATATTCCACTCACATCTAATTATTCTCAACATTATTCTCCCATCTCTCCAATACTTCAGTAATATGCCACTGAACTATTTTGCCTTATAGTGAATCTTCTGTCAAATGGAAGAACTACCAAAGTTTGTGATCAAAAGCAGTCTTCACAGTAGACTGCTTAAAACTCCCAATGTGTAGTGTTCCTAAAGTGCTCAAACTGCTTTGGTAAAATTTAGTGTAATAAAGTAAAAAAGATTTATAATCTACCACAGTCTCAACAGTGTCTTCCGCTCGCACCACATTGCTGTGCTTCAAAGGTAGCCCTGTTCAGAGGTGATTGCATTAATCCAAGCTATTAGAAGTCTCTGACACCAACAACGTTTAATTTTCTAATAGGAGATGAGAACTGATACCCAACAGGATTATACGGTTTAAACCATCAGGTGTTCGGTATTTTGTGTTCACCAAGTAATTAAACCTTTCTGTTTACTGCATATATATTAAAGATAGGAAAACATGAATCCAATATTTAGGCTATACAATTATATATAAAGATATAATTGTATTAACTACACTAGATAGTTGAATGTACAGTTGGTGCAAGCTATTAATATATGCAGTATTAATATATGCAGATCAGGTTTTGGCTTTGATAATATTAGGGAATTCAGAATAAGTCTACTTGCTTGTAGTTATTTTAGATTTATATACTGGCTTAATGAGATTCAACTTTTACTTTTGGGTGGCTTTGAGTTATTAGTTGTAGCCCTCTCAAGTCACAATTTATACTCATGGTATTATGCCTGTACAAATGTGTATGGTTATGAAGGTAACAACTACAGCAAGAACACGTAATTTAACAAAGTCAAATTTCTTTCAGAATTTCCTTACAGAACTTCATTGGATTATAATCTTACTGCAAGTACCACATGTGCACATGCCTGTGAGCACCTCCTTTCTGGCTCTGGGTTGATGCTGTGGGACCATGACAGGTTTCATGCCTCTCCCATCCATCCATAAAGAATGAATGGGGAGGAAGAGACAAAGCACATATCTCATACCACCTAGATCCAGAAACAGTGGGAAAATTCCCATCTTCAGGTTAAATGCTGCATTACTATTATATTTCTGTGGCTTACTGCACAGGGAAATTCAGAAGCACTAGATAAGAAACTGTCCTCTGGGAACCTCCACGCTATGCTGTGTAAAAGTCAGTGGGCTTGAGCCAAAACTCCTCTCCACTTTGGTGATGTTAAGTCAAAGGCTGCTTCTGTTATTTAACAATAAAGGCTGTTTATTGTTAGCAGCACCATTACTATAAATAAACAAATACATAAGCAGATAAAAGAAAACAGCCTCATGAGTCACCTATCTTATCTTTACATTTCCATGGAAAGCAATGCTTGACTTTATGACCTATGGTGATCCTACCCCAATAACTGAGGTCATTTAATGTCAGGTTAAGTCAAAGTTTAATTTTCAAAGTGAAGAAGTACCAGCTTTGCCTTTTCAAAAGGTCATGGTAAATGTTCATGTAGGCTTACACAACTCTCAAGGGAAGAAGAGGTCTTACAGCCTATTTACAGACCCTGCCAGGACAGCCCAAAGATTACAAGTAACCATCCAAGTTCTCCAAGGTAGCCCAGGGACAACCTGGAAGGAAGTGCACAAGATATTCTTGGGAGTTATGTGGAAGGCCAACAGGTGCAACATCATCCTATCCTGCACATACAGTGATGTGAAAATATTGGATGCCATACAAAGCCCACTGCAAACAATGGTCCTCTTGTCATTGATCCAGTCAGCAAAGGGTCAAAGACAGGACCTGAGCAGGAATTGCTTTCTACACATTAGTGGTTTATTGACTTTATGTACTTAGAGTATTGCGTTCAGCTATGGGAGCTCCAGCATTGGACCTGTTGGAGTGAGTCCAGAGGAGGGCCATCAGGAGGATTGGAGGGCTGGAGCACCTCTCCTATGAGGACAGGCTGAGGGAGTTGGAGAGGACAGTTGTTCAGCCTGGGGAAGAGAAAGCTTTTACAAAGATAACATTTAGTCTTTCAGGAACACACATCAACACTGAAGAATGATGAAAACTACTAATCTCAACGTAAGAAAGTGGAAAAAAGGAAAGGATGTTTCAAAGCTCTCCAGGAGGAAAGACTGCTCCAGGAATAAGAATTTAGGCTTTGGAATTCCCACTTCTATATGATCACTGTCCAATGAGTCCTCTTTCCAGGCAGCACTGTGATTTGATGCAGTACCTAGGTGACACAGGAGGGGCTGCATAAGTCCTGTTAAACAATGAAACCAATAGTTTGAGTAGTCACAATTTTTCAAGTACCAAATATATATCTTCCTTAATTTGTCACAATTGGCTGCAGAAATAATCATTTACAGAAAAATGAGAGAGATTTCATCATTAATGGAAACTGGCATAACTTCCCTGCAGTCACATTAGTTACACTGAAATGATCTACTGTGTTGCTAATGATTCTGTTTGTGCAAAGGCACAGTTTTTTCTCCCTTCCCTGCAGACAAAGTATTTTTTTCATTAAAATTTAGCTCACAGATGTCTATGTGAGCTGCTTTTACCTTATTGACTACAATGTATATACTCTTCAGATTATATCAAGGCAGACCAGGAATAAATAAGTAGGGAAGATTACTATCTTTGCCTGTCCCCCTTTTGCCCCCCTCGAGTATTCAAATCCATTATGCAAGGAAAAAATGTCCATGAGGTAATATTCTTGTATTCATAATATTTCAAATATAAAGATTGTTCAGAGAAACATATCTGGGTGAGGAAGAGGCTTTACGTAGCACAGTACAGCCAAAGTAAAGGGCACCAATTTTTGAATTTGCTTTATAAATCAGTCTCTACACCCCACCTTTCAGAGTGGATCAGTGTGTTAGGGTGAGCTGAATACAGAGCTAATGTTACACAGCTTTTCTTCAGCACCTTTAACACCTGTTTTATCTCTTAATGCTCTTAGTGCCAGTTCCATGATTTGACTTTGGGTTATTTTCATCTCACTGAAATGTCAGGAATGGTAAGGTATATATAAATAAAATCCCAGCAATATCACACCACAACACTATGCTAAGATATTCAGTAACTATTTTTCACTCAATTTTTACATTTGTTTTAATTTCTGTTACATTTTATAGTTAGATAGCTGATTACTTATCAACTAAGCAGACATTAGGCCACACGCCTGTGCCATTATGATTTGAGAAAACAATCTGTTTTCTTCTGTCCAAGCTTCAGTCCTAGAGCTCTTGGACGCTGGGATACAATGATCTTGCAAGATTTTTACACCAAGCAAATCTGTGCTTGCTCTGTCTGTGGTTGTGAAATCTCTGCCAAATCTAGTCTGCTCCAGAAAGCCATGCTGAGGATGAAGGTACTCCTATAGCATGTGTTCTGGCTCCACTGTGCACAAACAGCAGTGAACTCAAGGAACTGAAGACAGTTCCCTAATGTTTTCTTCAGTAATCTCTCAAGTACCAGGAGATGAAAGGAAGCCTGTGAGCTTTCATTTTGGTCCTTTCCATCTGCCATTGCGTTTACCTCATGCTGACTGCTGAGCTACCACTGGACATTCATTCCACCCAGAAGGTGAAGGAATACCACACCACATGCAGTAATACATTAACACCATCTTGACTTTTACATGTAAAACATGTAAAAATCACAAACTGAGTTAACAGAGTCAATAATCTAGCTAAGCCAATAGATTGGTTGGTTATACTGGTTATATTAAATGGACAGAAATCTAAGCACTTCAAATCTGCTCTATTTACAAAAGAACATAAATGTCTTCAGGGTTTTTGATTTATCAGATTATTTGCAGAACATGTTGTTAAAACAAAAAGATATTAATCTTCTATTTTCCCCTCAGAAAAGATTTAGTAACATTTTACAATCATTGTGTAGGAAAAAAAGATAAATGTATGTTCTGAGAAAGCAAATGCCATCAATAAAATATAAAATAATTTATTCAAGATTGTAAGTCCTTGCTTCAAAACTTCAGAAAAGAGCCCATATATTTTCATGTTATTGATCTCAGAATTTCCTGTTTCAATTTTCCTTTCAGTGTTTCAGAACCCCACCTCCAACGTTTACAAAAGATGATCATTATTCCTTCTCAGAAATGTCAGATTAGATCTTTAAGCATTTAATCACACCAAAAATGCTGGCCTTAAATGTCAGCAAGAGGCAGTGACTGGAAGCTGAGAGTATGGAAGGTGATAAGCAGCACGTGCTCAGTTTTGCAGGGCTGCGTGTCTGGTTGCTTACCTGGTGCAGGGGGAATTGTGCCTTAGAGCCTGGCTTCTAGACTGGACATGGCAAACAATGCTCCTAAAGTGGACGACAGCATTAGGTGAGGGGCATCACTCACCTCCCTTCTGATTTTCAGTGTCTTATTCCAGGCTGCAGATCAGACTTGCTTGGGGTTCACTGTCCCTTTAACATGTAAGGCTTTCCAAAATTAAGCAATGTCACTGTGAAAAGCAGAGGGATTGCTGATCAAGTTTCTCTTTTTCCCCACTGAGAGTGCAGCAGAGCTGGATTCCCTTTCCTCCATTCAAAAGTGTTCAGACCCACATCCCTTGCCTGCGAATACAAGGCCCAAGACCATTTATTGTATGCCGATGCTCCATGGTCCTTAGAATGAGCAAAAGCCAGGGCCAAAGAAATAGGATGAGGCCCTGGGCAGGTTAGACAAGGCCTTGGGCAATGTGATTTAGTGGGTGGCATCCCTGCTGACAGCAAGGGGGCTGGAACTAGATGGTCTTTAAGGTTGCTTCCAACCCAAGATGTTCTATGACTCTGTGATTCTACAAAAAAACAAAACAAAACAAAAACAAAACAAAACACACCTATATTCTCACACAAACATAAGAAATGAGATGAATCAATTAGTGACTGCAAATAGTTGGCAAGTGTTGCAATAGTTGGCAAAATACCAGGATTATGAAGCATTTCAAATTCTAGGGCTCCCCACAGCCCATCCTCAGTATCTGACATGACTACAATGCACTTATGTGAATCAGATAGGTTACAACCCTTTGCCTTTATATAGAAGCTCCCTGAAGCCCACATCTTTTGTATCGAGCACATAATTGGCAGATACAAGAAGTTGTTTCTGTTAGTTGAGTTAAAAAGTTTAGAAGAAACAGTGATGTTTACATGCAGAGAATTAACATAGCTTTACTCCCCACAAGCAAGTAGGCTTGCATTGCAATGTTATTTGCAGGTTTCATAGCAACTTCTAATTCAGCAGAACATATGAACAAAAAGCATATGGAAAGGACAAAAATATATCTTGAGGTAGCTTTTAACTAGGAATATGGTAAATGGGGGAACAGATGGCTCTTGGTTGCTGACTTATATTCACTGACCTGAACTTTACTAGATGAGCTGGTTTACTTGCTGATAATTTTACCAGAGGGGGAAGAAAAAAAAAAAAAAAAAAAAAAAAAGGACTATGCTAGAGACTGACTGTCCTCCCTCTGTCCAGAACAGGACTAAGACACAGGGTTACAGCAGGGAAGGGATAAACGAGAAGTGAAAAGAACACAAAAGCCACCCTTGGAAAATCATATCTATACAGAGCATTCAGTGGGAGCAGTATTTGTATACAGACTGTCCTGGTTTCAGTTAGAACAGAATTAATTTTCTTCCTAGTAGCTGGTGGAATGCTGTGTTTTGGCTTAGGATGAGAAGAGTGCTGATAACACCCCGATGTTTTAATTGTTGCAGAGCAGTGCTTATACCAAGCCAAGGACATCTCAGCCTTTTGCTCTGTCCTGCCAACAGGCAGGCTGAGGGTGCAGTAAGAGCTGGGAGGGGACAGACCCAGGACAGGTGACCCGAACTAGCCAAAGGGGTATTCCATACCATCTGACGTCATGCTAAACAATATATAGGGGTGGCTAGCCGGGGGGAGGGGGCCGGACTGCTCGGGGTTAGGCTGGGCATCGGTCAGCGGGTGGTGAGCAATTGCATTGTGCATCACTTGTTTGTACATATTATTATTACTTTCCTATTATCACCATTGTAACATTATTATTATTATTGTTATTATTATTTTGTTATTATTATTTTCCTGTCTTATTAAACTGTCTTTATCTCAACTCACGGGCTTCACTTTCCATTTCTCTCCCCCGTCCCAGAGAGGGAGGGGGGAGGGTGAGCGAACGGCTGCGTGGTATTTAGCTGCCAGCCGGGTTAAACCACGACACAGACCTACCATGTAACCTCATTCTTGACAGCAAAGCTCTGTCAAACCTCCAGAAAAGAAAAGTAATATCTGTCATGAGGAAGAGTAGTAGTGTTGCTTCCGTACAGAGGGGGAGAGCAGGGAGCACACGCATCTGTCCTGTTCAGCATGCATGCAACAAGGTGGTCCTTTTATCTAGAGGTACTTCTTTTGTTACATGGGGCTTTTTCCCAGACAACATTGTTCTAGAGGAGAAGTATCTGTATGTCTCCTCCCCACTCCCCCTACCTGGGACAGCCAAGCATGGTGAACCTTACCTTTTGAAAAATATCACCGAAAGGCACTGAAGAAGGCCCAAGGCAGAGGAAGGGAAAATAGCTATGTGGATTAAGTGAGGTGAGCTCATGAAATTTCTTCATAAACAGAAATGACAGGCTAGCTTGGAAAAATAAATTTTCCCTAAGTATACCTGACAGCAGAAGCTGACTGATCAAACAGGAGCAAATGTTTAATGAAATGGACAAGGACAGAAAGCCAAAGTGAGGCTATCCTTGGGACCCAGCAAAATGAACCAAGTTATGGAAAACACGTGAGTCATGCTGAAGAAACAGCCTTGATGTGTGTAGCAGTCCAGATTGTGACCCTAGCTACTTACAGAGGAGCTTAAGTGAGAACAGGGGACCAAGAGACACACACTTGTGACAGAAAGCTGTGACAGAAAGCATGACTTCACCTTCCTGGCACTGAGGCCCCCACTCCCCGGCTTCCAGATGCAAGACCCGTTCTGGTCAGGCTATAAATGTATCACACCATATAAACAGCAAAAAACAAGCCATCAAAACCCTACTGCTGTTCAGTGATGAGCATTTTCATAATGAGCTTTGTGCTGGCTGTCTGCATATGCACAGAAGTGTACAAATCTTTTTTAACACAGAGAAGCTTCCCGCAATTTCAGTACAATATTCTTCCTAAAAACCTGAAGATCATAGAATCATAGAATAGTTTGGGTAGAATGGCTCTGAAAGATCCCCTGGTTCTAACCCCCTGCCATGGGCAGGGACACCTCCCACCAGACCAAGCTGCCCAAAGCCCCATTCAGCCTGGACTTGAGCACTTTCAGGGATGGGGCATCCACAGCTTCTCTGTGTGACCTGTGCCAGGGTCTCAGCACCCTCTGAGTAAAGAATTTCTTTCTTATATCCAATTTAAATCTCTTCTCTTACAGTTTAAAACCATGACGCCTTGTCCTACCACTGCACTCCCTGACAGAGTCCCTCCCCAGCTTTCCTGTAGGCCCCCTTTAGGCACTGGAAGGCCACTGTAAGGTCTCCCCAAAGCCTTCTTTTCTCCAGGCTGAACATCCCCAACTCCCTCAGCCTGTCCTCATAGGAGAGGTGCTCTAGGCCTCCAATCATCCTCATGGCTTTCCTCTGGACTTACTCCAGATGCTCCATCTCCTTCTTATAATAGGGGCCCCAGAACTTCACACCGTGCTCTAGGTGGGGTCTCACAGATAGCCACAGTACTTTTACAAATTATGAACCATCTTAACAAATATTACTTTTTCATCACTGGCTTCTGTTTTGCCAAACTTAATAATCAAGAAGATGGATGCCAGGGTTTAAACTTGTTTTTGTGACCCTCAAGACAGAATAAAATCTTGATGGAAACAGGAATCCTACCTGTTGTTGAATATATCCTGGTTTTCACTCAGCAAGTCACAGACAGTTCATTGGTAGTAAAAACTGGGAAACCAGAAAGGTCATTTAATGCTACCTCTTTCAACCAGCTGGGCTGTAAATTTTCTGATATGCCACAGACCTCAGTTCAGGATTTCAGCCTAAGTGGTTTACCCTGTCTGACAGATGAGGTCTGTGGCAAAGCCGGAATGGAACCCAGAGATCCAGATTTCACCTTTCATTCCCTAACCATAGCACCAACCTTTCTTAAAACATGTGGAAAAATGGGATTCTGTTTTATTCTAAATTTGGGTGTGACTTTTATGATTCATAGGTATGTCTTTGTTTATCTGGTGAACTGAAAAGCTTCCATTAATAAAGAAAATTAAAAGGTTTTCTGGAAGCTTATCCTCAACAGACCTTAAATTCCAATTGTAGATTTTCTCAATTTTCTCATTAGAGAAATAATGGGATTTTACTGAGGAAATAATTAGCTTCATTTTGATAAAACCTTGTCTGCCAAATGGGTATAGACACATATTTTGAGTAAGAAAACTTTGTTTTATTTTTATTTTTTTTTAAATGAAGCTACAGCTCTTAGGTTAATCAGTGTTCTGCAGAAAAATTGTATTCTCTGGGTAAGCAGACACAAGCTGTAAAAATTCTCTTTGCTGTGTTACACAGTAGTTCAACCTCCTCTTTAAATAAAAATAAATAAATAAATAAAGCAAGAAAAGAGGATTATTTCTCTCTCTCTTTTCCTTCATCATGATCTTACTTATACCTTGCTGTAGGCTATCCTGTCATTTTCAGATTTTCAGATTTTTGATTCCTTCATGAAGCAGACATTCACATTAAATATATTTTCTCACAGATGTTACTGACAGCACCAGAGAGCCAGGCTTGTGCTTATTTATCTGTGGAACATATTTATATTCTGTCTATGAAGGTGTGCGTGTTTCAGAATTAGCAATAATAACATTTTTCAAATTTCCGGCAAAAAGTTGCCTCCAGGTTCAGGGATAAGTGTGCCATAAAGGGAAGTCACTCATTGTACCATAGACCCCAAATCCAGAAAGACTTTAGACATAACGTTGCAAGCGATTCAGCACAACTAGCTGCATGCTGTAATTAACGGCTATGCCCAAGTGCCATGCAGAAGCTTTGCTCTAAATGCCTTGTCAAGCAGGAGCCTAGGTTGCTTTGAGTTAAATGCTGAAGTGTCAACAACTGGGCTAGCTGCAAGAGAGCTGAAGAGAAGCAGAGCCTGCAGCTGTGCTTTCCAACATGAGTGTGAGCTATGACATGAAGCTAAGGAAAAACAAACAAACAACAAAAAAAAAAACAGTAAGAACTATTGTGAAGAGATAGAGCTAGATTCTCTGATGGCTCACATGGAGGGGAAGAAAAGCTTGTTACCTACAAAGAGCAAAGTACTCTCTGGTGGATACCAGAGAAGGAAAGAAGGGGAGAAGGAAAGCAATGTGCAAGTCTGCCTCCAAAAAATCAAATCCCTATCAACTCAGTCTTGTTTTCTTCGTTTAGATTAAATGTCTAAAATACCTTGCAAAACACAAGTCCAAGTCCCATAATACTCTGCAGATGCACTTCTGATTCAAGTAAGAAAAGAAAAAAGGATATAAAGCAGATAATAAGAGGTAAATATAGATAAGAAAAAATGCTATAAGCATCCTTTTATCACTATGGAAAAAAAAATCAACCAAAACAAGAAACCACTTTGTTATTGTTTTCCTGTAAAACCAAGATTAAATGACTCTGGAAAGTGCAATTTTAGACTAACTCACTAGTAAATCTTCTCTATGGTATATGTGGATTGAACTGATCAGTGCTGGTCTCCTCAAGTGACCACAAGAACATAGAATAAAACTGTAAACACACTATAGCAAAGGACATCTTTTGTGCAATAATTGTGAAACTTTCATTATACAAACCTTCTCTAAGGTTTCTAGACCCTCTTCTACAAAGCAAATTATGAATTTCAAGCATACAGAATCCTCCTGTAGGAAGGACAGCATTTAAATGTAGCATCAGTCAGCGTGTTGGATATGTTTATTTTTTGTGGTAGGAAAAATCACTGAAAATATGTCAAAAGCTGATCAATCACATGGATTTATGGATGTAGCAAAAGAGACAACTGTCCTTTTGGAAGGTTAGTCAGTACTTCTTTTCACCTTTTTGGTCCTGCTTTGTTATTTATACACAGTATGTACACAAATAGCTACACTTATTTTGTCTAATTGAGTATAATCCAGTCTTACCTGGCAAGTCCATATTGATGTGATAATGAATCCATCATCTCTGAAAACATTGAAGATTTCAATGATCCCCCGTGAATAACCAAACACAGAGATGCCAGCATCTGATATTGCCAAGTTAAATGTGAGGTAGTCAGTGGGCTGCAGAAGATGTCTTTGTTTATACAGGACAAAAATCACAATGCTATTTCCAAACCAAGACAGCCAACCTGAAAAAAAAAATAAATTAATGAAATCTAAAACCAAACAAAGCAAGCAGCAGTTCAATCTGTAAATGTGTGATGTCACTTCTAATGCTACCCTTTTGTTCCATTAGAAATTAATTGAAACTGTATTTTAGCCACTGGACAGCTTATGCATGAAACCTTTATAAGTAACTAGGTGTATTTCAGAATTAGGAACAAGTGAATAACTGGCAATAAAACAGAATGAACACAAAGAGTTGCTGCTGTGTTTCCCGAAGATCCACCATTTGAAGGCCTAGAGTAAATTTATTTATTTTTTCCTAAATAGATGGATGAAACTCATGAAACAACTCCTGGGGAAAAAATAGAAAGAGTGGTAGAGTGGAGCAGAGACTACATAAAATCTGCCAGAAGCTGCAGCTGTTTAGATATGTTGTATACAGTAATGGATCCTGAATGATCACGCAAATAGTCACAGAGATGCTTCAGCAGTCTTTTCTGGAGTACTGCCCTTTTCAGCTAATACAATTAAGTTTATTCTCTTAGAACAGTCTAGGATCTCCTTTCAGCAAAGTCTGTTCCAGCTGGAAATGGCTTAATCTGTATAAAAAGAACATTTAGAAAAGGACATTCACAGAAGCACTAAAGGAAAAAAAAAAAAAAAAAAAAAAGTTGTGTCTTCTCTTACAGTCTTGTATGTCTAGCTACACAAAGAAAACATGAGGAAGGGAGATGATTCTGAATCTGGTAATAATCAGTCACCTACTCATTTAGAGAGATCCAGAGTATCACACAAATATGTGTGGCTATTGCTCTACCTGTCCATGCAAGACCTGGGTTGTTTGCATCCCACTTTCTGAAGTGATACAGACATGTAGAAAGGAATTAGGTTTAACAAGACGCTTGCTTGTAAGTATCAGGCTCATTGTTGAGAATGGGACTTAGCTGGTAAAGGGGACAGCTCCAGGACAGCTTCAGGAGTGATGAGCACTCCTGATGAGCACCAGGTTAGGTAGCACCCAGCTCCCATCAACTCACACCTCCACCCCAAAACCTGCTCCATGACTGCACACACCTCACCTTGTTAATGCAGAGCAAAACACCACCTCTTCTGGGTGTCTGCTGCTTAGAACAACTTTGTAGGAGCCTAGGAGCTGGTGGATTTGTTTCCCACAGCTGGTGCCAAGGTGCAACCTTAACTAACAACCAGGTCAGAGAAAAACATTAATCTTCCATCGGGACACAAGAAGTAGTTATCCCGGAGTATGGATGCTGAATATGGACACAACAAGATGCAAATACATGTACTAAAGAAGGATGTGATGTGACGGCATTGCACAGCACCTCTAGATATTCAGAGAAGTTCACAAGATGAAGAACAGCTGACAGGTTTATTATCACAGCAATGGGGCAGCTGCCTTCCTTTGGGAAACATAATAACCCCAAATGATGGGAACCCGGTGTTTCTCGGTCAGACTGTGGCTCACAAGGCAGGGACTTAGCAGGAAATTTCCTCTGTATGTCCAAGCCAGCTGGGAATATCACTAGCTGAAACACCAGTGAGCAATGTGCTTGTTCTCCAAGTAGCGAGGTTACATATTTAGAGCCCAGCAGGGTGCAGTGGCTAGTCTGGAGCGGGAGGTGCTTGGTAGTACAGTCTCGGTACTGCAATGCAAACAGCTTTTTCTGCAGACTAATTTCCTTTCTAATAACTTCTTTGTAAAACTGCCAAGAAGCTGCCGTTCTGGCTCGCATAGCAAACACGCATGAGTTGCTGAAGTGCTTTCAAACTGGGAAGAGCTGATGTGTCAACATATGGCGTTAACCAGAAATAGACATGGGTGTAATGATATGTTGAGATCCATACGTGTAGATATATATATATATACACACACATACATATTTATACAGATATATGTCCTTATAAGATCAACAACAATAAGTGTATCTTATTCTGGCCACTAGGTGACAATGTTTCTTAACGGAGTCTTATTACCAGACTGTGCGTTCTTCTAGACAGAAATTGTTTTCAACTTTTCTCTGGGTCTCGGCATTATAAATAGGTACAGCAGGGCATGGGAGGACTGACTGCTTTGGGAGTACATTAGGACAGTTTGCAGTGCAATCATGAGAGCTGTAGTGTTTACATGCGTCAACTCTACCTCCTCTAAGGTAAGATAACTTTCAAGGCAGTAGGTGTGGAAGTATTTTCCCTATCAATATTAAGAGACTGTGCTAAAATGGCAAACATAATAAAATTTCACTTCTATAAACAGTAACCTTTTGTCAATGCAATGCAGTGTAATAGATAGGAGGATTACAATGTCATACATGTGCACTTGCTAGGAATACACAGAACAAATTCCCTTGAGCCTGGAGAGTAAGGGAGTTTTCAGTCAAAGTGTCTTAGGGGAAAAGAAAAAAAAAAAAAAAAACTGAGGAAAAAGGTCATGCAAAAGAACAATACAGCTATTTTAGATGAAGATGACAGGCACCCCGTATTTGTGATCACTTTCAAAACTACTTTCAGACACCGAGGAATGGGAGTGGGGGAAGCAATGAGATAAAATCAGAGAGAGAGTGCATGCATAACACTTCTGAAGACAGGGGCAATGCTCTCAACCACTGCAGGTGGGTAACCTTCACTGGCATATGCAGTCCCTAAAACACCTGATGTGTCTTGGAGGTATGCCTGATTAGTACTCTGATCAAAAATAAAATAAAAAAGAAAGAACTCGGTTCTAAGAAAACAAGTGAGTTTTGTTTTGAGTAACAAAAGCAATGGTGACATAAAAGTACTATCAACCAGAGCAGTGACTGTGGGACACTGGATCTCTGCACCCTCAGATAGGCATGCTGCTTTGGGGTTGCTGACTTTGGACTTTGCCAAACCCAACCAAACAAAAACACCTCTTCCCCAGCCCTGAGAATACAATGAGGGAAAAAAGGTTTAAAAATGTAATGCCAAGCAAATGCAGCAATAGTTCTGACACTTGGTGAGGGCAGGAATTTCCTCAATTGCTTTGCAGGCATGCGTGCCTCAGGGCAGATCACAGGCCAATCCAGAGGCCAGAAAGAAACCTCTGAACTTTGAAGTGCTATAAGGCATTGGTGTCACCAGGTGACCTCTCAATGAAACAAGGGGTAGAAGAGATGGAGCTGAGGAAACCAGTTCTGCTTTCTGCAGTCTGTCTGCAATGTTCTACAGGAAGATATGGAAAAACAAAACAAAAACAAACCCCCCTAACCCAATCTCGGGATCCTCAGGAAATTCTGGTGAGAAAGGACAGACAGGTTCCAATTGAGATCTCTAAGTGGCTGAGAGAGAAAAATAACAGACAGGGTGAAACTGAGAACTTCCACTCAACATAAGGTTCAGAGTAGAGCCATCGCAGCTCCCCTACAAGCTGTAATGCTGTCTGATATGGTCTCATTGACCAGGGATGCTGGCAGTTAAATGGCAGGTGACAAAATTGCTGATGTTCATTAACAGAGGACAGGACTGAGAGCAGCTGTTGTGAGACTGCCAGTATCAGAGCAGAATAGGCTAAATGAGCGTTGATAATCGCTACATACTGAAAAACTAAAGAGTCACCCATACTCCTCAGGAACCTGCTTTTATCTGTGGACAGTGCTGTGAAGACCTTTTCTACTTACAGAAACATAGTTGGTACCACATTTGCAAACACTGGGAGGTAGGAGGAACAGGATGGAAAGCAATATTAAAAACCATTGTATTGCCCTTATATAACTCAGTAGTAATCCTTCCCCTGAAGTAATACCTCCTAATGGAGCATTTTAATCCTCGGATTTCAAAAATGCTCCACAAAGGAGGTTGGTGCAGTTATCCATGACTTGCAGGGGAGGAACGGGAAGGCTGCCAAGCAAGCTGGTAGAAGTCAGGAACCGAAATGCAAAGTCCTGTATCAGCATGCTGTCCACCAGCCAGTGCAAAACAAGCATCCAAAAAGTAGACAACAAGAATGAATAAAGACAGTGAAAACGTCTCTGCTGAAAGCATCTGAGAAGAGTGAATTGCCAGGAACAGGGAACAGCTAATGTGGAATGCAACAATTTTACAAAGATTTCTGCCAGATCACCCAAGCCTGAGCATGTAGGCATATCCTCTTTTCTCTCATCTGTTTGAGAAGGGCTATGAACAAGGGATGAACACCAGAGCCTGTGTGCAATTTCATTGTTTGCATTAGATTTTTTTTTTTTTCCCCAGAGTTTAGTTTGGTATAGGGAAACTAATAGCTTATTTTCAATATTCCCATATTTTCAATAGATGCGAGCATCCATGCTCAGCTAGGACAGGTAATTGTCCTTTTTACATACTTAGGCTTCTTCATACTACACATACACTGTTGTGTGGGCCTTACTTTTAAAAACTTATAAGAATTAATTAAAAAAAGGGGTGGGTTATACCTCACCCATCTACAGTTTAAAACATACAGTCTTAAGTGGAAGGATTCAAGTAATGAAGTAATGAAGAACAAAAGGTGAAGGCTCAGTGTCATAGGGCAAACTATGTTTTTCCCTTGGCTTCACCTCTAGGAATGAAATTGGATTGAGTATCTAGATATAGAGCAGGCATGAATGGAGTTGAACACTGACTCCACCGCCTGTACTACGTAAGCGTAAATCCCTATCTGAAGGAGTCTGCTGTCAAGTTTTATCATCTGAAAATCTTTTATCTAAAACAGTGAGAAAATATAAAGGTTGCAAATCTGTCATTAACTACTGCAGCTGTGAAGTGACCCTGTTCTGTTTTCAGTCTTCACTGCTAATTATACATACACAATATCCTATCTAGGCCATATTGCCAATTTTGGCAGAAAGAAAAGTCATCATGTTTTAGACTTGACAAAGCGTGGAGAGATTATTTGTTCGGTAAATACAATCATTTTGTGGATGGATACTTTGTGAATAGTTTGTTTTCTTTCCCACCTTCTCAGGTTTAGTTGTCAAATAACTGTCCAAAATAACACTCATTCTGTCACTTGTCAAGTATCTTACTGACACCATTCAGAAATGAGTGCCATTTAAAGGCAAGTTTGGGTCTTGTGGTCCGTTCCCATTTTCAGATCAGGCTGGTAATGCTCTCAGCATGCCTTTCTGATGTGAGCACTCACAGAGAGTCAGAATTTGTTTTCTATCAAATATTCTGTCATGCTCAAAATTTTCTTTTATGCCAAACTTTCATTCTAACAGTCCCAGTTAAATATGAATCTAGGGAACTAGGAAAATGAGCACAGAGCAAACTGTGTCTAAACACAGAAAATAACAATTACTTCAGGATTACAATTAATATTTATGGGGGGAAAAATGTCATCCCACCCCACCAGTCTGGATTTGACTTAGGTAGCAGTTTTGAATCTGGTGGTAAGTTTCAATAGCAGCTGTGACATTCCAAGCATTTACAAGCTTGTCAGAAGGATCTGGAGCACTTAAAAACCAATGAACGTGCAACCTTTAGCAGCTGTATGACGTTATCACAGTAGGACTTCAGCTTTACAGATACATGGGGCAGATGAAGTTGATTACAAATAGACTTCAGAAAGTAAACTCAGATGAAGCTTAGACTAGTTACAAAGTTTGAAACATTTTGGTAATAACTTGTTGGTTCATGTGTTTGTCCATTTTCAAAAACAGGTAATGTTTGGCTGAATGCATTGGCCCCTTGATATATAAAACTTCAATTATAATGAAGTGTATAGATGTGTTTTTTATGTAGCTGCTAACAGTGGAATTGTATTGCTGTCTCTATATTTAAAATAATTAAATAAATAAAAAGCATATCCAAATATTTCTTAAAAGAGATCCGGAAGAAATACATATTGAATTCTAACATCATAAGCTGGAAGAAAAAAAAAAAAAAAAAAAGCAACCCACCAAACACAACATTCCTGCTGAAAATTGTTATTTTCTTGTTGTCTACATTTTAGCTGTCAAACTCTGAAAAACATTCTTTTAGAAAGATCATAAAGGAAATTCTCCCCCCTAATATTTTTATACTTACAGCTTATTTTCACCAGTCCCCTCAAAGAAAGATTCTCCTTGACAGCAGTACTAAAGAGTGCTTTGGAAGATATTGTGGCGACTCATAAAACACACACAATTGGAAAGTTCCAATTTTTTCTCACTGATTTTGAGACCTTATTTACAGTCTTTCAGTCATCCTGCAGCAGCAGGTCCTTAAGCCAAATTTTAAAGGGAGGATAAAGAGATGGTTATAAAATGAAAAATAGATTCTTTGGTAATAAGGGCTTCTGAAAACTAGCTTATGCCCTACTAGTATTTTTCCAAAGAAATTGGTGTAGAAGTACTAAACTATCTTTAATAAATACATGTATTCTGTTAGCATATAGGAAATTGTTTATTCACACAGGTGAGGAATAGAAACAATTGCAGTGATGTGGACCTGAGCGTGAATGTTATGTGCAGGGAGATTAGTAATGAGTTTCCTCCATGATCGGCTTCAGAACAGGTTTTAGGTTCATGAGAGGTTTGGCATAACCAGAAGGAGCTACAGCAGCTATGAAATTGCTGGTGAAAGCTGACAATCAGTGATAGGAGATGACTGGATAGCATATAAAAATTACTTGGTGACTTTGAAGACTGCAGTAATTAGGAATGAATGAAATTTAACAGAACAGTGTAAAAGCTTGGGTGCTTAAGTACTTGAAGGTGTATTTGCTAATAAGATGTGAGGTCAGCATTAGGAAGCAGTAAAGGAAAACACCTTCAGTGGAAGAAGCACATGCTACCTGTCTGTGATGCACAGGCACCACTAGGAGGGATTAGCAGAGCTACAGAAGTGTAAATATGAATGAATGGTGATGGTGAGATCTTGTTTGGATTCTGTATGTAGTTCTGGTTCAAAAAATGAGTCAAAGTTGGAACTGCAAAAAGCTGCTATGATGACGGGCTAAAATGACAGAGGAAACACCTATGACAGGAGATAAAGAAAACCCTCATTTGCTTAATATATGAATACAAAGTTTGACAACAGGATATTAATGTTACTCTAGGGATACAGAGAGGCTGTGGGAGATTAATTGCAGGCAACAAAAATTATTTAAATTAAAAGGAGTGACAAAAAGGACAAAGTTCATATGATCAATTTAGCTAAGAATTTAGGAAAACGGTCCTACCCAACACAGAAATGAAGTCAGGAACAGGCTGTCAATTGGAAGAAGGGCAGCAACAACAAAAATCCCTAACCATTTGTAAAAGGAAGCATGATAGCTTTGTAAAAGGGATTATATATTGTCGCAGCAGGGGACTGGCCTTGCTGACCCACAAGGTTTTTCTAGTCCTAAATGCAACTGATTAATTCATTAGCCGATGGTGCAGCCTGTTCCCAGCCATTTGTGCTGGGGTGTGCACATGCGAACAGATTGGGAATGAATTTGAGATAACTCCACTTTATCTTGCAGGCACTCTTCTAATTAAGTTTCTTAATAAGATAAAAGTCATGCTTTTTTATTTACTTTTTTTTTTTTTTTTCTTTTGGCTAGAATCTCTCTTTTTATTCCAAACCAACTTCTTTTTCCCCTACTTTTTACAGATAAAACAGAAAATCTCATATAAACAAAGTACTTATTGTTTTACATTATAATTTTCACAGTGTTTTTTTCAAGCATTAGCTGACGGTGAGTGAGCTACTTGCAATATATGGCAAGCTTAGAAAAAGAAAAAAAATGCTTAGGTCAAACATTTAAAAATAAACATTTTTGTATGGGCTGCTTAGAATAACTGATGTAGAAGTTATCTTTTCTTGAACTTTAATGTGAAACTATACAGATGGAAATTTTGATTACTTACCAAACCTGCATTCTTTAATATGAAGTTTAATATGAGGTTTGCTCATATCCTTCAGTGAGCCTGCCTCAAGTAGACAATATTTAAACAAATGACACCAACAAAGTTGCACTGTGATCCAGCTGAGTTCATATTAGGTTCCATTTTCAGCTACTATACACTTATAATAGCTGTCACACAGGAGAACGTAAATGAACGCGAAGTATTGGAACTGCTAACACAGGATAATGCTCTAGTCCTTAGATCTCTCATAGGCCCTGTTTAAAGAAGTTTTTTTTGTTTGTTTGTTTGTTTTTCAGTGAACAATTAAAGCAAAAGTAGTACAAATAGTTTAATTTAGGGAAAAAAACAAATGATAGAACTGTATTTTCTGTCTCTGCAGGAGGTAATTGTAAGATGCCAACTGACCAGCAGTAGTCAAAACTCTGGAAATCACAGAACATTAATTCAGTGCTACTGAGACATAAGAAGATAGAGAAGTATTATATGTACTTCTGATAAGGTGTTTCTTAATATGTGCTCTTTCCACATATTAAATTCAGTGAACAGTAATTAAGAGTTTGCAGGATTGAGTGTTTTTTTTTCTTTCTTTTCAAAATTTTTGCATTGATTATTAATCACCTCTTAGCAAAAGAAAGCTTAATCCTGTAATAGCTGAAGAAAAAAGTTGCATTTTATAACATCTTATTCTGTTATGGGTAAAAACCAAGTGCAGTCACTCTGAGCTTTATACCAAACTCTACTAGGAGCTTCATTTTACAAGCCAAGTCAAAACAAAGTACATACCTAAAGCCAGTAGGTAGAAGCCTATAATAGTCTCTCCTTGTTCCGTGACAGCAGCCTCTCTGCTCAGGAAACTGATGTTGTTGTTCCTCCAGGGTGCCTGTGGAGACTGGAGAGACATTTTCAACAAAGCCTATGACCCAGAACTTGCCTTTACCCCAGTATATCTCAAATGCCAGGCAAAATAAAATAAATCCAGCCTTTTCTTCTGCTTCTGCTCCCGCTATTCGGAGAAGCTCTTCAATGAGACTAATAACCTAAAGAAGGAAGTCTCAAGGGACAGGAGCTTTACAGCCTTCAGACCTGTGCTTATTCACTAATCCTATCTATTAATACAGCCTGTGAACCTGTGACAGCCAAACGTAGCAGATTTCCTCACATCCTTGTAACTGCTACATGAAGAAATCTTGAATGAAGAATGTGTATCTGACAAAAAGACAACTTCCTCTAAAATGGAGTGATACTACATAGCCTACAGGTTCACAAGCACACCCACAAGCATAGTGCATGTTGATATATTGATGAAATACTATTAATTCCATGTTTTTGTCATCACTAAAGTGTGTTAGGGTTTTAGTTTTAAATACATTTTGAGGAAAAATATCTCAGAGAGATTAAAGAAGAAGGTGCATCTGAGAATGTGACTTTAATACAGCACAAGTAGTAAACTATGAAGTTACTTTACTAGCAGAACAAGTTGTTAATTTTAAATGAAGGGAAAATTTGTTTTCCACCTGTACTGAAAATTGTCTTAAGAACTGTGAATATTATTTTTACACTGCTAAGCACCTGCCAATCTTACACGTTCCAATTAAGTTGGATTATCCCACACTGTTGAAAAATGAGATCTTGTAGAAACATTACATGTGCTTTCAGTGAGTCAGTTTGGAGTAGTTTCAGTCTTTACTGAGGTATCAATGATTGCATTTCAAATATAGCCTGTCTTACCAACCTGCCTGTAGTCATAATTCAAAACTGGAGTCTGAATTAGTTCCTCTGAAGCAGCAAACATTATAACCGCCTCACCTCGAGAGGGGAGGCTAAAGGAAGTGTGATGAATAAAAATGGAGGGCAACCCTTTGCAGCAAAATGAAATAGCCACATCGTGCTCAAAGGCAAATCGTTGGCTGTGAAAGTAGACTGGGATGAACCCTGAACACTCCCCATGACCAGCTGAAATCCAACAAGCTTACTGAGGCAACTGAAAGCAGAATTTGGACTTTAAGACCATCAGCAAGCCATGGTTTCAAGACTAGCAGAAGCTGACTGCTTCTACGCTATGTATAAAACAACTGACCGTCAGGACTCTTACCTTCTGTTTTAAGCACTTTTGTTGCTTCATGGCTGGAGCATATATGACCTTAGGGGAAATTTTGCCATTTCTACACTTCTAGAAATGCTGTCCCTCAGCTGTCTTTGTGCAAGGCTCTCTGAGATCCTTACAGGATAAAATACACTACTGGGGGAAGTAAAACCTACCTAATATAATCAGTACCTATTGTTTCATTTTCCAGGTGAATACAAGGAAATTCTTTACTCCAAGGGTGGTGATGCACTGGCACAGGTTGCCCAGAGAAGCTGTGGATGCCCCATCCCTGGAGGTGTTCAAGGCCAGGTTGGACGAGGCCCTGGACAACCTGGACTAGTGAGTGGCATCATTACCCACAGCAGGGGGGTTGGAGCCAAATGATCTTTTTAAGGTCCCTTCCAGCCCAAGCCATTCCGTGATTCCATGAATATAAGAAATGAATATTGATGTCTGTACTTGAAGGTTTAATGAAGCCATTCCTGGAACATTAAGGAAGGAAAAAACCTTCTCAAACCACAGATGCCTGAGGACACCTGATTAAAATGACTGGGTGAAGACATGACAGGTTAACAAAGCCCATGGTACAGACACACTGAACCAACCAATAATCTCTGAGGTGGAACACAAAGCCAATTTAGAATGGATATAAGCCAGCAGGTAGCTCTTATTTGGGCTGCTAAAATGTGTGACAGCCTTTTAATCCCTAGTCCCTAACCTCTTTAAGTGGGACATATATACCACCACAGCAAGGCATGTAACACAGCAATACTGACTGGCTTGAGAGAGACAGTCTAGTTACATGACAGTTCAGTTTACCAAGAATTCCCAGTACATCATAAAAAAAAGTAAGATTTTAAATCTGTGTGTGACAGGAAATTTATGATGTCATATGTTTCTAACAAGCATCTGTTTTCCCTGGGGGGCACCAAAAAGTTAGGATGTTGCCAAAGGAATG
Source organism: Aythya marila (assembly GCF_965140915.1). NCBI lineage: Eukaryota > Metazoa > Chordata > Aves > Anseriformes > Anatidae > Aythya > Aythya marila. The sequence goes on along the minus strand of NC_139044.1, from coordinate 31,489,286 downwards.
ATTTTGTCAAAAAGCTAGCATGAGATCTCACAGCACTGCTTTTGCATGATACCTGTTACACGGGGATTAAAGAGTTTGGACTAGGGGCAAAAGAGGAGAAAGTGAGACATGAAAAATATGCAAAAGGTTTAACACCATATACCAATAAGCAGATAAAAATAGATGCTGGAGGGCATTTTGAAGGCATAATATTTTGTGAAATTTTTGAAAAGTATGAATCAAGGGGATTTCAAACTAATCCAATGGTATATTACTAGGCAAATCTCTACATTGATTTTTTTTCATAAATTACTTTGGTTTCAACTTCACATTTTTCATTATAATCAATATCAAATAAAAAATCCAATCAATTTCCAACAAGATAGTACTTAGTCTTGGAAAGAATAATCTTGTGATGATGAGTTATGCCTATGAACTTCACTGAGGTAGCCAGAAAATGCAATTCATATCAGTAAGAGATTATTTTCCAAAATAAGACTATATATTTGTTCACCACTTCCAATAAAATACACTTGTTGAAATAATTTGTGCATGTTCCCAATGACAAATGAACTCAAAACTCCTATAAACATTAGATCAGGGTATTAATGTTTAAAACATACCAATTGTAGAATGGAAATGACTGTGCTTGCTGCATGCTACATGGAACATCTACCTGTAAGAAAGCAGACCTGAATCTGTTCTTTAATTGCTGAGATTCAGCTGGTGGCATTGTGGTGACCTCTGATCATATAGCAGAAAAAACACATCATTTTTTTTTTTTTTTAATAGAAGAATGATCATAATATGAAATATGCTGCGCCATTTATGATATGTATGTCCATCTAATCTTAGACTATTCCCTTCCCCTGTGACACTTACCATAAGTACAATGCACTTCATGCACTCTGTAGATGTATGCTGGAACCACATTTCAGTTCCGTGTTACGTTACTTGGCAAATTCAGTTAAGAATATGATTATATCATGTAATTAATATATTGTAAAATACATGCTTCTTCCATGATGTTAATTGGGTTTAGCCAGCTCTACTTCACACTTTACTCTTATTCTCTATCTTGAAAGCTGTCAGAAAAAAATGCTTCATTAGAGCTCATTACTGCAATATACAATTTGAAATTAACAATTTCTCAGGGAACACAGTGTTTCAATTGATGCTAGTATGAAAACAGACCTTCTCCCAGCTTCAAACATATGTTGCTTTTATATTGGATGAAGATGATTTAGCAGAAGCAAATATGTGTTGTGCAGATCAGGTGGCTGAGGCTTTTGTACTATTTTATTGCCCTGCTCTGAGCTGAACTTACACTGAGCAGGTTAGGTGATGCTAAAGAAAACTAAACCCTGTAGGCAGCTGAATGAGTTCACAAGACATCACATTTAGGAGCAGGAAGTCAGGCTTCTGAGATGACAAAAAGAGTATCCTAGGGAAGTGAGATCACTAAGAAAAAGTGGAAATTCAGATGGAAGGCAGGAGCCTCTCTGTGGGACACAGGCCAGTGGAATACAAGATTTAAGCTTTTATATTTCCAACCTGCTATCATAAATTGCACAGATTTTTCTGTATTAAAAGTAATTTGTAGTGCCTGTTCTAATAACACTGGTCTTTTTGGCCTTAAAAGCCTTCCAGTCATCCTTAGTGAGCTTGTTATAATGGCAGCTTTAGACAAACCTGCTTCAAAATGGTGGCTGCCTTGGTGTCCTGTCACTGGGGCATGTCTCATTGTGGCAGTTCAGTGCTGCATGTCAGAGAGAAGAGCACCTAGAATATTGCTTTTCTTCAAATACAAGTTTGTGTCATAACATATGACTGCAGAGTTTATGGACACTGCAAATATCGTGAACCATGAAAAATGAAGATACTACCACTTACAAACAGGATCAAAACAGAAACTATTCTTCACAATTAATGATCAATACAAAGCTTGCTTGCTGTCTGCTAAAAGTAAATGACATTTTCACCTACAAATTTTTGTACACAAACATTTTTTTCTTGAGGTGAAATCAATTCCTTACTTGTTGGTTCAAATGTCCTGGTTCATTTCTGCTTACCAAACTCTGAAGTATGCTGTGAGAGGGAGGTGCATCAAATGAACTGTCACTGACTCGTGAAGAAATCACTCTCTGTAGGAAAGGCAAAAATTTAGAATCAATAAGAAAACAACACATAGCAAAAGGACTTTAATGCCAGGAGAACCTTAAAGTTATATTCTATGGACTAAGTAAGTCCTGCCAGGAGGAACATGATGTTGAAGCTGCTGTTTTCCTCCTTCTCATTCTAACGTCCTCTTTGGAGCATTTGTACACATTTTCCTTCATGCTTTACACCTTGCTCTTTATCTTTGGTCTGTAACTCCACATTGCAACTGAGTTTACTATATAGAATATATCTTACATACATTGCATACTTCTTTTCTATTTTCTTGTCTATGTCTATGCCAGTTTTGCCTTCCTTCCAGGTTCGCACTTAACTGTTGGCTGTGGAGCTGCTCAAAGCCCTGAAGCCTCCCCTGATGTCCTGTGCCAACTTCTCCTACCACCCTACATCGTCATGCCTCTCCACTGCCTCCTGTATCACCACCAGTGGGACCCCTGCTGCCAGGCTTGGCCTGTGCTCTCCTACACTGTAACGCTGTGCCAGGGCCACAAGCATACCATTCTACACAGAATGACCACCCGCTACTCCTATCTCTGCAAAACTTCTGGTTATATCATGTCTGTAAAAACAAGTAAAACTAATCAGGAAATAGTCACCTGATCATTGAAAAAAAACCCTGCTGTCACACTGAAACCGGCTAAAAATCATTCCAGGCAGGCACAGGAGATTTGAAAAGCAAGCCTGACATGCTATACTACTGCAGTGTTAGTGCATAACTATCAATGGTGATAACTGTACTTATAAGGCTACAGGTTACATAGAGCAGGCAGCAGCATGATAGAGCTGCATTGGCTTCAGTGAAGTTTTGTTCCTTCATATCAAAGATTTATTACCAAAATTGCAGAAAAAACAAACCTCCTGCTTAACTGCATCTACGTTTTTTTTGCCCTGTGTGAAACTATGCAGATTTATTTTGACTACTTTGAGGAAAGTGTGAGTTTCCTTTTAGACAATGCTTTTTCTTTTCACGCTCAGCTCCAACATCCACACTATGAAAGAAGAAACACAGACTTTTATCTTAATGTGTTCATATGAGATTACATAAGGCAGCACAAATGAGTGTAAAACCCAAGGCACTGTACTTTCATTCATTGTCTATCATCACATTCAAGAAATGGATTCTCTCTTTGTTCCATTTATTTAATTTTTGCTTGCTTTGCACAAAACCTCCAGAAGTTACAAGCTAGTAAGAATCATACCCCATAACTTCCCATTCAAGCCTCAGAAATGTTGGCTTCCTAAAACTTCCATTCAAATTGATGAGCTTCCTGAGTACTTAGCCACAATTAGAATTTAATCCTGGATTAAAAGAATACAAAACAGCAGGAGGAAATCACTGAAAACATAAATAATCTTAACCTAGCTTTGTGCTTCCTTCAGCTGATACTGCATAGTTGTTTACTGGTGTAAGTTGCTATTATAAAATATATACTATTAGATATTATGAAGTCTTTAATACTACATTCCAACAGATGCATCAGCAGATGTGTGAGCAGATAACAGAAGCCTCTTATAACAATCAGTCTGGGAGACTCGCAAAGAAGCCCTGGACAAGCTGGTTTCTTCTGCTCTCACTTTTTCTGAAGTAAACCAGAAAGAATGCATCCCCTCAGGATGCTGAAAAGGAAAGACATTTTTTGCAGCTGATGCTTGGGTACCTGCCACCGGGGGATGCGCAGACCCCAGACCAGGCTGCCCACTGGCTCTCACCTGGGCACTAACAAGGGGATGCAGAAGAAAGTCATGAATGGATGCTGTGAGGGGGAAAGACAACATGGTGGAAAAGAGTGCAGAAACAGGTTTCTGTGCCTGGAAGCTGATTTTATTACATCTAGTAAATAACACCCATGGACCAAAACCAGAAATAGGGGTAGAGGAAATTGTACAAAAACAATTTCTCCTATTTGCAGTAGCATCTCTGGTCATCCTTCCCCCTGTGAGGAAACAAGGGAAAAGTGATCAGCACACAGAGATCTGTGAGGCAGCGAGTCCCAAGGCCAGCTGTAGGAACTTCTGTAGCTTGCCACTAAAGAAAAGACGCAGATAACACACAGCTCCTGGGACTCTGCTGTGCATGGGAGAAACTTGCAGGCTGCTCCTCCCCCTTTCTAGCCAGCGTGGCTACCCCAGTGTCAAGATTTGTGGCTTCTTTGCCTCTCCTTATACCATTAAGGTCAAAATTTGCCCTTCCTGGCAATTCAGGTGGATAAACATGTTGATTAAATTCATCTTGAATAAACTCAGGCTAAGCACACCCGTCTCTCTGACCACAATAATAAACATTGTTCAGCGCCTCAGGTCACTGCTGTTGATTACAAACATGATTTCAGCAAACACATTTATGAGTTGCTTCAAAGGAGCTACTTTTGGCCTGGTGGGATAACTGTGACTTGTGTAGGGATGCAAGATCACAAAATGTTATTTGAGAGAGAGAAAAAAAAAAAAAAAACACACAATAAACAAACAGAAAAGCTTAGCCACATCTCTGGCTGCAGATAGCCGGCAGTGTTCAATTAGCAAGGTCTCAAAAACAAACAAACAAACAAAAAAAACCCACCAACAAACACAGAGGGCACCTAGAGCCACATGCATTAGAACATATGGTAACCTTTAACTTCTGTAGCCCACCACAGCTAGGCCATTTCTAGTTTTGGCTGCTGGACGCTGTGCTACATGGGACAGTCACAGTGCAGAGTAAGACATAGTGGGTGGAGAGGTTATTGCAAGTGAACACGAAGGCCCTGCTTCCAGCTGTCAGCAATGCACTGCCACTGACTGCGAGAAATGGGCATGCAGATGGGCTTGCAAAGTGCTGGTGCCTGAGAAGATTAAAAAAGACACCTGCCCTGACCACCACACCACTGCAGAAATTTAGACACAAGCAATTACCCATTCATTTAAGACTATTTGAAGCAAAGCAGGACTGGCAACAGCCTCTACCTTTTTTCTTCATGAGAAAGGGGGAATATAGGCAGAGTGCATCCAGAGTCATTCTAGCAGGAAGATGTGCTTTGGAGAAATCACTGTGGTGGCAACTCTGACTGCAATGCTCTTTCACAACTTTGTTTATCTTTCCCCAGACAGCGCATCTCATAAGAGATGAAGAGAAACTTTGTTTAAATATGACTAAGATACTTTAAGATTTGAGATGTTTAATGAAGTACCACAGCCAAGTATATATATATTTTTTCTTAAAATAGACTTTTTTTGATACATAAGAAGACATTGAACTGAAAAGCTACTTTTTTTCTCCACATAAGAACGTCATTGGGAATCTTCTAATAACTCCTGTCATAACTCATCACATTGTAACTGATAAAAAAGTAAGCTACTATTCAGCAAGTCCAAGGTCAGCATTAAAAACAAGCCAATTTTTCCCCAGCTCTGTAGAAAAAGCTTTCTCAGCATCTAATAATGCCAAGTGAGAGTTACTAACATGTTTTCCTAACCTCTTTTGTTAACAGTACACAAAGGCAGGGCTATAATTGTATCTGGCTGTGTCCTTCACCACAAGGTTGGGTCAACAGCTTTTACAGAAGACAGACGCTATCATCTCAGCGATCTTCAAGATGTCATCACTGTATGAAAAAAGTGTAGATGCCAGCCTTTCTCGAGGTAAATACTGACGCAAGGCATATCTAAAACCAAAAATATTCATAAGATATATATATGTATATTTAACTTTCAAGTATTTTCCATTTATGTTGATCTACTTAACAAAAGGATATTTTCACTGCAGCTTTGAATGAAAAGACCAACAACAATACCACCTGAGAATTACTCACAGTACTTTGCCAGGGTCTTATTTAGGGTAGGTCATAGGTATCAGTAGCTTGTGCTGAAGAGCCATACAGGGCTATAAACAGCTCTTGAATGCATCTGTCTGCCAAAATAAAGTTAGCATTGCTAGAAGAGAGAAATACTCAGCACAAGACAAGCCCTACAGAAGAGAAAACATTGTCTCTTCTTACTCTGGATGGTTCTAAAACACCAGTACTGTTTGCAGGCACTCTGCTTGGACAGCACTTTAGGGAAAAAGAAGGAAGCAACTGACTTCTCAGAGAAGAAGCAAGATGAAACAGCTCCAACAGAAATTTCAGAGTGGCTCTCCTGAAAAATACAGCCTGATCTTGCAAATGAATGGCAAAGTTCTTCAGTACTTCAAAAGAAGCAGCATCAGCTTCTCAGAGATGTTTGCTTGGCGTATAAGTAAACAGGCCGCTTATTTGGGTGAGGGCACATGCTGCCAAGCAAGGTCAGAGGAGGTGAGGAGTTTACTCACATTGCAAATGCACAGCCTGACACAAAGCCGAGAGGTCAGGCGCTGCACTGCATTGCCCACTTGTGTTCATAATCCTCCAAGGAGGTCAGCCAGGGCTGTGTCTGCTGAGAGGGAAAACAGAGCCCGTCCCTGTTTGCAGATGCACAGAAAGTGAGCTTTCAAAATGCTGTCAGCCGATCCTCAGGTCACTTTACTGATGTAAACTGGAAAAATAAAGCCTAAGATTTGAACAGCACTTTTCACCATTAGAGTGCCAAGGCATTCCACAAAGGGTATTTTATTTGCCCAGGAAAACCTAGCAGATCCCTGCCAAGTTCAGGGCTTGGTCACACATCACCCGAATGTCCTGAGCCTCCTTGGCACATATGGTGAGTTTGAGAGAGATCTTTCTGGATACTAGTCCAGAGATCAAATGTATTTGCTTCCTCATAATGTTTTCAATCATATTCTGTCATTGGAAAAGGAGAGAGGCTCAGGGATGCTGAGGATTTTCTCTAAAAGCCTACCAATTAATGACCCTTTAACAGCCTGGCTGGAAGGAGAACCTAGTAAAACTGTGTTAATGATACTCCTTTTCTTCTCCCAAACATCAACTGAAAGCTTTTATTCCTCAAGTAAAAGATATGCACCCCACCCCATCTTTCCATGTGCACTGAAAGGGTGAGCAGCTGCCTCTGTGCATGTTACAGGCACTGATCTGCAAAGGGGGTGCAGGGCTCTGAGGGCATTCTGAGACACCAAATTCCTCCTATTTGGATTGGAAGAGACTGCACTGTGAAGCTGGGGCATGCACCTGCAGTGGTGGAGATGGAGATCCCTGGCTGGAGGCAGCAGGAAAGGCTGTCTCTGCTGGGGTGGAGAGCTTGCTGCTTGGAAATCCTGTCACACCGCTGCACTTTGTTTTCATTTTTAAAATTGTATTTTCTAACAAAAAGGCTCATACTTTTTGTACATCAAAATCCTACATATAGTAGGACTATATATCCTACATACAGTAGGACTTTCAAAAACCTGTTTCATTTCACTAAAGTCCTCAAGAGGTGCAAGGCTATAAATCCCCTTCAGCTTTCACGTAGTCTTACTGAACACAGAGCTATCAGTGTGCAGTGCTGGGGCAGGTCATTGTGATCACAGCTGATCAATTACATTGACCACACAATCAACCAGGGACCAGTAGAAGCAACTTAAGAATCCTTGATGTAAAAATTTACAGCATTGTTACAGGTGAGATGACACCAAACTAGCTATAAGCAAATGTATGTAAATTTTAATATGCTGACTGGCTACAGGCACTGAATTCTAGGGAAATCCAAGGTATATCATGGCAGGGCATTGCACTGTAGTGACGAGATCATTTAAATGATCCTAAGGCACTGGAAATCCAAGTCTAAAGGTAGTAAGAATGAAATAGGTATTTACTGGGGAGCATTAAAATGAGATTACATACTTCACTCTTAGTATTTAATCCCCCTTCTCCCCAAAATGAACTCCTATACAAAGAACTATATATATTTCTCAGAGCTCACTCCCTGGGCAAGCTTTTGTGGCTAAGTGGTTTTAAGTAGCAAATTATCATATTGTAATACATTATGTAAAGCACTATTTTCATTAATAATGGATAAAAATACACAAAGGCTTTCCTGTATTTGTCGTATCGTCAGAGTGATCTAGCTTGGCCTTTCTTTCATCATGGAATGTAATCCTAGAACCGAGAGAGGATGCTTCAAACGTGTCCCCTTGCTGCCATCCTGTGGCAGGCACATGCATTTCAGCTCGACACCAGAGAGAAAATGCTCTTCTAAGGGTGTTATTTTACAAAGATCTGTTATCAACTCCTACTACTAAATGCCACAGAAGGAACGATAGTCACCTGCAAACGGTAGTTTTCAAATCTTAGAAAGCCACGGGCCATTGCAGCAATTCAAGCAGAGGTGACTCTCCTTAGCAGAAAATAAGGATTAGATGTCAGGGGGCTCATGTTTCTTAAACTGAGAGGCACTTCAGCATTCAGTGGTCTAATCCAGAAAGGTTGCTAATGCTATCTCATCTCTAACCTTAACCATGCCAGAAAGACAATTCCAGAATAAACAGGAGGATACCCCCTGTTCCTCACAGAAACTCTTGTAGTGCCTTCAATTGGAAAAGCCAACAGATGGCTACATCAAATACTAACACGGTAGTACTGGTCCCAAGTCTGCATACAGAATCCTGCCTAAGCCACACAACACTCACCATAGAGAAGATTTGAGAGGCACATAGGTGGGATCACACAGGGCCATCTTTCCCCCAGAAGGATCAGGGTGGGTGAGAACTTCCTTCGGTGCCCTCTGGTGCCCCATTATGCCCTCTGGGGAGGGAGCAGGCATCCCTCAGAGACTGCCAGAGCACCACCTGTGGCTGCTCTAGCACAGCACACGCAAGCATGGTCTGCGTTGCCTAGAATCTCACTGCCAGGCCCTTACCAGCGATCAAGCCTTCGGCTTCAGGCCAACAGGAGAGCTGTCAGCAGGATTTTGGTGGAGCTTGCAATACCACTGCCCAGTTTATCTACTCACAAACTGTTCACTTTGGCAGCATTGAAGAAGCCATGAAGCAATGCACAATTTAGCAACCTTCGCAGGACTCCTGCTCTCGTAACACAGCCCTCAGATACCACCAGGAACAACTCACAGGCACCAAGGTCTGTACCAGTCCTGCCTTTGATGCCAGTCTGAATGCCCCAACTTCCAAGAGCAAGGCCAGAGTCTCTTCCATTCTGAAGATAACAGGTTCTGAGGGAGTCCAAGTGCCAATTCACAGCAGAGTAAATACCACTTTACCACGCTGCCCAAATCCTCAGTGGAAAAGGTATTCAGCCAGATCATTAAACATAAGGCAGAGGTAGGCACTAGGAAGGCTGATATGGCATGTGTCATCTCTGTACTGTGAAGTCTGCACAAAGATGATGAGAAGCCATTCTAGACCACGGCAGTACCATGCCCACATATACATGTGCAGCCCAGACTTATTTTCCTCTTAGCATGTGACGACAGAGAAGGCAGAAAAACACCCAAGTCCCTCTGTACTCAGCTGAGAACTAGATAACAGCCTCCACAAACCAACCAACTTACTCCAACACAAATCAGGAATTTCAGTCCCCCAGCACCCGCAATCCTACTCTCTGAATCATGCATGACCGCCTCTTTAATGCTGCTCTCTTCAATAGACCCTTCCCCTCTTCTGTGCTTTGTACTCAACAGCTTGAGCAGCTGCGCAGACCACATGTCCTCCCTTCAGCCTCCCACCTGCTCTGCCAGCTCTCCTCAGAGCTAGCAGCTCACCTCAGCCTTGCTTGCCCTCAGGGCCAGCAACCCCAACACGCGCTCGCTGAGTCTGAGCCTTCCTTGCTTATTCATCAAGTTTACCTAACATCCAGCTCCCTCATGCTTTTCCCTTCTTCAAAGACATGAGTCTTAGCTACTTATGTTCTATAGGATATTTAAAAGACAAGGGGCTTACAGCTTGTTAATAACTGAAAAGCCACCTGGGCAGGTTTGGAAGAGCAATGGAAGCTGAGTGGACCTGCCATGTTGTCCTTACTGAGGCACTGAGCAAGCATGAGCCACTGAGGTAGCCTCAGGCACAGGGGTGCGAGCAGGCATAGGAAGGAGCATAGGCAAGGAAAGGGGCATGAAGGGCCACGCAGAAAGAAACATGGGTGAGGGAGGGAAAGCAGGCTACTGTGGGACTTAGTCCTGCCCAGGAAATACAGGCTGAAAAGAGGTATAGGCCCAAACAAACAAAAATGCCTTTTTGTCTGTCCTGCCACTTCATCTTCTGAATACTGCTGTGTGTAGCACTGGGGATTTAATCTTACCTTCTATCCATCCACAGCTGATCTCCACAAGGTCCTGGCTGGGCACATTCATAGTGGCAAAGAACATGTCTATCTTCTGACATGCTGTGATGCCCAGGCTCTCAGCTGTGAGAAGGGGACTGCTTCTCATTTCCATAGAATGAAGTTTTTACAAGAGAACAAGTGCCTATCCCAGAGTGGCGTGCTCTTATCTCAAGTTCCTGAGTTCCTGATACTGCTCTGACTACCACATTGTATAAGGAGAATATGGGTGCTAAAGGCAACTGTAGTGCCACAGGGCCTTCTGGTGCTGGATCTTCTTTAATCTCAGATATGTAATTAGAGGGAGCAATTGCACAATTTTAAGTGGTTCTGGTGACAACGAGGTTTAGATCAGGCTGATAGAACTGTTCCCTTCACACATCAACTGCAGCAGTCAGATGTACGTAGAAGGAAGCAGCTCTATACTCAATGGTTTTCATGCTGTCAGTGGCAGACAACAATAACTTCTTCTAGAACTGAAAGTGACAGAGGTTCTGCATTTGTTTTTCTCAAATTTATCTCAAAGACAATTCTTATTCCTCAGGTTATAAGGAAGTGAATGTAGGTAATACTGTGGAGATGTTTTCTGATGACGAAATAGCTGTAAGGTGTTTTAAAGGACTTCCATGCTAATTTAGGTATCTTCCAGCCCCAGTTTCCGAAACACACAGATAAGCAGCATGATCTACACAGGGCCTACTTCACACAGTTTTTCTTATGAATGTAATACAAACAGAAGGAGAAACATCCCTGAGAGCAGTCAATGATTTGTCTATGGAGAAAAATATGAACTGACATTTTAACAGCACTAACACCATTCCACCCTACAGACTTGCTGTACTCCAGCCTACTTGAGCTGTGCAATGGAATATTCTTGAATGTCAAAAAGGCAGTCACTGGGAAAATCTGGATTGTTTTCTTTGACTTGGTTAGTGCCCAGATTACTGTCAAGCCCTAGAATTGTGCATGTCTGCCTATCAGGGGAAATGTATACAGGATCAGAATTTGTTTTCCCTATTTTTGAAAAAATGTGGGCATTCTCCAGACATACTCCCAATTAAGAAAACCTAAATGTTTTACCTCCTTTGCAGAGTTTTTCACCCTGTTGTGTTAAATTATAACATACTGTTTCCAAGAAATACATACTTGAATTTAGAAATTTGCATGCAAGACTAGGGAAAATTAGAATTCATGTTTTATTCCATAACGTTAACATAAAACCCAAATACTGGTTTAAAATAAACAACAAAATAACTATGAGGTCTGTTTCAATTAGCATCTAGTGCAATGAGAGGATTCTATTCAACATCTGAAGAGTATAAGGGGAAGAAAAACAAACAGACAAAATTCAGTAGCTAATTCTACCAATTCATAAAGCTTCTTCACCAACTATTGTTAGGACTGCATGCTGATCAGCTGATAGAATTGTCACTGATCAATACATAAAACCAAAAGGAAGTCCTGAATTAGATCTTGGTTAAAGGAATGCAAGCAAAGGAACAATATACTTCATTTCACCATCAAGGACAAAGCACTTAAAAAAAACACAAACCCCATCCCCGACCCCAACTCCATCAAACAAAACAAAAACATAACAACAAAAAACCAAAGCATTCCTTCTAATTCTTCAGTGATAAGAAACTCTCCACAAGGAACATTACTAATGCTTCTCCATCATTAGACATGCCCTACGTAACCTTCCTAAAAGTCACTGCTACCTGCAAAATTGTAGACACCTTGAAAATAAATTGCATTATCTTAGTATTACAACAGGTAGATTTCCTTTATAACAATTGGAACTTAACTTTAGGCTTAAAGTAAACAACACTGTGCCCCCAAGAGATGTAGGAAGCAAAATTCATCTGACGTGATTCCAGATCCACATTATCCATGTTGTACTGAGATTTCATTTTCTATGTGATCAATTTCTGGTTTCTTCATATGTTATGGTGACTTCATATCAAGGGATAACTTGGAGTTAAGTGTGAAAACATCAAGGATTAATATTGCTATGAAAATGAGAAAATGGTACCAACCAGGCCCACAAAGATTGTTTTTATTATAATACAGCCCCATCACCCAAAATAAAGGACACACTTTATAGAATGACAGGACAAGTCAATAAATTGAGGTTGTGGTGCATCAGAGCTAAGAGTACTTCACTAGAAAGCTTTGTTTACAGGTCCTTCCTGACTGAGCTGGGTAGATGCTGTTTTAAGTGAAGCTGCTGACCTCCACTGCCCATTACTGCCACAGCTTGAGAACCAGGCTGTATAGCGCAAAGACTCTGTACCCCTAAGAATTTCAGGAATTAAACCCCACATCTTAAAACGTCCCTTTGGAAATGAGGGGGCTGTGCAGAAGTATCAACACACTTACCAACACTGTTGGAAGCACGCACAGTGCCATTTTCTGTGCTAGCTGTAGTTTCTAAGCAACACGCATGCAGAAAAAATATCCAAGGTAATCTGGTCTGAAAGCAAGAAAGATGTGTGCTACTGCTATAAAATGACCAATCCAAAATTAAGGATACAATTACCTGGCATGGTCAACAGCAGATATTCTTTACCACCAGTTTCCTATACCAGCTAGGTCCTTATCTTCTACTATAAAGGAACCAGTATTGTCAAGTTCCTTTCCTTAGTCAAGAAAACATACTTAAGGATTCTTCACTACCTTTGACATGCTTGCCAGGTAGCCCTTCACTCAAAATTTCATTCTATCAGTAAGCAAATGATCTTATCAAATGCAATAGCTGAATTGCTAAAAGAAAAATGAAAAAGGTTGGATTTAAAAAAGGCTATTAAATTATACAAATACCTATCTTTAAGTAACTTATAATTCACTGATGTTGAGCAAACATTGCTTCTAGGACTCTTCATATTAAAAATTGAACACACTTCGGTACAAATGCATTTTTTTCCAAATCTCAGGTATTTGCCAGCAAATACTCTTGTGTGACCATCTTCCAGCTATCACACACAAACTAAAAGGAATGAAGTCATCCAGCTCACTGAAAGAATGCAAGATTCAACAGAGGATCTCAAAAAAGTATGCATTACAGAGAATCTGAAGTACATAGCACTCAGCAGAAAAGCAGGCTTGCTCGGTTCTTTTTACTCTTATGTGTTGAGATTTAATTTTATATAGATATATATATATATATGTATATATAAAATATTTGCCATGTAAAACATGGCTTTGGCAACTGTTGTTTAATGCCAAGATTTTATATACAAGGAAAATGGGTCTTTTTCATAAAAAGTACCTGTTCAGATTATAAGTCTGATGAATGACGTAATATACCCAAGCAGATGTTTGGCGCACTGAAGCTGGTGTTGGTTTTTAGCATTTAGTTTTCTTTCAAGTTTTATTATGTATTTTGTGACTAAATCACAAAATGTGTCTCACTGCAACTAACACCACAAAATTTGTCCATACTTTTTGCAATTATTTTTTTCCTCCTCATTCCATTTAAAGATGCTTCAGGCCTCAGAAGCACATTAAAAAAAATCTCTGACAATATCTCATTTGGAGACAAAATGTGTTTCATAACATACACACCATTTTAAAAAAAGGTGAAAAAAATAGGGTCATCTCCCTTAGTCAATTTTCAGGTATTGATAGTAAAAAGCAAGCATTTCTGTATAAAAACATGCCATAATGAGCTTCTAACACATGAGCTACAGAAATAAATGGCTTCTTTCTTGCTACAGAAACCACTAAGGAAAGAGAATGAAGGAACGATAAAACGTTCCTCATGTATGACACACTTACGTAGAAGACCCATTATTGCCGATTAGGCTGGCAAGATGGCCATCAAGGAAGAGGAGATGGAGGGAGGATGAAAATTTTAAGATCTGATAATTTGGTAACAGAAAGAGGGACAGAAGAAAAATGCCAAGATTTTTAGGAAAAAAAACAAAGCATTATGAAACTATTTACAAACTGGCTGTGTTTTACTGACCAAAATGAATCAGCTTAAAGAAAGACAAACGATGATTTTAAACAACTGTTTGAAGAAAAGACATTTATCTCTTTATAATCTTACCTGCCAGTGTTTTCACATATACAGTACTAAAATCTGGTATAGAATTAATAGGAATTCAGACTAGAAAATAGCTCTTTTTTTTTTTTTTCCAGTAGTAGTCCTTATATTTCAATCTAATCTTTAAGACTGGCAAAATGGATTTGTGACAAATATTTAATATTGAGATTCCGGGGTATGTTTCTTTTACAGGATTTGCAAAATACATTCCCATCTGTTTGAACGCAGATACATCATCATAGAGGAGACAGTGCATACAATTGGCAGTAAAGTTTGAAGATACACAATGACCAAGTCTCAAGATAATACTAACTTGGAATCCAGGTGCAAGTTTTTTTTTTTTTTTTTTCTCCAAACTGTACATGTATTTTTAAAAAGATACAGCCTTTCAAAATGTTTATATATTGAAGCATATTCATTAAGATCAAACACCTATTAAAAACAGTAAAATAATAGCAGCAATATGGGAGAATATCTGAGCCACATGAACATTAATAAAATAAAAACAATTAAATATGACATATTACATTACACTGATGTTTTTGTTAGGTAACAATGATACAATTACTTATGCCAAATCATTAAAGAATGCTGTTCATAAGTTCAGTATGAGAGCAATAATGGTGCATACTTCAATTTAAGTTACTGTTTAAAAAGAAGTGTCAAAAATGAACTTCCACCAACACTGTTCTGGAGTGCTTCCTGAAGAACACATCTGAATCTTTTTTTCAGGTTTGGACTGCGATCATTTTTGCCATAGGAACTGAGGATGGTTTTAAATATTAATTCCTTAAAACTAGTCTTATATTTTATTTACATTATTCAAAGTTTTCTTTTCCTTCCAACAACAAAATGTGCAGGAGGATTTACTACATGCTATACAATGTAAAAATAGACTTTAAAAAGCCAGAACAATGTGAGTAAAACTGTACAGTGTTTGTTCCCTGCTCCAGTTCATTGCACTATTAAGTTAAAATGGATGAGTTGTCATGCCCAGAGGATGTACTGCAGGATCAGAAAATCCACACACACACAGAGGAGGTAAATGCCTACTGGTTTAGGTATAGTACCAAATGGAAAAACAAAACAAAACAAAAACTATGAGTTATATCCATGGAAAGCTTCTCATCATAGAAAGGAGCACGGTTAATTCTGAAAGGCAGCCCTCTTCATGTAGGACACAGAACTGCAAAAGACCACAAATACATTGGGGTAAATATCAGTGAAGTTACTCTGTAAAAGAAGTATATTGCTTATACTAAAAACAATTAAGTGTTGAATCCTACCCTACCAGTAACACAATAAAATCTAGAAATTAGTTGAAATTCACAATTAAGATACCATCTTCTTCTTAGAAGGGAATTAAATGACACAACCCACTATTTTAACTAATATTATCCAGAAATGAGTTAACTAAAGGTCATGTCTTAAACAGTGCTTTTTGTGGCATCCTATTAGAGAATGGAACATTAAATACAAGGTGACACATGCATTTATGTTTTAAAATATGCACTGACAATTTGGGATTCTAACTCTAGTTTCTAAATCTGGTGCGTGTACTTGAATCACACACAGTGGGAAGACAAGACATGTCCTTCACGTGCTTCTCATTCCTGTTTCACATACATGACAAACCTCAGAGCAATCCAGCTTTCAAACCAATGCTAGCACAACACAAAAGCAAATAAAGAAGTCAGGTGTAACAAACAGAAACTTCAAAAACAAGAAAATAAATATTCCTGTTATATGACATACTTGAGTACTTTATGAATAGAGCAAGGGTTAAGTTCTTGTTTTATTAATTTAAAACAATAAACCTTTATGTTTGTTTGCTTGTTTGTTTTGCCCTTACTAGAAGCCTAAAAGATCAGACAAGTAATAGGAAAACAAGCTGCAAGATGAAAACTGATTCTACTTTCAAGACATCTACATTCAGAAGAAAAACCTAACAGAAAATAATATTACACATTTCATTTATGTTATTCACTGGCAACATATAGCATATTTTTTTTTAGCACTATATTTTTACATTGCAATTAAGGACAACTGGACAAGAACACAGAGCTTAGTAATAGATCTATCTTAAAGCAGTTTACTGTCAAGATACATCTGATTTCAAAAGCATTTATTTTAGCTATCGGTATGTGCATACATATATATACACACACACACACTAATTATGCTTTAAGACTGTTACAGTTATTTACACTTCACATTTCCACTTGAATCGAGGAAAAACAACTTTGCAGGGATACAGTGAATGATTTATTCACAGTTTGTGTACTGTACTGGTAACAAGTTCTATCCCCACATAATCCCACTTTATTAAGTTAAAGCTGCAAATGTTGAAAAATGAAGTGAAAACTAATAATCCTGAAATAATATGTCTAGACGTGATACCAGACAACTTATCCCTAAAATTTTGATCATGTATATGATATGTATTGATCTGCTTCTTTAGTTCAATTTAGGTACTGTGGCTTTCTGCAGATTTCCTCAGATATCCCTCCTTACCTCCGTAAAAATAAAATTAGCTAATTCCCATTCCCACTATGCCTTCTTCAGCTTCTATTTTAAATCTGTTGTGAACCCCAGCAGGTTATCCCCATATTGTTCGTTCTTCTCATCATGCCCCCCAGATCGATAGGAGCTACTGTGTGTATACTTACTGGTATGCAAATACTTAAAAGCTAAGTGGCCAGCTGGATGTTGGATTTGAAATGCCAGTAGCCTTTAGCCCAGTAGAAACAGTGATTTCGGTCTTTCTTTTACATATATGCAATTCCATAAAGTATACTTGTGAAATGAATTTTTTATTTATTCCTGCATCCCTTCTCCTTGTCACATGAGGATGAAATTGGCAAATATTAATCATGAAGCCAAAGAGACATACAACACAACTGCATTAAGGAATTTTCTTCAGAAAACAACCTGAACTTGGATACTCCGAGGAGTATAATAATAGTGGCCCGAGGAGTATAATAATAGTGGCAATAATGTTACTATTTGTTGCATTATTGTTCTTGACAGATAAATCTTAACAAACAAAGGGATTACACTATATAGGTAAGAAGACCAAAAGCTTCTGGAAAAAAAAGAAAATCAATGGATATAGTCAATAAAAACATTCTTTCATGTAAGGAGCTAGCACATTCTTATTGCGACTCCTAAAAAAAACAACAATGCAACTACAAGATATGACAAGAATATCTCCATCTGTGCTCCCCATTCTACAGTTAATTTGTGCACAAGTAAGTTTGCTTGCATAGGCCTTTTAATAGAAACAGATGCAATGTTTTCAAAGCACATTGCATTTGCTAAACTATCAAAAAAGATCAGTCGAAAGACGAGGATAATCAACATTTAAATGCAGTCAGCTATCTAAGCTGCCAGCTTCAATCTGAAAGCAAGCTTTCTAAGATCAAGAATTGAACAGTGCTGGTTTGACTTCATTGTCAGCAAATGCACCCCCACCCTCTTTCAAATCTCAGTTTCTACTTCACAATCCCTAGTGATAAAATATAGTAATAATATTAATGTATTAAAGGAATCATATTCAGAAAAATGCAAGGACAATTACAATTGCTGATCAATTCCACATTAACATCTATTTCCATTCTAAATCTGTAAAATGTAGTATGAACAACACACTGTTGGGAGAACTACTACATACTTGCAAAGCAAAGCAAATCACTATTCTACACTGAATGTGTACATTGGCCAGCTTTCAGAAACGTACCTCTGAAGAGGTACTCCGTATGGAATAGATCCAGGGGAGAGCTAATTGATCACTGGAAAAAAGGGACTTACATATAAGGACAAAATTAAGTGGAATACATACATATAAATATATTTATTTTTAACATTTTGGGGAACACAAGGGGGCAGCAGAAATTGGGAAAATATGCTTAAAAATTAAAAAAAAAAAATAAAAAAGCAGACACGTGAAATCATTTGAGAACTAGTTAACCTGTTCAGAAATGCATATGAAGTTTTCTTCCTTCCTAACATAAAAAGGGTAATGCCTCAGCATAAAGAGATCTGAGTTGCGTTGGCTTTTTTCTTTTCTTTGTTATACCTCATTTGCACAGCCAATGTTCTGCGTATTTCTCCTTCCAGTGTTTCAGATGCATGAGGTGCCACTTTTGCATATCTCAAGTTATGAAAAAGAAAAAAATCCACGGTAACACGGAAAGTCAAGAGCAGATCTAGTTGCAGATCTCTCTTTCAGTTTGCAAGCCCATGCCCCAGCTCTTGACCAAAATGCCTTGCCAAAACAAAGTTACTCAATCATCATTAAATGAAGATAAAAAGCATTAGATGACACATATGGTGGGGTTGGTGTGTCCTCCTACATGATGCAAATTTAGTCTTTCACAAACTTTATAATTATTTTTACATTTAGTTCAAAATATTCAAGATAACACTTCTATAGAACGCTTAAGAAATTATGAAAAAAGAAGCAAAAAGAAATTGAAGCAAATTTATATCAGAACAGCAGCACAAATCTTTACAAGATTCCTTGTAAAATTAACACTTACAGCTCGATCTTATGATTCCATTCACCTTCCAGGTTCACAGCATTCTTCTTTTATTAGTCCCATTATATTATGCCAACAATACTACAGAAATTGTTAGAATCACTTTTTCGCTGATACTTGTTCTTCAGCTCTTGATTCTAAACAATCAAAGTAACTTTTCAGTGGTAACTGACAATATCTGGGTGTTTATTATTATTTCTGCAGACAGATACAACACCCACGTAAAACTAGCATGTTCTAATTTTTTTTTAAGAAACAAAATAAATTAAGAGTGCCGCTTCAGGAATATCATTAAGGGTCTTTAAAATATTTATTTGCTGAGTAAAATGTAATATAGAGCTGGAAAGCTCATAACTATGCAGACAAATTCCACTCTAAATTTCCCATAAAGCTACACAATTCCTATTGTCACATATAATTTACTGCCTGCTTTTTGTTGGAAGATTGGGGAAAATAATCCTCAAATTAAAAAAAAAAGTTAACAGATTTTAACTACACATCTTTGGTGATATAACTCACAAGCTTCAAAAATTCATTTCTTGATTAAAACTTAATAAAAAGAGATGAAATCCATTCAGTGTAAGACAATAGCTGGCTCACAGAGTAAACAAAGGCAAAATGGATATAATTATCACTACACCATACAGGTGATTACTGGGTCCAGAACTTGTTATCCTCCAATTTCTTTTGGAAAACAAGTTTAAACCCCTAAATCCTTATAATCATTTTCACCTTGCCTAATAAATTTTTAATCCTTCCAGTGAAGGAAACAGACTCTTGAAAAAGCAGGTCACTCCTTTTATCTTTAAATTCCGGGGATAGGCTGGAATTTCAGATACCAAAGCTGAGCTGAAAGTTCTTTCAAATGATTATTTAGAATATCTGATCTCCCTTTAATAAGCTCTAAACATAACTTTTGGACAAAAGGCAGGTGTCTGGAAGTACTCTTCCATGTATGAAGTCTCAGTGAGGCTTCAGGCCAGAAGCATTAGCAGCAGAAAAAGAAGAGAAACAGATCCCAATTATTTCTGAAGTTATAAGATTTTGCCAGTTCTACAGGATACATCTACATCATAATACAATGCTGCCAGGTGAACTAGAAATATTTAACAATCTAAACATAGCAATACAAAGCTCAGTTAAGGCTACAGTCACAGAAAGAAAGGTTCTGTGCTGAGTAGCTCTGCTGGCCACTCTGCAACCAGACCCCCAGAAGAGTGAGAAAGCCTTAGCTCCTGATTACTTATAATTCAGTAATCATGGTAGCCGAGGGGAAATCATCTCCTCCTTTCAGTATGAGTAATGTGAGCATGAGATTACTCTTCAAACTCCTGTCGTTTGTGTTCTACAATTTAGAGATAACAATGTTTCCTTGAAAGTATACAAAGACCTGTTTGATCCAACACATTTAATGTGAGCATGATATTTTTTGTTTTTGGTGCAACTAGCTGGTACGACACTCCTGATGACTTTGAAGTCACAAGCATGCAGAAGTAGGAATGAACCTCAGCATCAAGCTTCTTAGATCATCCTGTCCTATGTCCAGCTAATCTGTTTTTACAAGTCTTCTATGCAGAAGATTCCTGTTTCCCAAGGCATCCATTTCCTTCTCAGTATCCAAGTAGTTAAAAAGCTTTTCTAGACAGCTATTCTTTAAAAAGAGGAGATGCTGTAATGAACACTATCCATTCAGTTTCTACCAGATGTATTATGATGAAAAGCAAACAGCTTTAATTACTGCCAATGGGTCATCATCTTGGGTCAAAAATTCTGCCTCACAGAACTAAAGCTTAGTGCCATCACTGTTAAAAAAAAATCTTCAGCCTAAGAGGCGCTCAGCTCATAAGCAAATACGTGTCTAACACAAGAAAGATTTTTAGAAAGGCTCAGTAAACAACGGAGAAATCAAAGGAATCAACTGAAAGGACCTCAGCGTTCTTTCCATATGTGGTAGTTCTGCAATGCTACACAGAAATTAGTAATGAGCCTTTTTCAACACAAAGTCTGTGGAAGCTTCTAGAATACTGTGTGGCTCCCCTTCCAGTTTTTCTGAAGCAACTGCACACTAAATTTCATCCATAACTTTAACCTGAAAGTATTTTCAAATCTCTTTGAGATGTGTGGTTACCATCTTTGTAAGAAATAGAAAAACCTTTTAAAAGACACACGGGAGAAATCAAGTCAAATTTTTATATTTGAAAAAAATAGCAAGACTTGGAAAGCATGACACCAAAAGAGAAGAAAAACTTTGCAATGTATGAACTTGAAGTAAAACATTATATATGCTTGGGTGGCAAATAAAATGGCATCCATCATTCCTTCAGCACAGCTGTTTGTTTAGATCTTGGGAGTTTGATGCATATTTAAACACTAAAGAAGATGGGACCACATACATGCCAATGATTAAATAAGAACGTAAACATTTTTAAGATCTTGGCAAAAAATCTCAGAAAAGCGTTTAACGACCTGGAAACTACCTGGAACAACTCCTTAGAGCTAAAGCAAGCAATGATTTTCAATGTCTGGTATTCCGTTAATAAAAACAATGCAATGGAGGCTGTAAAATAATCCATTACTACACAAACTTTAAATAAACGTTAAATAAAAGGTGAAGAAGTATAAACACATAACTGTAAGAAATAAAATAATATTGATCAGAAGGTAACACTTTTTTAAACAAAGGTATAAGCACTTAATTTAGCAAATGCAGTATGATACATAGTTTGAGTTCACATTCTGTATCACACAGGTTTTTAACTACACCCATTTAAGTTTCTAAGCCATACTACTCTGCTCTTGCTGATGTCATTCAGCTATTGAACATACATCACATGCTTTGCTATACTGTATTATCATGAACAAAAGAAACACTTTTTATTTATGAACTCACCAGCCCCTGACATAATGAGAGCCTTGTGTGATAAAGGAGCAACATAATTCACGATTGCTGCACAACTGTTCTTTTCAACTGCACCTTGTATGTTGAGTAAGTTCATTTAAAAAAAAAAAAAAAAAAAAAAAACTTTGCTAGGAAGCGTACTCACCCTTTAAAATATAGTCTGTTAACAAGCCTGGCACTTTCTCACTATCCTCTTTCATGGCATGAAGGACTGAAGAATGAAAATAAAACAAACAAAGAACATTTCAGATATTTAGTCATAAATTAAAGACAACACTCCTCAAAAAAACAGTGAAGATGTTTCTACTACTCTAACAGGTATTACATATTACACTAGGAAGAAAACCCTCCACCTTTCACTTGTGTAATTCTCACTGAACTCCACAATAAATGAATACTAGAGACCCATTTTACATGGTTAATTTATTACAATGTCATCAGTCATAACAACAAAAAAGCACACCCCCATGAAAAATGTTGCCTAAATAAAATCACCATATTCAAAACCGAAATATACTAACAATACTGGAGGGCTGGAGATCTTAGGTTAAAAAAGCATGCTTCGTTACTTAATTTCTCCTTTTATTCTTCACCTGGAATCATGCAGTAATGCCATTATTCTGGAGAAACACTGCTGTAAATGACTGGCTGAAAATGCTCCCCCTCCAAAACAGTGAACATTAACAGCTGAAACCTTGAAAAATCATAAATAAGACTGAATTTGAAGATTTTTGAGATTGATAACAAATTTAAATTATACATCCTTGTGTATTTCTGAAGAAATAAAAGTGTTTGTAGTAAATCACAGGGAAGGGCACAGTCTCTAATCAAAATGTTCCACAAAGAATCAAATCTCAAAGAGAACCTGTTGGAATGATAATCTAAAGGATGAAAAGAAGGAACAAGTTTTATGACAGGTGTATATTTGTGCTAAGTCATATAATACTCACATGTAGTTAGGTATCTAGTATGTTTAGCCTAAGCTGCCTTCTTAAAACCCTCATCTCCTCCAAAATAGCAAGAAGGAAACTGTTTTCTAAGCTTTCACTCTGAATTGCAGCTGAGTTAGATATCTGAAGCAGATTACACAAATACTCTCCTAGATGACGAGGAGTTTGTTCCACAGACCTTTCCTGATCTTTTCAAAGACTTAAAAGAAACTAATTCTGAATGTGAGCTTCCTGCCCAAGGTTGTATCTGCGTAACATGAGGAAAATCAGAATATTTAGGGCTATATGTGTTAGAGTGACTCATGGCTTTGCCTACTTTTTAGAGCTGTTCTTTTTTTCCAGGAATTTAGTAGATGTGCACTGCAAACAAACACTGTCTTAGTTAAGTAATAAAAATGTTTAGAAGACATTGGGTTCTTTTTTACCAAAAAGGATGCTGCATTTACCTCAGAGAATTCCCAATACCTTCAAAGTATTCTTATTCTGAAGCTTTTAAAGCTCTTGCCCACTCAAAGTTTACAAATACTTTCTCCAATAGCTGCTTATTAGCTACAAACAGTAACTTTCAGAAAATTACTGCAAAGACTACGCTGAAGACTTAAGTAGCCCTCAGATATTTAGGCATCAAGAGACTCTTAAAGACTACACTAAACAGCTTCCTGGTAGACAACAGAAATTTAGCTGCCTGTTACAGGTTTGAAGGCTCAGGGAAGGATCTCATCAGTGTATTTAAAACCCTGAAGGGAGCATGCAAATTGGATGCAGCTGGGCTCTTTTCAGTGGTGCCCATGGACAGGACAAGAGGCAATGGGCACACAATGGAGCACAGGAAGTGCCACCTAAATGCCAGGAAATGCTTCTCTACTGTGCCAGTAACAGAGCAATGGCATGGGTTGCCCAGGGAGGTTGCAGGGTCTCCCTCTTTGGGGATCTTCAAAAGCCACCTGGATGTGGTTCTAGGCAACCTGCTCTAGGTGGCCCTGCTTGAGCAGGGGGTCCCGAGCTCTCCTCCAACCTCAGCCATTCAGTAATTTCTCTCATTTAAGTTTAATACCAATCACTGTATTCAATTAGAAGATTCAATTTTTATGTACTACATCTCTACGTAGTATATAAGTATGTAAGAATGTCAGGAATTTTTTTTACTGCTGGCTTATGGTACAAAATTTAAAAATTAAAACGGCACAAAATTAAGCAACTTGACACTTCTAAGCTTGTCTGCTACTCCATAATCAAAAGCAATGACAATTCTTTAAGTGCTCTTCACACGATTGAAAGAACCAGAGCACAGAATTATCCTGAATAGCAGAATTTCATAAGCTCCAAATTCTTCGTGTGAGACTGAACTCCAAATATAACGAGTGTTTTATTCCAACTTTTATGATGAAGCAAAACATGATTGTTTATAACTACAGAATAAGACAAAGCTTTGGACAACGCTTTCCAATATTTATTCTCTCTTTCCAGGAAATGAACAACCAGTTTCTCACTATTCTTCATCCACCTATGCAGCTGAAAAGTAGCTTGAGAAGTCATTAGATTCAAAGCCCTGCAGTGTGATATGCTCAACCTTTGGGCAACCTGACTTTGTGAAATAAGTCCCTGCCTACAGACAGGTGGTTGGACTAGCTGATCCTAGTCCTTTCCAACCCAAACCATCCTGTGCTTCTATCAAATATATCAGGACATTTTACCATCTGTTTTTAAACTGTTCCTATAAACTTTAAATGAAGTAGATGCCATTGATTCCCAGAGAAGGTCTGCTGCATTTCATCATTTCAATAATATATATATATATATATATATATATATATATATATATTTAAAGAAACAAACTTAATTTTCATTTAAATTAGAGTAAAACACAGATGATTTAGAACTGATAATTAAATTTGAGAATATGGCCTAAAAAAGATGGGAAGAGAGGTCTACTTAGAACACTGTTAACTCAGGCTTGGTTTACACTTCCTAATTACTAACGTTTATTAACCAATCTTCACTCCCCCCTCAAATCACCAACAGAGAGTAGCAGGCTATCTTGAAGGCAATCAATTACAATTAAACTATTAATCGTAAGTGTTCCAGCATTCAAATTTTTCTTTAAAATTCACTACAGTAACCTCAGCAAGTTGAAACAAAAAGGGGTATTTCAGATTCTATATGGTAGCAGAAAGACATCACTGTTAATTCCATGACATATGGTGAAGTATTTCCATAAGGCTCCATCTGTGGAAATAATACGCAAACCTTTCCTTTCTGATACATGCAAGTTTTTAAGCCTTCAGGGTTTCAGAAAATTGCTAGAAAAGCAATATTCTATGAAGGCTCAGAAGACCTCAGAAGATGAGGAAAAACTGGCCAAAATGCATGGTTAAAAATCATGCAAATTTACATAAATGCCATAGGGAGAGAGGGAAAGAAATAACTGATTCACTGGTTGAAGTAACCACGGTTCGAAATAAAAGGAAGATAACATCAGTGAGGGGAATTTCATATGCTCACTTTTGGTTAATGTTTGAAGATCTTCAACAGATGGGGGTCCATTCTTCTTCTCATATGGAATGACGGTCGTTAAATACTATCAAATGAAAAACAGAGTTACTTGAAAGTCCTTTAATGCTATTTCTGTTACTTGACTTTTGTGAATGCTGTAGCTATTAAAATTGCTAGCCGCAAATAAAAGCTTTTCAAAAGATCATATTTCACAAATGATTCTACCTCTCATACCCCAAAGCTATTATCACAGAAGCCAAACTTTTTTTTCCAAATTACATAAACATCGCTTTAAAACCCCTGCAGCTAAACACTAAACAAGCAAAAAAAAAAAAAAATCCAACAAACAAAAAAGCTGTATATAATATCCACTGGGTTTCTTCCTCTGAACCTAGAGCACAGCAATAGTGAAACATAATAGCAAACATCTCTCCTCTCTGCTTTCAAGAAGTCAACCCCATGTCCTTCATATATTTAAAGCACTTCTTACATTGAAACAAAAGCTGGAAGAACAACTACCTCAGCCCTTCCCCTCAAACAACACTACAAAATGCAGATGGATAATTTTCACAAACCATTGTATAATATAAGCAAGTAACACCAGTCATATCAAAAATCAGAAAGTAGTTCTTCCCAGTAACTACATTTAAAAACAATTAAAACAAAAATAAATATTTCCAGGTAAATATTTATGTTGCCTTCAAATCACTTGCAAAACTGATAGCCATCAGCTTTCCATCAGCTTTTTAAAGGATTCCAGAGCACAACTGATGGAGGCTGCAGGGGATACATGAAATAAGGTGTTCAAGTTTGTTCAAGCGTGTTAACAAGTATTTGAAAAACTCTTCAAACTCAGCATATGCTGTGTTTGAATAGTCTCAGAAGAGCCAAGGGATTTTCCCAGTGACCGTTTAAATCTAAGTACATGAAACACTCCCAGGATCTTGAACGTTCCCAGCTCTGAGGTTGATCTGTCCTCTGCACAAAGTAAAATAGTCTACACTACAGTTAGGTGAAAATGAACAGACACTTTTCACCTTCAGACCTTATATACTTCCAACCAAAAGGAATAGAGCAAGCCTAATTAAACACGAGAGCCTGTAATTTGGATTTTTATTTCAACTCTCAGTTTTACTAGTAAAGTATGTTAGCAGATAATATTAACCCAACTCCACATTTCTTCTGTTTACTCTTTATTGAAATCTTTCATTCTCATCAGCTTTTCAACAAATATAATTCATATTTTTTTCAGGAATTTTGTATCTGGAGTACAATCAAGACTTCCTTTGAAATCCTTGAAGTAACCCTGTTGCTCTAAGACTTTTATTAACTGAATTTAGAATACATCCTACTATGTAGCCTATATGAATGTATATTCTTGAAGAGGTCTGCATTTTAAGAGTAGTGAAAGCACTGGAATTTTTCCTAATGAAAAAGCTTCCTGAAATCTCCCTCAGATCAATTTTTAAGAATTTAATTGGAAGCTTTTTCTGGGTTAACAGATACATCATAGTGGATATAACAAGCTTTAATTTCATTCAGTTTGAGAGATGTGATTCTCCATGTAACAGTGACAAAATACATTGTATACCAGGTCTCCTGTAGCAGCAGCAGCACTTCAGCAAGAGTCGAATGTAACTCGGACTTTGGAGAAGAGGTTTACTTTGCAGAAGGACTGTTTATGTTGCCAAACCCAGCTACAACCATTGCTATTTTTACAGTGAGATCAGGCACCTCATGTCCAAGCATATCCTTTGCCTAAAAGCTGGACAGACTCACTCCTGTGTAACACTGTATGGGCTGTGCTGACACCTCACCAAAAACTTCATGCAAACACAGAGCACTTTACTCCTTCCCTACTACTTTAGCATTTTCTCACATCCACCTTGCACAACAGAGGAAAGTATGCAATGTTTCCAAAGTAACCATCCAAGAGACAATTTTCAGTTTTTATTCCATCAGATGTAAACAGGTATCATTAGAGACCTGCATTATTCCTAAAAGTAAGAAAATCAATAGCTAAATATCAGGCTGTTAAATCTGCATACGACAGAGATGAAAGTAGATACATCAACTCAGAAATCAGATCTCAGGCTGTCATTTCCAGCCTTCAGAATAAAGCAGTGTTCTACCCTTTACCTACACAGCAAATTACTGCAACATGTTTCACTGGACCAAATACACAGCCCGTTCTCCTTCCCCTGTAAACTCTAGCTACCAATTTTCCTTTACAATGAAGAAATCAATGATTACATAATTTGCTTCCTATTTTCCCCAAATCACCTTGTTTTTCTCACCAGTACTTTCCTGCTGTCTTTATGACAGCACTATTAAAATCCATTCATTGAATTGCTGTGTGAAGGATGACATATTTTGAAAAGGAAAAAACAATGTCTCAAGTATAGCTTACTGACATGTCCAAGTGTTAAATCTACTGTGACCTGTACATTTTTGACACAGATTTGACAATATGATAAGCAGCAATCCCCACTGTAATCCGTAACCACACATAAAAAAATGTTCAAAATGCCTAAAAAATGAAATGAAGATGACTAGCCTGAAATTCCTTCTGGAGATATGATCACAGAAAGAACTGCCAACATTTTGATGCTTTTTATGCAGTATTTTTTTCCTTCTCCAACTGCACTATCAGATGGGAACTGGTGGTTCTCACTGGAAGTTTCTCTTTAAACTCTACCATCGGTAAAGACGCTGAAAAATTCTAAGTCATTTTTTCTCAGGTCTCAAAAACAAAAAGAAGAAAATATTAAAGTTTTTAAAAAGGAAAGTACCTGCCTTACCTGCCTACCTGTCAGAGTAGTACTACCCAGAAAATACTAAAGGTGGCAAAATGACTGAAGAGAGCTCTGAAATAACTGAACGTGTCAGGAGCTTTACGCTGTGATTGAATGGGTAGGAACTTCTACCTTGTAAGGTGTACAAGAAATTGTCTGTCCTTATGTTTTTCATTCAACACAACTCCAGATAACTCCTCCCAGCTGGCAGAAAACACCTGAACTTGAGTTTATAATGAAAACCCTGAAAAACCACTCAAATGTTCTGAGATCTGCACTAAACAGAATTAGATTAAACTCAGCCATTATTGGGCATATGATAATACTTTTTCTTCTTTCTAATTTGCTGCAGTAAGAAAAAGACACCAGCATTTTAAAAGCAGGGCTGCAGTTTGGTAAGATGACAAAGGAAAAACAAACAAGTGAAAAAACGGTAGGTATTACAAGCACAGGAGCTGCAGGCAAAGTTTCATAGCATTACCTAGAAAGCATTTACAGAAAAAGCTCTCTCAATTAACAGACTTTAAACAAATGCCATAATAAAAATGGGCTTCCAGGACTAAATCAGGGAAGAGCTAGTATCACACTTTCCTACCATTCTCCACTGTTTTTCATTTTAAGCTCTTGTTAATTTCCATGATTGGCTTTAGGATGAGGGAAATGAAAACAAAATATATCCCAGCTAACAAGGCTATAGTATAAGATAAATCAGGGGAAAAGCACAATCATTGTGATGAACATTATTAGTAAGTTAACTGGAAGTGTTAACCCATTAGTGACATTGTAAATAAATGAGTAAGATACTTATGCTTAGAAAGTTAGGAGGCAATCAAAGAGAAAAAGGTGAGTAAGTCTGAGAATCAAGAGAGGGACTAGCACAGCTGCATATGTTCACTTTAGGAAAATATATTATATTTAAATAGCTAAAATTCTGCTCTTCACCTGTATCTTTATTAGTAATGGTAAAGACAGCAATAATAGCAAAAAATAAAAATAAAACCAGCACAGCTATAATGTGACCAGAATTGAGATAATGTAAAGTGACAAAAATTCTATTGGGTTAGTCCTATGCATGTGTTCAAGATACTCAAAGCAGATGATAAATAGCTCCATCTATGTATGCATTCATGATCTCTTATATATATACATCTTGCTAGAGAAAGAGGTTAAATCCATGATTTAATCTCATGATTCAGGAATGACTTTAGAGCTGTCTAACCTCCTGAACCTATCTGCAAGATACGCCAGCCTTCCAGACAAAGGCTTAATCAGCCACAACTCCTAAGCTACTGGTCAGTTTGTTGCCTGAATGGACTTTGGACTTCTCATGAAGAAGAAAAAAAAAAAAAAAAAAAATCTCACTTACCCCTCTTACACAATTACACAAACCATAACAAGTAGGGTATGCATTAAATAACGCAAAATATCAGCATTTCATAACTTGTGCTAAATACAAAAATGTTATGGTTTTGTAATATAGTTAAGTATTATTACGGAATAAATAATAAAAATCTTAGTATTTAGGTGTATGTAACATCTACAGTGATGCCCACTGAAGCTGGGTTGCTGTGCTGTACACTTCAACATTGAAATAGTCATTGAAAATTTGCCTTTGGCTGATGTGCTTTTATATCAGTAATCTGCATTGCATACATTTAACATCATGCAGTGAAAAGCATGCTGCTTTTAACATCATGCAGTTTTCAATGGCAAAAGGACATACAATATAGTTTGTGCATTTTGCAGATGTTACTCTGTTTTTAAACATACCAACTCTGAACATTAGAAGAAAAAACCAATTTTTATTCCATTGTAGACGTTACCAAAGTCCTTAATGCTTAAGGCTGAAATGGTGTTTCTAACTTGGTATATATTCTTTTACTGGATATTAGAATTTTACAGACATGCAATAAATCTGAAATACGTGTTATGCCAAAACAGACTTTTTGTCTGGTGTAACAAATATGGGTTAATATTTCAGTGCATCAGGACTGAACTGTCTCAAACTGTTGAGGAAAGGAGAGACTGTTGGCTGATCAGAGTCCTGAGGCAGGGAAAGACTACGATGCCAACGTTTTTACCCTATTTCCTCTGTCTTGGCTTTCATCTTCAACTACTGGCAATTTTCAAGATCTCTGCTCCTACCAAAAGTGCAGGCAAAGAATAAGGAAATAGAGGATAGCCCAGCACCTGTTTCTCTCCACCCGAGTTTCCAAACGTGTGGCGGAAGCCATTCTGTATGACATTTGAGATCCCTTCCATGCTGAAGCGCTAAAGGTAGTGAAAACATGGCAGAGAGAAAAAAAAAAAAAAAAAAAAAAGGGACAGAGAAAAGTTCAGAAGACTATTAATCAGCATTTATCAAGACTGTAACAGTAAGACAAATGACAAAGACAAGCTCTAAGGTGTATTTCAGCACATTTTTGATTTTTCATTCATCCACTAAGTTTTTATTAATAAAAAGCAAACCTTACAGTATCAGCTATAATGTACATCCACATAAAAACATTAATTACATTTAAACAAATCCTCACACTGCAGACTTTTTCTTTAGATTTGAGACTTGTGTTTTAAGGTTCGTTGTTTCGTTTTTAAATGTACAAAGCAATATTTTTTCAACTTCAGTTCATGGCACAATCTCCTTTATTTTTGTGTTTGAGCGATATACTTCTAAAACTACTGATACCATGATACCTTTTTTTTTTTTTTTTTTTTTGAGATTTTAAGCACCTATCAGAAATATTGTTCAGAGGCAATCATTTCAGTTTCTACCTCTTTAAAACATTTTATGCCTTCATGCTTCCTTTTCCACAACTGAAGCAACAATTATTTGTCAATTGTATTCCCCATTTTTTGTCATATGATAAAATGTACACAATTGGTTCAGAAAAAATATTAATTTCGAGCTCCATTACATAGAATCCAATTGAAGGAAAATTGATATTCAATCCAACCACATTTTTCCTCTTGCACTTTGTGATTCTTTTTCCTTGAAGAAGAAAAGCAAAAAAAGAACAACTTTAATGTTTGAAGTTAAATATAACATTCAGCAACTGGCAAGAATATAAAAAGAAGAAACTGCCAAGCTGTTGACAGAGAGCAGTATGATGTGCACACTTCAGCACACTGAATGTGTATCTTTATAAAGAGGGGGAATAAAATGTGCTGGAATACCATATTCATTTGCTTTCTAAAGCACAATGAGGTCAGTAAATAAAGACACAGATGTTACCAAACCTATCTTAACTCTTCCAAGATATCCTGCTTAAAGTAATTGGTATCTTCAAGACCTGAGTATTTTTAATTACTCCCAAGCTTGCCCTTGTGAAATAAGCCAAAGTTTTGGAAGTAGAGATTGGAAATTGAGAAAGCAATTTACCCAAATCCTGTATCAAAAATAACAAACTTTAACCTGTATTTATTAAAATCTAACTAGAGTATCTACAGAAGAACTGATTTTCTCAGAAAATAGTAATTTAATCCTATTCCCAAGTACTGTATTTAAATGAGACTTTATTATAGTTTTAGTGAATATATTATTTTATTCACCAAAACTCTTCTTCGCAAGGTCATCTGAACATACAATTACTTGTACGTGTATTCTTTGCACTTTAAAAAAATGTTGAAGGAAAGAACCTTGCACCTTTGCTTCTGGATGAAGGTTCCCAAATCTACTTAATAATAGTGGAAGCTGCTTTCAAAAGAACCACACATGCTAAGCCTTATTACAGTCTTATTTGGCAGCTAGTTTGTTCAACCCATCTCAGGAAGCAATTGGACACGTACATCTTGAAGCAGCTAAACTTGAGAGTGTCTTGTATTGGGACCATATGCATTTATATTTGAAAGCATCATTCAAGACTCTAAACTTGAAACTAAGGTAATAAATCACTTGACTCAAGTTTCAAAACCAAGTACTTTTCTTTCTAGTTAGAATAACTTCGCTGTATACACAAAGGATATGAGTTTGGATTAGAGTCGGTAGATTTTTCAAATTTACATAAAATGCTCCTAATAGAAGTGATAAAGATTAGCAGAATTCCACCTGCAGATACGAGTGTATCAACTAAATATTTTAATTTAGTAAACATTGCCTAGATCTTAATGTTTAATAAAGTCTGTCCACATTATCTTTCCCTTTCCACAATTTAAAAAAAATAAATACAAAGAGATCTTCCAGTTCAAGACCAGAATGAACATCAGGACTGTTTTCTGTCAGGACCCGTCTTTCAGACAAGATCAGAATTATCTTTGGGTTACATTGCAGTTATCTTATTCTCATAAGTTTAGAAATGAATTCTGAAGAAGAATGTTTCATTACAGATGTTTATCACTTAAGTTTGGAAAAGAAACTTCTGAAGCAAAACTGAAGCATTCTTTCTGGGATTAAGCCAAGATCCCCAAAACATTAAGCATGCTTTCCATATCCTATAGGAGATGCTTAGAAATTCTAACAACATCATCCCATGTAAAATTACACTGGACAGATAAGACAGACAAAATTGCATTGACAAGATAATGACCTAATTTCTCATTCTCTACCTCCTATTACTCAAACTCAGTTTGAAAGACGTTTTTGCTTTTGTTGCTATGTTCTGCAAAGAACAAACCAAATTACTTCCTCCATGTACATCTGCATTAAATGTTGGCCTCACGCTGTCTCTCATTGGAGACAACTTTACCACGGGGTTCAGAGGTACAGGGTAAGACTTATTTTTCTAGCCCCAAATTAACATGATTAATAAATATCTGAGCAGCTACAATAACAATACTGATTGTCCTACAAGCCTAATAGTGGTACACGTCTTAAAATTTACCCTAAACCCAAACAGATTAATAAATTTACTTAGTCTGATAATAGAACACAAAGCAGAACATCAAAAGACAATATTTTTTACAAGAAGTGCATTTTGATTCCAGGTGAATTTGCAAACATCAAAATTCCTTTTCTGAGTATGAGAAGAGTATAGTATATTAATGCCTCATACAAACTTGAGGAAAAAAATATCTGTCTGTGAATGAATGAAAGGAAGGTATACCAGCTACCTTGTTCTAATCTAGGACTATTACTTTTCCATAAGGAAAAACAAAAGTTATTTTGAATGTACAAGCAGTTATAAAAATATTCTTACTGTTCCAGGCATATGACCTCTTTCTTGTTTCCCATTCTGGGGGCTACCATTTTTCAGCTTCTTTTTCTTCTTTGCCGTCTCTTTGTGCTCTCTCTGTTTATTTTGTACTTCGATGAGGACAGAAATGAAGCTGTTTTTCACTTCTTTCTCAAACTCCAGCTCATCTCGTAGTGCCAACTGCTGTACCAGTTCCTCAGAATAATCCTTAATAGCAGTCTCAATTTCTTCTAGCAGTTCGTTTAACTCAGCAACAGACAATCTTTTTACTCCTATAAATAGTTCGTATAAAAAGCAATCTGTCAAGATTTTAAGCATATGAATATATTCAGGAATTGCATGAAAAAAGCACTCTGAAATTTTTCTAAACAAAAAATTCAGTTCTAAAGCTACATAGAATAAAACAATATTCCTAAGGGAATAAACTTATCACACAGGAAACTGGATTAGCAATAAGGTTTTTTTAAACTTTCTGTGTATTTCTGAGAAATTAGAGACAATCTGCAAATAGAAAGGGAATGCCATAGTTAAGGAAGCTGAAGTAAGCACTAAACTTACAATACTAATATCTTTGTTATTATTTTGCATTGGCACTCACTGTTCAAAATAAAAGATCTCCATATTTTCCTACAAAACAATCAACAGTTTGACACTGCTGGAATCCTTGGATACAATAATACAGAAACTGTGAACACTCCGTGAGGGAATCTTCTTAGAGATATTGGTAAGGTGTGCAAACATATTAATATAAGATCAAACTTTTACAGTAAGCTCTTTAAATGCCTTTAGCATTAAAAAACAAAACAAGAAACCTCCAAGTTTCCTTTGTCTGGGGATTGTAATCAAAAGCATGGCCTCTTATCACCTGAAACAGGGGGCCTAGAGGCTGATAAGCTCATTTCAAGCAAAAATAAGTACTCGTAGTTCTGAGAAAGCATGGGTCTGCATTGATCAAAGATATACCAGAAGCCTGTAAAATGATGGTTTAGAAACAAAACAAACCCTCCGGATTTGCATTTTAAAGATACCATTTAGTAACACACTATAGACAGTGAATTAGGACCA
This sequence comes from Aythya marila, assembly GCF_965140915.1. NCBI lineage: Eukaryota > Metazoa > Chordata > Aves > Anseriformes > Anatidae > Aythya > Aythya marila. Next base: position 31,455,050 of record NC_139044.1, on the reverse strand, counting down.
TGAAGAATCTTCTGAGGCTTGCTTGGGTACTCGCTCCTTCAATTACATATGGTGTACATAGGGAACTGTTAAGTTCCAGATGCTATGTCAAAGGACATCATTGGCATTTGAACAACAGATAGTCCTGGTTACACTGGAGAGTACAATCTAAAGATACTGCATAAGTGTTTGTGATTATTTTGGTTATGTTCAAATTTTATGTTCAAAAAAACTGTTGTAAGGAAAAGTGCTCATGGGCAAGTATTAAAAAATACAGATAAGCCCAGGGAACTACAATAAAATAGAGCTCTCAGAGAAAAAACAAAACAAAACAAAAAAACATACATTAAAAAAGGTAGTAGGTGAAGTGTTTCTCTCTTAAATTACAGTGGGGAAAACTAATTGGAGAAAGACCTCCTTTTCCCTTACCAGAGAAGCGACGAAACCTGTTAGGGCAATTCTCCGGCAATGAGACATTTTTTGGGGGGGGTAGCTTAAGGCCTTAAACTCTATAAACTAGAATACTGTGACAGTACAGTATGCTAAAGGCTCTAAGTTTCAAGTAGTTTGAACTGTCCACCACCTACACTGTTGCTTAAACCATTCTAAGCATGCAGTGTGCGGGTGATAAGTCTCTGTGCCAAACAGCATCTCAGCTGTGTTCACAGTCATTGCATACCACAGTAGGTCTTAGCACAGCGCTAACTTTTTGCAAAGTCAACTATGCTTGTCAGGACTTGCAAATAACATCAACTCAAACGTAAGGAGGAGAAAAGGTAAATACAGGATTATCTGGTGTATGGGGGTGCAAGGGACATAATAGGCCCTACAGCATGCGAAACAGAAAAAAAAAAAACATAACTAAATGTAATATGCATTCCATACAGAGGACAGACTTAAAAAAATATTGGTTGCACCACTGTTTTATTTTATGAAAAAAGAACAGTGAGAGCACCAGTGAGTCCCAACACTTAAGAACCAGCTTCACAGCCAGAAAACAATTGTTCAAAACCCAAAAGAGAGGGACATTTTACTCAACCGCAATCTTGACTTAAAATTGATCAGTTGTCATGATCAAAGGCTACAGAGGTGCTACACAGAAACTAGTCACCTGATACGGGTGAGTGAAAACAGAGTAATTCAAATTCAGTAGACCACCTGGATTAAATCTTAGATTTGTAAACTAGGGGACTAATCTGTGTAACCAGATCATTACATTCTATTTTTGGACTGTCTTAATACAAGTATTTCCCCAAAAAAAGAGCAAATACAAACTTTGATTTCTTTCTTTTTGTCCTAAAGAATAACACCTCTGACTTGTCCTACAAAGGACATACTCAGTTTCCAGGAAAAACCTGCAAGAAATTTGGAGATATGCAGACTAATTCTAAAGTGGCTTTGCACATAAAAAAAGGTAGCAAGAGCTTTCCATAAAACAATGATCTGAGAGATGTGTAAGCAGATTCTGAGAAATTGGTGAAGCAAAGTTAAATTATCTGCCAAAGTAACTCAAGGAATTATTTGGTCAAGGCTGACCTTTAATCCATAAAGATGCAACAGAGAAGATGAGCTCCTGAGGCAAAGCAAAATAAATACAATATGGAATACAAAGCAAGCTTGATTAACTCCAAACCTAAGGACATATGGAACTGTCAGAAGAGCAGGAAGCCCTGCTGAGCAAGATACACTTTGCTTTCACATTCGTGAAATTTATGTGTTAAGACAGCTAAGAGACCAACCATGAAAATGGAATCTCCTCCATAAATCTGAAATGTAGCAGAAACTGTAAGTCATGTCACAGAAGGTCAGCCAGTTTTCTGAATCATCTGTAGAATTTATACTGCTGACCCAGACTACAGGAAAGAAAGCAGCAAACTTGTAAAAGGTCACAAAGTAGTAGGACGTGCTAGCAGATGCGTTCCTATCACCTTCTAAAATAGATTTTGACAAATAAGCAGATGAAACAAATTTCCATCATGAAATTGATTAATCACAGGTTTCTTTTGCAAACAAATACAAATTTTACACTTAAGCTACATATGTAATTACTTATTTTATAAAAGGAAGAGCAGATTATTTCCTCTGTGTAGAAGATGACACAAAGTTTTTTAATTCTTAAGTTTTCTGAAGGGGAATGGAAAGGGTGGAGAGAGAAATGGTCATGGCTTTAGGTAGGAAGAAAACTAGGGTTTCTTCATTTCAGTGTTACTGTGTATCAAGGTAAGTTGCAGTGACTGAAACAGTACCAAAGAAATACCATTTTCTTTTACCTACCACATAGCTTTCAGGAGCTTTAGCTTATCTCCTTAAACACCAATAGCACAGTGGCTTCAAGAAAGCATTTCGCTTTAGAATATAATTTATTAAAGTTTAATAAAAATAATAGGCTTCTCACATTATCTATGAAAGGCCCTCACCACAGTGAATCAAGCTTCAGTCCATTATAGATGTTAAAGTTTTATTTTTATTCTAAATTATGAGAAGTCTTCTGTTTACGTTCTAATTCTAGTTTCTCCTTTTAGAAGAATTTAAACATTTTGAAAACATTGTTGGATGCAGAAATTTCATAAGAATGAGTCACTATAGGTCAAGTACATAGCAATCTTACCCATTAAAGTATTTTCAATAGACAAAATACTAAATAAATATCACTTACTCTCTTCATAGCTGTTGTTTGTACTGGATCTTTTGAGTGTCTGAATTTCCTGGGAAAGTAAGGAGAGACGATCAGATTGAGTGGGCGTTTCATCATCTTCTGGATCTGGTGATTCCTGCATCATTTCCTCTATTTCTTCAATGACCTTCAAAAAAGAAAATTCTTATGAAAATCTTCACTGCAAGAAGAGAAACAGCCTGCAATTTGAAGCAAATCTATTAAGAGCTTAAGTGTTTTTTTACTTTCAATTAGTATAGATGTTGCTGGACGAAACTCATACTGAGACTGGATTCAGAAGAACAAACAAAATTATACTGATATTTCCTCCTCGTTCTCCAAGGATATCTTTTCCCGGTGTGTTGGTGATCTCACTACAAGCAGTGTGTTGAAACCATACAACTATTTCCATATGAAGGTATACAGAGTTCTGCTTAAGAGAACTGAACTGGAATATGCAAGCTGGACTATCTCTCCAGAGCATTCAGTTGAAGGGAAAACAAAACAAAGTCAATTACATTTTTTTTCTCATACCCCCAAATTTCACTATACTTCTCTAAGCAAAAAACGGTTGTGTACTTCTATAGATACCTCTTTTACAGAAAATTCAGTACAAATGGAACAAAGATGACATTAAAAAACATCAAACAAAGCCATCTATTGCAAATGGAATTCTCTGTTCTCAGTTCTTTAAAGTCCGAATATTTTTCTCTCTATTTTTTCCAACATGACAAAATCTTCCTGCTAATCTGGTACTTAGATCAGAATGGAAGAGTTCCAAGATATGGCTATCAGAAGAAATAGTACTAATATTTCCTCAGGGCCATCCAAACTACATCCTCTTTATTATTTTTTTTCTTTATACTATATGGCATATTATTTGTTCATTCAGATCTGTATTAGTTTATTGTTCTCATAATTGTTTTACCATTAATACGAAATTGCTTCCAGACAAAATGAAAATGTCAGCCAGAACAAGTTCTGAATAACCTGATAATCTGCTGTGCTTATGTGAAGTTTTATGAACTGATCCATCATAACCTGAAGCTGATTCCCTTCCCTAGGGATAAGATCTGAGCCAGATAGAAAGTACAAGAACAGAAATCCTGCACATAAAGAACCTATGTTCATTTTTATACTGAGAAGTATGTCTACAGGCTAAATTATTAGCTGAGAATAACAGATCAAATTCTGCAAGTTTAATGGCTGTAGACATTGTTCAGATGCACTCTGCAGTAAAAGGGCAAAGACAGCTCAAGCAATCCCAGCTCTTGTACTCTGAGTATCCATGCTCACGAGAATTCAAAGATAACCACTAACAAGAACATACACTCTTGCATTTGCTTACTTAAGCAGGATTTTAGTGGACAGACATTAACCTCACTCAAAAGAGCAATTCTCTAGAGGGCTTAAATCTGTGGATTTGTAACAGAAGCCTTCAGTCACCAAATGCTTAGTAGGAAAAGTGTTGATCTGCTCTCACATTAGCCAAAAGCTTCAGAGAATTCTCAGTAACCGCAAAGCCATACGAGGATATGAATGTCCATGCTGTCAGGCTGGAAAACTACAAGCATTGCAACAATGCCACCATTCTGAAAATATTTTGTCTTCTTAATCCATAAATTTAATTTAGTAGTATTTCTGACTAATTAGTGATAAGAAGGGTATAAACACTTCAAAGACTCTGACTATCAACCTCACCTGAAGAACCAGAAGTTTTTCAAATCTGAATGATGTTAATGCTATCTCACACATTAGTACAACTCTAATAAAAGAACAATTAAGAAGCTTAGCTATTGTAAACAGCAAGGAAGAAGAAAAAAAGATAACTACAGATGAAAAGAAAGTACTACACGAACAACAGTGTCTTGCTGAACACTTTACCTGTTCTGCTGTGAATAGTGGTTCATCATTGATGCAGGAAACAATGATGGAATGCATATCCAACTGTTCCCTCAGCTCTTCGTCATCTGACAGATCAAGGTTTAAGTTATCATTTACCTAGAAAGCATGAAAATTTGTATTGTTATATAACCTAACACACATGCACGTTTATATGTATAAATATGTGTATACAAATTAAAAAAAGGGAATCTAATACTGAGTTTCACACAAACGGTACATATTCCCTGCCCATAGTAATGAAATCAACAATTCTTGCTGTCAAGTACCTGGAAACTGAAGTGCCTTAATAACTGAAATCAAAACTGTAAATGTAGAAAGTTAAAATAGCTGTCACTTTTGAACGATTTAAAAAAAAAAAAAAAAAACACTCTTAGCATTTAAAGATCTTGTACATGGTGACACACTTATATTTCCAGGGAAAGCTGTCAATCCAATGTAGGTATTTAAATCAGGCAGTTGTCTTAAATGAAGACACAGGTTTCAGTGTGGGGGAGGAAAGCTACATATAATATCTAATATTATACAAATCTGTTATTTTATGTGCTTTTATAGTTCTACTTTTCCACATAACGAAATACACTTTGTTGTTGTTTTAAAAATAGAACATGTTTATTTAAGTCTGTGCCTTAATCAATCAGGTATATTTTACTCTCCCACTGACATATTACAGCTTATTTACTAAGTGGTTTGCTTTTTCTGCACTTTATCTGTTACTGGATTCCAGCCAAACCAGCCTAGAAAAGCTAAAGTCATCTGAAAACACAAACTTTGTATTCCTTCAGATATCAGAAGGAAGTCAGATGTCCCAGATTCTGGACAAAATTGAAGAACAATGCAGTAACAGGGCTCCTCTAAGAATCTTTGTTCACCTAGCACGTGGATACATTTAAGTTTTGTCATTCTTTAACGTCTGCAGTGCTGACATGGTTAACAACTATGAGATAGTCAGCAAGGATAACAGCATAGCTAGAAGGAGGTCAGTTCCTCCTTCCTGCCTTCTCCAAAACAATACGGTGAGAGACTACCAGAATATATTCTGATAATATAGGCTAATAAACCTAAACCAGCCCAAGCTACAGCTGATACCCAAAGGACCATCCAGCCACTCTCTGTGCCTGTTTCTGCCCTCACGCTCCTACTCATTGTGCTGGCAGTAACATTTTTTGCAATCCAGGGGAAGATCTGCCTAAAAGTAATCTAACAGAAATATACCAAACAAGCAATTGCGCGATCCTGTTCCTTGTACTGCTGTACAAGACTTCCACCCAGCTGCTCCTTTCACTGTCAGAGCCATACAAAAATATTCACAGGTCTGTGATGTGAACCAACAAAGATCTGATGAATCAGCCTCATTCACCTGACATTTTTCTTCCTAGAACAGGAAGAGAAATACCTCAAGCACAAGTCCAATGGCATATTATTAGTTTCAAATGCATCAAGGAAACGTTGCTTAGCTGTTAGCATTCATTGTAAGGAAGTTAAAACAAGCTACTAGCTGGTCCATATGTGCTGTCATATATCCAGAAATACTGCTGAAGCAGACAAGTAGAAAAAAAAAAAGTGTGCTGAATGCTTCCAAACAGATGGGCTTTACACATCAAAAGACATGCCAGGTGGAGTGAAAGCTGAAAGAACTTGAGCTATATTTAATTCATAAACTAAAATTTCCTCTACTGGCAGCATACCTAAGATTCTTTCTAATTCATCAAACCAACTTTACATTCATGTAGTTCCATCATAATTTCCCACAAAACTTACAAGAAATATATTAAATATTTTATATTGTAACTAGTTTCTTATCAAGAAAGCCATGCAGTCTTTCAGTCACATAATACAATTACAGCACATGGGACTGCAGTTGTTTTTACTTCAAATGTAAGGATCTAATTATTCCGAAACCATTTAGACAATCTGAGCACTCTATTAATAAAAATTAGAACCACGAGTCGAAATCAAGGGATGATCATCAGACTCAGAGAAAGACAAAATGAGTTCCACATTGCCATCTTCCCCTGAAAAACCCCTAAGAGTCAGTTTTCTTCTGATATCCTTTTCACCAAAACAGCAACTACTGTGGATTTCTAACGGATTTCATAACTGTGGATTTCTAACGGATGGCAGAAATCAAAGCATTAATCTATTCTCACGTTAGACACCAAGGTATTTTTACAACATAATTCAGCTTCACCACTTTTAAAGATAAACAACTAATTTCCTCAGAAGACCTGAGATGAGAACTTTTCCTAGCTTTTCTTACCGAAGTGTTTTAATCCACTTTTAAGAAGATCAGAGGACAAACCCTTCTGTAAACATTGCTCTAGGTCTTCCTTCTCTAGAAAACTATTTCACTTGTTAAATTAAAAAATACAAAACAAAGCATTACACTTCAGTGACCCCTGGGTTATCTTTTCTGTTAAAGAATCTACTTCAGTCTCCACCTGACTGCAGAATGAGATCAGCTTTGAAAAAGTCCACAATGGATTTACTAAATCAGAATACTCCCTTTTTCTCCTCTCTTACACAGAACATTGTTCAAGATAAAACAGATAGGAAAAAGATTTGTACAATGAGAAAGCATTTCACATAAATGTTACCTCTAATGCTCTAATCTAATTAACATTGGCCTCTAATAAACGTCCATCTAACCCTGTATTACTACAAGCCAAACAGAAGCAAACATATACCAATGACTATCTTTTTATTATTTTTTAAAATCTCATGTCTAATGTCAAGCAAAATATTTTAAGCTATTTAATAGCAACACTCCCTAATACAAACGCTAATTGCTTTATTTTCCTGCTGAGTATAAAAGATCCAAGAAGTGGTATTTTTTACTGGTATCAGAACTTACCCCTTTTTCTGAAAGATTCAGTGTTGGCAAGTGCAAAGCTCTGGTGTGGGAAGATTTCCAGTCAACTGGCATTACGTTACCATAATTATCAGTCAAGGCATTCCAGATCCTGGAAAGAAGAATAAAAATGAAGATGCAGAACTTAAACAATAACTGATCAGCAGTAAGTGCATCTGTAATGATAATATATTTCAAGTAATGACTACTAAACATTAATCTGCAAGTTACTATTTTTTATCAAGCTCTGAAGTCAAGTGACAATGGTTTTCAATAAACCTCATTTATTTCTCATTTTAAATGCAAAATTTAAGCACAGGAGTAATATAAAGCAAGGTAACAAAGAGACGACCTCACTGCTAATTATATAACTATACTCAAAATCTTCCTAGGGAGCGGGCAAGCCCTCCCCTAATGAAATTTGATCTCAGCTATAAATTCTTTTCCTAGTATTGCTCTTGTTTTCCTCGCATTTTGCAATTTAAAATTAGGAACTAGCAGAGTAGCAACTAGCTGAATAGCAACATCTGAGCCAAACTTCTATTTTTATGGCCTGCTTTAGCTACTTTTATCATACTTTTTTTCCTCTCTCTGTTTATCACTGAATAATAAATATGCACAACTTATGCTAAAATTTTACAGCAATTTTATTTTATCTAGAAGTACTCTTGCTGTTCCCAGTCCATCACTCTTGTTCACAGTTGATCTTAATAATGTCTACAGTATACAATGGACTCTAGGCTTGCAAATGCAGTCCTGTTCTGGTACACCAGTTCAGATTCTGAAACTGAGCAGCCCCGTCAGGTCGTCTCAAGTCAACTAACAAACCCAGCCTCTAACCCTGGCAACAGCAACTTGCTGTTGATGCTTGTTTGGTGTGGTTGCCTAGCTAGGATCACAGAAGGTCAGAGGAATGCCTGAGCCAGAGACAGAAGGGCAGACAGAGCCTCCCGCTGTACCACATCTCTGATTCACAGCTCTGTGTACTTACCTCACTGTTTATACTAGACACCCAGTCATTTGCTGAGTGGCTTTTCCTTTTCTTGGAATGAGACATATAATTTAGTTACCTCAAAGTAACAGAAAAGCTGCAGTGTGACTGTATAATGAAGGCAAACAGCGTTCCTAATGATTCTATGATTGTATAATGAAGACAAGCTAACAGTGAAGTTTACTGTACGAGAGAATACAAATACTTGTAAAATAAAAACAGGAAGGCAGCAGAGGTCAGAAGTGGTCTATTGCTGAGGGGACACAGTAGTTATCACCGCCGCAACTCGGCGATCCCCTTCTCCACCAGCTTTCCATCCCTCCCCGGTTCATCCCCCAGTGGTGAAGCAGCGCAGCAGGCAGCCGAAGGCACAGCACCGCCAGCCACCCCGCCAGCCGGAGCGGTCCCCTCTGGGTCGAGGGGCACCCACCCAGGCGGCTGCAGGCCCCAAGGCCGGGCCCCGAGGCCAGGACGAGCCGCAGAGCGCCCTGCCCCGCCCCGCCCTGCCCCGCCGGCCCCACGTCCCCGCTGTCCCCTCAGGCCTCCCCGGGCACCGCGGCTCCCCTCTGTCCGTCCCCCCGCCCGCACTCACTCGTCGTCCTGCAGGGCGCTCTGCTCCGTGAGGGGCCGCAGCGGAACGCGGCTCTCGCTGCCGCCTCCGCCGCCTCCGCGGGCCTGCGGGGGCTGGAAGCAGAGGGACAGCCTCGCCCCCAGGTCCCCCCCGGCCCAGCCGCCTTTGTCGCGGCCGGCCTCGGCGGCGCCGCCAGCCTGCGGGGGCTGGAAGCCGGAGAAGTCCTGCCAGTCGCCCGGGTCCCGCTGCGAGGCCGCCGCCGCCGCCATCGCGGCACCTGGAGGCGTCCCCCTCGCCGGCTGCGCGCCCCCGGCCCCGCGCGCCCCCAGCCGTGCGCGCTCCCGGCGCCTCCCGCAGCTCCGGGGGCGGGAGGGGGAAGGAGGAGGAGGAGGCGCGTGACGGGACGGGGCTGCCCAACGGCCGCTCCCAGCGGCCGCGGGGGGCGGAGCGCGGCGCGCGCGAGGCGTTGGCGGCGGGAGGCGGTGTCGCGGGGCGGCGCTGGGGCCGCCCGTCAGCTCCGGCGCGGTGTCCGGGCTGCAGTCGAGGACCTTCGGCCCTGGCAGCCCGCCCTGAGGCGGTGTGGGGAGAGGGAACCGCCTCCAGGGCAGGTGGCGGCTCCTGCCGGTGCCAGTCTACGGGAGCGGAGGTGTTTTAAGGGACGCTGCCCTAATTTTGTGATAAAATAAAAATGGCCAGTCGCTGCGTAATTTCATCCTTGGGCTTTGGCTGTGTAGAATCACAGAGTCATTAAGGTTGGAAAAGAGCTCTAAGATCATCTGGTCCAACCATTGCCCTACTGCCACTATCACCCACTAAACTATGTCCCTAAGCACCAGGTCCAGCCTTTCCTTGAACACCCCCACCGCCAGGGATGGTGACACCACCACCTCCCTGGGCAACCCATTCCAATGCTTAACCATTCTTTCTGAGAAGAAATGTCTCCTCATTTCCAATCTGAACCTCCCCTGGTGCAGCTTGAGGCCATTGCCTCTAGTTCTATCGCTGGTTATCTTCAAGAGGCCAACCCCCTGTTCTCCACAACTAAGTGAGCATCTTTGACTTGCGCAAGCAAAGAGACAGCCACAGGAAAGCCCTGAGGCTGCAATAGGTCCTCATGAGGCAGCAAGTAGTGGCTGAGCACTGGGAACAGTGGGACCTAGTAACTGAGGCACAGGGTTGGTTTTTTTTTGTTTGTTTTTGTTTAAGCCTACTACTTTTATTTATTTATTTATTTATTTATTTATTTATTTATTTATTTATTTATTTATTTAAGTCTACTACTTTTATATTCCTCTGTAAGCTTTTGGTATCCCAAAATGTATTGTATTCAGTTCCAGGTTCCAGATCCCTCCCTACCAGATGGGTATTGAGTGGCTCAAACATATGCAGAGAAGACCAGTGAAACTGGTGAAGGGAGAAGAAAGCAAGACTTGTGAGGAAGGAGCAGCTGAGGGAACTGGGGCTGTTTAGTCTGGAGAGGAGAAGGCTGAGAGGAGACCTCATCACACTCTGGAACTGCCTGAAAGGAGCTTGCACAGAGGAGGGTGTTGGTGTCTTCTCCTAGGTGACAAGGGATGGGATGCGAGGAAGCAGCCTCCAGTCATGCCAGGGGAGGTTTAGATTGGATTTTGTGAAGAATTTATTCACAGAAAGGGTAGGATAGGCATCTGAACAGGCTCTCCAGTGACATGGTGATGTCCCAGCCCTGGAGGTATTCAAGAGCCATGGGGACATGACAGGGTTTGGTGATAGGACATGGTAGGTCCTATGGTTGGGCTAGATCTTGAAGGTCTTTTCCAACCTGGATGATTCAATGATTCTAAGTTTCTCTGCTAACCTTCCTTTGTTTTGAGCCTTAAGTTTTTCATTCTTCCCACCTGATGTTTGAAAAGAGACACAGCAGACAAAAAAAAATAATTCCCTGTTAAGCATTTTTGTGTCATTCAGGTAAAGACCTTTGTCTTATCCTGCTCATTTACAGCTTTTTCAACCTGTCAAGCCCTAGTCTGTATGGGCATTCCAAATAGAATCCTTTCTGATGCTGGTAGTAGGGCAAAGGAGGTCAGGACTACTTAGAGTGTTCAAATGTGGCTGCACCATCATTTTACACATTAGCATACAGTTGTTTCCTGTTCTGTTCACATGAAAAACCCAAATGTTTGTCAGTGACAGTCTTCCATAGACATATCAGGAAGGAACAAAAATGCTGGAACAGTTAACTAGAAAGGGAAATTACTGGAAATTTAGCAGATAGAAATGTAAAGCAATGCCCCAAAATAACAATCTGTCCTAGTCAAAATCATTTTGCAATAACTACTATTGCTTGGGCATTTGAGATTATTAAAGCTAGCTTTCTAAGAACATGGACTCATTTTCAAGTAGCAATCAAAACAGTAAATATGATGCTAGTTCTAGGGTGTACCACATTTAAACAATGAGGATTTTTTTCTGTTCTTTTGGCCTTGACATCAAAAAGGTAGAGTAAGAACTACAAACAATGGCAAGATTGGCCAAAAAGTCTGGAACAGCTCTTGGGCTTTTTAGAAAAAAAATGAAGATGCAGGTCGCTAAATTAATGGGTGGTATGTAAATGATGATCCACTGCTTCTTTGAATGCAGAAAGTAAAGGGTATGAAATAAAACCCTCAAGGGGGTAGGATCAAAGAAAGAAAAGGAGGCCATTCTTTCCACACAGGAAGTAGTTAAGCTGAAAAACTCCTTCTCTCAGAAAGATACATACCAGAACTTTACATCAGTTCTATTAACTTACAAATTAATTGAAGAAAAATAGAACAGAACAAAAAACCACAACATTATAGGCTAATAAGTAAATGAATAATATGTGAACCAGGAAGTCCTTGAAGTGCCAATTATGATTCCTGAGACCTTTTAATGACAGGACAAGGGGGAAATGGTTTTAAACTAAAAGAGGGAAGATTTAGATTGTGGGGTTAGGAGGAAATTCTTCACTCAGAGTGTGGTGAGGCTTTGGAACAAGTTGCCCAGAGCGGTTGTGGATCCCCCACCCCTGGAGCTTTCCACCAATCATAGAATCATTCAGGTTGGAAAAGAGCTCCAAGATCATCTGTCCAACCATCCCCCTACCACCACTATCACCCACTAACCCATGCCCCTAAGCACCAGGTCCAACCTTTCCTTAAACACCCTCAGGGACAGTCACTCCACCACCTCCCTGAGCAACCCGACCCAATGCCTGACTGCTCTTTCTGAGAAGACATGTCTCCTCATTTCCAACCTGAACCTTCCCTGGCGCAACTTGAGGCCATTCCCTCTAGTCCTATGAGAGTTATCTACGAGAAGAGGCCGACCCCCAGCTCCCCACACCTTCCTTTCAGGTAGTTGTAGAGAGCAATAAGGTCTCCCCTGAGCTCCTCTCTTCTCCAGACTAAACAACCCCAGTTCCCTCAGCTGCTCCTCATAGCACTTGTGTTTAAGACCCTTCACCAGCTTCGTAGCCCTTCTCTGGACACTCTCCAGAAGGCCTTGATGTCCTTCTCATGCTGAGGAGCCCAAAACTGAACACAGTACTTGAGGTGCAGCCTCACCAGAGCAGAGTACAAGGGGACAATCACCTCCCTAGTCCTGCAGACTACACTATTATTCAAGGCCAGGTTAGATGAGGCCTTGGGCAACCTGATCTAGTGGGAGGTGTCCCTGCCCATGGCAGGGAGGTTAGAACCAGAGGATGTTTAAGGTCCCTTCCAAGCACAGTCATTCTATGATTCTATAGGACAAGAATTAGGATTCTTGTCACAGCACTGTAGGATTGCCTGTGGCTGTCTGTTACAGGTATGACTAGAACAGATGGATTCAATGTTAGGGCAGAGGCCTAACTGTGTGCTTGATGGATTGTGCTTTATGGAATGCTGAAACTATTTGGAATTCCACGAACCCCTCCAATGCAAAAATTCTTCAGTGCAAACCCCAGAACATTCGGTAACCGCAAACTGCCCTTTACCCACAGTATTTTCTGAACTGTTCTGATATAAGTTCAGCATGACAAGCGTATGACTTTGTACTCAAAGGGGAAAAAAACACCTCACCATAATATAAAGATATAAACTGTCTCAAATAAATATGAAGATTTAAGAACACTCACATCAATAGGTTTAAAATTTTTTATTGTGCTGCCAAGAGCCAAATTACAAGAAACCGCCTTACAGTTAAAAAAGTAAACAAGCAATCTGCTGAACCGCAGTGCACTCCGAGTGCCACATATGCATCTATTTTTTCAGAAAATTATATCTGCATTTCTCTTACAAGAGCACAACAGGAACCAAAGTAAAAGAGTGTAATGGATACAGCACATAGGATAAATCATATCTTTAAAATAATAATAATAAAATAATAATAATAAAAAACATTTTACACCATGTCCTATATCCTGCTAATATTTTCAGAATATGGCCTTGATTGTAAAACAAAAGCAAGCATTTACAATTTCTGGATAAAGACTGCTTACTCTTATGCAAGGAATGGATGTCTTGTCTTGACAAAATCTTTGTAGTAACTGGACAGAAACATCTCTGTTTCAATATCAGATTGAGTATAAAACACTGGGGAGACTACATTTTTTCTTATTGGTGGTTGGAAACTGAAGTTATATAAGCAGAAAAAATGTTGACCCTTAATGATACACCTATTTTTTTCTTTGATGCAAACAGCTAGAACACCTTTTTGATATTCTAAAACAAAAAATTGTTAATCTTCAGATTAATAAATTAGGTCATTATAATAATAAATTAGTTTTTTTTTTTTTCAGTTTTAAAGTTCAGCAACCTCTGACCAAGTATTTACAACAATACTTGAGAGTTCCTTTACAAAAAATACATTTTCTTTTCACATTAAGCATACTGGGTATCTGTGTCTCTTATGACAAGCATTTGTAAAAGAAAAAAGGCAATGCACAAATGGGTAATTAGTATAAAAGTGCCAAGACCTGTTTGGAAAGTTAACATTGTATTATACAGTCAGAGTTATAAATGAGGCAAGCTACAACAAAATTCCAGCTTAATGTGGACAATATTCCAGTAGTTGTTTCAAACAATTGTTTGAAAAAAAAAAGAAAAGAAAAAAAAAAAAGAAAGAAAGAAAAAAAAAGAAAATCCAGGAGCTGATGGTGTTATTCTATGGAGCTGATTAGTGCTGCATGTATATTGTCATCAGTGTCTCTAGCCAATGCATTCATTAAAAAGCCTTTTTAAGGCTAAGCAGGAAAAGAAAAATAAGAAACACCCTGAAATGTAGCAAGTAGCAAGAGCAACGCTTACTGCTATAATCGTGCACGTACTGTACACACGCAAACACAAGAGTGCACACACACACACGCGCACACAAACACTTTCAAATCAAATCAAACTGTAGGTAGAATGAGATGCTCTTTTCTTGTCTTTTCTAAACTCACAAGCGATTAAGCACTGATATGGAATGCCTGTTTATCTGTTTCTGCTCTGGGTAAAATCTCTCTCAGATAAAAATACATTCAACAAGAAAAAAAATAGAAAAAATATATACTGTATACATAGTATTTTATATATACAGTATATATATGTATAGTGCATATACACATGCATGTATATATACGTATGTATACCTACATGCATTTGTATATACATATATATACACAAACATACAAATACTTTTTGTTGTTTTTAGCATAATTATATTTACATAAATATTCCTATAATGCTAAAGTTTAAAGAAGCATGATCTCCTTTTTTTTTCTGAGCTTCAAAAAAGGTGCTTGAGTAATATACAATTAAAATTAAGCAGCTTCCTAGCATGGAAGTAGTTTCTAAATCTGCATACCAGTAAATAAGAACATCAACAGGAAAAAAAAAAAAAAACAACAACCTTAAAACAGTCTCTTTTTTTACTCTCTTTTAAGCAAGAGCTTTGTCCAACAAAAAATATTTTTCCTTCTCCTGTATGAACAACCAGAGATTGATATAAAATAACAAAACAAAACCACAACAGACAAAACAAACAAACAAAAGCCCCTGGAACTGCATGGTGTTCTTGACTTTTCCTTCCTTCAATACTGCTGTCAAAAGATCCAGTGCTCATATCAGGAATTACTTAGGCCTCAGTCATTTGCTAACTCTGCCAAAGTCTGGCTAATCTAGCCAATCAGCTTTGAAGAAAACAAAACTAAAACAAAAACAAAAAGCAGCACAAGGTATAATTTTATACATCCTTAATAAACCCACCCTTTATTTTCTGCTATAACCTTTTCCTTGCTATTTCATTAACTACTGCAGCTTCTCATCATATAGAAAAATATTTGCAGCTACACCACACCTGTGATGTGACAAATTCTGTTCTATGAGTATATTATTGTAGCAACAGCTGGAAAAAAAAAGACCTTTTCATATTTTTTCACCTGGGGTTAGGATTTGCTGCAACAGATGCAATTTCAGAGCAACAAGAAAAGCCACTATCCTGCTGCTCGGCAGTATTCTTTATTCATTTTCTCCACCAGCCAAGCATGACCAGCTTTTCTTCTCTGAAGCTTCCTTTTACTTTATTGCCTACCCCTAGCCCCTGATTCCCCCTCCCAAAAAACCTCTATAGCTATGTTACAAGCAAATACACCTTAACAAGTTTTAAAACTTTGGTTCTAAGAAAACACTTGGTCAGTTATCTCAAGGAAAAGTGGGAATGCTTTTTCTGGCACATTGCAGGAGTCAGAGCTCATCCCAGTAAGGTCTTAGAGCTGTACATGTAGTCACAAATCCAATACAATCCACTAAGCAAGTGCACAATTCTAGTTTTATTTTAATAGCAGACTTAGTCTCTCTCTTTCTTAAATCCTCGGTAAGGGTGCAATTCTTCAAACTGTTTGATAGAAATTATCTGCCTGTAGGTTGTTCTGTTTTTGCATGCTGTAAAATCCACTGTATCTTGAATCTGGGTCTGCAATTCTTAGCATCCTCTGCGAACTGTCCACCTGGACCATGGTACCTTTCTTGCAGTCCACATATACCAGTTGATTGTTTAGACAGGAAGGCTGTTAAAACAGAAAGAGAACACTGAATCAGTCAAAAAAATGTTTGTATTCAACCCATAACTAACAAATGTTTGTTGTCCATAAACACAAAGGGAAATCGAATTGGGAATGAAAGCCTGGACTCTTGCTAAGCTTGGTAAAGGTTTATGTCTGGCACAATAATATACCAACATGCTCTTACAAACCACCATTTTTCTTCTTCTCAGTGAAGTTCTGGTATTCTCTTATCCCACATGGACTGGTTAAACCATTATCTATCAGTCTACCAACACACAAGGGCTTCAATTTGTTGCCTTGGATGCGCAAGAGGTTGTTTCCAAGACTTTAACAGCGTCTTTATTGCTGATCATATTCAAGAATGTTTTGTTCCAGTTTACAAATCCACTAAGATAATGGGAGAGATTTTTTTTATTTTTATTTTTTATTCATGCAACTGAAATCAGGTAGTCTCCCATGTTAAATGTGAGATTGTGATAGGAGCAATTGTATGGAAACCAGTTGACTCAGAGGCGAGAAAACAGTTTACAACAAAACCAGGAATAAGAACACAAAATGAGGCCTCCTTTTTACAATATGAAAGGGATATTTTATGTGAAATGAAGGAGCAATAGACAAGATCTCCCATTGCTAGGCTAAATTTGAGAATGTATAGCAGAAATGCAAAATCTCTCAGATAAATGTGGAAAAAACTGTCATTCTTGGTAGAAAAGACTGGGCTTCAGCAGTATGTTCTCTTCAACAATGTACCTGTCTTCGAGTGTATCTTATGCATCATCCTTTAAAGACCACTTCTTCTAAAGCTCTTCAATACAAATTACCCAATCCTGTAGACTAGCTATTACGTATTTTAGTATCTATATGTTTACTTTTAGATTAACATTAAATGTCTTTCTTTCCTTCCTTCTTTCTTTCCTTATTTCCTTCTTTCTTTCCTTCTCTCTTTCTTTCTTTCTGAGAAAGCAGAAAGAAACTCTGATGACAAGAGTCAGCTATGGAAGAGAACATGCAGCTATAAGGGCACAATGCAGCATGCTCCCTTCTGAAAAAATGTAGCTCCAATCCGAAAAGTCCTAGGAACCACTGAATGTGGGAATATATTTGCTCAAAAAACTAACTTATTTAATTCCATTAGCATCAGGGAGGATGAGAGAAATGAAAAGCTACATAATAGTGGTTGATGATTTCTCTGTTATTTCTGGAAAAAGTGAAAGGTATCATCTGAAATACTATGTCTGGCAAAAAAGGGACAGCTTTGTGGGACTGTGTTATTATTGGATAGGCTGAACAACAGTGTTCAGTCTGTGGTATTTCTAGTATAAATAAATAACTGTAATAAAAACCTTTATTGGTTTGAAATTTATTGAACTTTTTGTAAATGGTGAACATTACATTAAAATTATCCTTCCTTGAGGACTGAGGACTTGGGTATTTCTGCCCAGTGTAAGGAATTGAAGTTTTCATCTTTTTTTTTCCTTTTTTTTTTTTTTTCTTCATTTTCCTATAGGAAGTACTTATAAAAGTTTCTCTCAGTGTCATTCCAGTCAAGCGAATCACTTCTTTTATTCACATGCTGATGTAACAAGTGGAAACATCGGCCAAATGTAGAATTACTGATTATAGTTCCTCAGTTAATAAGTTGTGATTTTCACTTCAGCTTCAGACACTTTGTCACATAACACACTTGGGTGGAGAGCAGCCTTTCTGAGAGTAAATCCATTAGAGTTAGAAATGAATTTTAAATGGATTCCTTAAACTCAGAAACTAGCATCATTTACTTGGCTTGAAAGACTGGAAATGGAATGAAGTTGATTTTTCATGCTTTCTGTTTAACTAAAATTGAATTCAACTATATGGTCTGACTGTATTTGCCATCTTTTCAAAAATGATTTTTTTTTAAGAATGTTCCTCAGCAGTGAAAGAAGAATATGGACAATCCGTTTTTAAAACTACTGTATTATTCTTCTACCTGAAACCGAAGAAAAGATGCTTTCAAGAAAGACACTTCTCTCAAATGTGTTCTAAATTAGAAATATTAATATATTAGACGTATGGACAAAGCCTGTCTGATTAAAACTATGAAGTGTGAGAGAGATAAACTGGGGAACAGATATAAAGGGAATTTGAATATAGAGTGAGGCCTTTGTCTGCTGATGGAACTATTACTCAAAACAATACAATGCTTTTTTCAGTGTTCATTTCCAAGCTTCCTGCTTCTTCCCTTTTTTAATTTATAATTTTAGAACACTTAGTAGCTAGTTTTTTCCCCCAAATCTCTTCAAATATCAATCCCAGAACCTTATGATGCAATTATTAGAAAATGTGATAAACACTACTAGTACATACAATATCTGATGTTGGGTAGTTGCACAATATCTGATGTTGGACAATTGCTTTCTGAACTTTTATCCACTTTAAAAGTAAAATGTTCTCTCAAGAGATTGACTGCAGATGGGAGTTGCATGCATTTATGTATGCACACACACACAGGGTTTTTTTTTTTTGAGTAGTTTTTTGGGGGGTGAACTTTATTTCTATGTAGTGACCACTCATTACTGTGTAGTGCAACAAATTACTGCTTTTCATTTGACAGTGAAAATAATCCTTCAGGAGACTAAATAAATACTAACAGCCTGATGGGTATGACATGGTTTCAGGCATAAGGAAAAAATAATTTAAGAGAGTGATGTGAATTAAATTGCATCTCACAGAATATAGGAGTTAATCTTGTTTTTCAGAAAGGTGAGAACCTGGAAATAGGCATGAACACGGCACCTTTGTTGGAGCTTTGTAGCAGGACACTGGAATCCACTGCTTTTTCTGATTGACGAGCAGAAGGACAATGATCAGTAACAGTGCTATCGTGATTGGAATTGTCACCAAGGCAACAGAGCTGACTGATGCATCTTCACTGGGGTGCGGTCCACTTCCACTTCTGTACTCTCCCTGGAGATGATTCATGTCTGCAAGGCAAACGTGAGCATTTGTTAGTAATGATAAATAGGCCATGACCATAAAGAGGAATCTAATTATAAAAGTTCCAGTCACAAATCCTGTCATTCACATGAATTTGGACTTTTTCTCCTTTAATGTGATCTTATTTGGAACAACTGAAATTGGAACAACTGAAAGCTAGTACTTAGTATAATATATTAGCCTGGAAAAAGTAATCAAAAAGAGAGGAAACTGGATGAAATCTAAAGAAGGAATAAAAAGCAACTCCGACTTAGTTGCATTCACTTCATTTTATCTGATCACAACTGAATTCCCATTCATACAAAAATCAGGCTGTGTTTCTATGCTGTGGAAAAGCTGGAAGTCTTACAATGATTTATTTTTTTTTTAAAGCTGATAAGACAGTGCAGACATGTATTCTCATTTGCTGAGAACATATCACAATACTTGCACCACTCAGCCTGTGAAAACAGACTACTGGCAGTCTACTAGACTCTGTTTTTTCATGTAATTATAGAGCATTCCCACATAGTTTTCAGTGTGCGTTTACAAGTTCTCAGCCAGGATAGATGCAAACCAGCTACCAATGCCTATGAGAAATGGAAATGTTGCTGTTGAAAAGTGTAGCCTTCCTCCTAGCCATCAAACAGCAGTATGCTATGAGATGATCCTTGGTTATAGCAAAATAAATACAAGTTTTGGTATTGCTTCAATTAGAAGGAGTTAACAAAGACTGTGACATAGAGTGTTTTCCCCTATCCCAGAATAATGATTCCAGTATAGTTGTAAACAAGAGATGGTTTTACATTATTAGTTGTGCCATTATACCTAAAAGTTTTTTTTTTTTTTTTTTTTTTTTGTCCCCATTCATTTTTCTGTGATATATATATTAACTTGTGGTACATTTTCCTGTTTTTATTTTTCAATACAAGAATGGCATATGGACCAAATCAAGGCTTATCAACTCAAATGGCATGGTAACAGCCTGCTTCCTACTTTTTGTATAAAAAAGACACTGCAGAATCACTCCTCTTTCATCGTTTTATCATATCCTTAATTTTATAGAACTCCATCACACCAACACAGATGTCTCTTCCAAGCTGAAGATGTAATGATAATGAGATCAAATTGCATAAATACAGTTCAGTAGACTGACTCATTCTAACTCAAAACAAACTCATGTAACAGTTACTGCACTAAGGAGTATTCTGTATTTTTCAAAGCATTACACAGATGGTACCAGAATTGAAAAAGTGCGTTAAAACATGGGGAATAAACACAGACCTGAGTTAGCCCTGTTTATCTTAGATCTTACCTCTGTGAATGTGGATGATGTCATTTTCACTTGGTGTTGGCCAGTTTGGTACTTCTTCAATGTCTCCTCGATGATTTGTCTTCTCAATAGGGATGTTAGTAGGTTCAGGTACATACATCTCTGTGAAATCAGATAAATATCTTTCACAGGCTTCATAACTTTCTAGTGCTGCTCTTAATTCAGAAGATATGCCTGGCCATCTGCTTTGTCCTATGAACCTTTTCATTTGTTTTATAATTTTCACTACAACTATGGGATTTTGTTTTGTTTTGATTTGACATAACATCGTTATTTTGTGTTACAAATTTTCCTCTGTTTCATCCTGTATACAGAATACATGCCTGCTGCCATAATCATTATCCTAATGTTCAGCTACTGCTGAATCTCCCTGGGTGTTCTGCCAGTAGTAGTTACCTGCAGATTTAAGGGCAAAGACCTGTAGAAATATGTCAGGGCTAGCATTAAAAAGCAGTTGCAATTCTCATGTCCCCTGTGTCAACAGCTAAGAAAATTACATATACACCAAGGTAAGATGATAAATTAGGAATGTAATATTTGAAAGGTAGTGAGAGACTTAGAATGGACAGAAATGTTAATCACTGACAGAAATTGCAGAGGTGTAAAAATATTAATTTCCCTACATCACTGTTGTATTTTCATAAACGTGTAAACCAACAGAAAGCAGGGTCAAACAACTACTTTTTCAGTCTGTATTTCTTAGAATAAGTAAAATTCAAACTCAACATTTGCATAATATGTATATCTGTCATTTGCTTTCCCTGAAGTCTAAATGTTTGTAGTCTCCTGTACACCATTCAGTATGGACTGATGTTCAAAGACCAATTAAAAAAAAACTGATTATCAGTGCTGGAAAGCAGCACTACAATAATCTGGGTGGTCACATCACATTACCTGGACACATGGGACAGCAGCTTCCCTCCACATTGATGGGTTCAGCACAAGGGAGGGGTGGGCAGCTGACAGTGGAGCAGAGCGTCTGACCCTGCAGGCAGTAGCAGTGTGTGCAGCTGTCGATGTCCCAGCGTTCCTCATCTGCATATGTTTTTCCATTGAAGTGGCAGACCACTTTCTTTGGTACTGTATCTTCTGTTGAAAGAGAAGAGTAGTGTGATGGTGTGGTGATGGCCAATTGCACACAGATCTGATCTTTTCCCCAAATACAAAAGTGAAGCAATAGCTATGAAGAAATCCCAGCTAAAATTAAAAGATGCTCTCCACATCTTTCAACAAAGATTTTTCAGAAGCAGTATAATTTCTGCTTCTTTATGAAGTACTGGAGAACAAGTCCTACGAGGAGCGGCTGAGGGAGCTGGGCTTGTTCAGCCTGGAGAAGAGGAGGCTCAGGGGTGACCTTATCACTCTCTGTAGGTACCTCAAGGGAGGCTGTAGCGAGGTGGGGGTTGGTCTGTTCTCCCACGTGCCTGGTGACAGGACGAGGGGGAATGGGCTTAGGTTGAGCCAGGGGACTTTTAGGTTAGATGTTAGGAAGAACTTCTTTACTGAAAGGGTTGTGAGGCATTGGAACACGCTGCCCAGGGAAGTGGTGGAGTCACCATCCCTGGAAGTCTTCAAAAGACGTTTAGATGTAGAGCTTAGGGATATGGTTTAGTGGGGACTGCTAGCGTTAGGTCAGAGGTTGGACTCGATGATCTTGAGGTCTCTTCCAACCTAGAAATTCTGTGATTCTGTGATTCTGTGATACTTAATTTGCCCAAGCTGCTGCTTCTCATTTTCCTCATGCAAAAGGCTAGAAGATGGATGACTGGGATATGATGATATCAAAAGCACTGTGAAAATTAAGAGAAACTTTTTTGTTGATGTTGTCTGATTAAGACTCCCAACTCCTACACTTCCTTCTCTTTTCCTAGTAAATCCTATCTAAATAACAACAACCACCAAACAAACAAACCGCTACCTACAGTTCTAATTACCAAGGTTCAAGACAAACTCTGGAATACTTGAAGAAAAGACTTGGCAGGATGCTGAAGAGGTTGAAGCAACTCTCAGGTGACATAACTAGAAGAGCTCAGACTATTTATTATGATAAAACAGTTAACAAGTGTATTTGATTATTCTCTGTAACCACATCAATGGAAACCCCCAAGAAATTGCACTCAGTATATTTTCTCATGGTTTGTATTATATAAATTGGAAATTGGTGAGATTTTAATCCTAAAAAGCAAGGTTCCAGGACACCATTTCCAATGACTTTTTAGATAGATTTTGACATGTTGTGTAATAGAGACCCAGACATGATGAAGCAAGCAGGTCTTTGAGGTGGTCTCAAAGATGCAAGTCTTTCAGGTGGTCTACAGTGTATCTTCTGTTTCACCGAGAAGACAGTCATGAACTGTGTAGCCTCGGACATTTTTTTTTGCTGCTACAGCATTTTATACATTATGAGAAAACCCCAAAAGACAACAGCAAAGCAAACGAAAAACAAAAGCCTCACAATGCACAGCAGAACCCCCAAAAGACAAACAGCACCTCATTTTCATCTTAGCTTCTGTCTTTTTCTGCTAGAGGCAGAAATTATGAAGAAGAGATATGGTGATGATATTGAATTTGCAGATTAAGCAGATGCATGAGATAGCAGAACCAAATCACAAAATAACTTATTAAGCTCTCAGAGAAGTGCTGATATAAGTTTAATGTTCATACAGATTGTCTATATAAATAGGTCAGCCAGAATTACCTCCCAAATATAAATATAAAGCCTTATTAAACATTTTGGCCATCGTTACATATTTTAATTAGTGACAACATAAGACACTGACATCCAGAATAACAAGGTTAGCAGTCAGCAGACCAGTGTCACAGATCTTAACACAGTAAATTCAAATGCAAAAGTAGATCAGTAAGAAGAGTAGTACTGAGAAAATACTAATGAAAGTATCCAAACATCTTAAATGTTCCAGAGGGCCTTGGTACAGGCATCCAGTGGCTTCCATGGGTTTAAGTATGGGTCTCAACCAGTGGAGACCTGTGTAGGTTAGAATGTAGGCTGGGATGAGGGTGAGGAGCACAGCCTGAGCAGTCCTCTACTTCCTACTATGTATGCAGAACTAAAGCTGAGCGTTTCCTGTGTGACTTCTTCAAGTCAGCAGCCTCGATGGCTGGAAAAGTCCTCTGAGTTGGTCAGGTTTTGGTGAGTTTATAAAGAATGCATGACAATTTAATACATACAGTCAGTGTTTTTTTTTAGAAAAATGAACAAAGATAAACTCAGAGCAACAGTATTGCACCTGTGAACCTTGAAAGGAAAGTCCTTTAATTCCTAAGAAAGCATTATCTTGTGCATCTCTCCTGCTTGGTGTCCACCTCTATGAGGATTTATCACTACACAGGATTTATCTCTAACACAGGCTAGACCACCAGCAGGTGCTCAAGGACAATGAAAACAAAGGAGAAAAACTGTAAGAAACCCACATACAAAAATGCAGTTCAAAAGACAGCAAAGCTCTACCTGTCTTCTCAAATTTCCTCTAACTTCACTAGGAAATCAAACACATCTGGTAAGCACACAGTCAGTGCTGTTTTCTGCATAAGACTAATCTTCTCTTTAATCAAACGGATATCCCTTTATCCTTTCTAAAGTAGAAGGTTATCTTTCCAAATTAATCTTCCTTTGCACAAGAAAGAAGAATGTTGAACATACAGGAGGAATTTGAGGATTCAGAAAAGCAACAAAGCATCCAAGGCCTGCATGATTTTGAATTTAAATCTATACTAACTAGTTTGACATAAACAAGATCTGGACCCCAAAAGAAGAAAAACAAAACACAGTGCTAAAGCCAACATCAATCTGAAATTCCAAAAAATGAAGGCCTGTTACTATAGTTTGCCTACTTAATACTTGATCAGCTACTAATGAAAAGAGAAAGGAAGAATATCTACCAAGAAGTGCTTCAAGAAATGATGAGCAGAACAGTGAGAAACAGTACTAAGGCTCACGTTCTGACTACTGGTTTCATTGCCACACACTTGTATACACTCTATACCTTTCTATATTAAAACATATTCTGGATTAAAATGAGCTTTATGGTTGCAAAGTCTATATCTGGAAGGAAAGCCTGCAGAGAGTCAGTTGTCAAAGGAATTTTAAATCCTCCCACTTTTGTATGCAAGCCATAATGAAAAGAGTAGTAATAGGGTAAAATAATGCTTTCTCCTCAAAATGCCTTCATCAGGAATCCAAGCAGGGTTGCATGGGCAACTGAAATGTTGATACTTCCCATCTTTTCCAAGCATTTCTCTGATGGAAGTCCTTACATATGCTATAGAATTGTATTACCTATTGTTAAAGATATATATATATATTTTGCTGCAGCAAATTAAAGATTTTGACAGCTGTATCAATGGTACATATCTGAAAGAACTTCACCACCTTTCTGACACCTTTCTAATGAAGAATTGTATTGTTAATAGATGGCCAAGTTGGGTCACATGTTCCATTAACAAAACTCACAGCCCATTAATTTTAAGATATACTTCTTTACTGAATTATTATCCGCTTTTCCACCCCCATTACTATTGGAAATGTAGGCTATGGTAAATTCTGAATGCTTTCCAGCAACGCTACAGAAATTTAATTTCAGAAAGTTCATTATAGAATTCTTCTCTATACCTTTCATCCTTCCATTCTACAGCCACTGTACTTACTGCAATAACACTTAAAAGTCATCTGTAAATAAATACTCTTATTCAAAATACAACGAAAAAGTAATCAGTAATTTCAAACTATGCTAGCTTAAAAAATGCCTGGCTATTTTCACCATCTACAGCATCTACCATTTACTTCAACTTCTAATTCAAAACCAGTGTGTGGCCCCTATATTTTTTTACACATTTTTAGTATTTCAAAATCTTATTTCCCTTATTTTTTCTTAAATATTTGTTTTTGCCTCTTATATAACTCTCTTTAATAAGATAGAGAAAAAAACAAGACATTCAATTTCAATGCCTTAACACTTCTGCATTCTGTGACATTTCATAATGCTTCAGCTTATCATTTTATGCAGTTATAATTAATCTTTTAATAATGGTATTGAATATCTTGTATAATATATATGTTATCTGGTAGATATTCCTTTAAATTAAATACTTTTTGTGTAATGTTGTCATGCAGTAAGATAAAATTACCAACTAATTTTTCAGGAGGATTTTCTCTCATTTGTATGTGAATTATGTTTTTATCTTCCTGCATGTGCACCTCAAAACTGCAAGTAATGATCCTCAAAGCTCCCTATGTAGATTTTATACTTTTCAGTTCAAAAGAAGGCACAAACTGCCAAAATAGGTGGAATTTCAATTCAGAAATAAATCTTCTTTCTTATTCCCAAGAAGGGTATAGCAAGTGATCAACTATTTTTATTTGCTCACCAATACAGTAAGGACAACACTGTCCCTTTCTCAAAACAGGTCTCTCACAGGATACTGGTGGGCAAGACTCAGAGTAGCATCTAATCACACCATCCATGCAAATGCAGCTAGTGCAGACGTTGGGCTTCCAGGACTCAGCTGTCAAAAAGATATCTCCTTCATCATTTTTGCAGTAACTGGGCATGCTCTCATTGCTTGATGAAGAGGGTTGAAGAGGCTCATCTGTAAATATAAACAGATTAAGTTATTTAACTTGCAGTAACTAACTTCTCTGATATTTCTTCTACATAGGGTTCAATCTTCACATGCATGCTTATTCATTCTCTGCACTTCTCATGCTAAGGTCTAGAATAAAGTTGATGTAGACCTTTATTGAGTTTACTAAAAAAAAAAGGGGGGGGAGGGCAAAGTTATCATCATATCGGGAGCAACCTCTCAGAAAGGGACTTTAAATGTTCTAAACTGAATGGCATACAGGAATTCACCCTTAAATTAGAGAGTAATTTAAAATTACTTAATTGTAATTTAAAATTACATTTCAAATCTAAAACTTGAATCCCAGATGTGCCATGTCAGTTCAAGGCCTTGAATGATGCAAAGTCAAAAGCTGTTATGCTGATGTCATCTTCAGCAGACATATAGGAGCTGATTATAAGCTGTGGAGAAACAGATGGAGCTTGACCAGGCTTCATCTTAATGCCAATGGGTGTTCTTTAATTCTCATGCACTCAGATGGGGGGCTATTTCTCCAATTAACCTGTATTTTAACAGACATTATAAATCAAGAAATATGACTGTAGGTGCAGAGAACATGCAAGAAAGAAGAAAAAAAGATTCATAAGGGTTCTCAATCTAACTATGCAAGATAGGAGACTAAGCTTCTCATGTAGCCAGCGAAGAAAGATCTACTTCTCCAAACTGTATTTTGAAGGTAAGCAAAATGAATGTTCACCATTAATAATAAGAAAACAATAGAAGTCACGAGAACTTTTTCACTGAAAACACATAACCAGGAAAAGATTATCTCCCAAACTAACAAAAACCCCGAGGAAGAAATAGCAAAACCTAACTTTTTAATTTAAAATTATATGCTTAGATTTGTTTTATATAAAGACAAATATTTTCTGAGCAAGTTCACATACAGATCCTGGGTTTGCACTGCATTTCCACTGCAATAAACTCCCTCATTTGCTATGTAAAATAGGAATTCACATTTACTTATAATTGTATCTCTTTCCTCAGGGAAAAGCAAATCCTGTTACCTTCTAGACACTATGAGGCAGTCTACTGCTGGGCTGGAATGCTTTGATGTTAGTCAGTTGCCTTCAAGTCACTCTCAAATCACATCAGGTTAAGATAAAAGCAAACACAAGTACTTTTGTAACCAAATCCCACATGTCTAACCCTTAAATTATTGGATTGTGCCCTCAGAGATGATGTCCAAACTTCAGGAACATGAATAAAATATTAGGTAACTCTTGCATATAGTCAAATTTTGCAGCTGAAATGGTGACTGCGGACTTGCACTCCAAAATTCTAAAGACATGACAACACAACTGCGTACAACAACCATGTATGCACTGATACATTTAATATTCGTATCATAAATTCTAAGATCAAGAAATGACTCTGATGAAAGCTGGTTGGTAATACATACCCGGACACTGAGGACAGCAGGAGTCCTGTGTGCGGGTGGGGTTTTGACACAGAAGAGGAGGACAGACTTCAGTCTCACACAGGACTCGTCCACTGTGGCATGTACATTGTGTGCAAGAATCAATATTCCACGTCTCTCCTTCTACAAAGTATTCCCCACCAGGAGCATGACAGATTGAAGGACTGGTGAGCTCTGGCTTCTGCACAATTATTTCATCTGGAAAAAACAGAATTGGAAGATAAGCAAAAACAATCAAGACTCAAATGAGTAAAAAATATAACCAACCTTTATTTGATTCTGTTATTATTGAAAATATTAGGATTAACAAAACTGGCTATTAATACATTCTTAATGAAGCTCTTTTGACTTTGTGTTACTTACCTGTATCTTACAGAAAATGTAAAAAAAGAACAAGAAACAATTTGGGAATCAATCTGAATAAATGCAAGTTAATATAAATCAGAGATAAGCAAGTATTCTTGACATTTCAAAAATAAATCAAACTAATCTGTAACATAGGAATGCCAAGAAACAATTGTCATTTTCTGAAAATGTATACCAACTGGACAATTTCTAAACTGCTATATATTGCATAACTGCAATCCCTGAAAGGATGGATAAGTATGCAATCAGTCTGGGATCTGGGAAGATTCAACTGTGTGCCTTAAAAATCCTAATTGATTTGTGTCTGTAACATTTGGTGCCAGATTAAAAGCAAGAATAAAGAAATCCTGGCCCTTAAAAACTTAAAAGCACTTAACGCTGCTGGAAATACATCATGAAAGAGGATTGTTCCATAAAAACAAACAAACAAACCAAAACAATGACAAAAAAAAAAAGTCTGCAGTGATAACTTCATAAAAATTGAGCCCAAGGTGAGCGAAGTGTATAGACTTTTATTTTCAGTGACTATGTCACCAAATTAATCTTAATTCCTTTCCACACAATTAATTACATTAAGTCTACAACCCTAGCTAAAGACTCATCCAGCATCTAATGTAGGCAGTTAGAGGCCATAAATTTTGGCCATGGACAACATCTGCACAGCCTGATTAAGAAGTTTCTCTTCCACATAAGGTATGAGCTTCAAAACAACAACGCAACTTTGCAATCTACTTTTTTAATAAAAGAGTCCCATATCCTTTTGAGGACTATGCTCTTACCACAGGGTGAAAATTGGATTAGAGGTTGACATTTGTTGATGCAATCTAAGAACATACATCATCTTACAGCCTAAGGAGGATATACTCTTGTGTCATATTCAGAAAGAGTATTTGGGTACTTATTTTGTCTCAAGGATTTCCTGTTCTTTCCAAAAAAATTAAAACTGTTCATAATTGCTTGAATCCTGATAGTGCTTTTTTACTATTGTTCATATCAGCATCACAAGCCTCGCTGGTCCTACCTGTAACATGACTTCCAATGAAGCCAGAGACAATATCATTATATTACAAACAAATCTATTCAGCACATAAAATATTGTAGGAATCAATCTGAAGTCAGGCGATATTACTCTTTTACTATTTCCACACTGTAATAAAGGAAAGTTCTTTCATAGATGTTTTCCATATTATCACTTCGTATTACAATTATACTGGAATGCAACATTTATTGTACTTGGCTGTCCCACCTAAAGAATAAAAATAATTTCCTCCTGCTGGTGGCATAGGAACATTCCCTCAGAACACCCAATCATGATATTTAAGTGCTTAAGACGTCTCTTTAAATGTATACTTCATTTATACTTAAACTGAATGAATTTTAATGTATCATAAAACACCACACACACGTGAAATGAAGCCCAATTACAAAGAATACAGAAGAGGTCACATTACCTGGACATGATGGGCAACACTGCCCTGGATGTATGGTGGGGTTGCCACAATTAGGAACAGGGCAGGTGATCAAGGCACACATTTCCCTTCCGTTGTGACAGTAACATTCCCTGCAGCCATCATGCCAGCTCTCCTCATTTTCATGTCGGCGCCCATCCATTGACAGGCAAGAGCCTGTTTTAACTGGAGGCATAAGAGAAGCGGTTGCCTCTGCAGGACAAAAGGAAAATGTTATTTCCTAAAAAGCTTAGAAAAACATATACTGTATACCTGGTTTGCATTTATTTTTAAAGCACATATAAGTGATCAAGTGATTAATAATTCTATCATTTACACTTAGAAATAAAGTAAACTTTAGACAATGCAAAGGTATACTGAAGGGGATGGTAAGCCATAGTAGAACTTATTTCCTTGAAAAATTTGGTACTGGCTAAATAATGTAAGGGGAAAAAATGAAAGGTAGCAGAAGGAAATGGTTGAAAGCACAGTGCATATTTAAAATGAAACAGAATATTTTTGTACCTTACAGTGTATTATATTATCTATAATGTGAATACCTGATAGGTGGTAGAATATGGAAGTATTTAGAAGAGCTAAGAATGGTCCCATACATACATACATAGTGAATGTAAAAAGAAAATTACAATCAGGTTCTAATGGGATCAAGCCAAATACTAGAAATATTTCATAAAACACTACCCGCAAGAAATTATGTGTTTTAGTTACTTGTGATGTTTGGAAGATGACTGCTCTGACAATTTTATCCCTCATTCCTGGGTTTTACTGCAATGAGAATGCAGCAGTTGGAATGCTGTGGTACTTGCACGCAGCAAGAACAGACAAGCTTTCGGTCTAGGGAGGATAAAGTCTCATTTGTATCCTAAGGGGGTATTTAAGTGCTGAAAGACTCAGCCTCAGTATATTCTTTGTTAATCAGCAGAGTGAATTTAGAGCCTAATAATCCCTCACCCACATCATTATTATGATGAAGGATTTTGGATCACTTTGTCAGTGAGCTCTTTTTCAGTGGTACATCAACACTTATATATGTAAGGTTATTTGTAATAAAGATGCTTATGCATCTTTCTGTTTAAAAAAATGATGCAATATGAAAAGTAGTAGTGTTAAAGTGCATTTTTTATTAGTTTTCTTTTCTCTCTTTTTATTTATTAACATATAGGTGAGCACTTTATCTGTGATGGATCTATCAACGGTGGCCTAAGAACAACAAGCAGATGTTATGAAATGGTTTGATACACATTATCAGAATAAAAACTCGATAAACAGAAATTACATCAATACACTATTTTGTGAATTAAAAAAAAACAAAAACAAAAACCAAACAAAAAAAATTAAAAAATCAAAATGGTATTGAGTAAAATACTTCTAAAAACAATTTTAATCTTATTTAGTGAACAGAAACACTATGAAAAAGTTACATATAGTTACTACACATTTATACGGTATAATACTGAATTGTATCACTGGAATACTGTCTTACATTAAAATCATTATTGATACATGTAGATCATGGATGAGAATACTCTTCCTTAATAAATATTTTAAATTTTCTGATGAACCCATCTCTTGGTTTTAATATATTCTTATGTATACTCCTAAATTTGGAAAAGCAAACCATGCATATAGGCAGATACTCAAGATTAACTCAATAAATTGAGATTTACTTAAAAATTGAAAAGTTAAAACAAAGTTGCACAAAGGAACACTTAAAGTGGAAACCAGATGTCCAAATACAGAATAGGAATAACTGCGTGGTGAGCTATGGCTGAAAATAATCTTGGAATTGTAGTAGTTTACAATTAAAATTCAGGTCAGGAATGTGACACTACTGAAAGAAAGGGAAGTTCAGCTTTAGATATCATACAGGGGTGTCATACATTTAAATGTAGCACTACTATCTCTACTATTTGGGAGGTTATGCTGATGCGAAAGTGAAATATCTAGCTCTAGAACTGCAATGAAAGATCACAAGAACTGGACTTATTTAACTGAAAATAATATTAATTAGGAGGCTCTAATTGCAAAAGCATTAAGTAATTAAGTATTGCAAAAATTCTAAAGGGAATGGTGATAATCTTGTGCTAAAATCTGCTGATTTTAGCACAAGAAGTAACCAGTTTAATTCTTTAAAAGGGAGACAGAAATATTTTAAAAAATCATTTAAAAATGCCACATATTTGTAGCCACTGAAAAGCACAATTTAGAGTTTGGTGTAGATTTTTTTTTTTTTCTTTTGAGATTGGAAGTTCTTAAGATATGAAACTTTAGATAAACATCTGTCAAGGATTATCCAGATGCACTTGACATTATGCAAGGGCAGAGAAATGGACTCTTGGTTTTCCAGGAGACTATCTCAGCACTGTGTTTCTATGCTTCTACTTTTTTTAACCCTAGCATAAGTTATTTCCAGGAGCAATTACCTAAAAAGTGAAGCTATTTCACAGGCAGGTAATTTACCCATCTGTACCTCCATTCAGCAGTTATCCTTTCTTACTTTTTTTTTTTTTAATTTCCAATTAAAAATTAATAATTGGAAATTAAAAAAGAAGTCATATTTCAGCTTATAACAGTGAAATCTCTGCTCTGCATTGATGCAAGGCATACTTCATTTTTTTTCATTATTTATTTGTTGATGGAAGTCCTAAGATATACCTTCTTAAAAAGTTAAGAATGGAGTCATTACACAAAGCAGTAGGAGGATATTCAAACTTACTTGTCTATAGCCAGAAATCAAAACACACAAGCAAGAATCAAAGAAAGCAAGCATGAAAGAGCAGTTAGGATGAGAGAGAGCCTGAGTACAAACAAGAAGTTATTAAATGCGACACATGGAGCTGAGTAATGAAGGAAGTCTAAAACTAACACAAATCAAGTCAAAAATGATTGAATGTTAGATCACTGAAATGAAAAAGACATAAAACAAAAAAGAGTAGTTGTTACTTTAATAGCTAGCAATGGCAAATATTTCACAGAAAAATTAATTGATTTGTTGCATGAAAAACAAAATGTTCCTATGGCTATTTGAGACAAAGGGGAAAAACAGATGCTTTCTTCTACTTATAAAAAGAACATTAAACAGAAGTTGCTATTACTTTGATTACAAGCTATTTAATAATAGTAACTTTAAAAAAAATGATCTCCATTATATTTAAAATCAACCACATAGATTTTTAATGGCAACTATTTTGATTTATGCATGTAGAATTCCTCTAGTAAAAAATTAAAACAAATAATAATGCTTTATGACAGCTATCATGACACTTTTTTTTGCTAGTATGAAATCAAGGAAAATATGAGAGCAACACAGATAAACTTTATGTGCAAAAGACACATAAAGAGACACATAAGAGACACTAATTTGAGTTTTAGGATACTGAGTACATAAGCTAGAAGAATTGCTACCTCATACCTTAGTCTACCTCATTTGAGTCCTCTGTAATTTGATACAGAGCAGGTAGGAACCTTAATAATCAATGAAATATAAAATCTATTAGGATTTAAAAATGAAAATATTTTAGGACATACTGTTTTGCAGTACTTTATCCTTCTAAAAGATTCAATGCTGTAAGATGATACACACAAAATACAGCATTTGCTGCCTGTAATGAACTATTTTGCCATTACATATGAGTAAGTTAAAAAAGAATATTAATAACTTCACTGAAAATGGCTTGAGACAGTAAAAGACGTATTGACTACATCGATATTGGTGCCTGCTTCACTGCTTATACAGAGGTGGAAAGGGCTAATGGCCATGGCAAAAAACAAGAAAAGCTAATCTGCTCACTTTTATGACTTCACCATTAACAAAAAAAAAAAAAAACAAACTTGAAGATAAGTTAAAATATCCAAATTTCATTAAAAAAAACATATCAGTGTATATATAGTGTATTTCCATATATTATATATTAATATATTACTATTTATATATATATATAATGTACCTTTATACATAGCTTATATGTTCTTTAAGTAGTCAAACCACTCACAATTAATGACAGAAGCATTCTGAGACACCTTCCCAGCAGTAAAGTACTCTGGGGTGATCCAGAAGATAACTCCTTTAAAGCTCAGGGGTCAAAACAGTTTCAGAGAACATCTGTGTAAACTGATGATTCTGATGCCCCTCATAATCTAGGTGAATCTATATTGATATCCTTCCAGCCTGGCCACTGCAGACACCTGACTCTCTGTTTTACAGAGGGTAAAGAAGAAATCACACATAATCTGAAAAATATCTCCAACTTGTTGGTCTTACAGTAGAATGGACCTATCTCTGTGACTGGAATATGCAACAGTGTATTTTGTGCAGACAAACACAAACTATTTCACTGGTAAACTTCTCCCAGTAGCTGTTCAAACCACTTTTGGCACTGCATTTCACAGAGAATGTGTTACTGAACTGCTTTGCTTTATGCTATAGACCCTGGAGTTCCCCCTAGCACACTTTCTATTATTTTTATAGTAAACCTATTAGATCTATTTTATTGTTAAGAGAACAAGGCATGCATACATTTTTGTTTTTACACATAAACAGAATACCTCCTAGGGACACCATGATTATTATTTTTTTTAAACAAAGGAGCAGCACACTCAATTATCTCCACTAAAGACAGAAACTGCAAGAACAGAAACCAGAGGAAAAGCACTTTTGGGAAAATTTCAGAAATTTCAGAAGTTCTTAAATTAGACTGTTAGAATTTTACATGGATTTATGGTACATATCTTTTATTAGGATAACCTCCCAGACAATGAGCAAAGCAACTTTCAGACTTGCTTATCCTTGAGCAGACTGACCAACACATACTACTTTGAGCAGTGGCTCCTTTGAAGAAAGTTGAATAATCTCCTCCACCAGTTACCATATTTCAATTCTTACAAATTCTGTGGAGTATTCCTTTTCTTTTGCTCTGGCTTCCAACAGCTTTGAAAACAAGTTGTAATTATAGATGGCAATGCATTCACACCTACCTCTGCACTTGCAGATAACACACCCATGGTTGTTCTGCTGGAAGCCCATTGGGCAGATTTTACCACAAGGCATTTCTGGGCATTTCTTACACCGACAGATTTCACAGCCATGCTTGTTCTTCCTAGACGGTGGAATTAATTTGTAAAAGGTCAGCAGGACATTTTACATGTCTAAATGTCATGATTAAAATAAAAGCAAACTCTAAAGAATTGTCTGAACAAGAAAAGAAAATTGTCTTTAACATTCACATTTATGTTCAGTGAGGTATGCAGGTCTCCATTCCCTGCATGTTCCCCATTCCCCATGCAGGTGGCAAAAGATCTGCATTTTGTATTTTCAAGCCATGGCAGATAATGAAGATGTATGTGCTTATGACTGCTACTGATGATCTTTTTTTTTTTTTTTTTCTTCCCCATGGGAAAAGTAGAAATAATTTCTAAAAATGTGAAGAAGTTGGAGAGGCAAGTGGGATTACGTTAAATCACTATGTTTTTATAAAAGAAATTATTGGTAACTTTTTCTCCATCAGTAGGTAACATATAGTAGATTTCCACTCCTGCATCTTAAAACTGAAGATAATTCTGAAAAGGTTAACATTTAATGCTAGAAAAATAAACATGACTACTTCTGATTTTCCACCCCCAGTACAGTTTAAAAAAGAAAAAAAAATCAACACACTTTTTTATTTAGTCTTGAATTAGAGACCAAAGATTTAAATTCAATTAGAGACTTGTCTTCTATTAAGACCCATGCTTTCGATGGTTAGAACAAGCCTGGAAGTTAAATATTTTAGAAAAGAAATTGGCATGGTAGCAATAAAGAACAGAATGAATGTATTATATAACTGCAAGTCTAAATCATTTTAGCACTGAAGTGAGATTTGAAGTGAAATGATCTTAAAATACAATTTTTACAAAATTTTAGCTCTTTATGCTACAAAATATTACATACATGGTTTTCTTTAAATATTACTCATTTCATTAACATCAGTGCCATTATTCATATATTTTGTAGACAATGACAAGTTTAGGGTGGCCGTATCCTTTCTTTTTTTTTTTCCTTTTCTTTTTAATAAAAAAGTACAATAGTATTACTAAAAACTTAACGTTTAAACATAGCAACCAAGCATTGTGTATAATTAAATTGCATTTTCTATCTAAAACCAGAATTTCAATTGAAGAGGATTTTCAAATTAACTTCAGAAAACTTTGAGTTCAGTTTCTTTCATGCGTACAAAAATGCAGGTGAAAAACCATCCTCAAAACAGGATTTTGAAATCACTAGCATCAGCTTGAAAACAGTTTACTTTTAAGGCCTCTTTGTCTTACTCCTAGCTTCCATTCTGTGCCTATTAATATTTGCAGTGCCTTCTAAAATTATTTTGCCAGATAGTTCAGAGAGATTTACTAATATAACCATTTTATGTATATTTTAGTTAAAAAACGAGGAAAGAAGTATGCATTTCAGATTACTGAAGTACAGAAAGCACACAGAAATTTTCCTCTGCAGGTCAATATATTAAGTCAGTAATAAAAACACAGTAAAAATTACTGCTCTTTATTGCAAGCAGCATAATTCTGTGAGACACATAACATTATTTTTATGATGCCTTTTATTTGAAGCTGAACCATGTAGTGCCAGTCCATGGAGCAGTCATGAAGGGCATGACATTTGTTTCTGATCTCAAACAAAGCTTGCAGTTGCAGACACCTTCTCTAACCAGCCAAATAATATCATATATAGCACAGTATCAATATCTTAAAATTGAGGGCCTTGTGCAGTATCAGGATCATATATCATTCTCTGCTTGCTAGTATAGATCACAGTTCAACACAGATCATTAAGGTTTCCAGTATGTTCCATTTAAAGTTATAAAAATACTGTCCAGTTTGCTTTAAACAAAAAATACAGTTTATATAACGAAACCAGACAAACTTACTCAGTATGTAAAAGTATTTCTTCTCAAATTAATTTTACTGGGAAAAGTATTCTACAATAAAATTGAAGAATACAACAGTAAACTTAATACCTTCACGTAAACACAATACATTAATCGTAAATGACTCTGATAAGTATAGTTCAGAACAATACTTATCAGCAGTAGAAAATCATTTTTAACACTTCAATGTGACTTCTGGGTTGAGGCTTCCAGTGAGGAACATAGTTGGAAGGAAAGAACATTTAGACCTTGGTTCATGAATATATTCAAACTGTTTGTGTATGAGCCTAAAAAGCAAATGGCAATAGACACTAAAGAGACCTTATCTAATGGTTGTCTCATATTATATTTTTTGAATAGACTAAAGTAAATGGCCTTGAAAATAATAATTTATTCATACACTTGCACTACTAAAATTAAAAAAAAAGCTTTTCCTGTTCCAAGCTGAATGTTATTCAATTGCAGTGAGTAAAAAGTTTTAAAATACAAATATAAAAGAGAAATAAATGTTAAGATATCCATTCTTTTCAAAATAAAGGCATTATCAAATCAATCAGACTATCAATATTAGCCTCATCACTCTTAAGACGGTTTGCAAAAAAAAAAAAGTTCTTTTACTGAAGCAGGGGCAAGCCTGATTCTGTATCTCAGGTAACAGATATAGGATTCTGCTAAATGGTATTTATTTTCTTTGTTTTACTACACTGCTATTCTGAAGATATTTTCAAATTATGCTAGGGATGCCTCAAGGATACATTTGAGCATCCTTTCTAATGTAGTTTCCTCTGAACTTCATTAAAGCTGTGTACTAAGAGGAGGACACAGCACATTATAGATTACCATTACAAATAAAAAATCTATAGCTTTTATGAATGAATGTCAAACATAACTCTGAAGTGAATCATAAATTCATAAAAATGCATAAATTCACATAGTAGTATGTGAATAACACTTTGAGTTACTATGTTAGGAAACTTCAATACAAAGCTTAAGACAACAAATTATATATGAATATACTTTGAAGCTCAGCTATTATGAGTTAGAAATTAAACTTATGAAAAAGCATGCAGTAACATGGAACTGATCCGTCAAAAATGAAGTATTTTGGTAAAATATATATAGAAGCCACCAAGCTGATTTCAAATATATTTCTGTGACAAAAAATTTGCCCCATTTTTGTCACCTGTTCCAGAAGTAAAGAAATACAGGAAACACTCCCTTTTCTGGATAAAGAACTCTAGCAGCCATATGGGTTTTGAGTTCATTTACAAAAACTTAGATAAGAGATACACTACTGTTCTTCACAAATCCTGTGAAGTAACTATCAGAAAAGAAACAACAATAAAACTAGTCCACCGTTAACATTAAAAAAACACCTTGAAACATTGTAAAATCAAGTGAAGAAAATCAATGGGATATAAAATGAAAGGCTGTCACAACAAAACATACCAACAGAATTTCAAAAAGCTGCATGCAGGAGACGTCTCTTTTAAGTAGCTTTTTCATCTTGTTCAACAAACATTCTTCAAACAAATTTAAGCACTGTTTTGCTTCCATAATCTGATCCTGTTTGTAATCTAGTTGCTATTAATTTGTTGATCAAAATCTATTTCCATAAATTCAGTGCTAACATTTCACATCAAGTACTGACATTTCTACTTTCACACATTTTCCTCAATTTTGGATGAAGTAAACACAACTCCATATTCCTAGATTTTGCATACTTTCAATATGCATGGAGATTATTAAATATGCATTCAAAATAAGAATACGTACAAGTATCCAAAGGGACAGTACTTGTCACATACAATGGGTTTGCATTTCTTAGGCCGTGGGCGGCACTGACAGATCTCACAGTTGTGGGCATCAGTCTGGAACCCAAAGGAACAGTCCAGGGAGCAGCCTGATATGAGGCCGGTACACAGCTCCTCTCCTGTGGAGAACACAGAGATGATCACAAAATGAATGCCATTTATACCAGACAAATGCATCTTTGGCAGGCTAAACCTTCTGTTCCTCTTTTCTCATAACTTTTTATTACTGCTAATCATTACCTTCTGACTGACCTAAAATATTTGACTGAGTTCTACAGTACCAACCCAAACCATGTGAGCAGATATATTGAGATGTCTTCAGTCCCACTCAAGAACTTGGAAAGTATAATCTGATGCCTTATTCTAATTTGATTTTGTGAATTTATGCACATCCAACCAATACCTGTGACCATAAGCTTTTAATAAAGCATTTAAAATAACATATACTTTTGACACATTATATGAATTTAATAGGTTTCTTTTCAATATAGAACATCTTTTATTTCTACTCTCCTTATTTTAACTAGAATTGAAAGCCTGGAATATCTTAACCATTATTCCGTACTTAGAATGTTTGCTGTCACCTGTTTTGTGACTAATACTTTTTTTTTTGAAAATATAACTTCAATACCAGTTATAAAAGAGGTGATCTAAGCTTAGAGATGTTAGTCTGAAAGACCTGCTTCCTGAAATCCACCACCATGTTTTGTTAGCTTGTATGGCAGGGAGGGAGATGCTGGATTTTCATTTTATCCATTACAGAGATACATAATGGTCATTATGTTCACTTTCACTGGTGTTTAGTTTAGTCTTACTGAGAATTGTTAGTTTCTTTTTGTTCTTTGTGAAAGAAAAAGTTCTGGAAAAATCACTCAACACACTTAGTTGTCAGACTTAACCAAATGTAGCCAAGTGTTTCATAATTTGTTCTACCAGGTTAATGTTCATTTGGTAAAGAAGGCATGGAATATATCAAAAAATAAAAAAATAAACTCGGTTATAACATCTGATCTGGTATAAATTATCACATCATCTACTAATGCTCAGAACTGACCGGTGAATAATTCTGGAACTGCACAGGTTGCATTGATTCATTTTCTTAAGTGTACTTTGCCACAGATGAAGTGTTTAGGTGGCTGTGTATATCATCAGGCTCATGGAATATAGGTCAAGGAACAATAAGGTACAAATGCAAGGGGATTGGAGAAATGGGTAGGCTTCTCAAAAAGAAAAAAAAAAAAAAAAGGAAGAGCTAGAAATAGAAAAATAAATTCAAAGAAGTAGAAACAACAAGAACATTTTTTTTTTTAATATTCCTTTATTTTGTGTCCAGATTTGTGTTAAGTGCGGTTCACTATCAAAGTGTGGTTCCCAGGTTTGAGTATGAAGTAAAGATAGCAAAATTATGAATGTTGTGAAAATCATAAATGTTGTGAAAATCATAAAGTAGATTCTGGTCTGCTTTCTGACTTCACATCTAACCATTTACATTTCTTTTACTGACACATTTTTAAAAACATGAAAATTACATGCAGTCTCAAACTGAAGTACCATCTGGTACACATACACACTATGTCTGATGCATAGGTCTCCTGAAAACCCTAGTCCACAGCTTTAAACATGTTATTTTTCCAGAAAACAGAGCAAACCTGTCAATTTTACAGAAGTAAAGTTTAGCTGTAAAGGAAAGAAAGAAAAAAAAAAAAAAAAGAGGAAAAAAAGATGCCAGGCATAAAAATCCAAATGTAAATAAAATTCAGTGCATGTAACTGTCACCCTGACAATATCTCTATAGCCTTAGCTATATATTTAAATTCATTGTTAATAAAATAATCACAAGTTCATTAAGAAGACAAGTAAAAACAGATTTCCTACCAAGATTTTGCATTTCAAACAAGAAATACTAAAGAATAAAAAGAACTGTTTCATGAATGTCAATTGCAATCATCTAAGGACACTTATTATTGAAATATATTAGGATGTTATTTGTTAGGGAAGCTTTTTCCAACTTTGCTTAAATAAATTTCATCTGGAATCTGAATCCCAAATTATGGAACGTATTTGCAGAAAAAAGATCTAGCCCTAAATGGGCTAATAACTGCTTCAAGAGCATATCCGAAGCAAGCAGTCTGAAGGAGAGGAAACACTTCAAAGAAGCTAATGCAGAAGGAAGACTGCCTTGCAGAGTTCCGGAAAGCTGCATTATGTGCTTACATGTTACTGTAACTCCAACAGCATAGACAAGCTTCTTGATTACAGAATAAACCATCCTTCTTTCTCTGAATGATTAGTTATGAAAACATCACCTAGGAAACTAAACTAATGGTTAGACTGGGGGTGGAAGACTAGAACAGAAATGAAATGATGAGTAGGAAACTGATTAAAGAGAAGGCACCTCTCATTATGCTGCCTAGAGAAATATGTGACTGCAGAGTAGAGCTCTGCTTGAGAAGTAGAAACACAGTCATTGATTTTTCTTAGGAAATGTGAAATGCCAGTGGGGTAATATCTCTACAGAAAACAATCCTACACAACGCAATAGGGGGGCTAAGGGTGATAAAATAATAATAGCAGGATGAAAGGTAATACTGAAAACGTATACAGTTACTCTCCCCACTGAACAAGAACTAAAGCACTAAACAAGAATTTGTGCTGTAAGCTGAGAGTTCAGACACTGGAGATTGGTTGATCTCAGAAGGATGCTGACATGATGTGACCTTAGAGAGAGATGAATGTATTCCTGAACATCTCAGACTAAATATGACTGTAATATAACTAATATATAACTATATATAACTATAACATAATGGTACTTTTAACATAAATATACACACACACATATAATGTGAGGACTGGCTTTAGCTGAAATATAAAAAAAAATATGAAAAAAAAATTCAAAAATTCTGAGAAAATGTCAACTGAATCACTTACAGCAAAGGCTAGCACAATAGAAAAGGTATCCTCATCAAACAATATCAAAATAACCTGCTGCTAGGAATGAACATGCACTTGAGGACACACATGCACTGAATGCTTATAGTAGTGAATCCAGCCAATAAAAGTCCATGCAATGATTGCAAAAACAGCAGCAAAGTCAATTGCCTATGTTCTATGTTTCTAGTCAGTTTTTACTAGACCTCACAGTATATTGTCAAAAGGTATTGCTTATAGACTTTGACCCTTTCAAACACTGCAATTCTAACAAAAACTCTCATTTGTAAATAATGTAATATTTGTAGATAGTTAAATGTATTATATGCTGACATGGATATGGGAATTTCAAATTACTAGATTCATTTGGATCAATTTAAGATGCTGCTAGAAAAAAATAGGAAGGGAAAGAATAGCTGAAGATGAACCAATCTTCCAGAAAGATCTGAGGATTATTAATGAAGAAACAGAAATACTAGCACCAGTTTCTAGGTCCAGTCACTACTGCCAATAAACTCCTTTTAATGTATTAGTTTCTTCCCCTTTTCTTCACCCACTACCAAACATGGTTTCATACACACAGACAGTAATAAAACAAATATTAGAGTTTCAGAAGAGCATGATGCTGTTTAAGGAGAATCTGATTGGGATCTGTGGGATGGGACAAGACTGTCAGAAGAAGAAAATCTTGTCTTAGAAACAGGTGATGAGACTCTTCACAGTGTACTGCATGCAAAAGAAATGGTCTTTTCTTCTAAGTATCTTATTCTCAATACTAAAAACAACTCGTCTAAAATGTTTGTCCAACACTGTAAGACCTAGTCACATGCTGCCAAAGGAAAGACAGGTAGGTATGAAAATCAAAGCGTGAGAGAGGTTGATATACCGTTGTCACATACAGCTAACACTCTGCAAACAAGATAACAAAAATTCTGTACCAGGATATGTAATGCTATCAATCTTTGTATTTGTGAAGATTCACTCAGAACCCAGATATTTCAGATACACCGCAATCTCTCCTTCTCGGATATGAGACCTCAGAAGCAGCATATCTCAAAATGAATCACAATTCTTTGGCCTAATTTCAAACCATCTGATGCATGATGTATTCCTGAGTTCATAGTACTCACATCCCCACTTTGCATGAGCCTAAGAATATTTGGAATATTATAAAAAACTTCTCAAAAATCAAACTGTTATGTAGACCAAATTTAATTTCATGAATTACATGTTTGGGTCTAAAAATGGTCTTTCATTTGAACGTCTAACAGCTTGACTGTAATTCCAGCTAATTCTTATTTCAAAACAGACTTCTCAGTTTCTTTCTTCTAACATATAAGTGGCACATAAAAAAATCTAAGCTCTAAAACTAAGATATTAATTTTTCTCCAATTTATTATTTCACATATGGACACTGAAAATCTTACTCTGAAGACTGAAAGTCACCTTAGTCTAAAACTTTTGAAAATGCATTCCAGAGATGCATAGCCTTTTGAAATACTTTTAGTTTTTAACCCCCTAGTTCACAGAGAAGAGAAAATAACTGCTGGGAAATATTAATAGATATTTGACAGAAATTATGTCAGTATTTGAACTTGCCTTAGGTCAGTGTCCTTTTTTTTTTTTTTTTTTTGTAGCATG
Organism: Aythya marila; assembly: GCF_965140915.1. Taxonomy (NCBI): domain Eukaryota; kingdom Metazoa; phylum Chordata; class Aves; order Anseriformes; family Anatidae; genus Aythya; species Aythya marila. Next base: position 31,412,593 of record NC_139044.1, on the reverse strand, counting down.
GCTACAGAAAGCTATCTACATACCTTTACCATCATTATTTTCTTGACGCTGAGGCTAGATCATACCAGGAGAACTGTTTCACAGTACCTTTATAATTAAGCACTCCTCAGCCGTCCTCTTGGTGTGGATTGCTACTGCTGGTTAATCTTCAGGGGTGGGGATCTGGGGAGGCAAATTTATGAAGGAGAAAACTAGGTTACTTATCAGTAACTGGAATTCTCTGAATATATTGCCTCCACAGATCCACACTAACCCTCCCTCCTTTCTTTAGAATTAAATCATGATTCACAATAGCTGGATAAAAATGAAGGGACTGGGCACTGTGATGCTAGAAAAAAAATACCTCATGAGTCCACTGAGGCAAATTACCCACTTGGATACCTACTCTAAACAAGTCTAGGATTCACACACAACACATGAATTCATGAAAATGGGTTTGTAGCAGTGACATCTCAAAGGTGGAATTACTGGAAAATGATTAAGCTTCCACAACCCTTTGAGCAGCATGTTTTTTTTCCTTCCACAAGTCAAGAGAATTTCTTATCTGCTTTTATTGCATTAAATATATTGTACACATTACTAAAACCAATACATTGTTGTAATCTCTAGAGATCCCCAGCAAAGTCTTTTATACTAGCGAGAAGACAGTAATATTTATTTGGCATAAGTTGTTCATCATAATTGCACCTTCTTCAGGGAGTACTTCCACTATCTTTCACATGTGCACTCACAGTTAGGATTTCAATACTAACTATTTCAATACTAACTAAAGGACTATGTGCCTTTTTTCTGATTTAAGTGGTAATTATTATTATTTTTTTTTTTTTTAAGAAACATGCTCTGTCCCTGATTTTCTTTGGCTGTATTTCACTAACTGATGTCTAATAGATATTCGCTTTCATGTCATTACAGGAGGGTAATCGAACAACCTTTTTCTGCCAGGTCAACTCTATTATTCAAAAATCCAACATACTCTCTCCTTGCACTAAGGAAGTCTAATGGACTTCCCCCCCCCCCCCCCCCCCCCCCCAGAATTTGTTGTTAAATGTGACAATGGGAGAACATTCTTACTAAAATAGAAGAATGTTACTTCATTCATATTTTACTTTTCTATTTTCAAGAACTTTACATTGTCTGAAGCTTTCATTTGTGTGACTGATGTGTGACTACTTGTCTCACCTTATGTCAATATCCAAATAAATATAAATTATATATCCATTATTTAAATGGACAAAATTAACACTGAGAGAGCTTCAAAGTGCTCAGAATGCGTCTCTGAATAAGGTGAATAAGGTGTTTTGTTGTTGTTTTTATTTTTATTTTTTTACATAAACAGATTAAAGGAAGCAAATATTCAAATTTTGGCTAGGAAGAGTGGGTTAAGAAAAATTATCCAAAATTCTGTAACTACTGAATGGTGAACACAGAAGAGACAAATTGAGATATATTCTCCCATTGTAGCCCCTGCAAAAATTTCCTAATTTTTTCCCTCATCAGCACACCATACATTTTTTAAAAGCTTTAACACTGCTGTTTAGAGACAGGTAGGTGCACCCACCTAACTTTTCTCAAACCTTCTAATTGTGTGCTCCAGTTTTCCACAATTGCTTCTAAAGGTCTCACACCAATTCCCAATTCACTGTTAAACCCGAATTCTGGACTAAAATTCCACTCCTCTCCATCAGCTATGAAAGGAAATGTTATGACCCAACAAAATACTGATGTTCATGCTGCAGATGCCTGCTAGTAACAGCTTTTTCACTCCATGATAGGATATGTTCTACACATTTAAGGTATCAGAAATTCTTCAAAGATATTTCTGTATTTATACGGAATGTATTTGGATGGGATGGCTTGTTTTATGTCTATAGAACTGTGCAACCATATAACTTAAAAAGAATTCTAATTTTTGAATACTGATTTCACCGATTGTGTTGACAGACAAAACAGACCACAACACAATGTGGATGATGATGATACACTATAATGTGCATGGAAAACAACTTATCTCTACAGCCTTCTAATTGCATTTGTCCAAAAGCAATTTGCAATTAATGAAATTACATGACTACTGCATCCTGTAACTGCAAAGGTAAGCCCTTCTGTATGAAGCCAACTAATTTTAAAATTTACAAAGATACTCTAATTTTAGTAAGACCTGAAGGGTTTAAACATACTAAAGCCAAGCATGTTTTCATTTATACCCTGAATAGTACTTCACATTTGACTCATTTGGGGGTAAAAGATTGTAGTCTATCACAGAAATCACAGGAAAGACTTTAGAGGGCTTTTTTACTTTCCATGAATACATTATAGGGAATAGACAAGAGAAGATAAACTACCAGCCCTCACTGCAGGCTCTCAGTGACAAATGACAACAACTCAGTGACAAATGCTCAACAACAACTTCCAGGTTTTAAATCTTAAATTACTGCAATTAGCACATATTATTCAATGTGCTGGTTAGTACTCTTTGGAGCAACAGGAGTCATGCCTTGAAAACATCTGATTACTGGCTTTGTTTTATTCTCCTAAATTATTCTCCTAGCCTCCTTCCAAAGACATTGCAATCCACTCCAGTCCTCTCTATGAAAGCACAGGCCTAGACACTCCAAACACAATGGCAACTGCTGCACCTATGATGCACTATGATTATTTTTTCTTGCTTACTTACTTTTTTTCTACTTATTTCTTATTCTCATATCATTTTTTTCCCTAATGCTGGAATACTCTTTTGGTTTCAGTGATGGTGTTCTGCAGCAGTGTTTCCTATTAACAGGATTATTTTTTTCCCCTTTTATATCATGTAGTGCTTCTGTACATTCCCACTTAGTGTTATCATTCCTTTTCCTCAATCATTTTTGGTTTCATCTCTACTCACTACAAGTTTTTTTTTCCTTATTAATCTGTGCTCACTCTTGGCTCAGTGGTCGTTTTTGTTCCCCCTCCCTTCTCTAACAACCGTGGTCTGCCTCTGCTTTTTGTATTTTACCTTGAATGTTTTCATTGCATGCTTTCACAGCATGTTTTTGCATTCACTGCAAAAACAAGAAAGAAGGGTAAATTACAAAGTAAACTTGTATTAAAATCATTGTGTTCTAGAAATGTTACCATTTTCTTCTTTCTTCCTTCTCTCATTCTATAATTACGGTATGAGAGAAGGAAGAAAGAAGAATGGTAACGTTTCTAGTTCACTTGAGTCAAGCTAGATAAACTTGAATCTAAATTGCAATAAAGCACCAAAAAAGTTTTGTGATATCATACTTACATAATTATTTCAAATAAATCTGCTGTACTGATTTCTGGCTCTAGGAACATAAATGAAGGTAACAGTGAGGAACAATTTATAGATTTGCTGCATGTTCTTCCTTTTTTCTTTGTCATTTTGGTTTTATTTTGACTGAAATAGCTTGAAGCATGTATATTGCAGAGGAAATAACTAAAGAGAAATTGGCAAGAACAGAAACTTAATTGGAAGGAGATTAGTGGAACTAGGAGAAGGTGACTTCAAACGGTAATGAGAGGTACCTTCTTTACTCAGACACTTTAAATCTGACTCATTTGAACAGCTCAGACCAGCAAGGAAGATGTGGGTGCAGTGTTAAGATACTGATGTTCCCAATTTAAACGTAAGTCCACATGAATCTACATGAACTTCCACATAATTCTTACATTTTTAGAGAGCCAAGATGCAACTAAACTAGTTTGGACTTGAAAGTACAGAGAACTACCGCAGTACGTTTTCAGCATATTTGACCTAAAACTGTTTTCCTCTCACTCCTCACTCACATTTGTCCAGAGCCTTGCAAGCGAGAAACATTACTTGACAGAAAAATTCTATTCCTGTCATTTTGACTGATATCCCCCAAGTGATGAAGATTTCCAAGCTGTTATTTTTCTTCATTTCTTTAGAAAATAAAGGTTTCCCTTCTCTGAATAACTTGGGAGATTTTTAAGCAATCTATAATTCAAGTTTTTTAACCGAGAAAAAGGATGACAGACAAATGATACTATTAGGTTTGCTCCTGACAGTTTGCTATTGCAAAATGAAAATAATTGCAAGCAAATCCAGCACAAGAAAAATTCCCTTGAATAGGTTCTTAGGCAGTATTTAATCAGAAACACTTCAAGCAAGAATAGAGGTGTCCTGGGATGTGGTAAGCGTACACGTGTGATCTGGTAATCTAGGACAAAAGAAACAATCCTTTGGAGCGACGGTCCTCCTGTGCAACAAACTGGAAGGTAGGACTGCATGCATAGGTGTACATGTTGACATTTACTGAGTATGTCCATATTCTTTTTTGTGTCAAACTCCTGTTAGCAAATGTTCCCTGTGACCCCGGTTAATATATCAGCAATGAAAAAATAAAGGAAATTCAAATTACCATGGTAAAAGTAGAACTTTCTAAATTCTGACTAAATTCTGATTTTGTAAGTAAAGGCATTTATGTGATAGTCTGGATGCAATAAAGTATGTGCCTTATCTTATCTTGCAGAAGATATTTTCTTTTCTCTTAACCTCTGGTATTTTTGATGGATCAACTTACGATTTCGTTTCAAGGCACCATTTTTGTGTTGTATGGACATTTTTAGTTCCTGTGCCTGAGACTGATCATTGATCCCAATGATCCTTAGACAAATTTTTTTACCCTTCTCTAGGGAGGATGTGCAAGGTGTAGCATAACTGCTATTCCATTTAGTCAAGATGCAACACACTGGCAAGAAGCTGGCTAAATGGCATAGTGGAGAAATCAGAGTAAAAAGGATGTGTGACAGCTATTTTCCAAAGGCTTCAAGTATCACAAATCCACCTGATCTAAAAGCTGTTTTATTCATTTTTAAGACCATAGCTTGTTAACAATGAAAACCAAGGAGAAATGAAGCGAAGAAAAAGTTGTTCTGTAAAAATCTCAGCTGGGCTGGACTGATGTCTCTTAAAAACAGGCAATTTATTCACCAATCTCTTTATCAGCCTTCCTTTCCACATCTACTGATGAGGGATTTGCATATCCTTTTTCTTAATTATAGGATGTACATTCAGCTTTTTTTTTTTTCTTTTTCTGTTCTGATTTGTTTAAAACACGTTCACTTCTTTAGATCAAAAGCTAAAAACACATTTATCAAAATCATTATTCTCAATAATTTTTGTTAATTTACTTAATAAAATAAGACATAACTAATAAATCTGAAACTAATGGCATAAACAGCACTGCGTGTTTTATAAACAGGGGAAACTCCTATCCATATTTCAAAAGGTAGGAAGTAGTTCCTCTGGAAAACTATGAAAAGTCACCCTTACCACAAATACAACTCATCATTATGGTAATATGGAAATAATATCTTTGATTACTTTATTGCTTACCATCTGTTTATTTGTTATTGAGATGTCCTGTCCTTTACCTTATTGAAATGGAAAAAAAACGCACATCTTCCCAGAAACAAGTTAAAAGTGCCAGGACAAAACCTTTTATTGCTCCTTAAGCAAAACACCAAGCCAATCTTAAAACTCACTCGCTCAGATCAACTAATAGTGTTACTTTGATTGTTTCTTCTGTGGATTCCTAGAATGGTCACACAGGTTTAGAAAGTGACTGAGAACAAATGGACTGAAATAAGAAGAAGTGAAATGGCGTAACACTTGAACTGTGGAATCCTCAGAGGTTACAAGGAAGCTGCAGAGCTACAATAAAATTACACAGGAAGTTTGAACCAACACCTAGGCTGGGCTGGTGAGCACAGCAATATGTCCTCCAGCTGAGATGTCCTCCAGTTCTCTGTTTGGCAATTTCAAGAACAAACCTGACCTTGCGTTATAGTTCCTGTATAAACACTGAATTCCTAAAGAAACACATTGAGAAAACAGTTTTTTGCTACTTTACTATGAAGATGCATCATTGATACATGCAAAGTTCTCACAATCTCCAATGATTTTCACTGGGGAAAAAATAGATGTTGAATTAAAATTTGCATAAATCTTAATTCAAGCATACTTAAATAAGTTCCAGAAATAAAATTATATATGTATATGTTTGTATATATACAAACACCCCCTAAAAGTATCATTTTCAAATACTTTTGATCCTCAAAACCAATAAGCTTAATATAAGTTAATAAGTTAAAAAAGGCTGTTTGGCAATAAGGAGTTTTTGAAGTGCACAGGCTTGGGACAGAGTGGCTGGAAATCTGTGCAGAGGGAAAGGATCTTGGGGTATTGGTCAATGCTTGCCTGAACATGAGCCAGCAGTGTGCGCAGGTGGCCAAGAAAGCCAACGGCATCCTGGCTTGTATCAGGAATAGTGCAGCCAGCAGGAGCAGGGAGGTGATCGTCCCTCTGTACTCAGCCCTGGTGAGGCCACATCTCGAGTACTGCGTTCAGTTTTGGGCCCTTCAGTACAAGAAGGGTATCAAGGCCCTGGAGCATGGAGTCCAGAAAAGGGGTATAAAGCTGGTGAAGGGCCTGGAACGCAAGTCCTATGGGGGAACTGTTTTGTTTTTTTTTTTTGTCTGAAGAGAAGGAAGCACAGGAGAGACCTTATTGCTCTCTACAACTACCTGAAAGGAAGTTGTGGGGAACTGGGGCTCATCCTCTTCTCACAGGTAACTAGCGACAGGACAAGAAGGAATGGTCTCAAGTTGCGCTTGGGGAGGTTCAGGTTGGAAATTAGGAGACATTTCTTCTCAGAAAGAGTAGTCAGGCATTGGGACAGGTTGTCAAGGGAGGTGGTGGTGTAACTGTTCCTGGGGTGTTCAGGAAAAGGTAGGATGTGGTACTTAGGGACATGGTTTAGTGGTTTATATTTGGTGGTAGGGGGATGGTTGGACCAGATGATCTTGGAGGGCTTTTCCAACCTTAATAATTCTATGGTTCTATGATACCTAGATGCTCTTGAACTCTTTACAAACACAGAGGAAAATGGAACATAGAAGTCTAATAAGACTTCACAAAGGGACACTATCATGAATGTTAAGTCCCAAATTATTACTCTTTTTTTTTTTTTTTTTTTTTTAGTTTAGCTGTTATTTTTGCCTGATTTCAGACATTTGCATTTTTCCTCCAAACACATTCCTAGCAAGCAAACAAGTAGTGTCAGAAATCAGCAACCTGTCTTCGCAAGATGAACAACTAGAAAGCACATGTATACTACTATTACAACACTCTAAAATTATGAATGAAGAAAACACCAGAATATTAACATTTTCACATACAGCTGGATATAAAATGTATAAGTCATTTTATTTTTGCATACTCACTAGTTTTGCACTGACAAATGCGGCAACCATTTTGATCCAGTTTGAAATTATAGATACAGTCTTTTTCAGTCAAAGTGCAGTTCACCAAAATCTCACAGGTGGGTGGACCTATTGTGATGTACGTTGGTTCTAAATGTAAGAAAAATAAAACAAATTTGAGATCACTTCAGCATTTTTTTTAGTTCATAAAAAGCAGACATGGTGCAACAGAAAGACAATCATTTTTAACCAATTTTGCTTCTGAATCATGAATATTCTTGGCACTTAAAAAATTCAAGAAACAGGCTTTGTTTTGAAGTGATATATGCATTACAAACTATAAATCTGCATAAAATAGAAAATAGGAGACAACCAACACAATGTTTCTGTTCACTATGAAATCAGCATTCTTGCATGTGCAGTTTAAAACTGAATGCAAAATACCTATTCTGCCCATTATTTTGCCAGAAGTATTTCACCAAAACTCCATGTAAATTCTTAGGAACTAAGTAACTGGAGCTTTCCACAGTGCTCAGTTGATTGATACTACCAAGATGCAAATCAAAGCATTTGACTCAATAACTCATAGCTTTCCTTATGTGAATAAGATCACTTTTACTTAAATTTAAAGCACAAGAGACTGAATACCAAATGGGAATGAAAGATACACAGTGTATGAAAGGTATCTTGAAGCCATATACCATGACCATTCATTGAAAACATCACTTCTTACACAGCATAATTTGCAGTACCAAATTGCATTTTTTTTAAATTGGGGATACTATTGTCAATTATTAGATATTTATGTACAGTCTAATGCTTTATTTTGTACACCATTTAAACATTTTGGCGTATGAAATTGTTTTTGGTACATACAGTAGCCAGAAATATTTGTGCATTTTATTATACAATGTTACTATAATAAAACAAAACCCAAATATATGAAAATAGCAAGCAAGCTCAATACTACCATTAGAAAACAGGATACAGAAAGAATGAAAAATCTGGTTTCTGAAATTTCTTCTTGCTGTATGAGACTGATTTTGTCTATCTTTTGCTTTTTATAAAACTCATGTGTTAAAGAAGCAAAGAATTTAGTTATGAACATTATTAATATTGTACTAAGCATTAGGAAACACAAAATACACAACTTTTAAATAAACAAATGTGAGCTTTCAATTCACTGTTTCAATTGTTTGGGTTTTTCTTGTTCTTCCATCTCAAGAGAAAAAGTCTTTAAAGCAATTAAGTTTTAAATAAATTCAAATAGATAAAGTGATCAATTGTGAAAATATGGAGAAGTAGTATACAAATTATCAGGACAATAAAATACTGTTTTATATAGATTTTCATGGACTGAAGATTGCCATATCTTACCACCTGCCATCCCCAAATCAAATACATTGAAAGGCAAATTTTGCTATCCTTAGAGGCTGATAGTCCTTACTCTCAGATTGAGAGTGAAACAATACTCAACGTTTATGAAGTTGCTAGAGTTGCTACACAACCAAAATACAAAATTCCCTGCTTATTGGTTCAGCATCCAGCAGGCAGCTTTTGCACCCGTGCTTTCCAGTGAAGTGAAAATTACCCCATTACAAGAATGTGCCTTTCTCTTTTCATTGTCTTATACAATTTTCTGCTTTCATAGCTTTCCCCCATCCCTTCTCTTCCCTTCACAACAGTTTATGCAGTGGCTGAACATTTTTAATCCTTTTAAAATTAGGTCAGCTAAGTACAGTGTTTGGAAGAAAAAACTGCATGATAGGCACTAGGGGGAAGTTGGAAGACTTCAGTCTTCTCTCTCAGAGATCATAGTTCAGGTTCCTCACTTTTCTGAAAGTTTTGAAATACCATTCAAATTCTGATCCTTGGGCAATTTTTGCAGGAGAATAAACATACACGACACATATCACGTGTATAAACACCAACAGCTCTGTTTAAATACAGACTGGAAATTTGCATAAGGGCTTCTATGTGCTTTTTGACTCTATTCACTTCTAATTTAAATTATTTTTTTCAGATTTTTTTTTTTTTTTTAATTTTTATTTTTTCCATTGTATGGCTCTTTGCATGTACTGCATGGAAGAGAAACCATAATGAGCATTTTATTTTAGAATAAGTGAATTCCCAAACTAAACTTCTTTTAATCTCAGTGGACTCTGTTTTAAAGCTCATTCAATAATCTAAAGCACATTCATGCCTAATATCTAATATTCACAACTTCAAAAAAACATTAGTTTAGGAATGAAGAACATACCAATATACAGCAATAGCATGATATACTGCAGAAATTCCATTAATTAATCCAGTCTGTTTAGAGCAGAATATATAAACTACCTTTGCAAATAAACTAATTCTTAGCATCTGGTGCCTATTTTGAAAATCTTCTTTCCTACCTCACTGTTTTCTTTAACTAAAATATCCTAAACAAGCAAAAGACCAGAACAGATTCCCTGAAGCTACACTGGTTAATGGCCAGACGGCCCAAACCCTATACTTAAATGACAAAAATGCCACAGCACTGCTTATAATCAATGGTAGTTAAAAACACTACCAATCATTGGAGCACTAATGCTATCCAAAGCAAAATTTGTGGATGTAAGCTGGAAAAGTGAAGCAAACAGTAGCCTTACTATTTGAGTTTTTTTTTTTTTTTTTTTTGGTAACTTTTTGAAGTTCTGTTTTGTGTTTTGATGCTCTTATGTCTTGGTTACCAGTACACCAATTTTGAAATTTTGCTACAAGCAGCAATATAGTATTTCTTAGCATGGACAAAAATAAACTGTTGCTATTAATTTTAAAGATTTTTGTTAGTCTTGTATTTGTTGGAGTTTATTTTGCTGTTACCTCTCACTTTTGTTTCTGCTTTCAGCATCCTGAGAGCTTCCAGGCAAGCTTACAAATCTGTTTTTGCCTTCTGCCCCTAAAGGTAAGCCCTGAGATACAGTAATTTTATATGCATGCCTGCTTCTCAATGAGCTGCAAGTACAGGACAAAAGAAATAATTTAATTCCCTACCCCCACATGTGCAAAAATGCAGTCAGAAAAAAAACTATCAAACCTTTTCACTTCGCTAGACAAGACTCAACAAATAAAGCCAGCTCTGCTGCTGCCAGGCTGCTGGCTATTTGAATAAGCAAGCAGTAGTTAGGCTTGAAAAAGCATGTATGGCCACATGATCCGATTTAGGCTTTCACTGCTGCACTGTAGAAAGTGCAGAAAAAAAAGATCTAGTGCACAAATGAACAGACAATGGTGGGAAAAATGTGTGCTGTTTCTGTCTGTGTGTTTTTACAACAATAAAGCTATATTGTAGAAAGAGTGAAGAAGAAAATAAAGAGAAAGGGATTGAAGAGAGTCTGGATGATTCTTTTTTTTTTTTAATAAAACAGATTTTGCTGATGTGAAGTATCAGATTAAATGCAGATTTCTATTAGAACATCTTGTTGCCATATATACTATCTCTGAGCATGAAACTTTCTATGCTGAATTTAAGTGCAGGGGATTATTAATTTGCTTGCTATAAACTTGATCAACATTTTGAACATTTATTTTTTTTTATACTTTTCACTTTGCTATAAATACTCTTCAGCTAATAACTGAAATTATAAAATTGTAAATCAAGGAGGAAAAACAAAATCATTGTCTGCATGTCCCATCCCAGAGAAAATTTTCATTACATTAGGTTTGAGAGGAGTAAATAGACAAGACAATTTTATTGTCACACAATCTGTTAACATTTAATCATACCATAGTTGAGTTTGCTATGTGACATCACTCACTGCACATTCTCTTCCTCCTCATTTCAAGATGAGAAGTGATGCTGCTCTCAGGCTGAAGGCAGATTTAAAACATTATTTGAAATCCAGACTTATCTGAGGCACCAAACAGAGCAAAAACAAGGATACAAGGATCTGCCATTTTATTTACAAGTCACTTCAAAATTTTTGAAATCCATAGTAGATATTTCAGCTGCTGTTTGTCTATCAGTCTGCCCCACTGAACCAACTCTACAGTATGTGATCAAACCCCTGAAGGGGTTGAAATCAAAGTGCATATTTACAGGGAGAGAAGGGAAGACAGTGACATTCAAACAATACCTGGAACTGGCTTTATCAGTGCCTACATTAGCAATACTGTCACAAAACCTGGCCATCAGAAAAAAAGGGAAGTTGTCAAGGTGGAATAAGACCACTTTCATTGACATTTTTCTACCCAGGATATTTTGCAAGAGAAAGAAAAACAGTCCTCAAACCTCTCTTTTCTGCTATTTTCTGATGTTTGAGACCATCCACTTCTCCCATGAGTGATGTGACATACCTTTTGTCACAAAGAGCAGTTTCTTCTGTTGAAAACGTGAAATAATATGTATATACAGACACACAGAAGAGCATGGGATGGTGCATCTAGTCTAGAACTGTGGCTCTGACAGTGGCAACAGCCACTGTCATATGTATATGTTGTTACACTTGGATGAGTACTGGTATGCTAGGATAATGCTCTGCTGAAGTATTCAGAAATTGAGAAAAACTGATGTATCCATGTTTCAATGACACGGGGGGGAGGAGGGGGGAGAAGTTTCTAAAGATTAGAATTTTATTATACACACAGTTTGAGCATTTAAAATTATCAGAAAATAAAGAAATATACTAAAATACACTGTTGATTGTTGAAGTCTTGGAAAAAAAAAATCCAAGACCATTTACTGCAATCTTCTTGAATTCTATTTTTTATCTGAATGGCAAAGTGAACAATTCATTAAAGATTTCAATTTTCCCTCTAATTTTGGAGATTCTCTTTACAAAATTGTTTAGTTAGTTTTAGGAGAATTAAAACAAAAACAAACAAACAAGCAAAAAAACCAACAACCTCTACAGCTGATATTGGATTGAAAATTATACAAATTTTCCTATCATCCCCTTAAATTATATAAAATTTGAACTTAGGACATTGAATTCATATCAGCGAAAGGATTCCACTGATATGCCATGTGTATTACAAGAGAGCACCAACTGTTCAGTTTTGGTTTGTGTGAAGGACAAGACGTACCTGCAGAGCTTGGCAAGTACATTTGGAGAAGTAATGCTTCCCTTCTATTTAGGACTTGTTCCACATCTGGAACAAAAGAGAGGCTGACATACCAGAGCGAGTCCACCACAGGGCCACCAAACTGGTCAGAGGCTGGAACAGGTGGCATAAGAGGACAGGTTGGGAGACTGTGGTTGTTTGGCACGGAGGAGGAGGAGGACAAATGGGGGATTCTTCTGCTGTCTTGTAACTTCCTGATAGGCCAAGCTCATCTTGAGAGTGGTCAAAGGTATGATGAGAGGCAAAAAATACAAGTGTGAACATGAGAAATTACAACTTGAAACAAATTTGTTTGATCCTCTTCGACACCCATGTGGGTGGTCAAAGTCTAGCGTACTGAGGTTGTGGGATCTTCATCCTTGAAATTCCTTGGAACAAGGCCCAGAACAGCCTGCTATAAGTGGACCTGCTTTGAGCAGGAGGTAGATAATCCCTGGTCCTTCCAACCCGCATAATTCTAAGAATTTCAATTTCACACAAATTCAGGACATCTCCAGTGAAAGCAGAAATATCCTTGATGGATCATAATCAGGGAAATACATACAATCCATGGATTAACAATTCAGTTTCTGATTGTTTTTGTATTGCTTTTACCAAATACTGATTACCTTTCTAACTCAATAAAAATATATGCTTGTCTAGTATCATCTCTCTGAAATTTACACAATGACTTAAGGAGTAGCTCTCTATTCAAGAAGCAAGATTTCTTCCAGGCAGTTAAAACAGAGCAATTCTCTCTGAAATGTTATTTGCTGACAGCAGCAACCGGCTTTAATTGGTGCCTTTTTTTTTTTTTTTTGTTCTCTTTTATGTTAATACCTTAAAAACATCTTATTTAGCCTATTATTATTATTATTATGACACAAAGAATACTTAGAACAAGCTTTTTTGCTTTGTTTAATTTGGAATGTAGCATTTAAAATCAAAACATGCTTTGTTTCAGACTTTGAGTCAGGGAAATTTCCCTGTGTCAAGGAAATATCTACTCCTGGCTTTTTCAAAATCGGTTTAAAGTACAGAAGTAATTGCTGTGTTCTTTTTTTTCTTTTTTTTTTTTTTTTTTTTTTCCCTTCTGCATGTTGTGAAATTTTCAAATTTGCCAATTCAATTGCTAGATTTACATTATTAAACATGAATGAATTTAAAAGCAAATACAGAACTTTTACTGCTGCTTCTAATTGACCATTAGACTGGACTGCTGTGTATCTTAACCTCAAGAAACTAGACATGTTAGGACAGGTGTTTGACACTACTGAATCAGTCCAGATTTTAATTCCACTTGCAACAGTTCTCCTCTCAAAAGAGAAGGGAAAAAAGCTGCTATTATGATAAAACTATATTTCCTTCACAAAGAAGTACAACAAAAATATAAATCAAACATGTTCATTCAATTACTTTGTTTGATTCAAGCACAATGGTTATCCCAATTAAACAGACACAGAGGGGTCTGATTTCTTCTCTTAATCATCTTCATCCATGCTCCCTGTGCAGCTCAACTCAGTATTGCTCTAAGCACACATACGCTTGAAAGCTACCAAAGTTTGGTGTAAACAGTCCCAAACATATCAGAGTATTATTTACATATGCCTATATGTAAATATTATGTTGTTTATATAATAAACTACAACACAGAGTATGGTTTGATATCAGTCAATAAATATATATCAAATAAAATATGGCAAAGAGAGGATACTTTAGACCCTGAAACTGCAAACATTTTATTTATATATGTATCTATATGTATCTTTTTTTTTTTTTTTTTTTTTTCTGGTTACATTTTATACGTACATTTATCTATACAAAACCAGCATTTTCTGCTAACTTCACATTAACAAAGACATTTAAATCTGCATCATAGAAACATGTTCCATCAAAACATAAAATTATAAGCTCTATAGATACATTATTACAGAGCTTTAAAATTATCTCCTTTGAATACCCCAAACACAAAAATTTAAATGCGATAATTGTAGCATGAGAAGTGGGATTGTACGCTTCAACACTCTACGCTAGAACTCCACAGCCCCATTTTTCATATTCCCATCTTGTTAATGTGAACCGGTTTATAGTATAGCTAAAGGCAATCAGATAAAATAGATTAACTTATTGTGTGCATTATTAAAAAGGCTAGAACATGGAAACACATTTTCAGGGTATTGCACAGAGAAACTTTGTATCTACTGGTGAGCTCTACAGTATATTCCCCCCCTCTCCCCCCTTTTGGACCACAAAAATATTTATTGATCACAAAAAATAAAAAAAAAGATCACAAAATCCTTTGAGTATAAATGGGAAAACAAATTAATTAATTCCATAAATGAATACTGCCCACTGATACTTCCAGTACTTCTAGCAATAATTAACTATTAAGATATATATATATATTTTTTTTCTTCATTACGAAGGATAACAAGAAACTTTGCATAAAGGCCTTATTGTGATCAGCCACAAACTCAGAACATAACTCTGAAGTGTATGCATTTAATTTACAATGACTTTTAACCCCAGAGAGACGACTCATAAAATAGCAGTGCGTTCAGTTTTGGCAGCGACCAGCCCTGCAACACTTGGAGAAAGTGTTAGCTATACATGAAGAGCAGTCAGCTCAGCATCTTATAGTGAGTATGAAATGAAAGCATTTTCTGGGGAAGGAAGGGAGGGAGGAAAAAATGAGTCAAAATCACATTCTATACATGAAGAAAGACCTCTAACACCAATAATAAAGGGCATGCTTGTATTTGGGGAAAGTGAAATAGCTCCCTCTTCTGTAGTATTTTATAACACAAACTGTCTCTAGAAGGATTAATCCTGGAAAACCAGCATCAACTGATTTACAGAAATATAGTGCATTCAAATATTTACTACAAAAATTAAGAAAAAAAATTGCAAGTGAACAGCAGTCTAACTCATTACTGAACGTTTTTACCTGTTAACTGGCTAAAAACTGTTCCTGAAGGGTGTGCTGCTCAACAGCCTTTCATTGGAGTGTATATACTTGTTTAAATTTTGTCTGCTGTCCAAAAAAGTTAACTGCAGCCTACTAAGCAGCAGCATGTGTGTTTACTTAAGCTTCCTGTAAAAACATTCATATCATTCCAAGAGTGACTAAATGTTTTCCATCCTCATAGTTAGAATTCCAGGCTTCCCCGCCCCTTCAGTCCATTACATGAAAAGTATCAGTCCCAAGTCCAGAGCAAGAGAATTTCCTTCCTGGGTTTGAAATCCTTAATGCCTTGAAGGATTTTTTTTTTTTTTCCCCTCCCAATGTTTAGTTGTATTCAGTGCTCAACAACTCAGCGTTGAACATTACATTACATAACATAAAAAGTATTCAAGGACTTAATAAGATATGAAAATTTTCTAATGTCACAAAGAAGTAGTAACTTTTAAAATATATTCATTGATGCTTCCAAACATGGTTTGATTCATCAGAAAGACTACTAATTTCAAATTTTATTAATACAGTTAACCTGTGTGTAAAACCATTTTTTCCCCTCAAAAGTAACTATTATAGTCCTAGATTATTTTTATTGTTGCAACTTGAAGAGGCCTCCCATGAATCTATGCTGCATGTGTGTGAAAGGGTCTTTTTTTGCAGGAATGTAACCAAAATATTCACAAGCCTTCTATTCCCAAGATGATAACTTAAAAACTTTTGACTGTTGTAATCAGTTTTTCCAGTTTTCAGTTTAGTAGACAAGTATTACCTTCAGATATATTTTGATAACAGTTTTTTGGACAACTTTAGGTGGATTGAAACTGAGAAATAACCACAGTGATCAAAGCAGAATAAATTAAGCTTATTTGCTAAGAAACAATCATGAAGGTAAAAAAGCCATTCAATTATCATTACTAGGTGGGCTTACAAACACTAAATTAGTGTGCATCTGGGCCAAGTCTATGAATGCTACAGGCACTGAAAAGAATTAGATGATCCGCAAGGTTCTTTAAAAGTAAGACATCCTTAGCTGCATTGATACATACATATATATATATTCACTAGCATTCCTTGATTGTTCGTCCTTTCAACTGTCTTCAGAAACAGTTCTTTCAACGGTGATGATATATCACTGAAAACTAGAAGATTTTTGTATACCAGTCTAGTGCTCTTGACTTTCTTAAACTCAGAAAGACTTTTATTGGCAGTAGGTTTCATTGCACCCCGGGCTGTGTGATTTGACAGTCTCAGCTGTCTTGCCTAAAAAAGCTACGCTAAAACATGATCTGGCAAACGTAAGCTCAATTCTCTTTAGCACTGTGTTTGCGTCTCTTAATTGATTTTGATTACAAGATGGGTCCAGACCTACAGTGCTGATTCTGAACAATAACTTACACTTCACGTTCTAAGTAGATGCCTGGGCCCAAATCTTACACCGGTGAACACTGTTCTTTACCGCTGACTTCATCATGAATGAATCAAATTTCTTTTCACGGGACTGTGCTGCCTGTTTTTACTTAATGAAGTGTTGGACACGCTAAAGGAACTGAACTGAATTACGTCTCAGCTAGAGTTTGAAGCCCCTTATTGATGAAAATGTTAATTTCTTTTTGTGAAGATAAAGTGTCAGCCATAATGACAGCGAAGTAATGCAGGCCTTATTCATGAAAATCCTCTGAGAGGACCTTGTCTAACACTTAATTTCTCATTCACAGTTTATGCTGGAACACTTCCACCTGTACCTGAGGGCTCTCATGCAGAACAACTCACTGGGAGATGGCCAGCTACTGTACATCAACCAACTTTGCTGCAACTTTCCATATCTATAGCGTTAGTCTGGGGGAGAAGCAAGGAAATGTAATTGACCTTAGTCTTTCCTAGGGGACGTTTTTGGCATCAATGGCAGTACTGAGCACTTGGATTTATTATTTTTGTTTCAAAGAACCAAGCATTTTCCTACTACCCTACCCACTATTTATTTCCTGTGAACAGGACTGCTACTCCTATTTGCAGATGACTGCAGATGCAGATGCAGATGGCCTGAGGGAGACATGTTTTTTTCTATCTTTGTAGCTTGTTTGGTGTTATTCATATGCTATTACACATTGACACTTAATATCTATTTGAAGTTCCAGTATCCAATTTTTCTTTTTTTAATTCATTAAAAATGGAATTGCTACTAGCATCCACATCCATTTTATTTAGGAAATGAAGCAATTTTTAACCCAACAGAGAAGCAAACGGTTCTGTGATCATTAGCACTAACTAAAAACTGATTTTCTATGGATCCATTTCATATAGTAGCACAGATAACCAGACTGGCTACTGTGAAGAACCTGAAGAGAAATGAAGTACAAATGCATACTAAAGCTTGGCAGTCCCTTGTGGCACTGAAGAATCACTTTGTCCCCTCTACCTATCTGCCTGTTTTCATTAAATCTTAGAAATGGGTTATCTTTGAGACTACTGTGTGTTGCAAGAAGCTATTGGCTGTACCGTGGGGAGAACACAAAGGGCCAGTATGATTACCTAAGGCTTGGTTTTTATGAAGACAGTCTAGAAAACAAAGAAAGAAAAAACAGACTAAGTAGGTAATAGATTAAGTAAACAAGGGCAAATCCCAAAGGACCAATATCATTACAGCAGCTATAGAAGCTCTATAGAAGCATCCATCAGAAGCTTAAAACTAATTCTTTGTGCTTTTCCCATCCCTCACCAGTGAAGGGAGGTGCCTGCCTTGAAAAACAATATAAGACTGAAGGGCTCAAGAATGGGGGTTGGCTGACGAAAGGAAGAAATGGCACAGAAAACCTCTGGGGTTTGTCTAGAACTACCACTTTTCTGCAAGGGAAGAGAGTTCCCTTTGCCAGAAGGAGAAGAATGCTGTTCAAAGCATTTTAGCAAGCTTATGGGCTTTTTCTTTAAGAGCATTCTGATTAAACCAGCTTTGCAGCTTCTTATCCTCTGGTCTCAGTGTCTGACATTGCCCTATCTTGCACCCCATCCTTTCCCCCCCCATCCACATGCCTTATTCCACGGCCCTCACTTTCTGCCTCTCCCCCTGCCCAGACATGCTCTCCTCTAGCCACCCCCTGCTCCCATCCTGGGCTTTTATCTGTACACATCTTGCACAATCACAACCCATGTGCATTGCTGTGTCAGAAAACTGGCAAGAAGTGACACACGTGGACCTACTCTAACCAGAGGTCTTGCCAAAAGCCCTTTGATCACTTTGATGTTTACTTCAAGAAAAGACAACAACTGCATATTGTTGAGCAACAGTCGTCACCTGCATAAACACTGAAAACTGCACACAAATTATTATTACTCTGTTCAGTTATGTATGCAATTTCCTGAGAGCATCTTCTCTCACTGAGGCTGAAAATACAAGCTGTGATTCCCTGAATGAATCAAAATGACAATCTCAGTCAAAACATTCCACAGAAGGAATTTTGTTTTCCTCAACTTTCTGCCTTCCTCTAATACACATCTTCCCTTTTGCAACAAAAATTATTTTTTTCTTGTCTTATCTTCAGAGGATACTGCAAAATATACTGCTTCATTTCTTTTTGCACCAACCTTTTAGGTACTTTGAAGACTGCTGTCTTCTCATTCCAACTTCATCATTTCCTCTTTATGCTAAACCAACACAACTCAATCTGTCATCCTAGGACATGTTTTTCAGAGCTTGTACTGTCCTTATAGCTCCCCTTCAGAGTTGTCACCTTGCTTGAATGCTTTTCAGAGGAACAATATCCAGAAAAGGACCAAGGGCTAGAATATCACACTTACCCATAGCAAAGAGAGCAATACAATTACTTCATGTCTTGCAAACTGTACTTGTGACCATAATTTCAGTTTGTCATTTGCCCTCTCAAGGCTCTAGTTCAACTTCTGCCCCTTTTATCACCAAACGTCTCAGGGAAAATGTTAAATGGGGTTTTCAGGAGTCAGGACTCATGAAGAACTTCCTCCAAACACAGCCCAGCTGATTTTTCCCTGGTTGAATTCATTCAATATTTTTCCACCTAGTTTCTGCTTTAAAACAAACAAATTCATACTCCGCTCTCCAAGATACTGGCTGCCATTTCTAGCTTTGTTGTCTGGAGATTACATAAATTCAGCTTCTATTCAATTCCTGAGTTTGTAGGTTTGCTAGTGAAAACATCAAGCAGACCTGGTCCCAGCACAGGTGCTAGCAGATGCTAACCACAGTGCAACTCAAGAAAGGCTGTCCAGGGACTTGAAGACTAAAGCCATGCATGTACAGCCGGAGCACTGAACTCCTCCCCTACAGAACCCTACGTTCCTGCCATTCCTCCCAGCTGGTCTCTGCTGGCAGCTCCAGTGTAAAGGATTTGCAGCCCCTCACTCAGCCACCCGCTCCTGCATCAGCATAGAAGATGCAAATACAGGAGGGGCTGGGGGCAGCTGAGTGATTACCACCTTTTGCAAGCCCAGCGAAGCCCAGACAAGCTTTTGGAAAGTTACACATTTCTAACTGCTTGGAATGCTATGTCCAAGCAACACTGAAAAATGTATCATGTGCATAGATAGCCCATGCTATGGAAATGTATGCAGTCTACGAAGACTAATTAAAAAGGGTTTATTGCAGAAAACTGAAAAAAACCTGGAAAAGAGACTCTCCATTCTAATAATTTGTATTAAAATTGCCATTCCCTTAGATCTTTAAATTGGAAACCTGTATATATATCTGTATGTCTTCAGTGTCTCCCATCATTGAACTCCAGTTTTCTCAGTTCTCATAATTCACCATAATTTTCTTCATGAAGTAGTGTGAATGTTCTAACAGTCTGGATTTATTGTGTTCAAAGGACTGAATACATTCATGTGCTGACATTTCTTGGGATACTTATGAAAGCAGGTATCTAACATTTTGTGATTAAACATTTTCAAAATATGAACTTATCTCCAACCAAACCAGGACACACTCTGATAAAACACTTCAAGAACCTACGTTCACAGAACTTCTATGACATTGTACTTGATCTCAACTACAAATTTTATATGAAAGTATAATTCAGGAACTTCATCCTTATGCAGTTGCAGGAACGTAAACTTCTCTATAGGAACAGATATCTCTTTTCATTTAAACCGATTATAGAGCAGCCAGCAAGTAACTGAACTGGCAAAATTGTTGGTGCAGCAGTATTTGCATGAAAGACAGGGGAAAAGTCACGAGTGGCTGATACTAACAAAGATTTGCTCTAGATGACCTGTAACCAGGCCAGATCCACAGGCAGCTTTGATTTGAATTTGTCAGTCAGTTCTATGGCCAACAAGCCATTCTATCCCTCAACACTCAAAATAAAATAAATGATAGAAACATCTTTGACTAAATATTTTGGTTCACATGCTAAAGAGCTAATATCTGGCATACTTAAAGTAAGCTCACACAATTGAAGTCAGCTGCTGGCATGCTCGATTTGTTTCACTTGTAAACAAAAGCCTGATGAGAAATAAACGCATACTTTAAAAACAGTGGTAAGCATATTAAGTCTCTGACTTATTATTCTTGATACGATGGCTATTTAAAAAAAATGGAAATATGGGCTTTAATCAGTCCATCATCAACTAAACTGACAAAAATAATAGAAAGTTTTCAATAGGCATCATTCTTTCTTCCTGCTTTAGAGATGAAGCATAATTAAGATTCTAGCAGAAAAATATTTGTTTCCTACAACCTGTACAAGTCCTCAGAAAGCGAACTAGTTCATGTAAAATGAGCTATAAATATAAGAGAAGAAAAATAAAGTAAATTTATGATGAATTTGCAAAATACAACTTAACAATTATTACATATGGTCATTTTAAATCGACACATAAAAAGAACATTATTTCACTATGGTGTACTTTTGTTGACCAAACATTTTACACTGTGTGTGGAATGTGAGTGAGAACTTGGAGGCAATAAAAGGGAGGTCTAAAAGGAGGTATGTTTACCCTTACAATGACTGGTAAACTGCTGTCTCAAAATCACTTGCTAACTTTACATTCATTTTATCCATTTATTGAATATAAGTTATGCGGCATTATGCCTTGCACCCCTATCTCAAATAACTTGCAAATATGATACTGAATAGCATCAGTGATCCCAGAAATTAGCCCGTATGAGATATGGATTTTGGTTTTCTACACTGAACAGTAGGAGATAAGAGATGTAAATGGATGGAAAAACAAAATAAAACAATAAACAACAGAATGGGGAACACAGGACAATGGGTTTAAGCTATTAGTGCAACATTTGATGCTTGAGTTTCTATTCAGTAAACATTTCTGCTCATATACTACACTGCAAAACTAAGGTTAAGCTATAGTTATGCAGATTTAATGGGGTATTATGCAGAGAAGCATCATGGCTGACACATAGGGGATTTAATTCGGAATATGCTTTCAGAGAAAAAATTTAACAAATTAAGACAGATATTCAATCTTACCCCTTGACTGTTTATGTGGGACTATGTGCTATCAAAGTAACAAGTAAAATGTGGTGCCTTTAAGCTAAAAATTGCTGAAAATACCATTCAGTATTACTCGCCTCCAGATGATGCACTCAAAACCAGATGACTGCAATTAGGCATACAGCACAGAACAACTAGCATGACATTATAAATAGCGAAACTCAGATTTTCTGAGACAAAAAAAATAATTGACACAATAATCTAATTTAAATATTGATTCCATTACACTGTTGTAATATGTCAGTTAGATTAGTTCAGCTGGAAGGGACCTTCAAAGATCACCTGACCATTCCAGAGCTATCCAAAAGTTAAAGCATATTACTGAGGGCATTATCCAAACGTCTTTTGAACACAGACAGGCACGGTGCATCAACCACATCTCAAGGAAGCCTGTTCCAGTGTTTGACCACATTTGTGGCAACAAAATGTTTACTAAAGCCTAGTCTGAACCTCCCCCGGCTGAGCTCTGTGCTGATCCCACACATCCTGCCATCAGTGACCAGGGGGCAGAGCCCAGCACCTCCATCTGCACCTCCCCTCCTCAGGGAGCTGCAGGGAGCAGTGAGGCCACCCCTTGGCCTCCTTCTGTCCAGACTGGACAACTGGTAGAGTGAACCTGTTTACCTCACAGTTGGACAGTTAGGCCAAAGGATGCCGTGAAGGACAGCATCAAAGGCCTTACTGAAACCCAGAAAGATTATGTCCATAGTCATCCCTTCATCTACCAAGTGGGTGACCTTATCACAGAAGGGCATCAAATTACTAAGGTAGGACTTTCCCTTGATGAACCCATATTGACTAGGTGTGATAATAGCTTTGTTCTTTAAATGCCTTTCAGTATCCCCCAGGATAATTTTCTCCATAAATTTTCCAGGGACTGATGTTAGACTAATAGGGCTGCAGCTTCCTGGGTCTTCTCTCATGCCCTTTCTGTAGATGGATGTAACGTTGGCTAGCTTCCAGGCAGCGGGGACCTCCCTGGGCTCCCATGAACTCGCACAGATGCCACTTCTTCCCTGTTTTCACAACCTTCATTGGCCACACCCAGAGCCTCATACCTATTCTGCAGTGGAAACTGAGCAGGCAGACATGGTCTCCTCTTGCAGCTCTATGCAGTAACTTGCATCCACTCCTCCATGTCCCTCAAGTTGCTGCCTTTATCCTGACAGAGAGCAGGTACTGGGCCTGTCTCAGTAGTAGCCACACCAGGTTGGTATGTGCATATTTAAGGCATAGCACAGCTCCATTGATTTATCAAATTTTTGGGCTCCCAGATGCTTCTCAGTCTCCCCACCTCTTCCTGAAGCTTGGCCACCAGACAGAGCAGTTCAACTGCCTCACGCTGGTGTGCTTCCTCTTGCCCTCCATCTCAAGGAGCAGTACCAGGCACAGCCCAAGAGCTGGGTGGTTGCATGAGCTGCTTGGAGCTCCATCTGGTTGGTGGCATTAGTTCTAATGGGTGATGGAGGAACAGAACTAGAAGACATGGCTTCTGCCGAGTGGTCACCATGTGTTTAATGTGTTGCTGTCAGCCAAGAAGGCTGTCAGGGCTGCAGCCCACACCTGCTGTGCACAGCACACACAGCCCAAGATTGTCAGGACTCAGAAACTCCCTCAGATACCCCCTGGGACCTCATGAACCTTATGTTCTTCTCAGAGTCCTGAGAAACCTGCCGTTATAAATGATGGCAAACAAACTTTTACAGACTAAAGTAGACACTACATTTGCTTCTAGGAGGAAAAACTTGTCATAGTACAGAATTACCTAACCAAGTCCAGACGAGCTACCTTGCATACTCTAAAAGCACTAGTGGCACTAGTGTGGTACATTAATGAAGTGTCCGCTTGGCTGCATTGGGACATCATAATTATCTCAGTCTGCTGTAGATATGCTTTTAATCCAATTGTCCCTCATCCATTTTCTCCAATCTGGAACGGGAAAAAAGATATTTGTCCATTCTCACTGGAGAAAAAAACTCAACGTATTGAAAATACTTCCAAAAATCTACCTCTCCATGCTACCTTCCTAAGCTTGCACTACTCATAAACACTAAATAAGGAGTGGTGACAGCACGTAGTCTTTGATACCCATCTGGAGAGGATCACTGGGGATTAAAATCTGTTAAACCGCTTCCTCATCATAAAATTAATTCAGTGTGAAAGTAGTAACTCTTTACACTTCACATGCAGATTTTATACATTATCAGACACCTTCTTCATATCCTGTGATGTGAATTTTGGCATGAAAAAGCACCAATAAGAAAGCTTTAAGCTCCTCAGATTTCTCCTAAAGAGCAACTACTCAATGAACTTGGATGGATACTGCAAACCAAGAAAGGCCACAAGAAGTTATACAAAATTAATTTCATTCTATCAGAGATGGAACAGGAAAAATAAGTGGCAGCTTACTAAGCCTGCACACCTGAAAGTATTTGTACACTACGAATACAGCTATGAAGACAGATCTAGAATTCTGATTTAGAAACTGAATGATCTGGTATTTTTCACAATGAGCAACTACCACAGAAAATGCAACTCTGAACATATATGTATTTTAAATATATAAGTTTGAAACCTCTCACATTTTCATGGCCAGGCTGGGCAAGTGTTTGCAATATAGTTAAAATCTCAGTCTGTTATATCAGGCGCATCTATTTCCGCAAAATGTAATTACGTTTTAAACTCTAAAAATTAAAATCTATCTCCCAGTTAACAATCATCCTTTGTAAGCTTCAATGAAATAACGATGCTTTAATTTGTACTATAATTATGCCCAATGTCCAACTATATTGTGCAAAGATCTTGAATTGTCACTACATGATACTGATGAATACGAAATGAGGAATAACTCAATTATCAGTAATACCATTTGATGAACATTTTGATCCACTAATTCCTCCTATATTTATTATTAAGCTGTAAGCATAACTAAGTAAAATTAGTTAACAATGCTGAACTTAAATGACCTCTTACTATGCCTTATTGCACCCAAGGCGTATTGAGCATGGGCACATGCCATTGTGGTTAAACCACACTGTAGTCACAATTTAAAAATTAGCTACCTTCCCTCTAGCCCCTGTATCATTAGTTTATTAGGTCACGGGAAATGCTGTACCAAAACTATAAAGTAAATTAGGAACTAGTAGGTAAAAAGTAGCCATGGCAGAATAAAGCATAATAGGGAAATACAGATCTCACCTTCACATACTGGGCAGCACTCTCCAGGGACTTTGACGGGATTCAAGCAGCTCTGTCCACAGGCTGTTGCAACACAGTGAGCATCTCCATTGATACACTGGCAGAAAGTACAGTCATCCTCTCTCCAGCGGTCTCCATGAGCTTGGATCTGACCATTGGCATAACAGCCAGCAGGGTTATTTACAGGGTAAACTGGGTCTGAAATGAGAAGTTGCAATAGAACAAGAAATTTTCACACATTTTTATGCCTAAATTTTACATGCGAATAACTGCAATGACAGGATATTAGTTAAAGAAGATATGTGAAGCCACTATCAAACACTAAGAACCACACTGTGGCACACAGAGATTAAATAATATAGGTAACAATTTAGATATTTTAATATTGATATTTACTGTTGAAAATGTTAAGTTAGCTTATACTGAGCATTCATAAATTCAGTGTTCTATTTTTAAACATTTCAACTCAAATTTTGAATTTAACAAGAAGATCTGGAAATGAAAATGCATGTACAGATGGCTGGGTTTTATTTTTTAAAAGGCTCAGTTTTTGATTTTTCTGCTTTTGTTTTTCAAAACTTTTTTTTTTTTTTTTTAAACTGACTCCACAGATTCAAAATGAAAACTGGAAGCATCTCAATGAACTACTGCAATGACTCATGTCAACATGTCACTGAATGTCAACATTGCATTTTTCCTACATGAAAAAAAAAAATCAACGAAACCTGGGATAATACTCTGAAGTTTAGTCAACCATCTCTGAAACAAAGGCAAAATGAACAGCAGTTGCTAATAGCTTTTGTCTTATTATAAACCATTGTTTCAGTTTATGACACTAACAAACTCTGAAAATTCAGAGTGAATCTGCACACAATTTCTATCTGGCACTCACTCTTACACTGAATTTTAGTGACAATCCCCATTTTATCAAAAAGGGTTAAGTTATTTCAAAAGCAGGTAGCTTGGGGAACATAAGACTTTAAAAACTAAGATGTTTCTTAATCACTTAACTTCCCAACTTACATGTTTTGAGATTTCCTTGAATCTATAATTAATTATTTTGACCTAACCAGAAATGAAATCATATGCAATCAAATGAAGTGAACTTTGTCATACAATTCATGTGTGGGATTCTGATTAAGATGTCACTTATTAAGATGTCTTAATAACGTGAGGTATTAAGAAAGAGATCAGAGCGTTTTTTTTTTTGTTTGTTTGTTTTTTGTTTTTTTTTCCCCTTTTTAATTGCTTAAAGGAACCAGGAAAATTACAATACATTAAAAGGGAGCCAGTTGACTAGACTTACTTAAGAGAACGCATGTAAATCAAATAGGATTTATAGTAGAATACAACAAATTTTACCATTCAATCATTCAGAAGTGAGAAATCAGACTCCTTGATTTAGTGCTACAAGCCCTAGCACAAAATCATGCACCAGAAATGTCATGATTTGACAAAAAACCCTGCAATTTGGCCTTTTAATCACCTCAGCAGAAATTACATCACAGCTATTACCTGAAAAAGGAAGTTGTACTAAATAACTGTAAATTATCATCATTATTTTATCTACCTGTCTTAAAAAAAAAAAAAAAAAAAAAAGCTTTAATTGCAGGTACAATACACACTAACTCATCAAACCCAAATGAAGTGAAAGCAGGTTTTCTTGATAGTCTTATTCAAAGGTCAAAAGATATGGAAAAGTTGACTTTAAATACTGTATGATACAGCAGAACAATGTAATGACAAATAGTAAGATTGTTGACTATTTAAATCACGAAACTAAGAGGATGAAGGATATACCTAGAACCAAAGTCCAAATCTAGACAAAAATTTGAGTATATCAGAGTGCCCAGATACAGCACATATATAGATATATTGTTTATTCATTTTACTGTCATGACGCCCAATCTCAGAAGATTTACATAAGTGAATTACAGGAAATAAAAACAGATTTTATATATATTATAAGCTCGGCACCTTATAGAGCAATTCAGCAGTGAATCTGCACTTACTCAGAAAAGGTTTTACTACATCAGACATGCCATTGCTAGACTTTTAAAATCTTTCATTAAATAATGGTATAGCACTGAATCTTCATCATCCTGGTATTTCATTATCCAGATGTTTTTTGATCTCTGGAGTGTTCTGTTAGGCAGTAACAATCTAAGCTGCCAAAACTTCCAATAGCATCTTTCAAAAGTATCCTTTCAAGAGCCCCCAAAAGTATCATTCACTATATGCTGTGCTTGTTGAAAAGATCTAGCTCCTGTAGCTGCCTCTTTTAGACTTTATTTATTTTTATTTTAACACAAAGTTCTTAATTTTTATCATTATCTATGTGGAATTAAGCACAACTACAATGGATATTTTGGCTTATTTGCTCCACAAGGAACTACAGAAACACTGAAATTAAATTCATAGAAAAGTGTTTGAAAGTGACATTAGCAGCTAGATTCTTCTATTAGATTTCAGATTTCCAACTTTTTTTTTTTTTTTTCACTTTTTTTTTTTTTTTTCTCTCGCAACTTATTTTTGGGACACCATTCCTAAGTTTACATTTAACCACACAGACCAGGCGTGCTTCACAGGCCATTGTCTACGTTGTGGCCATACCCAAACCCATGATGGGGCAAGATCCAAGTGCACAGCAACAGCCCTTCATCTTCCTACCGTGGATTCCTGTTTGAATTCTGGCAGAAGATGTGTCAAATACTTTCTAGTGTAAGCAAGAGGGTCAATGTGAAATTTCCCACATGATCTTTTTTTAGGAGGACTGCAGTCCTAACATGCAGAAGAGCTGGCTGTCAACAAGGTGAAGGAGGAAGAGAAAAACACTGAAGCCAGATTACTGCCTTGGTTCTTTGCTATAATTGTATACATTTCTGTAGCTAAACAGAAGAACAATGACTGGAAGAAGCAGGCTGCAAAATGATAGATACAGTCTTAGACACACTGCTGCTGTTTTGGAGGGGTCTAAATATCTCGTGCAGAAATTAGCAACAGCTTCTGATGGCCTTTGGGAAAAAGGCCCCCAAAAAGTACAGCACATGTGGCCATGTCTAAGAATGTTTTAATCCAGAAGGGAAAAGAAACAGCTCTATAGGAAAAGGACAGAGTGTCAACATCAGAGAAACACCACAAAAATATAAGATATTGTACTTAGACACAACAATCAAGAAAAGTAAAAATAAATTGAATTAAGAAACAATTGGCAAATTTTACAACAACAACATGAAGCACTTGCTGGCTTATTTTCCTTGAAAGGACAAAATAAAAAAAAGCAGCAGAATTAATAAATAAAAAGTATTGAAAAGATAGTGTACCTTCACACACTGGACAGCACTCTCCTTCTGGCACATAATACCTGTCACA
The DNA here is from genome assembly GCF_965140915.1 of Aythya marila. Taxonomy (NCBI): domain Eukaryota; kingdom Metazoa; phylum Chordata; class Aves; order Anseriformes; family Anatidae; genus Aythya; species Aythya marila. The sequence goes on along the minus strand of NC_139044.1, from coordinate 31,384,282 downwards.
GTGTAGCTCGCCACACTGGGCAGAGAAGCAAATAGAGACTCCACCTTGACACCGACAGAAACGACAAGCATCCATTCGAAACATGTCTCCATCGTAATATTCCATGCTGTTAAATATGCAAGTTGGCTTCACTTCTGAAAGAAGAAGAGAAAATAAGCAATGTCTTTTATGGATATTGATAAAGAAGAAAGTTAAATTCAGTTTGCTACCAACAAAACCAGAGAAGGAGAGAGATGATTTTTTCCTTAAAAAAAAAAAAAAAAAAAAAAAAAAAAAAGGCACACAGTATATTTTATTGTCTGTTTAAACAATGGAAAATATAAAATGACGGAGCATTAATGGAGCATTGGAACAGGCTGCCTAGGGAGGTTGAGGAGTCTTCTTCTCTGGAGATATTCAAGGCCTGTCTGTACGCCTACCTGGGCAGCCTGATCTGAGGAACCTTCTTTGGCAGGGGGGTTGGACCCGATGATCTTTTGAGGTCCCTTCCAACCCCTACAGTTCTGTGATTCTGTGAAAATGCTTTTCAAAATTATTTTCAAAGTTATTAGTTGTTTACAGTTAAAATTCTGAATTTTTAAAATTAAAATAATGAGGGAAAGTTAAGGCACTTGTTTTCTACATCGGTGCTAATTTTTTTTCATTCTAGATGAGCCAAAAGTTATTTCAGCACAGCTTTTTTCATATTTTAAAAAGCAAGTTTCTGATGTTTCTTAAGTGTAACTACCCTGTCTACAGGACTTTGGTACACACATGGATTAATTGCATTAGAACTGTCCAATACATAGTTATTATTATTATTTTTCTTTTATGATTATGTTCCAGATTTTGAAACTGATCATGGACACCTCACAAAGCCTCCTTAGTGCTCTTGGACTTTGCAGCTATCTGCACACATACAAACATTCCTACACCTTCATCACCCATTGCCATCAGAGCACGTTCGGTTCAACCAGCTATGGATGCACACACAATGTTGTACAGCTCCACAGCCTATCACTAAGTCACTGAATTGTGGTGACTCAAGACACTGTAGAACAACTATTCCACGTTAGTCATTAAGAAATCATTGTGTTACAGTTTCATCATTATATTATTCATTGAAGCCTCCTCGCTCTTTCCTACTATGGAATAACTACTAATTTTTTGGCCTACTCTGAAACTAGCCCAAGACACTTGAAAAACAGTACCTGAAGTAAATTAGTACCTATTAAACAGATGTATTTGTACAGAAGCTATAAATCTATCAGCTTCAAAAGCCAAAAGTTCCTAGAACAGGCAGTTACTTTTTTCAGCAACAAAATAAAAATTAAAAAAAAAAAATACAAAAACAAACACAATCAAACTGTTGATAAAAACATTAAATTTCATTACATCTGAACTAAACATAGCAAGGGAAAGAAAGGAAGAAAGATGTATAGTATATAAAGAATGATGAAGAGGAAAGATGGAAGTGATAAAAATAAGTCACACAGGAAGGTGAAAGTAGATACCTATGATTTTTATTATTTCCTGAGAAGTGCCAAATTTCTGTAGAGAACAAACCATCACTAAAAGCCTGAACAACAAATGTCAAAACCGTACTGAAAAATCCCTCTTCAATATGTTAATTTATAGTTTTACATACGAATATCCAAACCAGAGCATACTTAAAGCCATTCCACATTTCAAAAAAAAAAAAAAAAAAAAGCAGGCAATTAGGCAATTGCATATTATTAGGCAATTGTTGATTCCCATAGAATACACGGAAACCTTACATGTGTAATATCTAGCCACATAGGGCTCAAAATTATGCCCACTTTGAGTTCAGTTTTTTTTTTTGTTTGTTTGTTTTTTGTTTTGTTTTGTTTTTTTTTTTTTATTAGTACTCAAATCTCACATGGGATATGAAAAAATATTCCAAATTCTAAATTTGCAGAATCCCTTTGAATCCTCTTAATTCTGAGGGCTGCAGACTCTTCAGCTAAGTTGCTCTTGACATTACTATAGACTTTCTTTATAATTCTAAAGCGGTTCAGTTACTCTAGCATTTTTTCCTCACACACCTATGTTGAGCTCAAGTCTCAAGTCGTTTAATGATTGTAAAATGTTAGGGTTGAAATTTAAAAGTACCCTGAGCAATGTTTGATTTTATATGCCTGTTCTGCCTTTGAGGCATAATGTAGAAAGCAGTGTTAAAAAAAAAAAAAAAAAAAAAAAAAAAGAGTAAAAAGAGGAAATACCACTGTGTCCAGGAAAACAGCTATGACCTCATTAGAAAGCTATTCACATAAACAAACACTTGAGAAATATTTCAAGTTTATGTAGCTCAAGCTGCTAGTCTAAAAACCTTCTCAAAAAAGGAAAAAGTGCCAAGAACTCAAAAGGCATTTAATCCATTTACTCCTGACTTAACTCTTTTGATTGCAGCTTTCCAGATTTTTACTTCCCCCCTCCTCCAAAGAGTAGATCTGAATTCCTGCATAGTTAGGAAAGTAGAATTATCATTTTCCATTAATTAACATTAATTTTTAAAATGACCAAACAAGACCAAACAAGTAATCGTAAATCCTGAAAAGATACAATATATTTACTCCTATGACAAAAAATGCCATAGAATGTCACTACGTGTGTATTTTTACAAATGATACTTATGCTAGTATATACGCACACTTATTAAATGACTGAGCTACCCATATGCATCCAGCTATGAGACAAGGATTACCGTTGTTAGATCTGCACGGTCTAAGGACTCAGTCAAGCCAAAACAAGCACAGTAAGAACTCTAGCTTTAAATATTCATAAAGTAAAAGCTTAATAAAAGAGCTAGCATCTTGCTGTGTAATTTGTACCAACACATTTCTTTTAGCAAGATATACTGAATGATACTCTCAGTTCTCTCTTGCTTGTTTTTGCTCTAAACGGCACTACTTTTATTGCTTTACTGACCTACACATGGCAGCCACGAAGGAGAGAAAGAATATAAAGCCATCATTAAACAAATGCATCTTTTCCTGAAAGGCTAGCAACCACGAATTCATTATTCTATTAATAAAGAAAATGCTGCAGGTAGAATTCTTCAAGTACCAAAGTTTCCCCACGTGACAAAGTGATTGCAATCATATTGCACAACACCAAGACCAAGCAGTTAAAGCTGCCCGAAAAGCCAAGTCCCTCTTCTGATGCCAGCTAATACAATGACAGAGTAGGCATGAGACAGCCAGCCAGGCCATGGATTCGTGAACACAACCTCAGTGTTTGCCAGCTATCACATAACCCATGGCAGAAGACTGACCCTGAACAAGCATGGGTCAACCTGTGACAGGAGCTAGAGCAGAGCGGATGTGACCCAGCATGATGAAGAGTTCATGCTGCCTTTTTGCTGGTTGTGATAGGACAGATGATACCAGATCTCTGCTCTGATGTAAAGTTAAACATGACTAAGACAGCATACTTGATTTGGCATTGAAATTCCTGTCCCAGAGTTAAATCAGGAAGAATTCTGGCACAAATTTAGCTCTAGAGATTGCCTCAGTTAGCCACAGCTGTTTTGTTCAGGAGCAAGAGCCCTGAAATCAGACTTGCACTGAGCCATGCAGCCTCACGCTACACAGACACAAACAGTGCTCATTTCTGAAGACTTTTATCTCCAAACTGAACTGCAGACAGAAACAAGTTGTTTGATCAGATCAGTGTTCTATGGCATTTTACCTTTTACTTTTAAATTTAATAACGTTCCATAGGCTGAACTAATCCAAAATAAAACTTCTGTTATTGAGACTTGTGTAGCTTTCTGGTACTGGTAATTTTGACTACAATCAGAGGGCAGCTCAGAATCATGTGCGAATTTTGCAACCCACTCTTTGCTAGACAGTAGCTCTGCACACAGTGAGTGCATGAGATTCTCAGGCATCAGCTGTCTCTAGGCAAGTTCAGGCATTTTCTTCTGTAGGGGCAGAAATTCCAGCCTGTCCGAAGCGGAAGAGAGATTCAAAACAATCTTCTGTTGTTTGAAGGATGAGAAGGTTTGTGATTCCAGCACTTTGGACATTTCTTTAGTACACAGAAGGATTTGTACCAGACTCCTGAAGGGAACTGGTGCAAGTGCTGTGAACTTTCCATTAAATGAAAGGGAAGGAAACTGACAAACTTTATTCCTGTCAGTATAAACAAAATACAGAGAAGCTTTCAGTTTTTCAAAAGCTGTGCTGATAAGGAGCTTAGAAAAGAAAAGGATACAGTTCATTTGAATTTGCCCATAACAATGTTAAAGGACAACACATTGTACGCTTTTGTTTGCCTGCAAATATATTTAAACAAGTTAGGTGGAAAAAATATTTGGCTTCTTACTCTTCGGACTGTATTACTTTGTTCAATAAACTTCCCATTAAACACAACTGCAGGACCACTCTGGAAGTCCTTTGGTCCTGCATATAGGAACAGTGATTAGGACTAAAACAAATCTGTAACTATTATTATAAGTCAGTGCAATTATTTATACATGATTTTATGTGATTATATATATACAATTGCACAGTTTGAAGGAAAGAAACACTATTTTGTGGCACCTGTGGTCTGTAAAAGATATTAAAAACCATAGGAAACTGATGTATAGTAATCACAGACAAACAGATTTACATAGTGAGGTATCTAGTAGAGAAAGTCCATAGCATCACATTAGAAACCACTTCTGTGTTCAGATTCCACAAGTTACACACAGTGGCTATATTCAGCAAGATTTGTTTTCTCTGTCTACCTCACCAGCCTATCCCAACCCATTAATCTTTAGACAACTTCAGAGGAAAGACAGTTATGCAGGTTGATACCGCTGTCTTTTTATCATTATTTAAAACACAGTAGACAAGACCTTAAGGTATAACCCTGAGAGACAGAAGGCTTATTTCCAAGTCACCACATAGGGTGGAGGTGAAATCATGGAAAATAGCATGGAAAGATATCCCAACAGAAGCAGCTCTACCTAAAACATGCCCAGCTTAATATTTTCTTTAAAAACATCAGTAATGGAGGAACTGCAACCAACTAAACAATTCTACAGTTCAAATACTGTAACTAAACTCAAATTACATCATGGGTAATTCAGGTTAGACAGAAACAGGAAACAAAAGGGAGCGTCCTAGGTTTTATTACTTTTCCCATCTGTAGGGTATATGTGGGTATATGTAATACAGTTTATTACCTTCCTCTAACCTGCAAATTTGTTGCTAAGAGGACCAATTCTGGGTGTCCCTGCCACCATCTTCTCCTGCAGACTAAATACACTCATTCCTGTCAGATTTTATTTTTCTTGATAAGTTCATGCCATTAAATGTCTCATTGTTTCTGTGACTTTCCTCTATGCTATCCCCCTTTTGCCCATACAACCTTCTAGAAAAGGAACTTTTTAACACTCAGCATTAAGTTACAGCCCTAGCACAGAAAACCACCTGGATGGCCAAAGGAGGAGCTGGGGCCACCAAACACTGTGGCTGTGCTCTAAACACCCTGCTACGGTGCGAGATTTTCTAGATAAAATGCCAAGAAATTCCTGGAAGCAAGCCATGTTCTTTGTAAGGGAGGAATACATTTAAATCCCAGTAGTCTCCGTCAATCTATCACAGAGAAAATACATGCTGTGATCAGTTTAGCCCTAGGCATGTTAATAGGACACAAACATCTGCAAAAATCTCAGCACCATTAAAAGTACTGGCATAGCTCATCATTCATCACAAGTCCATCTGTGTGATATGCCTCCAGTGTATGAGAAAAGCTTAATATTTCAGGAAAAAAGACCTAAATATGTTAGCACAAGGCCCTGATTTGGCATTATTGCTAAATGATGATGCTCAGCAGTAGGATTCTAGCACAGGTCTAACCATCTCCTCCTGTCTTAAAAAAAAAAAATTAAAAAATTAATTCTAACCTTGTCCTCTAAAGTGTTGGTGACTTTGTTGAGGTTTAAGTGTGTACTGAGAGTCAGAACATAACTGGAGACATTAGCTTACCAATAGAATTCCCTTTGGCAAAAACAAACAAACAAAAAATATGACTTCACCAAAATAAATACTAGAAGTTACTTTACTGTAGTTTTAAAACCATACCAAACTGCACCATCTAGCATTTAATATTCTTTGTACATGACATACCATCAGTTCCACAGAATATAAGTAGTATCTTGGTTTTCATTAATAAATGAAGTAAGTTAGACTTGGTATTTGACTGGCCTCCAGTTTTCTTCACCTTCTTTTTTCCTTCAATTTTAAATGTAACTGGTAATGGCACATATTGTTTCAGACACTTTTCCCAATTTGGCTACAGCGAGTATAATCCAGGTTCAGAGGATCTAAAACATTTGACATAGCTTGGTAGACTAGCCTGCTTTTTCAGTATACTAGACCAAATTCTCACATGACCGTGGCTGGTGATTAACCTTGATTTGCAAATACTGCTAAAATGTTCTGAGTCAAAACAAGCAAACGTGAAAAAACAATAACCCGCCCCACAAACACTAATTCTTCATTTCTTTTTGGAATGATGTTATCTTCTTTTTATATCAATCTTCCATTTATTATTTACTTCTCCATTTGTTTTCTTTTGCTCCTTGAAAGCAATGTTTTGTGTCTTGATTTTTCTTACAGATTATCAATTCTATGCTACCTGTACTCCCATTTTAGCAAGGTTTGTATTCAACTACTGTTTTTGAAGAAAAGCACAATTCTCATTAATACCATTTTTTCATTCTTTGCTTTACATACAAACCTTCCAACTCTTTGACAGCTTAACCAAATAAAAACCTGAACTTCAAGAGAGCAACTTGATTATCTCTCCTGCTCTACAAAAACAAACAAACAAACAAACAAACTGCACCATTTCACAGTTATGTTCTATCTTTGCATTCTCACGTAATCCCCTCTAGTCCCACTGGTATCGAGTCTAGAACAGTCCTTCTCGATTTGATGTCAAAAATATCCTGAACATATCCCAGTAACTAGCTGGACAATCTCCATGGTTTTTATTTTAAAGTAGGTCTCTATTTAAAGTAAAAACAAAAAACAAAAAACAAAAAACAAAAAACCAGCTCCTATGTTTTTAGATGCCTAGAAAGAAATATGCAGCAATGTTTAATTAGGCTCAGGATTATATTTAGTTCTTTGCTCTAGGACAGACTCTTGCCCTGGTCGAATCCTTATTTCTTAAGAGTAAAAGGCAAATAATATTTTTCTTTGTCACGTAAGTTTTGTAAAGATTAGTGCAATGAATAATGAATGGGATCCTGACAACTGATGCCTGTGGGGTGTTCCACTTGGACTCTAGTCCTTCCTCTATAGTGGAGATTTTCCTTGCTGACACAGTATTCCCCATGTAAGATTCCTTTTAGTATTCATAGATGCTCCCTTTAGAAATAGGTGATTCATATTTCCCTTTAGAAATGACGGCATCACCTTTAACCTTTTCCACACTGTGAGCTTAATAACAGAATAACAACTGCTGTGAGGAGTAATTGCATCAACAGGTGACAAGAAGTGCAATTAGAGAGGGATTTAATTTCTCCTGCAACACAGTATCAGTACCATACAGACTCAAGAAAGCCAAGAGGTTAAGAGAAAAGAAAAATGGCTTATGTCACTGGTATTTTCTCAAATGTGAAAAAAAAATAAAGAAGTGGCTATGGAACAGAGGTTGTGTGTCACATCAGGTGAGCGAGCATGATGATTTAGGAGCTCACTTCCATAACACCATATGATCAAGGGTATAGCCTGAAACAGCAGTATACATGTAGAAATGGTCACAGTTTCAAGTCCCAGTGGAAGTTGTCATCCTTTTTTCCCCATATCAATGCCTGTTACTGTTGGGCATGCACAAGGTACTCCCACTCTCAATGTACAGGGCAATGGAAGTCCGGAGCTCACCTCCTGGGGCAATGGAGCAGCAGTGGCTCCACAGCCACTCCTGGCAAGGTCAGATGCTGAAATCATTGCTCCTACATGGCTGTGGCAGAAAGCAGTCACCTTGGACCAGTTGGATGCAGTGACTACCAGGACCACTCTCACACATGCAATTTGTTGTCTTTCATAAGATCAACCGAGACCCTTTTAAACTAGCTGCTGCATTCAAGGAAACTTACACAAAAGTGGAAGCCCTGACTGACAGAAGAAAGCAGCTGCAGGATGCTCTAGCAATATGCTCTCAAATTTCTAAGGCACAGCTCAGTCACTATGTGCTTTAGCACAACCTACATTCAAGAGGCCCATGCGTCAATAGCTAATTAGAGAACAGGCAGTTTGGATGCTCTCTTGTTTCCAAACATTTCCACTCTCGCTGCACATGCAGCTTTCAATCTCTTTAGACTCATTTGTTGATGCTTGTAATTGAATGCCGAATCATTTTTTTTTCCTTACAACCTCTCCCATGAGAAAAAGCAGCACACCACGATTAGCAGACAAAAATAAATGAGTAATAAATGTTGAGTGGATCAGGAGAAACCTTGAATTCATTTCAATATAATGCAGGCTTTGAGGAAAGGCTGCATCTTGGGAATCTCTTCCTCAGTTTTCCCCCATATTTGTAAAATATCCTATCCAGGATCCTCTAGAAGGAAAGCAGATTCCAATACCCATGCATTAATTGTAATGGTGCATTACTGTAACCCACAGCAGTGTTTTAAAAAGCATAAAATTATGTCTCCAGCTAGTATATCAGCTTAATGTAAAATATTCTGTTTTCTGCATATATTCATAATGCTTAGAATCTAACACAGAATTACTAAGAAGCATCCTCTTTCTGTAGTGTATTTTTTGCTTATCACCAATGAGAAAGTTTTCTAAGCATTTTCTAAATGCTGAACAGCCAGTAGGTAAAACTTATCTCAATAACAAACTCCAGTTCCAATAAATTGAAACATTAGAACTGTTTCCAAGCAGGAGTAAGCATTATTTTGGTGATAAATAATATATACACAATTTTGTGACAAACTACAAGAAACAGAAGATTACACAGGATGGGGAGCACAAGGACATACACAATATAAACTGGAAGCAAGAAAACAATGATGAGCGTATTGATTGACTGCTGTTCTTATAATGAGGAATAGGGTCATAGGCCAACACTTCCAGGTTGCCCAAAGCCCCATCCAACTTGACCTTGAACACTTCCAGGGATGAGGCATCCACAGCTTCTCTGGGCAACCTGTGCCAGTGCCTCACCACCCTCATAGTGAAGGATTTCTTCCTAATATCCAATCTAAACCTACCTTCTTTTAGTTTTAAGTTAAAGTAAAGATGTCCTATTAACAACACTCCCTGACAAAGAGTCTCTCCCCAACTTTCCTGTAGGCCCCGTTTAGGTACTGGATGGCCTAAGGTCTCCCCAGAGCCTTCTCTTTTTCCAGGCTGAATAACCTCTGGTTTTGTCTGTATTTGTGTTTGGGATTGCCTCAGTGCAGGTGCAGGGCCTTGCTGAACCTCATGAGGTTTGCACAGGCCCAACCTCTCAAGACTGTCCAGGTCCCTCTGGGTGGCATCCCTTCCCTCCATTGTGTTGCCCATGACACACACACAGCTCTGTGTCATCAGTAAATAACAGCTCCAAGATCTACAAAGAATGACTGCTGCTGAGGTTTCTGTCACCACCAAACAACATGCTTTTCTAAGACAAACTGACCTACCGTTAGTTTGAGACAGACTGGTTACAAGGAGAACCACGCAGAACCTACAAATCTTTCACGGAGCTTCCAAAGAAGTTTTATATTAAATTCAGGAAAAAAATGTTTGTGAAACAAAGACTGATCTATCCACCAAATGCTAACAACAAAGACAACCTACTGCTAATGGGGTCTCTATGCTACATGTGTTTTGCTGCCCTTACACAAGATCTACCCCCTCAATACCAGCCAGCTGCTCTGCAACAGCAGGCTCTTCTCTACCCTTTCCAGGCTGCCTTCCCAACCTCTCTCTGCCATACCACCCCATTCACACACACTTGTAGTAAGTGGTACAGAAGGCTGGCCTGCTTCAACGCAGCACATCATTAGGCTTACTTAAAAACACAATGTAGTTACCCTACAATACACAAACTGGATTTTTTTTTTTATTATATATATATATATTTTATTCCCCCCACCTCCCTAATTCTATCATTAAATAGATACTATAACAGCAGGAAAACTATATGAATGTCACTGCACATGTCCTATTTTATTAAACCCTCTTGCCTGTTTACAGAGGTCTTCAAACCCAAGAATTAATTGAATTAGTTGGTAACACTGATTATTTAATGTATACCTATAAATCTATAAATCCATTAACTTGGATTTGATTAAAATGCGCTCTTTAAAAAGGCAGCAAAACTTAATTGGAAAGGATGAAGATAAGGAATTCAGTATCTCCCTGAGTTTGTGCCAACAGCTAGCCACCCTCACCGCTGAGAACAGTCTGTCCTAGATCTTACTGATTTGGCTCTCATTACATTGTTTAAAAAAAAAAAAAAAAAAAAAAAAAAAAAAAAAAAAAGCCATCAAAGTGAAGAAATTGATTTAAGCCTATCATTGTAAAGTATTTTCTCCATGTTGTATTAACAGTACACCTCTTCTGCACTTGTTTGCATTTCAAGACCCTTCTGAAAGCCATGAATCAGATTTTAACATTTAAATGTCAGTCTCATGAACAAAATTCCTGCCTCCTTTTCTTTTTAAACTAAGAAAAGTAAGGGTAGGGATATACATATAAAAATATATTTATCTTTATATAGAAATACATTAATAATGTTATTATTATGTATTATTTAATATTATATTATATATTTATAACATATAAAAATGAACCTGACCACTCTAAAATGCACTTGCAAATCCCCAAACTATAAAGCAGTGCAAATTAAGTTTTATGACCATTTTGTCTTTTTCACCAAGCATCTGCCACACAGCTCAAATGTGGCACAGAGAACTCTCCTAAGCAGGAGTTTTAGAGTTGTTCTCATCTTGTTGACATATATATATGTCAACAATATATATATATATGAACATATATATATATATATAAAGGTGAAAAAAAATGAAGGTTTAATATATATATATATATATATATATATTTAAACCTTCAGGCCTACAACTATCCTCTTTCCATAAAAAAGCATCATCGATAACTGCACATTGAAGATTCTCAGATCTAAATATACTTAAAGCACTCTCAGGTCACATCATACAGCGTTATTTTTAAAGATCTGATTGTAACACTAGGAACCATAAAGAAAAATACCCCTTAAAAACAAACAAACATATTTAACTGACCAGGTTTCTCAGAAAAAAACAAAAAAACAAAAAAAACACAAACAAACATACAAAAAAAGAGGATTTTTTTTTTAATAGTTTTCATACTTTCCCATAATATTTTAACACTGATGATTTAAGGACATAAACAAGACAAAAGATTATCCTTTTCTACAAACTCTGGTTTCCTTCTGTTTCACCTTTCTGCTTCCTTCTCCTCTTTGGCATCAGCTTTTTTTTTTTTTTTTTTTTTTTTCTCCTTTCAATTTACACTGTCCTCATAGGCTAATCAAGCCTATGAGTCCTTGGAGTGAGCTACAGGAAGGAGAAAGGCAGTGATACACAGGGCAAGTGTGCCAGGACAGTATAAATGAGTTTAATCAATTTCTCCTCAGAAATAGGGTATGGTAATGATCAAGGACAAAGAAAAGTGGGCAACCGAAACAGCTCCATCTAACACCTGATAACGAGGTATCCTGCAAGAACTGTGACAGCTGTACCCCAAATAACTTGCTACCTGAAGAGAAACAGCAATGCTAGCAAGGCAGTTGGTACCTCAGAGACTGTTTAATGCCGGTAAAGACATCAGAAACTGGCTTAGCATTGCTCAGAATACCAAGTGCTACCTTGCAGTGTGCCACACAGTAAATCAAGTGCTAAAAACCTCAGAAATTAAAATGTTTTTAATAGAATGCCAAGAAAATGGAACAAAGGAAAATTAGTATTATTTTAGTATGACAGACAATATATAAACAAGCAAATTAGGTAAATTGCATTTATTTCTATAGTATCTACAGTCCTAACCCAAGCTGATTAAAAATTAGTCTGGAAGCTAAAGAATTTGTGATTCTTTCTGATGTAAATTATTTTATTCGTATGGAAAACATTTATTTTTATATATATAATGTTGCTTACAACTACACGAACAAGGTAGGTATTGTATGTGCTAAGTATTATTTTAAAACTAGTACTTAAGTGTTTATAATAAAACTACATGCAAATATTACTTTCTCCTGGAGAACTAATACGAATGTTTTTGTGCATATGCAGCGAAGAATGCAAAAATAAAAGTTTCAAGCATATGATACATGCATTACTCAACAATATTAAATATTACTTAATAAATATTAATTAGTAAATACTGAACCAGCATGTAATTTCTTATGCTCAGAAATTATCTGAGCATGCAACATTTCAGAATGGTTTTTCTCCTTCCACTGATCAATAGCAAAATACCTAAGTCTTTACCCAACTCATCACATACACCACGGAGCCATCCTGAGATACAGTCATTTGCATGACAAATTAACTAAAAAAATATATATTTTTCTAAAAATTTACATCTGTAAGCATAAAAAAAGAATCTGTCTATTCCTACACTTATTTACAATTTCAAAAAGTTTTACATCTAAAAATTATTTTGCAAGTGCCTTTTTTTTTTTCTTTTAGGCAAGCCCAACTGTCTAAATAGTATGCACACGTTTACAGTTCTGCAAAAAGCACTTCCAGTGTTTAGCAAATAAATAAATAAATAAATAAAAATGTCACTTCTAAAAGAACTCCAGTGTTTGCTACTGGCAAAAGAGCACTTGGAAAACAAGCAGAAAGGGAGACTTTCACTAAATTTCAAATTCCCTGAGGTTATAGGGAAAAATGCTTTAGAAATTAAAGGAACATGACGACTTACAAATGATACATTTTCCCACTTAAATATCTTCAATAAAACTTCAAATTCCTTCTTACTGAATGAACTTCAAGGAAATTATCTCTCTCTTATATCTTGACAACATAATAAAAATAACCAAATACCCAGCATCTCCCACAGACATAAAATCCTCCTCTCCAGGTACAAGAGAAAACTTCACGTACCATTGACACATTCAAAGACATCACAGCACTTGCCAGGTGTTCCATCTCCACGTGAGACTATTTGGGGAACGGAGCCTGCCTCGCACATGGGGAAACCACATAAACCAGAGAGACACTCGCATCTGAAACCAAAGAAAAGTAAGGAAAAACCCATAAGTAAATGAAGCCACACATAAAGGAAAAGAATAAGCAAATGGAAAACGGAAAGCTATAGCATAAGTTCCAATATTTATATTTTAGAATCATCTCTTTTCAATCTAATGACCAAGATCATTTATCAACCTAATTTTTTATTTTTATTTTTTAAATAATTATTTTAATCATTGGAACTCTGCTGGGTCAAGCAAAAAAAGGTTGTATTATACTACTTCAATACTCCAGTAGCACAGGTAAAAATTCAGGAAAATATTGTTTCAAGATTGTTTGAAAATAATGATATTCTTCAGATTTGTAAAAGCAGGCTTCTCCTCCTTCATTTATTCCATGAATAATCAAACCTGATGAAATACTAATAGCAGTAACTACACCTATTCAGAAGAAATAGCATCCTCACATTAGGAAACTGTATTATGCCCACTTTTACATACGGAATAATTAAAGACATCCTGCAGAATCATTACATTTAAGCCAAATGAAAATAACTGCAGGTGTCTTCTCCATGCAAGTAAAATTTAGTTATTTAAGAAAATAGCCTAAAGAATTAGAAGACAAAATGTAGATAAACAGCAGTTGCATTTATTTCCAGATTCTTTGCTTTATGATTACCATAATTGTTTAGAAGTCAAACACTTTAAATTTTCAATGAGTTTACATTTAACACAGTCCTTGCCCCAAACATTGGGCATACTAATGGAATAAAACAGCAATGTTTCCATAAAAATGAACACAGTGAACAAAAAGAAATATTCAAATATCATAGCCAAGAATATCATGGTATAGCACTTAAATTTTCAATTGAAGTTGACAGGATTTTTATTTAAAAAAAAAAGTAGGTTAATTTAGCTTCCTACAAATACATACAAACTTCAAAAGGAAACAAAAAAACTGAGCAGATCTTTTAATTACAAGTTAAAGAAATGAAAATAAGAACTCTAGCTGTTAATAACTACTGCAAATATATTTACACGTTCCAAGACAACCCCCAAATTAAACCATCCATAAGAAACACCATCAGTAATTATTGGGCTGTCTTATTCTTTTTTTTTAAAAAAGTAAGAAGATTGATTCTCCTCTACTTTGACTGTTTTGCAAATTGCCCAACAGCCATTGAATCTTAGACCACGGCTCAATGAATGACAAAGGTTCTCTCAACGAAGGCTCTCCCTTTAAGTCTCATCAGCATTGGAAAAATGTAAAATTCTACATTGAAAAGTATTACTTAAAAGGAAATTTGCATGGAGTACAAGTAATCTCAGAGGACCTTTAACATACTATCATAAAAGTATTTTTAAAATATTTTATTAGAGCACTATGTTTTAGAAAGGCAAAAATAGCTTTATACCTTTATATACCTATAGCTTTTATACCTATATACCTATATCTCTTATACCTATCATACCTTTACTTTTGACATTTTTCCCCAGAACTTATTTGTAAATTTAAAAAAAAAAAGTGGGAAACTTTTATTTTCTGTATGTCTTTGTCTTTGTCTTCGGAGATGTAGAGGGAAAAAAAAAAAAAAAAAAAAAAAAAAAAGAAGCAACATTGCTTCTGCTGTATGGGATCAAAAAAAAAACAAAGGATTTGTGACAGTGGCTTCCCTTTAAGATAACTCAGTCCCTCCTCTCCTCCAGCATGACAATGAAGGTTTAGGGTTGGGATGGTACAAAGCACAAATGAAGAAAAAGATGTGGGATGCACACCTGTCAGAAATGTTTCTTCAAATAAAATTACAAGAAAACATTTATCCCTCCTTTGTTTTCCCTTTTCCTTATCCTACAAAACCCAGCAGATATTAGTGGAAAATATTTTCAAGAGTACCAGCAGAGGAAGGCTGGCACCCTTCCTCTTGGTGCCCTTCCTCTATGGCACCCTTTGGCCAAAAGAAAGGAAAAAGCCAAGAGTACGCTAAGACATGCAAGTAATCTTACAGAAATCCATACTATCTAACCTTTTTCTGCCCCAGTAAGAAGAATATAGTTATTGAGGAAAAACAAAACAAAACAACAACAACAAAAAAAAACACCCCTCTGCACCAACAAAACAAAACAAACAAACAACAACAACAACAAACAACAAACAAAGCAAAAGAAGCAAAAAACTCAGAAATCAGCCAATTAGCACTGTCAGGCTCAAGAAATTGGTATCTTAACCCATCCAACAGTCATTGCTTTGGAAGCTGCTTTTCACTTCCAACAATAAAACCCTGAAATAAGTGCCTACATATTCCTGATGAAGAAAAAAGTGTTTTAAAATACATATAACAAAACATGTACAGACAAAATCAAAGTAATTTTATAAACCTTGATAAAAAAAAATAGGTTGCACTTCAACCACCCTATGTTGAATACACAAATAACCACTGGGAAAATACACAGATCAAACTTCATATAAGTCCACGCTTTTTTTTTTTTTTTTTTTTTTTTTTTCCCCACAGAGAAAATGGCATACATCTTGTGAGCTGAAAGTACCGCTCAGTCATATCACCTTCACAATAACCTTTTCCAGACATGACTGTGTCCTCTCTATTGCTTGCCTCACAAACTATCATGAATGACTTTTGTTCCAGGATAATAGAAATGGTTAGATTATTAACTTATATCATTTTTGTTCTCAGTCAACTGCTTTTAAAAATTATCAGCCAAAAGTAAACCCATAAAACTGACTAACTTATGATTGACAATCTTCTAAAACATGTGCTGAAAAAGAAGTTTAGAAGATTGTTGGGAGCCAATGTTTCTTTTTTGCAGAAACAAATCCCTTCCAATCAGAATAATCAAAACTTAGCATACTAATTCAGAAACAGCAAAACAAAACAAATATAACAGTGTAAGCAAAATGAAACCCCACCCTCCAAAGTTTTAATAAATTGACTTCCCATTTGGATTAAAAAAAAAAAAAAAAGTCCCTGCATGGGAGAATGTCAAAGCAGATGGACTTAAATAGTTTGCATTCTTTTCAGCCAGTTCTGCTAGGAAAATCTTTGACCATCTTCCAGGCTATTAGCATGGAAAACATTGTTTTGGAGACAGAAGTCTTTCAGTAAGAAACCCAAGGAATTCTGGTAGCTGAGCACAGCTGTAGCACTGCCAGAACAACAGCATCTGGAAATTCTGAATAAGTGATCCAGTTCTTAATAAGAGAGCAAAATCAGCTTTATAGTACTAGATTATTTCTGAAGTGCTTTTTGGAGAAGAGGGACGGAAGAGAAGTTGTATTCCAGCTTTGTGCATCATCACAGGCAGCTATCCATGTGCAGGGTGTATCTTAGCCTTGCTACTGAGCATTATGTTTGGAGAAAGGTTAGTAGGCTGGATTTGTTGTAAGTCTGTTGATAGTAACCATGCCCCCTCCCTAAATAATTTCTGTAAGATTCAGCAGTTCACAATGTTGCCTCTGAGCTGCTCTTTCTGTAACCATAACTTGTCTAGGGAAAGCATGCACAGCTTAAGTTACTATAAGAAAAGCTTCCAGGAGAGAAGGCAAATTTACATGTTGCCTAGTTTCTTTACAAAGGCTACATCTACACTACTGTAACATGAAATAGCACAGGTACATAGACAAACTGCAAGATTAAAGAGAGGTCAGTATTTGAGGTACTAAGAATCACTCAGTATCTCCCCCTCACATACCTTATTAGCAAAGACTGTAAAGCAAACTCATACATCAGAATACCAGCAAATACCCTAAAAGAAGTAAAGTCAGGACAGAGGAACATGTCCTTTTAGCAAGTAAGGAGGACAGTCCTGTAAGAGAATACAAAGCATCTTTATAAGGGCCCAGAAAGAAAAAGAAAGAGAATCAAAAAGTCATCCAAGAGATGCCACAGAGCACAACCTGAAAAGGTGGCAGGAGAGCCAGGAAGAAAGCAAGATGCCTAGCTAAGAAGTCAACTTTACCAAAGTTTGACAGAATTTTTGAAAAAACGGACTGAAACTGTCAGGCAAAAAGAAACTGTGTCCAGTTCTTCAGGTTAAAAAACAAAAATAAATAAATCCTAGAAATTTCAAAAACAGCAAGAAGAGCTTCAGTATATAAAGGACCAGATGCAAAACTACTCTCAAAATCCAGCTGTGTCCATTAACCAATGCTTTACAGACTGAGAAACATAACAGCTTCAATAATACAAATGACCAAATGTTCCATTTGAATTTCCTGCAGTTTTTAAATTCTTCAAAGCAGAAATAATTTTATCACTTGTTTTTTGTTTTCATTTCTGACATAATTTTTCATTTTTTTCATTTATATCACCAAAAATGTAAAAATTAAAAGGATGAAGAAAAAAATAATCAAACAGAGCACTTCTAAATGACAATTTTTATTTAAAATCTAATTAATCTTGGTTCATTTACTTCTGTTATTGAATAGATGAAAAGAGAGAAGGGCTTAGTAGCCTCAGAAAAGCTGTTTTGATGGTTAAATCAAAATGGTTCTCCAGGCCCAAGGCATAATGGCTATGAAAATAAGAACAGGCACTCTAGAAAAAAAAACTTAGTACCAGTGTATGGGAAGGTTGGAGTGGGGGTTAGGTGGGGAGAGGGATATTTATTTTAAGGATCAAAACAAAATCAAGTCTGAAGCACTGAGACTGGAGAAATGCATTCCTGAAACATACGTCACATTCCTTTGCAGGTCTTATCACAGTCCTCTGTTTTTGGTCCTCGCAGGAATCTAATACAAGTTACATTACTTTTAGTAGCACTTGTGTTAGCTAAATGTAAGAGAGAAAACTCCCACGGATCTGTCAATAATACTAACAACTGAAAGATACTCTAAGAGAGGGAATATTCAGAAGAGAACATTCAGCATTATCAAAGGTTGGTGAAATGGTGGCAAGGAAAAAGATTAAATGCAAGAAAGATCCTCCCTACCATCAAGCATATGGTATAAGAAATGATGTTATAGCAAAATGAAATATTAACATGACAATCTCATGAAATCAACAAAGGATTCTGTCCATATTACCTGCACCTGAAGCCACAATGCCATTTAAGTAAGCAGTATGTTGAGTTTTAAGCTGGAGAAGTTACAGCTTAAGGAATCAACCAAATGCTAGCTTTAGAAAATGTTAACTCTAGTCCTAGACAAATGCATCACTGCAGACAAAGCCATTTGGACACCTCCATCCAATGTGTTCAGATAGATTTTTTTTTTTTTTTTTTAAATCTTCAGACATACAATTGGAGAGTTTTAGCCCACAAGTTCAGGGTCACTGCTTTATACATTTTGCATTTTCAGTTTTGAATATATGAATAAGTAATTAAAATATTCCTTCTTCTTGGATAGCTTTTAGTATTTTATTTTGGAGATCAATAATTAACCCGCAGAAGGAGATGACAGATGAACTGTGGAAGGTGAATATAAGAAGTATTATTTGACCATTTCCAAATGCTCAAAAATATTTCATTGCTTGTATATCAACTAAATGTCTCATATGGAAGTGCTTCCTATTCTAAGTCTCCAGGGGGGCTACTTACCTAGAAATCATACCTAGTATGCTCCCAAGTAAGAATTCTCTTCCAAAATTCTAGATATATGCATAGATACGAGTGTTATTACAAACATATACCCAATAAAATAGTGCATTTTTCCATTAGTATAGTGTATAGATATATATAGAATTATATTTATTTATAGGAAACATTTAGATATTACAAAAGCTGATTATCTAGCTTTTAATTAAATATACTGCAAAAAAAAAAAAAAAAAAAAAAGGAACAGATTTCACGCATATTTTCTGTATTATTACTGTTAGGAACTAGGAAATGAGCTAAGGAGGGGAAGAGTTGTAAAATCATCATTCACATCAAGTAGATTATAATCTTTCCAGGGTTTACTAGAATGCAAACAGTTCATTTGACCAGATGACTTTATTTCATCATTTGACTAACATTAAATTGTCTGTTTTCCAGACAAATGAGAAGGGAAAAGAGAACGGTCACAAAAACGTCGTATCGTGAAACAAACAGACACACAACCACTGGCCAAGTACACTGATATATGTATAGACCTTTTAGAATTCATCAGTACATGAATAAAACAACATAAGCCAGTCCAACCCTGCATTTTTCTCGTATTTTACCATAACAGATTATATTTTTATCTTAGATTTTTTTTTTTTTAACCACAAGATTACTGTTTCAGTCACCGTTTTCTTAGGTTTATCAGCCTCACCTTTCATAATATCATAACATTTCAAACCCAACGATTGAGTATACCTAAAAATTGTTTCCATCTTCCACTTAAAAAAGATACAAATTATGAGGGTCTGGAACTGGATCAATTCACAGAAAGGACATTTGTATCAACTCCAAGCATTTATTGCTTTACCAAATTAATAATGTTTTGTTATGGTACAGTGCTCTTTCTGTAACATATTAGGAAATATAATTCCAAACCCTCCTGGCCACTTCTTTTTCTCATTTAAATAGAGTTAAATAAATAAATAAATAAATAATATTCCTTGGTATGTTGCTGTCCTGAGATGATTTCTCCTCTTTGCTCTATGCTGCTTAGCAGAATAACTTTGAAAAATCATTCTCATATTTAAGTCAAAAAGGAACAAAAATCACTCAAATATCTCTCAATTCTTTGTCAAGCTGAAATACAAATGAACACCTGTAACAAGGCAGGCTGAAGAGTCATCTAGCACAAATTCCTGCCTCAAAATATTTGAGCTCACTGGCTTGTACTAAGTAAAGAAAAAAGGTTTGGAAAAAGGAGTGGCAAGTACCACTACAACCATTTTTCCAGGACATCAATAAACTGCTTCATCAACATAGCATGAAACATAGCTCTGGGTTCCTTCTGAGAAGATCCGTGAGGGGCTGAAACAGTTCCAGCAGAACACATCCCAGAATACACTAGAATGACAGTTGTGATCTTTACAGACATGGTCTATGCTCTCAAATATCAGGATCTTGGTAAGTAAGTTAGTAATTTATTTCCTTCTCCCATAGACAGTGGTCTATTCAAGATACCCAGGAAAGAATATGTCTCCCTAAAACCAAGTAATATCTTGCTGACTCAAGATAAGCAAACAACCTCCACACCCTCAAAACAGGCAAACAAACAAAAAACAGAAACCAAAACACATATTATTTTTGAATTTATCTGATGATAATTTGAGGTCCCCCCTTTCTTCTTTGAAATAAAAAAATAAATAAATTATTCCACATTTAGCTTCTCCATGTCCTTTACAGTAACTTTTTCATATCCCTGAATGCAGCTCTGTACAAGTTTAGGAAGGATACATCAACTAAGACTCTATTTGGCAACTGTTCCATGCAGTGATCATGCCTACTGCCATTCTCTCCACTAACTTCACTGTAAGTTTTCATGTAAGATGGGCCAGAAAGCTAACTGTTCAGAAGGGGCAAAAGTAACCTTGGTAAACGTGGTAGTTTATCTTCCAAATGTATTCCATTAGGAACTTCATTTAAAATCTAGTCCAGAATATTGCTCCAGAATCCCAGCATTTCTGAAACCAAACTTCTCCATTCAATTAATCAGATCTTATTCATGTAGCAGGAGCCACGCATGCAAGAAACGTAACCTTGTTCTAGTAATAAGTTTCTCGAAATTCCACAATTAAAATTTCAAGAAAGAGTAGTTATTTTAAAATGGTTCAGAAATCTTCAGTTTTGCTTCTCAAAAATTAAACAATTTAAGAAGGGAAAAAAAAAACAGTATTTTGGGGCTGCTGAAAATTGTCACAGTTCCCTGCTGTTTTCTAGAGAAAACAGAACTTCAAACTTTTTTGACACAATCTCAGTAACGTTAACATTATTTCCGGCTCTGAGTATTGTCAGAAAACTGCTGGGAAATTCTCATATCTATATCCCTTCTAAACTGCAAACATACAAGTGATAATTTTATTGCTTTTTTATGTATATGGGTCTCCCTGGGCATACAGTTGTGAGTTTGAGAACAACTGTCAAATACATTATTGATCTTTGTGTTACAAATACAAATTTGCCTGTTCGTGTCAGCAACTATTCTGAACTAAATCACATATTCAATTACCAAACAAATTAATCAGCTGAGTAAGTGGAGCCAACAGAGAAAAATGGTGTGGGAAGTGAGCAGAGGAGGGAGCAACATTTAGAGTGTTGAAGGTATACACTAATCCTTAGACTGACCAGTGAAAACTAAGATTTGTAACAGAAAAACGTCCACCACCTTGCTTATTGTAAGCTGTCTGAGTTCAATGACCAGTTTGCTTTGCCACAAAAGAACAAAACAACAGATTAAACAACAGATTTTATAGACATCAAAATCTCATTCTGCTTCCAAGCATAAAAGCAAATTAAAGTAACTCTTAATTTTATCTACCTGGATTAAAATTTCTTTTTAAATTGAAATGTGAAGGAATAAATGTAACATTAACAGGAAATGGTCAGAAAAATTATTAGCTATACTTTTTCATAAAAACTGTTATATAGAAAAAAGCAAGATGCTTGTATATCTATTATCAACAATTCCTTCCCCTGTGCAAAAGCTGTCCCTCTCCACTCCCACCCACTTTAGGAGTAACAGGCACCTTCCTTTAGGCACCATTTTCTTGCAATTCAGTACTTTCTTGGAGTTGATAGAAAGAGTGTGGATGTATATTTATAACCTATAAAATACAGGTGCAAAATGCTGATCTTATAAAAGATGCATGCAGTGATCCTTATATTTACAATTTACAGCTTCTCCTGCAGATTTGCATATTTCTTCTGACAATATTCTCAAGTTTGACAGTTTTTGACACTCAGAAGTCAGCCATACTCATAAACACTCAGCCTCCATAAACATCATTTCATTGTCTCAAGAGCTTCTGTTCAAGTTTTACTGATGAGGCTTTAAATTTTATTTATTTTATTTTATTTTATTTTATTTTATTTTATTTTATTTTATTTTATTTTATTTTATTTTATTTTATTTTATTTTATTTTATTTTATTTTATCATCTTTGTCTCATTTGTGGACTTTAGGAAAACATGGTTCCTTGCCAAAACAGCCCATATTGTGAAACTGGATGCCAGAGGTACAGTAACTACCATCACTCTGAGAACATCTAGGAATTGCTGAGACAGCTGTGATAAGTGAGGAAGAAGGGGATTGCTCCATCGTTGAATCCAGCAATTCACTACATCTTCTGAGAGGCCAAAATGGAGAAGATGGACCTTGACAATGGGCCTATATAGGTCACGCGTGCCCTGCTTTTATTTGCTCATTGTTTGTGGATATTCTGTACAGTGCACTTAGCAAATGGCACTGAATAACACTTTTTCACTTAACATTTGATTGAAGAAAAATGGTTTTCCTGGAAAAAGTATTTTCTGTCTCCTAACTTTTGAGGATTTCTCTTTAAAAAATAAAGTACATTAAATTGCCTAAACTCCTAATTCTGGATATTATGAAGCTTCACAAAACTGTAGTGGTACGTTAAGACTTTTCATCAACTCTGTTAAAATCCAATTGCAAGCCTGAGCTTGATGTAGGATGGCTTCCACTAGCATCAATGGAAGTCTTTCCTTTGACAAAAACTACCTCTTCAGTAAGGAATAATCTCCAAGTCAACACCACATATTACAACACCATAGTACTTCTATTAGTACTTCAGATGGAAAAATGGTCTGATAAATCTAAAGTACAGTAGGAACAACCTGAGCAAGATGGCCATGATAGCTAGGAAAACGAAGTTCCAACACACTGATGAAAGAACTGAAGGCATGGCAAAGCTTCTGCAGCACCTTAACATGCTTTTGTTAGACCTCAGGTCCAGCTACAAAGGTTATTCAGAAGTCAAATCCTGAACAGAAATCTCAGGAAGATACAGGTGCTTGGATTTTGTCTTACCAGTTCCAGCAGAACTTTCCTGTAACAAAAACTGGGATCCACAACCACTTTCTCTTGGATACCATTTCTTGATGGGTGGAGGAGAAGGATCTAAAAATTCTAAAACAAATACAAGGGAGACCTCTGTATCAGCAAAAAAATGCTTAAGAGAGGTGACTGGTACTTGGGGAAGAGAGAAAAATTACATCTCCTGAAAAATCATGACTGCTCTATAAAGAAGGTTGGTGAATCCTGTACTGAACACTCAAACAAATGATATTTCATAAAATTAAGGTCTTCCAACAGTAGGAAGACCAAAAAAAAGAATACAGGCAAATATGAAAGAATCATGTTACAAACAGGAGCAAGGCTGAAAAATCTGGTCCAGACAAACAGTTGAGAAGAACTAACCACAACATCTCCTACAGAATGGGACAGATGCACAGATGATCGGGGACTCAGAGGCCACCTCTACAGTTGCTTTCAGAAGAATAACACTATCCAACCAGCCATGTCTCATACCCTCAAATATAATGCAAATAATAGCTCAAAAGAAAACTTACAACTATAGAACGCCCAGGTATGGCTCAGGTGGCCACCATAAAATAAGAAGAAAAGGACCATGCTGGTTTATGTCTAGCAGCTACTAGGATTCCCTAGACACTGGTATAACAAGAAACACAGAATACATACCAGTGGCTGGTAGATCTAATACAGTGACAGGTTGTGGACACAACAGATGTTACAAAACAGGATAAAGTACCTTAACAAGCAATTGCTTACTGGTTAAAGCAATCTAGAAAGATAACAAAATAATAAATTTATATCTAAATGGGTTCTGAAGAAATATTTTTTTGTAGAAACAGTTGCCATAAGATCTGCTTCATTTCACTACAATGAAAGGACAGTCAAGTTGGCTTGACTGCTATCTACAAGTTTTCTAAAAAATAAAATCAAAAATGCTAATTATAAATTTCTCCAGTGGCATCCATGTTGTGCCCAAGACAGCTAAGTTCAATTAGAAACAAAAGGCTACAAATAATAAATCAGGTAATTTCTTCCTTTAGAATCAAAGTCAATCTAGTAAGGGTATACAAAACTTAGAGACTGATATACATGTAAATTACTACTATTCTTTAATGTTGCCTTCAGAATTGCTAAATAAAGCATATGATTATTTTTTTTTTTAATATATAGTACAATACAGATACAAAAGACTGTTTCTTTAATATTTTATTATTATTATACATATATTTTACTTTAGGTATGATAATAAATTCTGGTTTTGTACTGTTTTAAGTAGCATTCAATTTCCACGTAAAACATAGCTTAAAATAAACCTTGAGTAAATAAATGATTGGCTACCACATGCAAGTATCACTCATTTTCTTTAGCTGTAAAAACTGTAATTATCTGAGAATCTAAATGAACTGTTGTTTACTTCTCTTTACCAAGATATATCTTGATAAATTAAGTACATTACCTGGTACCAGCAGTAAAATTTACATTTATTTCCAAATCAACATTTTTTAATGTTTAAGCTTATAAATGAAATCAAAATTCTTCTGAAAAATTTATATGTGCAATTCAAAAAATGCAAATAAGAATGCTAAAAGTTTGCTTTAAGTTTTATCATTTGTTCAAGAAAAGGATCGAAGTAAATTTTTGAAAATCCTTGTGTTAGTAACACAAATTGTAAATGTAAAACATAGCAGCTTTCCTACTCATCAAGTATCTACAGGTTACTTTATTTCTTTCCTAGAACCATATATTTTAAATGGAAAAATCTCTCTTTATATTGGGAAATAAAACCCAACAAACAAATATTTACTGTTTGGGATATTAGATTCAACTTTAAATGCAGACATATTAACTGGTATCCCTTCTTATGCTATTTAGCTTAATTACTCTCTAATATTTTTCTTCAATATGCAACTTGAGTGCAACTCAGATAATTTTATTGCTTTTAAAGAAATGTAAAAGTTTAAAGCACAGAGTTAAATACTTTGCAACATAAGTAGACTGACTGAATTCATTTGTGGCTATAATTTACAAATTCTACACTACTGCATACAAAATAAAAGTGAAAATCTGTTTTCTTACACATTAACAGCTGAATCATTGACAAGTACTATATAAGAAAATGTATCTTGTTAAATCTTAGTGGGAGAGATCAAATTAATTGATCTCTTCATAAATACTGTAGAATATCATCATATTTTTATTAAATTGAGTATATTCGTGTTTTAAACACATACATTTTAGAATTGTGCTATGAAACAAAGTAGTATTTTCTTGGAAAATTAAACAGCTGTCCTCATACTATGCTTTTTATTTATTTATTTATTTTTAATGTGGCAGGGTGGGCTTTCCAGTTAAAGCTTTAGGAATGGGGAAAACAAAATACGCATGTGAATTGCCCCCCCAAAAGTAGTGAGTAACTTCTACATTGTAATCACTGGTATTTTATACTACCATCCAGAGAACTAACACTTTTGCTAGTTTTTTTGTTTTGTTTTGTTTTGTTTTTTTCTTCTGTTTTTGACACTGAAAACCAAACTCTGGCATTGCCATTCATAGCAGCCACAGATTGAGACATTTTAATTGCATATGAAGTAAAACTAACAGGGCAAAGACTATTCAAACATAGAAAAAAATCTATGACTAATTCATTGAAGAAACTTTTTCAGAGGTTTTCTTCTAAACAATAAGCCTATAGTCCTACTCCTCCACGCTACTCTATCCAATTGAAAGTTCTGCATTTGCTATGCTATCCAACCATCTGTAACTAAGCGATGGTGAATTGGTCTGAATCAAAAAAATCTTGATTCGCTCATCCCTCAAGCCTTGGAGTCTTTTGGACTCCAATTTTGCAAGAAAATAATGGAATCTGTCAAGAGGCCTTCTTCAGTTTTATCTGAAATATGAAGTGATTAATCATCATGACTTATATTCCTGTTTCATTTAGATAAATTTAACAGCTCACTCCTCTTAAAGTTTGTTTGCAATTTGTTATTTGTTTCTGCTGAGGTTCATTTGCATGTTCTTTCTCTTGTCCTTCCACTGCAACCTTGCAGCTTCTTTTCTGAAGCTAAGACTGAGACACATGACACATGACTTGAGATTTTGATAGACAAACACATACCAATTATTTCTGAGCCTTTTCTAATCTAGAACGTATTTGGGCTTTTGGTGTGATTTTTTAAATAAGTAGGTCAAGTGAACATCTTGCTGGGATTTAGTGAACATACTCCTAAATGTTTCTTTCTTCTCAGGAAAACATGTTATATTATCAGCAAGATGTTGACTCATTGTGACTGATTCCCTTCCAAAATCTGGGGAAGATGGGTGTGGGAAATATTTTTCTTCAATGTTAAGGAGTTTGGGAAAGTGGAAACATTTCTATTTTGTAAAAGTAAAGCTTGTAATACAATATTAATTAGACCCCTCTAACTCCCCCATCCCGCTTTTTTCTTTTTTAGCCAATACAAGGAAGAGGACTAGTGAGTACAGAGCACAGAAATTGAGGGGAATGAGCTCATATGGCCAGATTTTTAAAGCAAGTTTAATATCTTAAAGACAGCATCAAGTTTCACAAAACTGTAAGAGCAACACTGGCTGTATTTATCTATAATTGCATCCTTTAATCCTTATCAATTCAATTTTTTATCATTTTTTCCACCAGTTTTCTCAGAATTGATATCAAGATAACCAGGCTTTAACTAATTGTTTTTTCTTCTTTCAAACATTGGCACAGTACTAACACCTCTCTTGTTCTCTAGAATTTTCTTGGTTTACCTGTTTTTTATTCAAAGCTTGACCAAGAAGTGACAGGAAAAAAAAAAGATCTTAACATGGAGACAGAACGCAGTAGCAGGAATATAAAGCTAGAACAGGGAGAAAGGAAACCCACAAAAGAATCAGTTTACTAATGACTGTAATAAAGAGAGCAGTCAAAAGCATAATGAGGATGTAAAAATATTTAGTGTGATGTTACTTGATCGTACTATTTACTCTTCTGCATATAATTCCATGAAGAATGTATAAAAACACAGGAGCAATAGAGACAAAAGCCAGTAGCAATCAGAAGACAGGCCCTGTTACAGGCCATTCTTCCTAGATATAAAAAAAGAAATTTTGATAAAGAATTTTGCACTTACAAAAAATTCTCAGTGATCTGAAAGATTTGAAGAAAATTCATTCATGTCATAAAAAATGGATACATTAATAGGATATGAATTGTTTTCCAAGCATATTGCAAATAAGAAGTTAGACAGGAACAAGAAGCAGGACATACATTGATCTGCTCCTGTTGTATGTGAAGTTGTCAACTGTTAACTGAGTCAGTGACAGGCACTCATTCATCATTTACCACGATACTCACTGCTCTCCACTTCTGTTGTTAAGCTGTATTTTAGTAGTAGTAAACGAAAACTGTAACTTTTGAAAAAGTCCTAATAAAAAGTTTGATGAAGACTAAAAACTATGATTTTATGAATCACTCTTTCCTTTAAATTAATTACTCTTATATGTTTGCAAAAACATACAATGTCACTCCTTTTGAATTTAATTCTAATGATTAGAAAGAGCTATGATA
Organism: Aythya marila; assembly: GCF_965140915.1. Classification (NCBI taxonomy): domain Eukaryota; kingdom Metazoa; phylum Chordata; class Aves; order Anseriformes; family Anatidae; genus Aythya; species Aythya marila. The sequence continues at coordinate 31,356,593 of NC_139044.1, read as the reverse complement.
CGGATTTACGTGGTTCTGAACTGAATTACAGTCAATGCATTGCTAATATTCACTATGTTTATTAAGAAATTCCCAAATCAAGGAAAAATGCCTTCTTTTCTATGGGTAGAGTCATTTATCCATGAACATCCACTTCCACTTTTTCTATAGATTTGAAATGAAAGGTTCATTGGATATTAAGATCTTCACTTCAGATATAAAGGTCCAATGTTTCCTCAGATCCTATCAGTTTCTAACCGGAATTCAAAGAATTTGATTTTCATGTTCAAAAGTAACTGAACTTAGTTTCCCTTTCTGCTCTCTTTTCATACATATGCCTCTCTTTCTCTAATCTTCATCTGCTCTTTCTTTTTGGCTGTTCCTGTGTCCCCTGTGTTCCTTTATTCACCCACACTTCAACTACTGTTCTTACCACCAGCACATGAATGATCACTGCTGTGCTTCTGAAGGAAGACAGCTTCTTATAGAAGCTCATAGAGCTTCTAAATAATTAAATAAATTGCCAGCAGGTACACAACATGTAAAACATCTACATGGTCTTAATGCTGCTAGATTTGTCTGTCCTTCTTCCCTTCCCGCTATCTACTAACAAGTGTGTTATTGGTTATGCTGAATTAATACACTCCAAAAATCTAGAAACCTGCGTAACAGCTCTATCAAGTAACATAGGCTGAGACATAAAATTAAAAATAAGAGTACAAGACTCATGTAATTGTTTCAACCTGCCTGCAGACTAAGCTATGCTAATTACGTTTTTTTGCAGTTTTACACATCAAGGAGGACGAAAATTTTCACTCACACACACAACAAACAAACAAACAAAAAGCACACACACAAAACACTCAGAAATTCTGACTTGATCATAAGATTTCAGGAGCTCAGAACTCATCTATCCCAGTCCTGATCCCCTGTTACGCTCTGATCCCAGTAATGCACAACAATTAGATTTCCAAGTGGTTTCAGGGCAATTCAGAGTTATTTGATAATTCACACACTCTGAGCCTGCTTGTACAATTGCAGTTTTGGTGTTCAAGAGACTGTTTTTGTCACTTACATAACATACAAGCAAATGTTAGTCATTACATTTAACACATAGCAAAACAACTGGCTATATTTTTAAATATTATCAAAGAAAGAAAAAATGACTCTTTCAAGGACTTGTTTGCTCTAAGTGTTTTATGTAAGATCAGTTCTCAAGTGTGCCCTAGAAATTGAAAATATTTTCAAATGATCATTTTTCTGAAGTAAATGAAGTTTGATTTTCTTGGTATTGTGTTCATTAATAGAAGGAATGCTGATATTATTATCTACAAAGATGAAAGTGGATATTGTCCATTTCTCCCACCCAAGCAATAAAAAAGTAAACCACAACTTTTACCAATATATTACACTGCAGAAATATAAAACCCAATTTTATTTTTTGAAACAAAAACAATTTGACCTATCTACCAGCTTTTAACCCAGCAAGTTAAAAGAAAGTTGAAAGTACTAATTTAACATTAATGTAAATTTTAGATTGTGCAAAATCTGTGATTGTTAATCTAAACTAGAAACATAGGAAGTTTTGTTTCTTTGACTTTACAATCTACCTTTCTGAATACAGTCCTTACAAGCATTTAAGTCCAGTTTTAAACATGCTTAGTTGTATTGGTGTCAATACTGGCAAAAAATACCGGCTAGTTAAGATCTACATTCTCCTGTGCAATCTTGACTAGCCAGGTCAGCTCTGAACTAATACTGTAATTACAAATTACATGTAATATACAAAACTACTGTAATTCCTAAGAAGTTTAATGAGAATATCTTAAACAATAAAGGGAGAATACTGAGAACTCATACCATGTTCTGGTCTAAAGTTAAGAAAACAAAGGAAAGAAAGTAACTCTGAATGAAAGAACATTAATAGTATTCAGTGAATAAAAATAATAATTATTTTGTAAATAACAAACTACTACGTATCTTATACAATTACAAATACAATTTATCAAATTTAGAAAAATATTTTCAAATATTTATAGACAGGATTACTGCATTACACAAAGTTCTTCAGATTTCTTCTCATGTCTTTTTTTTTTAAAATAAATGCGTTTTTAACTCTGCACATAGTATGAGACCCTCATAAAACAGTTGCCAAGAAATCACCATATTAAACATATACACAAAGGGTACCGAGTGGGGAAGATCTCTCATCCATTATACAACTTCTGCTGTTTTCTTCTTTCTGAATTCTTTACAAGTTTATCAGTTCTTTAAAATCTCACAGGTAGATAGGGATATGACAGATTATTATGGTGTGAAAGATTCTCATAAAAACAAACAAACAAACAAAAAACACTAGTTACACATCTACAATAAATATTTTCTGTTTTGTGCAAAAATATTTTCAGTAATGGTACTTTTTGCTTGAATTAATATTTATTGGGCATATTGCTGAATTAGATTTTGGGAAGTGTGTTCTAAACTCATAAACTGAAATTATGGTTCAGAAGTTTGCAACAAAACCAGTTCAAAATTGTCCAACTTTCCTGAATTTGTAGTAAATTACTCCTACTTAAACAACAGACTGAAGTATGATGGAAATGATTATTTGAGATTTATGTTTCGCTGTGGTTCCACTCAGCCATTGACTGTCAGCTTATTATAACAGTTTTCTACACACAAAAAATGTTTTATTTTCTTTAACTGAGAAATATTTTCTTTGGCAAATCTTCTTCCTTTTCCTTCATTTAATTCTTTAATGTCAAAGTCCTTCAGAAATTTCTCAGAACAATTTACTTCTGTAAAATGAATTGAATACACTGGAAATCCACTTAATCTAGAGGCACAAGCCCTTCAAAGTAATTTAGTAAAACTGTATGCATTTGCACCGAGAAGAATCTTCTGCTTCAGAAAGATGGATTTACTATTTCTATGAGCCCGATAAACCTTTAACCTACCTCATAGATCTTCTATTCTGTAGTGCCTCAGAGGTATGCCTTCTAGTGCCTCAGAGGTATGAAATGTTGTCCTATTTTTATAGTACTTACAAATTTTAAAAAATATACTCAGCCATCCAGACACAAACCTTGTGGGCAGGGTACAGCAGCCATCAGCCGTCAGCCTGACTTGGGTTTCATAGCTATCCAGTGGGCAAACCACTTGCTGAACAGGAGGGCATTCCACTGTGCTGCAATCCACACTGAACACTAAAGAGGAAGGGGAGAAGAAAGTTCCTTTTACTCATGCTTTCGAAGTTTTTGACAAATTAATTCACCTTAAGCAATGAGTTATGCATCAGACTTCTACCTCAAGTCAGAAAAAGCATCTGCTGAATGCATGTTTGGTAGGTGACATTACAAAATGACTTCCATTCTCTTTAAGACTCAGGAAGCAACTGAAGTATATTTCTTAATAATAATAATAAAAAAGTTATACAGGCAACCTTAAGCAATAATTAATGTAATGAATCATATTAGTTACTAGAAATATACTATGTTACCAAGAATGTATTCCTTCCCCCCCCCCCCCCCCCCCCCCAGTTTTTAAAGAAATCAATAATAATATTCTTTCATTTTTTTTTACTGATTAAAACCTGTTTAAAGAGTAAAATACCTAGGTTATAGAAAATGAGAGAGCGAGAGAATACACCGTGGATTTGTCTGTACATGTACACTACATTTTTACAGATTATTCTATTATGTTGTGTTGTTCAGGTATTTTTATATGATAAAACAGAGATGCCGACTACCAAATCTATCTTCATTGACAAGTTGAAGAATTCCACAGAACTAGTAAGACTAACCGACTATTTTTAGAAAGAAAGAAATGCTTAGAAATGCAAAAAAAAAAAAAAAAAAAAAAAAAAAATCACGTTGAATATACATTTAATCATGCTCAGGGAAGTTGTAACATGGCTTTATCCTATTTAGTCTTAAATCTCCCATGTTAAAGCAAACAATACTAGCTCAGGCACTATTTGATAGTCCTTATCATTATTATACTAAGAAAGTACAGAATAAAACAGGTTTTCATTTTTATAGAAATAAGCTACCTACAGACTGAGTAAGCAGGATGAGCTGAATGTTATCAGACTGAGTATGATACAGTAAGATATTACTGATTAAACTTCATTTCAGTATTGACGTTAATGCAGTGATACAGCAGCTTGACAATGTCATGCCAAGCTTTTTGCAAGAGCTGATCATTTGCTAAGTGTCATTATCTGAGTTACAGTCCAATGTTTTTCAGGTTTGATTCTCAGAGGTACATAGCCGTAATAATTTAATTGATCTCAACAAAACGTCAGTCTCAGAATTACCCCTACTTCACATGTTTTGATAAGGATCTAAATGAAAGCACAAATTCAATGAAACCAGGTTTTAGCTCATCAAGATTAGGGCCAACAGCCTTGTCCTCAAGACCATTAATTTTCAAAGCATGTGAGTATCTGTGCAAGTGGTATTCAGAATCTGCCTTTTTCCAGGTATTTGGGAAAAAGAGATCTGCTAAATCAGGGCAACCTGACAAGTTCAAGGAAGTTCTTTCTGATAAACACAAAACTGAATTCAACTCCATTTTGTGCAGCAATGCAGGAATTTACTAAATTTAAAGGGAAATATATTTGTTATCAATCTGCACTACTATGACTATCAAGTTAGCTTTTCTCTCTCTTTGTAAACCTACAAGGGTACTTACTTTCTTTTATGACAGGAATACCTAACTTTAGAATGTTTTGCTTGAAAGTCAAGTTTCATGAATCTCAGCTAGCAACCTTTCCAATTCTCTGGATACAAGGCCGCTACTGCCTCATACCCACTTTGGGAAAAAAAAAAGCCAATGAGTTCTATCAATGTTCTGCTACTACAGAGCTATTTCTGTGTCCATCTTTCCATATTCCAATAACGTCAGTGAAAGGAAAACAAAACCAAAAAACACTAGAAAACTCTCTGGTCATGCCTTCAAGTCTCAACAAAGGTGCTGTTTCTTGCTAAGTATTTCATATTCTTCCCAGTGGTTACAGTGTGCTAGCACATGACTCATTGACACTGAAATATAGCAAAAACCATCCTTTAGTAAAAGAAGTACAAGCATAAGAGAAATTAAAAAACAGACAAAACCCCCCAGATCAAAATATTCAAATAGAAAATTCTCATGCAGTGAAGTGGCTCTAGTCACTCAGTGGTTTTTCTGTCTGGTTTGACTTACCCCACCCTGCAACTACATTTATTGCATCATCAGAATATAAAGAAATGTCCTACTGGGTCAAAACATTACTTTATCTAACCAGGAGTTTATCTCCAGCAGTGGCAAAAAGAGATGCTAGTTAGGGGCACATGAGTTTTGCCACTATTTATGACATTCCTTCTTATTCCAGCAGCCTCCAAAATCATTGAATTTGAGATGTTTTAAAGTATTTAAAGTAAATATAATAAAGTAAATATAGTAAAAATATTAAAGACTCAAACATTACATTCATGTACTTGTTGTACATTAACTTGTCTATTAAAAAAAAAAAAAAACAACAAAAAAAACTTCTGAAAAAGGTTGCTCTACCATCTCCTGCAGCAGCAAGATCCCACCATTTACTACCTGCTCTACTTGCAAGTATTTTATCTTACACTGACCTCTTGCACCAGAGTGCCCTCTAATTCTTGTAAGGATTAGTAGGATTTGGCGAACAAAGGGCCTACACTGAGTTTATCCACTACCCTAAGAATTTTATAATCCACACTCATACCTCATCTCAGCATTCTCTCCAGACTGAGAGATCTCTGCTACTACATTATTAGGTTAATCACAGAATGACTGAGGTTGGAAAGGACCAACAAAGGTCATCTGGTTCAACCATCCTGCTCTGACAGGCCAACATAGAGCAGGCTGCCCAGGACCATTTCTGTATATTGATGAGGTCTCCCCTGAGCCTTCTCTTCTCCAGGCTAAACAGTCCCAGCTCTGTCAGCCTTTCCTCATAAAACAAGTAAAGAGAGAGATTAGAAGCAGCAAAAAAATGCTCCTGCTTATTTCAGATTTAAATTGGTTTCTCAAACTTGAAAAAGTATTTAGCCTAACTTTCCAATAAGCAAAAATATTGTAATGTAACAGAACGATCTATATTCATATTCTTTATTACTTAAGATTTCCTTCACATCAGCTGTACTACCATTTTAAAAAATGATAGCAAATATTTGCCATTGATATACTAGTTTTGTTTTCACGTTGTTTGCTTTGTTTTCACTTTAGCTCCAAAACTAAAAATCCAGTCTAAATTAAAATTATCTTTGTTGTTCCTAGAAACATTAAGCTTTAGATGTCTAGTTTGACTAATAAATCACTTAAAAACCTCATAAACGTGTTGGAATTTCCTATCACTGAAGATGTACTTGATCAACATTTGTTTATGAATCTTCAAGAGCTGTCTCATGCACTGAATTTGTAACTCTTAATTACTTTTTTTTTTTTTTTTTCCCTATGAGAATGTAGGGGAAAAACTAACATGTCTACAGACCATGCCCCAGCTGTAGTAGTATGCAGCCTCTTCTGTAGACTACTAAACCTAGGATCTCCGATCATGAAACCATTAATACTTACAAGAAAATAACTTTACAGTTATTTAAATATATTTATTTAATTATATTTTTATATATTTACATAGAATATATTAAAATAAACATATCAAGTTTCACCTTTATGTATAATGATTGCTTTTTAAAGAATAGCATATGCAGTTCAGGGACAAGATCCAAATAGCTGCCTATGGATATAAAGGCCCAGGATCAAGGCAGTATTTGCAACTATGGTGCAGCACATTGTCTCAGCACAGGAAAGACTTCCCCCCCATCAAAAATCAAAACTTTCTGAATGTCTCATGCAAGTACATAAAGTAAGTTTCTACAGCAGCTAAGAAGCATCATATAACATCCTTTCAGTTCAAGATGCACTTCAGATGGTTATTCATTCATCATAGAATGCAAAGTGACTACATTAGGAAATATTAATTTCACGTTTTCCTTCAGGAGAAGGAGAAAAAAAGTAAAGCCCCCACCTCCTTCCTCTCCTCCACAGTGTTCCTTGGAAAACAAACAAAAAAAAACAACAGGATCCTGGAATACTTTCAAATATATTTGTGATTTAATTTCTGTTTTCTTCTCTCTATGACAAACAATCATCTTTTTTACATTCCTTCACATTTTGGATCATACTAAACACAACAGAAAAGATAACATTCTCAGACTTTCAATGCAGTTGTATCACTGTCCAAATCATTTCATTACCTTTCCTATTACAGATGCTTCCCAATATGGACACTGATTTTACTTATTTTTTGTTGTAGTTTTGGCAGTTTTCTCCCTCACTGTTATTGTCAACTTATTGGCCCCTGGCTTATTGGCCTCAGAAAAATATCCGAGAATTTTTTCTCATTTATTTTCTTGAGTCCTTTCCCAATCTCATCTCCTAAATCCTTGCAACATCAACTTCTAACAAAGTATCCAAAAAAACAAAAACAAACAAACAAACAAAAAAAAAAACAAAAACAATGCATGCACTATTTTTGTAAGCAACAGAAGAAAATAAATTTATATAACTGTACTTCTCTCAACTATATATATAAAAACTTGATTTTGTTGACCCTTGTCCTTAGCGCAAGAATGTAAAAATTGCAGACCCAATATTCAGTGCTGAAGCAGTGCCATGGTAGAGCACAAGTTACTTCCCTGTGCTTCCATTGTCTAATACTACTTACTAAATTTAACCGCTGAGCTCAGACTTTACATCAGGCCTTGACTGCATGGGCTACTCAACTCCCAATATACAAAAAAACGTTATCAATAAAGGAACGAGAAGTATCTGTTGAATAACTGCCAAAGTAAATTGTTTGCCTTTCTTTATTCAGAAGTGGCAGTCAGAGTTGCTATTGCAGCTTCAGCAAGATATATTTTGGATTAGATCTTGACTCTTTAAAAAAAAATGTTTAAAACAAAACAAAGAAATCATTAGTCAGTAATGTTTTAGCTTTCTTAGGAAGTAAGACAGATACTGCCTCAAACTTTTTGCAGGTTATTTTTAGTTTTACTGTTAGCATGTTATGCAAATCCATTTAAGACCATGATGCTGGGGAAAAAAAAAAAAAAGTGACCTTTTGAGAATACTTTTTAAGGACCATAACATCCAACTTAAAACTGAATTCCATGCTCATTCACTGAATTAATTACTCATGAAAAACTTGTTATACACACCTTGTAGGAAGAAAGTAGGTTGCTCATGGCACCACACCAAACCAGTGTCAGTACTGAGGTTAGGAAGAGGATCAAAATAAAAGGAACTTTTGTACTGAGCGTACCTACACTCAGTAGGTACCACAACTGTCATGAGAGATTTGGAGCAACACTGGGTCAAAACATTTAAATCAAATTAATCTGTCTGTTAACAGACAGGTATTACTAAGCTACTACTTCATTTAAACTGTATAATAATGCTTTTCATCACTGTATTATTTCTAATGAAAAAGAGGTGGAAAAGTAGGTGGATTTCAAAATGCAAGATTTTATTTTTATATTAGTATTTAGTGTTAATGCAACCACTTCTTATTTTCCTTTCAGTAACTCAATGATTGATGAGCAATCATCAATCATAGTATTTTAACATGCAGTTCTCAGCAGAAGAGTCCAAACAAATGCCACTGTGAACTGGAAAGCAGTGACATCTTATTTAAGGAGCAGAAATAAACACAACAGATGCTTTAATTCCACAAACCCTTTCTATTGGCATAAAACAGCACTGCTGTCATACTAAGCAGTGCTCCCAGCCTCTGGCAATCTGTTTCCACCAGAACCCCTTTGCTGGTGCAAGACCCCTGTGGAGGCTGGTTATGGAGATACACATGTGAAGGAAGAGCGCCCTGATAGTACCACTTAAGAATAAGATCAACAGTACAGTATGGAGAACAGTTTTCTCTGTTCTGCATGTAAACTCCATAGATGTGCTGACACTATTCAGCAGAATGGGTGACATCAGTCCCATATGAAACTCTGCTGCAAACACTTACCTACGAAGCCTTACACAGTCCTTTGCCCCATTCATCTTCAGCAACATGGTATTAAAAACAGAGGAAAAATGAAACAGAGCACTGTTCATTCAGTTCCTCTCTAACTCTTTTTTTCCCTACAGTTCTTCAGGATACCAAGTCATTTCTAAAGGTTCAGTGTTTATTACCAGGCTTACTGTGCACTCTATAAATATTCCTGCCACTTGAGGAGCATTATTTGACTCACATTATGACCACTGTTTTAGCAAAAATACATATAGAGAACTGTTATATCCTACTACGTATATGGTAGTACATGTATATACTCATGTCCGTAAATGGCACAAAATGGTATAGGAGAGGAAGAATGGACTAGATAGTTTCCAGAGGTCCCCTACAACCTAAATTACTCTAGAAGTCTGTGAGCCTATGAATATACAACCCTAATAAAACAAGATATTTTACTGACTGTTTTCATGGATTTAAAAAAAGAAAATTAAAATAAAAACTATAACATCGAACATGACAGAACAGTTTAGAAACTCTGAAACTTGTTGTTTTTTCTGACTTTCAAAGTTAAAAATAAAAAAAATCTGAACTTTTCACAAAGAAACATTACAAAAAATATTTCAATATTTGTTCAGGCTATAATTTTCTTCATATACTCAGTACAAATTATGTTGTTTGTACAAGTGCAGTTTACACTCTTTGAAAACACGGTTCCTGTGAAAACTGAACAAAGGTTCAGATTTGCCATTAAAAAGAAAAGCAAAAAGCATTCTGTGGTAAGGAATCTGTAGTCTACTAACATTTGTCAGTATTAACCTACTCTTTTCTCCATCTTTCAGTCTTGTGTTGACTTGTTTTTCCTTTATGATCTTCCCACTACCCCAAATAGCCAACAGAATAAACATCTAGATCAAAGTTTTTTGTTGTTGTCATTGTCCTTTTTTTTTTTTTTTTTTTTTTTTTTTTTAAAAAAAGTGAGTCAGACTCACTTCAGCCTCCAATACAGTCAACTGCTGAGATCCCCCTGTCACTCCACAAATATAGATGGGCTCTGGTCCTTTATATCTCGATGGCATTATAGTACATTGTGCACCGGTGTCTACTAAAGCCTTATACTTCTGTGCGTCTGACGTGCCAGGCCATCGAATCCACACAGTCCAATAAACTCGATTGTCCCTTTCCTCCCCCTGGCTGGAGGCAGGGCCCCCCTAATCCTGGTCAGAATCTTCTTCATTTCTGTGTTTGAAGGACTGTCTGCTGGAAGTTGGAGCAGCAAACTTTTCAGAGAATCCCTTTTTTTTTATAAAAAAAAAAAAAAAGCAACTAAGATAGCTACTGAAGTCTAACTTGACAAAAATCAGGCTATGTAGTGACTAATAATTCCATCTGTAACAGTATTTTTTTTTTTTTTTTAATTACTAAAACCAAGGCACCATTAGCAAGTAGAGGCCCCACTACTGCAGTTTATAGCAAATTACATCTTTCATCACTCATCTTCACCCAGACACACAACAGTACTCACCTACACTCCTCAGCCTCTTACCCACACTCCAGTTCCAGCTGTCATCAGTCCTGCTGGCCTCCTTCCCTATCCCCCCAGCCTCAGGCTTGTGTATGCACCCAAGATACTACCCTTCTCTTTCACTCTTCCTTGATCCTTCAAGGATTGCTGCCTTCTCTAGCCTCCTACTGTACACCGCATAAATCACTCAACTCTGGGATACAAAGCAAGTGTTTTTGTTTGGTAGCCAAGGACTCAAACTCTCTGCTCTCCCTTAGCCTCTCAGTTTCTAATCCCCACTCTATACTTCCCTTAAATTCTATTAGTTTCCTTCTCCAATCTCTCCAAACGCAATCTCTCCTTTACCCTTCTAACATGCATCTTCCTACAATTAAAACTACAAAGTACTTCAGAAAACTAATATATAGTCATATAAACCCACTAAACTGAATTAAGCATCATATACTCAATCCTAAGATTGTAGAAAGCATGCTACAGAAAGATCTTGGGATCACATTTCACAAACTCAGAAGAGTTACCTCTTAGCACGTTGTATAAAATACCAAAAGTAATTACTCTACCGTATTTAGCTCTGATGAAGACTCACCCAAAATAATACTCTGCTTTAGGATATCACATTTTAAAGAAGTGTGGATAAACTTAGGAAAACTTAGAGAGGAACAGCATAACAGTAAGTCCAAGGAAAGTATGCCATAAAGAAAGTTTACTTGATAATTCTAGATGAAATGCAAGTTAGATTGATAAGATATTCTGGAGCAGACTTTTTATGAAGACTTGTTTGCCACATACTCAAGACAGAATATGAAAAAGTTCCCTTGAATTTTCACACAGGTAGATTTGCACTGAATTTTAGGAAAAATACAAAAAAGGGAAGCACTAGAAGAGACATAGACTGTACAACCTTCTTCTGAGGAGGATTTAAGAAAACATTTAGCAAGCATAGGAAAGGCATAACAAACTCAAACCTGTTTGCAGATGATATTTTAGATTATACTGTTTTATATCCCTACTTTTATTACTCATCTTTACCAAAGCCTGGATCAAAAAGCACACTAAATTATATCTTCCACTTCATCAAGAATAAGTCACAAGAAAGGGTTATTTGTGTTCCCATGAAATGGAAAATGGGTAAACACCAAAAATGCTGTAAAGAAGCACTATGCTTCTCCACAGTTGTTTAACTCTCAGATTTTTAAGGGTCATCACCTTGTAATCTAGAGAAATCTTAAGGTTTAAATTCTAATATTTATGCACAATATATTCCTACTGTGAAAAAAAAAAGTATACCCTAATCTTAACAAAGCGTGTCATTTTCACTAGTGTTGTGTTTTGAAATATAGCACTCTCACTAAAGATTAATTTTCCCTTGTTGCTCAGTTTAAATATTATCTGAACAAAAAGAGAGAGTAAAATTTATTATTATATTTATCTTTTTTCTTTTTAAATGGGCATTGCTCACAAATATAATTTGAATTTTGAAGAAGAACTAATATACTATGTGGGCTTCATTACATGCAATTACACTAGTTGTGCATGTTAGATAGAAAAAAAAAAAAAAAAAAAAAACGTGTCCACTTTTACCTGGTTTGCATTCATAGAGATCACAGCATTCTCCTGGCTTTCCTGATGCCTTAGAAACCAATATATTCAAATAGCCAGGCTGGCAAACCTTCCTCAAGCAGCCTGCAGGGTTACACACACAACGGCTTGGGAGAGGACAGCATTCCCCAGGAGGAGCATAACCTTCAATCAAGATGGAATCTTCTGGACAGCGAGGAGAAAACTGGACCTCACAGCGGGCCTTGGAGCAATCAGGTTTCTCTTCTGAAAGGGAGAGAAAAATCAGCATGCCACATATGTCAGTAAAACGCTGTTCTGAAGCTGTAAAGGTGGGCTCAGATAAAGATCCTTCTATTCTTCCTCCCCCAAGTCAATAAATAGAAAATTTCTGCTTCTGGACTGATTTTCAAAATTAATGGAATATGCTTCAGAACATCTTGGTATTTGCAAGATGGCAAATATGTTATAAAGTATCATACAAAAAAAAAATCTAATTTGTGTTATCTGCATGACTGCTGAACTCACACATCAGAAACAGCAAAGAAACTACACATTTGGCCATGACATTAGGAACCAACTTGTCTCATCATGCACAGCCCTGATGTTCATGCCTACACCTTCAGCTTCCTAAGGTTTTCCATAATGAGTAACTGGTGCTAGCTGATTGATTTATTAAATTAATTGACCTAAACCAAGACTTCACATACTCAAAAAGGTATTTAAAAGTTTAACAGCTAACATATTTGAAGAGTTCATACATTAGCAGATTTTTTTTCTGTACATGCTCCTTGTGCTCATATTCAAAGAGTTCCTACAGCTTTAGTGGCTTGAATATCAGAAGAGAAAAAAGGTTTGAGGCTCTGGCTGCAGACACAACAATAAAAGGAGTATTGAGGAACAAGTTCAACAAGTTGGTTGGAATAGTGACAGACTGGACAACACCAAGATTGGCAAAGAGAGAATGAAGATGGAAGGAAGTATTTGGAAAACTAGAGAACAGTCTTCCAAAATTATCCCATTATCAAAAACAATAACAACAACAAAAACTCAATTCTGGCAGAAAAGTTGTGTTGTACTCTCCAATTTCCCAAGCTACACTAGAAAAAATAAATAAAAAATCATTCCCATGACTGGTTTACTCCATAATGGACTATAAAAAAACACTTGTTCATATCCAAGAAGACACCACATTGCTCAATGCAACTGAGTGTTTTTAGAGAACAAGTGGATAAAACACACTCAGAAAAGCAGTATTTTTAGGTAAAGACAAGATAGTGACTTAGCATTTTAAGTATCTGTATATACTGCAGGCATCCTTTGTGGGCCTAACCAGAAAAAGAACAAAGCAGAAAACCAAGACCCAAAATTATAAACTGTTTATAACACTCCTTGGTTACCTGCAGGTTTATACACTAGATGGTTCTGCTACAAATGCCACCAATTACCCTTATAAATTAATCAGCTACTTTGATTGTTGTCATTAAAGTTAGATGCAGAATATTAGAAAGAATAAAAAGAACACTAACTTTATTAATCTGATTATTTTATGTCATTTTCAAAGTTAATCTCTAATGAAAATATCAATGATTGAATACGACATACCAAGTATGAGCATCCATAAAAAAAGTCAAGAATATCTTCTCCAAGAATTTAGTAACTCACTGTTTTGGACTTTTATTTTATTTTATTTTAACTGAAATTAGTGGACATTGCAATTAAAAAAAAGAAAGCAAAAGAGCAAATGTGAAATTCTGTTTCCAAATATACGCTAATTGTCAATAATAGCTTTTTTTTTTTTTTTAAAGGATCATTTTTATACTTAATTTTAGTATATTCTTTGGACTTCAATTGATGATGAAGAATCAGAACAGTATTTCATATGTACATGGCTGATTGTTTTTTTAATCTAGTGTCACTATTACTTTTGTCCTTCATCATCTCCCCCCCCCAAAAAAAAAAACAACAAAAAACAAAACCTTCCTTACTTCTACTCATATAAATCCCACTTTCATACAATATTCTCAACCTACATACAACGTAAAACATTACCATCCTAGTATACAAATGAAACTGAGCAACTGGAGTAACAAGTAAATTCACCCAAGTCAACAGACAATTTTCATCCAGGTTCCTAACTCCAGCCCACATCTGAGTCAAGGGCAGGAAGAGCCCTTTTTCCCAGACCATGACATGATTCAGTATTTCAAATATAATGTGCTTTTTCCTTTAGCAGAAAGGAGCAAATAGCCAAAACAATATGCAATTGGCAATATTTAAACTGTTTTCTTGTAGAGTCCCTACTTCAAACTTCTGGAAGCAGTCTGATCTAAAACGTGAAATTCAGCAGCTCCCGAATCAGTATCATTGTATTTTTGCTAAAACTTTATAATCAGTTAGCACTACACTTGCGTAACTGTCATGAGCCTACTGGCAATATTAATAGGTCACAGTTCTGTTTTACTACATTTCAGTAAAAGCTGATGAGGGCTCCTCATTTTGATACCAAGTCTGAATGGAAGACATTACCTTTCAGCAATCATTTAAAAAGTTTCAAGGTTTTTCTGCTTGTTATCTTAGTAACTTTAAGCTTGCAAATATACCTATCTTCCCTATTTACAGGAATAAAATTTTCTGCAAGGCATATTTTCAAAATTAATTGTACTCCATTAACTTAATAGCTTACCTTTTCATTACTTAATCTAAAGAGCAATCAAAATAATATTTGGCATTTATTTTGTAAACAAATTCAAAAACAGCCATAAATGCCACTGCTTTAACAGGATTCTTAATTTAATTCCATTATGTATGGTTACTTAAGATTCATCAAACCAGAGGAATCACTTAACAACTCTCTTCTCATTTATTACCAAAGGCTTCCGGCTCTTAAAAAAAGGACACGTAAGAAAATATCTGTCAGAGAAGAAAAATTTAAAATATAACAGACTTTCTCAAAAGACTAAAAGCAGCATTCCACAGAAAACAACTGTGAAATATTTTGCTACATTACCCCTTTCATACACCAACCAGGGACTATTTCAAAGTGGCTTCTCAATAGACCACAACAAAAACCTGTTCCTTATCCCTCAGCATGTCCAGAAACAGAAGAACTTAATTTTTTAACGTAGTGTATCAAACATAAAAAAAATCAGATTTTCAAGGAAATGAAGGACTATATTTTTGTGATTTTTGATTAAATAAATCAGCACAGCAAATACAGAAGATATATATTCCTCAATAAAGAAATGGCATGACACACAAATTACGTGGCAAGAAGATACATGTGGATCAAATTCTCCTAATCCATAACTCCCTCACAAGAACAATTTCATATAACCACAACTACACATAGAAAGAGAATACAATTCTATGTTAAAGCAGATGTCTCATTTTATAATTCAGAGTTTGTAGTCAGAACACTTATAACATTAATTAAAATATATATTCATAAAACATTGTTTGATCTCCACCCTTGAAGCAGCTGATAGGTATCCTTTAATAACTGGATGAATATGAGCCAGAAGTGTTCTCAGGTGGCCAAGAAGGCCAACAGCATCCTGGCTTGTATCAAAAATAGCATGGCCAGAAGGACGAGGGAAGAGATTGTTGCTTTGTACTCGGGCACTGGTGAGGCTGCAGCTGTATTCAGTTTTGGGCCCCTCACTAGAAGAAGGACTATGAAGTTCTTGAATGTATCCAAAGAAGGGTAACAAAGTTGCTGAAGGGTCTAGAGAACAAGTCTTAGGAGGTAGCTGAGGGAGCTGGGGTTGCTTAGCTTGGATGAAAGGAGGTTTGGGGGAGACTTTATCGCTCTCTACAACTACCTCAAAGAAGGCTGTAGCCAGGTGGGGGAGCGTCTCTTCTCCCAAGCAACAAGTAATAGGACAAGAGGAAATTGCCTCAAGTTGCACCAGGGAAGGTTTATGTCGGATATTGTGAAAAAAAAATCTTCACTGGAAGGGTTGTGAGGCATTAGAACAGGCTGTTCAAGGAGGTAGTTGAGTCACCATCCCCGGATGTATTCCAAAGATGAGTAGATGCAGTGCTTTGGGACACGGTCTAGTGGCAGAGTTGGCAGTACTAGGTTAGTGATTGGACAGGATGATCTCAGAAGTCTTTTCCAGCATAAGAGGTTCTATGATTCTATAATAAGGTAACCATTTTAGTAAGAGCTCCTAGAACTCACAAATTAATTTAACAGAGTGAAGAGCTGTATACACTTTTACTGTTTGCTTTTCACAGAATCAGTTAATAGAAAAAGCATATACAACTTAACCACATTTCAGTCTCTCCTTTAAAATGAGGGGAAGAGGGGGGAATTAAAAAGGAGAACAATTAGTTACTTGTCAAGGATGCGTCCATCAAACTTCTCAGAATTTATGTCTGAACAGATAAGCCACAACCCAGTTAAAATAAATAAATAAATAAATAAATTAGTTGCCTGCAAATGTTGCTTTCATGTTCAACCAAGCAGCATTTCAAATGACTACACAAAGAAGAGACACTATCAGTTGGTTTGCTGATGAGCCCTCTCCATGGGACACATTCTCTTTATAGTCTTTCATCAAACACCACTGAAGCTAGAAGCATTCTGTAGTGCTCAAATCTCACCAGGCTGAGCCAACAAAAAATCTCTGCAGAGATAAAGGAAGAGTCTGGATCAATCAAACTCAAAGTTATACAAACTATCTATTCAGAGACAGTCAATCTTCCAAAGAAATTTGGAAATGTATCTGGAAAAATAACATTAAAAAAAAAAAAAAAAAGACCAGAAAATCAGACAATCAGAAAAACTCACGTTAAAAAGACCAATAAATATCCTATCCTTGGAAACAAAAATTCACTCAAAAAGGCAACCTTAAAGACCATTTAATAAAAAAAAAAATAAAATACCAATAACAGTGCTATTTTAAGGTATAAATTAATTCATATTTCAAGACAAACATAGTTTTCTGTGGGTCTGAAGGTTCAGTCTTACTTCCTGTTACTTTGGATTACCCTGCAAAAAGATCCTGCCATTACTAAGTATAGCACAGAGGACAACCTAGAAATAACAAAATAACAAGAGAAACCAAACCACCTAAGTTACAACATGCTGTGTGCTTTTAAAATGAAAATTAAGAGGGATCATACATTTAAAAAAAAAAAAAAAAAAAAGAATTTCTCAAAAAACATTTTTCATTTTAATTTCAAAAACCACAGGAAAATTGTAACACTTCCCAACTCAAAGCATAGTAACATTCAGGCTGCCCTTTTGTTGCAGCCACAGTATATCTGTTGTAAAGTGCATGTAGCGGAAGGGGAGCAACCTTCAAAGAACAGAATGAAAAGAAGAAGTCAAGATAATAATAATTTTATTTTTTTTTAATTAATACTAGAAAGAGTCAGTCATAAAACAAGAGCTCTAAAGCTGGAAGCAAACACCCAAATTTCTCAGTTTCTCTATATCAAAAGCACCTATATATTTTAATATGTTTCCCATGAACTTATGAAGTTGCTGTGGGGAAGTGAATGTACAATGGCAACTTACTGGAGTCTTTATTTCACAGTCAGCACTTAGACAGAAGGCCTTTACCTTCCTGAAAGGTTTATACAATACTGGGCATTCAAACCGGCCACTAGTTGGCAGTATTTTTATTAATACTGCCACTGAATACAGGAAGTATAGATCTCGGGAATTTTGTTTGTTTGTTTTGTTAAGTACAGCAGTTGTAACAATCCTCACAAGACACATAGTACATACACCCCCGGCTCCCAAACACATCTTGGCCAACACCAAAGTGTGGAAATCAAAATGGTTCCTGAAGGAGAATTAAAAACATAGCTTTCACCTCTGTATCAAATTCTTTTCCTTCATTATATTTGCATGCTCTGCTTTGACACGCAGAGAAAGTATATGCCAAGTTGAGTTAATGGGAAAAGCAGAGCAGTGAAAGCATTGGTCAGCACAGTGAAAGGATCTTACGGTACTACATCATGTGGGAGAAATGGAGAAAAGCCACCGCAGGGGCAGGAGGCTGCTCTCCTTATTCTTCAGGTGAAGTGAAACGGATCTGTGCTTTTCTGGAAACCTTTTCAGGGAGTGATTTTTATCATATTGTCAAAAATTCATGTGACCACAGATGCCTTTCTTCAGTCACCATAGAAACAAGGGCAGGGTGTTTTCATAGAAGTAGAAGGTTAAAAGAGAACTGTAGGAGACTTGGGTCCTAATGCTTCCACAGAGATACTTCAACTGTGCAGCTGGTCTCTAAAAAATAAGTTTTTAATATGTGCACACATGCATACAGATAAATACACACATAGAGAGATTAAAACTTACTTTTTCTGTTCATCCCTAAGATGCACATAGTATAAGAGTTTTGGAATAGTTAACTTCATATCTAATAGTTTCATCTTTCAGGGAAGTTCAGACCAGAAAGTGGTTCATTAAAATGAACACCTTGTATGAGTAAGCAAAGTGACGCAATAAGATCAGCGTACGTGCTTTGAAGACGCATGCTGTGCAGCTTTGCTTTTTTGTTTAGTTGTAAACTGGTTTTGTGAAATCTAGGCTAAAATACAGCCAATTTTACAGCATAGCCTTACAGCCGCCATTGAAACGCATCACAAACAATAGGCATACTGTACCGTTACACAGTGGCAGGAAGGAAATATTAAAAGGATTAGAGATAAACAAGAAAAATGATTACCCAGCTAAAGCAGTCAGACAGACAGGGATCGATATCGGAATGCAAAATACCCCAAAGGATTTTCGAGAATCAAAAGGACAGTTATAGTAGATTAAAAAATGAGATTACCTTACACATACAATATGCACAGTCCTGTATACGGATGAACTGCTACAAATAAAAAAAGGAACAAGTGCCTGACCTTTTACCTAATACTGAACTTTATTTAAAATCCATTCTGTTTTGTAAATGAGTTTTATTCTCTTTCGAGCATTCTGACACCCTGGATTTTACATACCACATGATTGAACAATCTGTCTGACCCATATTATACCCTAATCTCGTGATTTAACAGCAACAACCAGTATTAAACATGTGCTAAAAAATACAGAGACACAAATTTTACTAAATATACACTTTTCAATGTACATCTTTGCAACATGCCATCCTCTATGGATTTTTCAAAGATGTTTCATTTCAAGGACCAAATAACCATAAACATGGCTCATACCTTTCAAGACAGACAGAACCAGTCAAGTAAGGCAATAATCCCATTTGGACAGCAAAGCTATAAGGATGTTATATTCCACTTCCTCATTTTATTTTCCTCTATTTCAATACTGAATATATATAGATAGTATATACATATAATATATATATAAATGTATACATAAATATATATGCATACTACATATATATTTATATATTTTTCATATATATATTATATTTTATAATATCATATTATATAAAAGTTTGTAACTCAAAAAAAAACAACCAACCAACCAACCAAACAAACAAAAGCCACCAGAATGGCAGTCAAGCTGTAACTCAAGGTGTTGTCTGCCAAGGAAAGGGCTTTACCAGAATCAGTGCAGATTTATCAGACATCAGACGTCCTTTCATCGAAACCCAACTGCAAGTTCAGTGAAACCAATCTTGCTTGTGGCATAATTCACACTTGGGTTCATACCTCCCAGTTCAAAGCACTTCTGTGTTAGACCAAGACCCACACAGGACCCAAGAACTATTTCTGCTGTTAGTCCATTTCATGTAAAACCTCTTTCAATGAATGCATGTTAACATTTTAAATTATATACAGGAACAACTTGACACTGGAAAGTGTGAATCAAAATATGTTGAGGGTAACATTAGCTATTTGACTCAACTGTAACAAGCAATACATAAAGAGAAGGAAATGAGTCCAGCCTGCTCCACACCAGACAGGGAAGCATGCAATTCCAGGGATATGATCCATGCTACCAGCAATTGCACTGCTATTAATCAAGTCAAAGCGCTTTTGAACTTCAGTATTGAAAATCATTCTGATTTCAGATGGAGAGATGAGTGGATAGATACCTGTAGTCAGATTTACAGAAATGAAGCACAATGATGTGGTTACAGATTTGTCGAGGTACTCAGTAGACACTGAGCTGTTGGGTTACCTCTGCTGTTTAAAAAATAAAAAATCAACACCATCAGAACTGAAATAACATTGTACATTATTTCTTTATATAAGAGAACAATTTATGCTGGATGAATGATACTACTACTACTGGTCAACGTATTTAGTTGCAAATCAATGGAAATTTCAAAACACAGAAAGAATATGTAAACAGTAATTAGGTGGTCTCAACTACACAGCCAAGACTTTAAAGAATGCCAGAACACTTTGGAAGTTAGCCCAAAAAGAATATAATAAATTTTCAACCAGTATAAACCACATTCACTTCAATGACTTACAAAAATGTACACTATGAGTAAGTTTACCTAAAGGTAATTAATAAAGCAGTAAGTAGTCTTTATTACAATCATAAAAGCAGCTGCAAAACAGTTCTGTATGGGTACCAAATTGATGACAAAGCACAACTATTTGGAACAATTCCACTTAGTATAGCTTAAAAAATTTATATATATATATAAGCTAGGTGACATCTGGAAAAATAATCACAAGTATTCACCGAAGGAGAAGGACTACTACATGCAACTTGATGTGACAAGAAGAAAGGGATTTAAAATTGAGCAGGCAACTTATACTCCACAAAGGGCAACAACCACTGGAGGTACTTCTGAACACAAAGAGAATAGAATTATGTGTTGTACCCACACTTGTAATTGCCCACACCGAAGGCACTATTCTCAAATCATCAAGTTTGCTTCCTAACCAAAGTCAGAAAATGTAAGCATAAGAATGACCCAGAAAACACTTACGCTTGTGATGTTATCTACAATTGAAATAAATAACTGAACTTATCAATAAATGAGAATTCACATGCATAAGAAGTTAGCAACCAAGATAAAACTCGTAACAGCAAGAATTAGACTCTCTAGAACTAGATTTGAAACAAAACAAAAAACAACTGAGATGTAAAGATTAACTTAGAAAAGAAAGTTCTGATATGAGAGGAACACAGCTTTCTGGTACTACTGAAATTGAATCAACTGCTATATTTTTCTTTCTTTCTTTTCTTTTTCTCTCTCTTTTTTTTTTTTTTTTTTTTTTTTTTGAAGTTAATCATACTCAATAAATTTAGGATATGTGGTTTCTTCACATTCTCTGGTCTCTGCTACTATTCAAAAATAAACAAACAAAAAACCAACCCCCCACCTCAAAATAAGGACTTAAATGCCTTACAATACTTTTCACAAGGAAACTCCACTATACAAACTAGCTTTCCTAGCTATTATGTTCAAAGAACCTCTGTATGCTTATAACCAGCTTAACCACATATTTCTGAAATTCCTTTACAAAAACACTCAAGATACATAACACTGGAAAAATGAACTCTGTGCAGCATTTCATTCTTTTCTCCTCTTTAATATTCTAAGATGCTGTAATATCAGAAAGTAAGAAAAGAGGCATAGCATTCTTATTTTAGGCAAACAGAAGCTGCCTACTTTCAAGAGCGAAGGCCAATGCCCAAGTATTTCAAGACATTTTTGTTTCCCAGTTTCTGTGCTTCATGTCTTCTCTTAACTTCTCTAAGTTGGCTTTTAAGTTCTTCTAAATACTCTTCTAAATTATAGAATGTAGCATTTCTATTCTATACAATGCTCTATACTACCAGAGATCTTTCTGAATTCTTATTTTTTACTTTTTTTTTTTTCATGAGTATTTTTGAAATGTTTGTCTCCTAGAATGAATTAAAATACTAACTACAATAACTATTACTTTGCAATTCATGAATTACCAAACTTCCAATAATTTACCAAACAAAATTTCTCTGTATTAGGACTACAGAAGAACTGCTCTATATACCTTAAGAAATGTGACAGCAAAGCAGAAGGAGCAATTACAATTTAGGGTAAAATCTATACTGGCACAATGAATTCTTATGCAAAAATCCTTGGTGCCTTGCAGTGAAAAAAGTCTCCAATATTTGTAGTTTGATTCCAATTACATAAAAAAAAAAAAAAAAAAAAAAAAAAAAAAAAAAAAGTTTGGCAACATGAAAGAATTTTCTAAACAGCTCGGTCCACCAGGAAAAGCACATCTGTGGGGTTTCCTTTCTAAAGAAATATAGATTTACTTTTGCAGAGAAATGACACTTAACAAAACTGTAGTTAAGATTATTTCACAGAATACAGAGATGGTAGATATTCCACACAAAACATTTGTCTCTAAAGATGAAATCTTCTAATAAATAACACATCTGAGACTTCAGATGTAAGAAGAACAATTAAGCAGTGTATTATAAGATTCAGTTGTAAGAGATGTTAAAACACTTTGGTTTTTGGGAGGCAATTTTTTATATTCAATGTAAAAAATAGGGAATATTTGAAATACAATATTCTATGCATATAAACTTTCTTGAATAAAAGGACCACATGAACTAGGAAAAATAATGTTAAGTGCTTAAATGTTACACAGCTAATTTTGTTAATTTCTAAACTACTGCCTGCAATACCTGTTTTAAGCACTAGGTTTTATGGGTTTATTTTTTCATACCTACCAATCACACAAATGCAAAAACAAACAAAAACCCTTCTTTATTACAAAAAAAAAAAAAAAAAAAAAAAAAAGAGAGAGAGAGAGAGAGAGAAAAAGAAGCACACAATTTTATTTATAGCCTAGGACCTACACAGTTTAAGGTTGAGAATACATCTGTCCTACTGCTGCACAAAAGTTTTTTAGAATCAATTGGAAAAATAAACAGGTAACTGCAAATTTGAGAATCATATTACTCTGCTTCGAAAATGCAGTAGCATCCAAACCAGAAATATATACGTATTTAGGTTTAAAAGAGTCACATGCACATGTGTATATATTTATAACCAGCCCTCAAACAGAATCAAGTCCACAAAGAATCATAGTATGGGAAGTCCAAACAAGTTTCTCCATTCTGCAATACTACCATACAAAACCCAATGTAAGAAGATTATTTTTAAAACAAACTGAAAAGCACATAATAGCCACAGTTTTTATTCCACACATAAACATGTCCATAAACATGTGCCTGCAAAGGGTTGTTCAAGTACCTAAACCAAGTGCTCAGAACAGACAGTATGAATGAAATACAGCTTTGTGTCTACCCTGTATTATATACCCGCTACCAGATATCTCCAGCCTGTTGCAGCATCCCTTATTTTGCCTCAAAGTAGCGACATCACAGAGGGAATTAAATGACAAAACTACAAAAAAGCAGAAAGTTAGAGCTTACGCAGCACTGAGCTTCTGTTAGCACCAGCACAAGAATTTTGCTGACTGATGTAGTCATTAAACTTGGACCCCTGTATTTCAAGCTGGATGAATGCCATCACCTTTTATTATGAACAAAAGACAGCGAGTCTGGAAAAAGATCAACAATACTACTCCAAATATATAAAAATATTCTCTCGGTTTTAGGATATTGTCAACTGCAATGTTCTTTAATTGGATTCAATTTCTGATCTCATTTAACGATACCGCTGAGAGCTAGAAAGCTCTCTTCCAAGAACTTAAAGGGGAATCATCTAGAAGACTACAGGTGTGGCAAATAGTTTTTTTTTTTTTTTTTTTTTTTTTTTTTTTAAGTGGGAATACCAAACTACAAGAATACCACAAATTATTATTTCATTTTGCTTCTTTTTCCCATGCTTTCCTTATGTTTTTCCTCCTCATTGTCCTTGCCTTTTAGGGTATTGATTTATTGTTCATGGTCTTGTTAAAGCAAATCCCCGAAACTATCTACTTCACATCTTTTCTAATTTTTTGCCTTACTTACTATACATCTTTAATAGCATAAAACAGTAACACACTTGGATCTGTACAAAATATACATACATACAATATATACATACTAAATGCTATTTGCTCTTAAACATCAAAGAAAAGCTTATTTGTGGCATTGTGCATAACAACTTCCACTATGCAACTAGAAAAATCAAAACTGAGAAATTCAGCTGCAGAAGTTTTCAGTTAACACAGTTTCCTAGGGCATTTTGAGCCTTTGAGTGTAGTGTTTACAAGAACTAAAATGGACATTACACACCTTTGTGAAACATGATGCATAGTGATGATGGTTATTGTTAGGAAACTGCAGATATGGGTATACTTCGTAAATGCAATGAATCAAGTTAATATTATTTCTTGTAAGGTTCCCACGACTGTATTTTCTGCACAGGTTTGGGACTGTCACACCCAAAGTCATTTTTTAGACCAAACTTTGTGTAGTGCATGTTTCAGGAGCTGGGCAAAATCAGTGTACATTACTCCTACGCAGAAGTTTGCAGAGCATAATATTCAGTGATCAGAGACAAGTCATACCAGAATGCACCTTGTGAGACACCAAGCTGGGAAAGTAGGATTTTCTGCTGAATTAAAGAACTATTCAGAAACTAGTCAGTATGAGACCCTGATCCATTAAAGTAATGCTAGCATCTCCAAAACAGAGGAAAGCAACCCATTATGTATCTGAATAATTTACAGACTCCTCACAGAAATCTGGAAAACCTCTACAAGAAGGAAATGACAAATGCAGTTTTGAATGAAAACTGCAGAGAACCCTGAGGAAGAGACTGCTTCTGCCAACTGTTATGTCATGATAGTGATTCTACCTGGTAAACACACGCTGGGAGGTAATGCAAGAAGGAAGGCCAGAGTTGTACTTGATAGCTGTGATCAAAATCATTCTATCACCCAAACAAGACTAACGAAAAATGGGGAAGAAAAATATTTGAAGTTACTTGCGAACACTAGGAAATTATATCTCAAAAGATGTAATAACTGATACAGACACTGGACTACTCGTATAACTTGAGGCAATACATTTCTTTAAGAAACCCAAAAGGTTAAGAAAACATTCCTTTCTACAGGCCAAGCTAAGAACTGGTAACGCAGAAGTCAGCAAAACCTGAGCAGTACTAAAAAGAGAAGCCTGCTGACATCTAATGAGGCAACTGCTACCAAGCATCTCTTGCTAGAATATCAGACTTTGACGCATGCATCCCAGAGCAGAGTTATACTACTTTAAACAACACTATTTTCATTGTTTTTCCCTGTTTGTCTGGAAAGAGACATCAAAGATAATAAAATCTAGTATACATGATGAGGTATCTCACATGTCAAAGATACCTCCTCCACTGTACACCTCACTAAACAGCAGTCTTCATTGCTTTACAATAAACCAACAGACACTGAAGTAAAATAGGAAGAACAAAAAATCTTTCTGTATTAAATTGTTCCTACCTGGTGATATTGATTTAATAGTTCCCATTCAAATTTTTCCAAAGAAAAAAATTGATGTGAGGAAATAACAAACTTGAACTCAAAATGCTACACATCACCAAAAATAACTGAGAAAGTCAGCAACATTTCAAATCCATGATATAATGGGAGCAATAGCAGAAAAGCCATTGCAAAGTTTTGGATTAGTGCTGAACTTCCCATCTGAGCTTCATCCTGTTTGTTATAATTTCTTTTCTCAAACTAGACATCAGTCTAATTTTTACTGAAATGCTTGCCACTGTGTATTTTGCATTACTCAGACAACGATACATTATGCCTTTTAAACACCAGAAAGAATGGAACAAGTACCTAGAAGCTAGCAGACATTTTGTAAGAGTGGTGGTAAAACAAAAACACAAAATAAAACAGCAACCAAATTACTTCTCCCCTCTCACCCCTCCCCTCCCCCCAAAACAGCACTTCCTAAAATGATTTATCATTAAAAAAATTCTAATGCTGCAAGTGGCTCATCTATTTCAATTCCTCCTAGCCAATACTAATTGAACAGTTTTAACATTCACGAACAGATCTTTAATTGAAATGATTGTAGGTGTTAATTTTTAATAAAGGTGGTATTAATTAGCTGAGTTTTAAACAAGATTTTTTGTAAGCACAATTTAAAACACATTTTCAAGGAAAATGATTTCATTTATTCTCTATTTCATTTATTAGTATTCATTTATTTAATTTATTATTATTCATTTCATTTATTCTTTTTCAAGAAAAAAAAAATAAATATTTTTTTTTCAAGAAAAAAAGAATAAATTCAAGAAAAAGAATAAATTACATAATGTACCATTTAAGTATTACTGCTGATGATCAAACGTTTATTTTCTAATCTTTCTCCCAGTCTATGCATTGAATGCGTTTTCTCAACACAGAATAAATATTTGCTTTCATGGAAGGCTGGATCAAGACTTACAAGATTTATCAGAGATCTCTGCAATATAACCACATAAGATAGATGATTAAGTAATGCTGGTATTTCAATAACACCAAAATAGGATGCAAATATTTCAACTCTGTCACCTGTGAAGCACACCTCCAGAATCTCACCAATGTAATGTAATAATGGTAATTTAATAGGAAAAGTTAGTTATTTTACTCTACCTTTCTTATACATGCATAACCCTCCCTCATCAATGTCATAGGTGAATACTTTAAAGGAAGCAAATGGAAATCACTTTAATTCCAGTGGGACTGAGAGCACACTCAGTAATTTTGCCAATGACACCAAGCTGTGTTGACATGCTGGAGGAAAGGGATGCCATCCAGAGGGACCTGGACAGGGTGAACATCAGGAAGTTCAACAAGGCCAAGTGCAAGGCCCTGTACTTGGGCTGGGGCAATCCCAAGCACAAATAAAGGCCAGGCCATTATTAACAGCAGCCCTGAGTAGAAGGACCTGGGGATGCTGGTTGATGAGAAGCTCAGAAGGGGCCAACAGCATGTGCTTGCAGCCCAGAAAGCCAACCGCATCCTGGGCTGCATCAAAAGAAGCATGGCTAACAGGTCAAGGGAGGTGATTCTCCCCCCTCAGCTCTGCTCTCATGAGACCCCACCTGGAGCCCCGTGTTCAGCTCTGGGACAACCAACATAAGAAGCACAGAATACAGAATTGAAGTGCTCCCCTGCCATCCCCCCGGCAGAAAATAAACAGATTATTGCCCTTCACAGTGACCTTCCACCTATTCTGTGGGGGCTCAGTAAGGCTTAGAACAGATTCTGTACAAGGCAAGCCCAAGCTAATAATAAGCAGTCTACAATTGCTCTCAAGAACTATAAATGTTGTTACGTAAAATTTCTGTGCATTTATCCTTAGGTGAGCTATTTTAGAATATGCAAGGTAAGTTTGAATCCCTCTGCTACCTTTTATGAGGATATATATGTAGTCCCAAAGCTGGGAAAAAATCCTTTCCAAGTTTTCCAGTTGCAGAGTAGTAATACCAGTCCAAAGGGACCTCTGGAGGTCACCTGGTCCCATCCCTTGCTCAGAGCAGAGCTGATGGTAGGTTAGCTCAGGTCGAAGGAATCTTGGACAGCCCCCAGGACAGTAGTCCCACCCTCACTGAGAAGCCTTATCCGCTGGTCTGACCACCCACCCACATCTAACTGGAGCTTTCCTTATTGCAGCTGCTGCTATCTGATGCTTCTCATCCTTCCTCTGCACACCTTTGAGAAGCACCTAGTTCCACCTTCTCTGTAACTTATTAGGCAGCTGAAGACAGCAAAGTCTCTTCTTCTCCAGCTTCCTTTCCTTAACACCTGTACACCACATGCCCCAGCCTCCTACTCAACCATCCTTCTTGTATTAGGGAATCCCAAACTGGGTACTGTTCTTGAGATAAGGTTTCTTGAGAGCTGGAGGGTATGAACGTCTCCCCTCCTGGCCCTGCAGTACAACCCAGCGTGCAGTTGGCCTTCTTCACCGCAAGGGCACACTGCTGACTAATGATCCCCTTGCTGCACTATCAGTCTAGGTCAGGCTTAAGTCATTATTCCTGTCTGTGACAGGTAAGATTTTTTACTCAAGTCGTCATGAGACTAGAAATGTCTACAGCCAGCAACATCTTGCCCCCAGCCCAGTGTGGCCTTTCTGTTGTTAAGAAGAATATCTAAGGTAGGTTTTTGTGTTCCATCATTGACATCTGCAATCCAGCAAGCAAATAGAAACTTCAAAAACTTGACCTTTTATTTATTTATTTATTTATTTATTTATTTATTGAGCTAGATGTTTAAGACTGACAGCTGTGGTAAGGCAAGTTTTAAAACATATTTTTTTTTAAATCTAGAATTTGTTTTTTAGCCTTCTTCCCTCCATCTTACATCTCTCAAAGCTGTTCAAACATTCTGAAGTAGCACTAGTTTATGCATTGAAAAAAAATTAATTTTGTCTTCCATCCACAAAATACTACTTCAGTAGGGAATTTACTTCCTCCTAATCATTGCCTAAGTTCAACCTTACCTGTAGTAGACATATTCTGATTAAACAAGAGAAAATTTTCAGAGAACTGTACTGCATTTATTACTCTATTAATATAGAATAATTTATTATTTTTATTAGGAATTTCAGCTTGCTTGAGCTATGCGGAAAAGAATTCTGCTTAGCACTTCATCATCAAGCCTGCTCAGTGTGCAATATAGTCTTCATACAGTCAGATCAGATACCCTGTTCCGATCTTGATCTAAATATTAACGCTAAACTTAGCTTAATTTGACATTTGTTAGCTAAGAGAGTACCATATAGACACTAATGTGCAAAAAAGCTTCTTTCTTGAGTGGACATATACTCTTGAATAATTTGCTGACATAATTTGATCTGGGAGGATACTGCCAGAAGAATTAGAGTGAGCTTCAATGACCATCCCTCTCATTTTGGTGTTTCTATTTCCAGTATTTGTGCATGGGGTGGAGAGCAGCTGTAGGGGGGAGTATCTGCATTGCATAACAGCTGAAGAGAAACACAAGCAACTCTTACCCCCAACTCCAATACAAATCTGTCACAAAATATTTAATTTAAATTTATTTGAACTTTATCTGCTTCTGAGCCAAAAAAAAATAGACATAAGAATTTGGCATTGTCTAAGCATTATCCTCTCCTCCATCTTCCTTCAGCCAGTTCAGACCCTCTTCAGATGCATGCTCTTGTCCAGACATGTCCAAGACCACCATAGCCTTGTTTATACAGGTCAAGCACAAGGCACATCCTAACATACCAAGCCTTGAAACAACAGGTTACATTCTTCCACGTAAACACACCCACCTATACGAACAACCGGGGTTGAATAATCAGAAACTTCTTTTTACACTGAATGACAACTTCACCACACATGTTGTTTACACATCAAACAAAAATGACCACACAGAATAATTAACAGATACATATTTATTTATACCTACATTGGGCTTGAAAATATACATAACAAGCCTATAGCATGTCACCCCCAACCCCTCAACAACTCAATATAAGTAAGACTTCCAGTATGAAAATATTTTCACTTCTGCTACAACACACTTGCCTTCAAAAAGACTTGGTTGTGATGGTCACTGAAATAGAACTAACATGCTGACATTCATGCTCAAGCTACCTGTTTGCCCTGTAATACCAGACGTATATATCAACTTTGCATACTGGTTCTCCAAGAGTGAATACAGTTGATCGTTATACAACATAGCAACGTAGTAATGATTTGATGAAAAAAAGAACAATGTATGTTGCACAGTAGCCAAGAGTAAGTAGGAAATAGCTGCTACACTCAGGTAGCTCTAATGTTATAGATATATCAGTTCTGTGCTTCAGGAACACTATCATATTACAATTAAATAAAACAAGTGACATTTTGTGCCAGTGGTGCAGAATGGAAGTTCTGCTTCGTAACTTTACAATGCAAAGCTGTTTCTTTTAAAGATATCAAATGCTGTTTGTGTGTGCATAGATGTAAATAAGATTCAGATGCAGACTGAGCACAACCAAGTGTGTAATGCACCAGACTTTCTTCCTCCTGAAGAACAAGAACACTGGAACCTTCTCTCCCCAGCTTTTTGAAATCAGAATTACTTGCAATATTTCTTAAAAGATAAAATACATATTTATTGCACTTTACAAGAAAATTTACTGAGGAGATATTGACAGGACAATAGAATCCTGTCCATTAGAAATAAATACTTTGCATATTAACCAATACTGAAACACCACCTTCCAACACCTATGTGGAGTGGAAAGATTGCAACTGTAGCAGGTTCTTTGCAGTCTCAAATTTACTAGAGTGATACAACTTCATGAGCAGTAGTACCAAAAGGATTTCTGTAGTATTTTAGATTCCAGAGCAAAAAGTCAAAGCAAAATGAAGAAGCAAAATGTAAAACCCAACATGCATACGGTGCAGTCTTAAACTAAGAAAGACAGGTTTTAAAGCATGCATGAAGGAAATAAATCAGAAAGGCAGACACTGAAAGCCCATAAGAGTCTAGATAACTACCTCACCTTAACCTGAAATGTTCAGCAGACAAACTTTGCAAAGCTTTGTTTTGATGAACCTTCATAAATGAACTGTAGTTAATATCAGAACTCAGTTTGCAAGGCACATCATTCTGCTGAATGTTTATGTGGAGTACAGCTTTATCCACCCTGAAGTACACAGTTTTAATAGGTTAACCTTCCCTCATTATTCTGAGATATTAAAAAAAGGATTAGAGTTTATTTAAATACCATGTTTCCCTATTAGAGGAATGTTTTTGCTAATGTTGTCATACCAGCTCTATCCACACCACATTCTGGATATCAGCTTATACATTTCCAAACCTCACTACAGCTGACTAGTATAGGAGTAAATACAGAAACATTTAAATCTATGATAGAAGTAGGAAAACCTTTTAATATATATATATGTTATTTATTTACATGTCTTGCCTTAATGTTAACTTTACTTGTACCACATGTAATTCAAAGATTGTTGAGATGACACTTCTTTTAAAAAGCTGCATTTATTTTGAGCATAGAAAACAAATCTGATTCACTTTGAATTGAAATATTTAATGGTATTTATTAGATTAACTACAGATTTACAATGCTACAAATAACTTCTAACAGTAATATTTTGCAAGCTAGAGCAACTTAGAAATTTCCATCTGGACAAACATTGTAGTGAACCAAGACCAGCTTATTGGGTATTTGTTAACAAATAAGTGAAATTTGTTAACTATTCCTAGCTTGGATTTCATAGAGGGAAGGTGCAAACACCCAAACCTTCCAGAATCTTCCTCTTCCCACGTCCTCTACAAATGCGAACCCCTTATCACCCTTATTCCCATTCTTCCTTGGACTTCTTGCCACTGTTTCCTTTATCTTCAATCACATTTGTGTTCCTCATCATCTCCCTTTTCCATATTTTTTTTTTTCCCTTCAGATCCCATTCCTGTTTTATTCTGTTCAAACAAGCTCTTTCGGCATGTTGTACGGGCATAAGTAGAGCAATGAGAGCACAGAAGTCTGCCCTTGCTTTCAATCCTTATACCTGACAGCAATGTGGAGCTACAAAACTGCATGAAATCCTCCTTAGCTTTCACATATCCAAAGCACATTGAATCCTCTGAGAACTAAAATGGGAGCCTTTTTCTTAAACCTGTAATTGGAAAACATTTTTCTTAAATCTCTGCTGAAGCTTTGTGAATATTTGTTCAAGGGTTTATAGCCCGTCCAACTACAGTGTCTCCTTCGACAGTTAATGTCTTATGAAAGAAAAAAAGGCAGTTGATAAGAAAAAGAGTATGACTATAATGAATACCGATTCTCTATCAATTATCTCCAAGTATGAAAATCATGAACGTCAAAGTTAAATCTGATTTACTGCATACTGGTGGCAGAATGTTTCAGTGAAAAATACTGCAGGAAGTTTTTAACATGTGCATCGCAATGTATATAGAATAAACACAGTGGATTGGCCATCTTATAAATGATTTTAAGTGATAAACTTGCCTACATTTAAAGGCACAAAGCCCAGAACGCACTGTTAGCTGAAAGCATACTTGAAAGAAGCAGAAACCAGAGAGACAGCCAATACCCTGTGATAATGGGGGAAATTGCTTTAAACTAAAGAAGGAAGGGCTTTAAACTAAAAGAGGGGAGATTTAGATTAGAGGATAGGGGGAAACTCAGAGGGTGGTGAGGCACTGGCACAGGTTGCCGTCCAGAGAGGCTGTGGATGCCCCACCCCTGGAGGTGTTCAAGGCCAGGGTGGATGGGGCTTTGGGCAGCCTGGTCTGGTGGGAGGTGTCCCTGCCCATGGCAGGGGGGTTCAAACTAGGTGATCTTTAAGGTCCCTTCCAACCCAAGCCGTTCTATGATTCTATGTTTTATGATTATCTAATTTTTAGAGACAGTGCTATAACAGAGAGTTAGCAATAGCAAATATGCACCTGAAACATGATATAAAACAGAGATCTGACTGAATTTAAGGGAATAAAATACCCAGTGTATGTGCATATTTGTTCCACTCAGAATGTCTGTACCTCAAACTGAATGTAGCAGTGCTTTAATGGCCTAATACACCCAACTTCAAGTAGCTTTAACTGCCTCTGTTCTCTAACTCCATCATTATCACACTATTAAAACTACCCATAGTACTCACACAACTAGACACTTTTTTTTTTTCCTGAGTCAAGTATACTCCAATATATAATCCTTGTAGTAAGTACTTTATAATTGCTGTAATGCTTCAGCAAGAAACTTGAAAAGAAACAGGGCAAGTTTACACTGCACATCTTATCTCCTCAAAAGAGAAATGTAATTAAGAAAAACTTCTGTCAAATTATATTTTGAAAGACTATATATACATGCCATGCCTCAGTGTAATGAACTTGACAGTCTGATATCTAGCAGGGTTTTGGCTTTTTTTTTTTTTTTTTTTCATATGCCCCAGAAGGAGTGCAAAAAATCTGGATGAGGAAAAAAGTATGACATGGTGATTCTCACAAGTGGCAAAGATCTTAATGAAGGACTTTGGCTCTCAAACTTACCCTGGAGATTTGCATCTAAGACTCACCGCAGAATTTCACAGGCAATTTTTCCATTTAAAAATTGAAAATATTCAAAATTTTTGCTATCCATTAGCCATTAAATGTTATCTGTAAGTACTCTTTAAAGCCAAACATGGGTGCTTTAGAAATTGAAAAATGGATATGGCCAACTGGACATTGAAAGGAATGCACATAAATACATAGATTAAATGAAAAGAGAGAAGACTTTGGGTGCCACAAAGTAAGAGAAAGAATGGTTTGATAGACCTGAAATGCTGGAATACTACAGCTGGAACACTAAAACTGGTATGTTATTTTTCAGTGTAAACATTAAGGAAACTGTCATTGTATCTATTAATTACTAAATCAAAAACTCCAAGTATATTTATAAAGAGCAGAAGGAGACAACAGGGAGAATTTGATGCAGGATGAGACTGGATGAAATCACTTCCCTCTAACTTTAGTAGGAAGATGTATGGTTTAGGACATGTTTTTGGTTTCTTAGCTTCACATTCAACTTAAAAATAAATAAATAAAAAACAAAACAACACATGCACACCTATTTTGAAATGAAGACATATCTTACTTCTACCTACAGGGTAAAATAGAAAAAAATACAGTAGAAAAGCATGCTGTTAATAGACTAAATCAAATTTTAAATAATGAATGTCAAGTTTAAACTTTGCTGGTTGAAAATGTGAATTAGAAATGAAATCTTTTATTGCACAACATCAGCTAAATTATGATGAACATTAACTCAGGTTTCATACAAAGAAATTTTCACGGAATAGAAAAGGACAGGATTCAAAATCCTGATTAACTCCTTAGTGAAGAGCACAAAGCCATAACTATTATAAATAAAACTAAGGTTTTAGATTACTGTACACCTCAGATATCTCACCTGTCAAGAAACATACAGAGTACTCTTGAGAAAAAGTAAAGGCAGGTTAATTATAAGGAGTTTACGTCTCAAACAGCATAAGCTAGCCCACAGAGTGCCTATGACATGGGTACATACAGGTAGTCGCATTCTAGCAAGGATCCTCTAAGTAGAAATACAAATTTTCAAAGATAATCAGTTGGAAAAATATTTAGTATTTCAAGCTGTAATAAAAGACATGCAAAGAATGCTTGGCACCCTACTCTATAATTGAATCTGGGAGAAAGTAAAGAAATAGTTAAACGTTATTTTCATACAAACGTTAATGAGCAAAACTGTCACACCATTTACACAAACAGGAGGTTCAGACAACTGGAAAATATCAATAGCTCAAAACAAGTTTATTTAGTCCCTTCATAGTCACTACACATCAGAGTCATTCCACTTAAAGGATTCTTTCTTAACATTACAATAGAGTTAAAATATCACTGATTAAAGGGAAAGATTTAATTGCTACATTTTAAAACTGGTAGACAAACTTTGGAAGAAATCTGTTATAACAAAGTGCATTTTTTCTCAACAGAAAGCATAGTTTTGTTCCACGTATTTCTGACCATGATAATTATGCATAACAGTTGAGATGACACACACAGTTGTACTCTTGAAGCAATGCAGAAATAAAGCACTATTTGTTTTCTTTAAGAATTTACATAGTAGGAAGAAGATTTCAAATATAAATAAACTAAGAGACCAAAACAAAACACTATACTGCTTATTCTGAAAGAACTTTCCCCTGCCCTCTCAAACACAAACAAATCCTGCATTCTGCAGCCTATTATGTCCCTGAACTTCCCATTATAGGGAAGGCTTTCAGGAAGCAGCTGATACATCAGGGTTATGAACCAGTGCTACATCAGATGGCGAAATTTTAGTCTGACAGGTGTATATGCATAGTTTAGTTTATTATTATTATTTTAACATTGTGTCATCCTGGAAAATCCACTCACTAAAACAATCACTTAATTTGCTACTATATTATTTGTGTATCTTCTACTACTGAAAATATTTATAAAAGTTATTGGAGGATCTTAGTACTGTTTACTATTGTCGGTACTAAATCACAAGCATAAAACGATCTGGAAACAATGTAAAGAAAGAGCTAGGAAACCTTTAACTTCAAAAAATAAATAAAGAAATCACTGTGAAGTATATATTTATAGAGTAATCAAAGCTGTCCAGGCCTTCAATGTCATTCTAACTCTGTATCACCACAAATGTGAATGAGAAAGAAGCACACGTGCAGACTCATCTAGAAAGCATCATTGTGCTCAAAAGAAAAGGTGTTTCTTATTGCATTGTATGTAAAGAGGTAGACAAGAACACCTCTGTCAAGGGGTATTGCTGAAGCAAGCAACAAGTAAATAAACAAGGACAGGTGAAGTTCTATTTTTGTCTGAAGACAGACAAGTTACTCAGATGTAAAATGAATTTATGAAGAGTTAGTTAGCTTTGATACACAATGAGGAATGATACGACTACAAAACAGCAAAGACTAAGGACAATCCAGATCTTCAAACAAGAAATACTGCAGAGCAAGCAATGTTTGCAGTTACCACATCCACTCTCCTTGCTAATAGTGCTTTATCTCCTAACAGGGTCAATGGCATCATGGAAGTTACATGAAATCAAGCTAGAGTCATAAAAGCATTGTCATTTTAAGGAGACGGCTAAGTTCACTGAAGCACCAGATATCATCCCTGACGACGACGAAAAACAGGTAATGCGTTGATAAAACCACCAGAGCACCCGGTGCTGAGGAACAGGTTGTCAGCAGCTAACCTTGAGCACAATAAAATGGCAAAGGGGCTGAGGCCAGCCCAGCTCCCAGACCCACCACCTTTTGGCACTCCTGCTAAAGGTGCACTGTGTGTATTAAGTATTACTGATGGACTATGATGGACTCCTCCGTTTTGTCCATAGAAGGACGTACAGGAGGAAAATAATCCAAACCAAGTTTTGCTATTTTGTATGGTGCTGTTACAAAACATGCAAAAGTTACTGGAACAGTAAAGAGCCCAGGACACTAGTTTATTGAGTAATTGAAGAGACTGTTAAAACTCTGCACGCAGTTAGAATCAACCACAAAATTGGTGCTACCAACAAAATTTACCATCAGAAATGCAACAACTTAGCTTGGGAGAAGGCTAACAGAGTGGGGAAAGGGATAAAGTCAAGAAGGAATATCATGCTGTGTAAACAGGTTTATTCACTGGTGCATTCCAAACAAAAATCCTTGCTTAATGCTATAAGAAGTACACAGAAAAGAGTGAACACTCCAGTGCAGATCTTGGACAGAGAGCAGGGACAGGCCACAGCAGGGGACAGCACAATGGGGACAGCAACCTGGCATGACCAATTGCTCTCTTATGTACCCCAACAATCTCAAGCTTGACATAGTCAACATCCTGGTCCTCAGCGGCATCTCAACAAGCCAAGAGGGCTTTGGCTACCTGTCTGCTATCATTCCCTGCAACAGGACTGGCTGCTGTCACAGCAGGTGAAGCACACACGGCAGACTGTCACGCAAATTTATGCATCTCATCACACTTGTCACACATAGGCTGCAAGCATCCCGCTGCGCTCAAAAACTTCTGCATAAAAGGTAACTCAAACAACATGTTCAGTCTCCAGTCTGTGAGTGAAAGTGACAGTGAAAAACATTTTCAAGATATCTTTGTGAGAAATGTGTAATATTTAGCTTCATGCTGCAAAGATTTTACTGCAGAGTAAAGGGACAAAACTATGTAGTGCCATTCCAAAAAATCTTCAC
Organism: Aythya marila; assembly: GCF_965140915.1. Taxonomy (NCBI): domain Eukaryota; kingdom Metazoa; phylum Chordata; class Aves; order Anseriformes; family Anatidae; genus Aythya; species Aythya marila. The sequence continues at coordinate 31,319,905 of NC_139044.1, read as the reverse complement.
ATTGTACACTTAAGGTGGAGAGGGCTTCTTTCCTGGATATGAAGTAGCTAAATTATGTGGATGTGGTATTTGTGCATTGATCGTGTCAGTTATAGCAGACAGGCATTTTTCCCTTCAAATCTTGCGTCCATCTAAAGTTTAATTCAGCTACCCAGAATCAATAGTAATGTATACCTGATTATCAGGGTTTCCTTTAACTGATTTAGTAGGTATTATGCAATGCTTAAGATCTACAAAACAGACTTAGATGCTACATCTAAATGCATCTACTTTCAATTGGTATCTATTGTCAAATTAACAAAAGGTCTCTGCCTTAATAACAGACCAAGTACAGAGAGGAACAAATTGTAAACATCAACAAAACAACTGATGAAAAGGATGACAAAAAATCACTTGAATACAGATAACATTTAATTTCTTGCTCAAAAGATACGTACAACAAGCACAAAAATGTTAAAATATTAATCAGAGGGAGAGCGTCCCCACTCAGAAAATAACATCAGTTACTGTTAAACCAAAACAATGCTACTGCTATCTGCAGAAATTATTAAAAACCAAAACATTAAAAAGAAAGACACAAGCATCTCTTATATCTCAAGATATCCTTTACTGATATCTCCAGTATCTGTTACGATTTACGACTTTAGATGTTATCAGAAACCATTTTTTAACCTACTGTATTTTCTAAAATATTAAAATGACAGCTATATATTTAACAATGGATGATACAGCAGTCTAAACAGCGCTTGTTCAACACATTTATCTGGAAGGATTTTTCATGTCAAAACTAAGTACAAAGCTAAAGTAAATTATAATAAGATGTAATGTAACAGAAGGTCAGGATAGAGATACTGAGGAAGAAACATCAGGCACAAGAAGCTTCAAGAAATTGAGGAATAAATTTCAAAACTTTTCAAAGGAATTAAAACTTGATGTAAGAAAAACACCAAATTACCATAAAGCTAATATTTGTAAACAATTACATTTGTTTTTAATCTGAATTTAACATAACTTTACCTGCATTGCCCTGAGAAAGAATTCATAAGTCTAGTTAAACCAACCACAGACTTATCTGTAACGTGCAATATTATCATGTTCCCAATAACTGAGTAATATCTGATCATGCAGAAGTACAGATTTTAATAAGTAAACTACTCCTAAGAATACTAGGAGACTAAATCTTTGTATAAAGTAAAACAAAATACTTGTAACATGCAGAAACCCTGGAAGCATTCTCAACCTCAAAATATGTTTACTTCAGAAGCCTTCACTTGTTCTACTGGAACAGTAATGGTCCTTTTACCACCACTTTCTGCAGACTTTCATTTAGCCATCTTTTCAGTCCCCACAAATTACCACTGGTGCTAGACACATGGGCATGCCATCTCCACAAATTTAAGGACTCACTGATGGTTTTAACAGTAACAAGATTACTGTTACTAAATCACGAGTGTATGACTCTCTCAGACTCTCATTTAGTACTAGCCACTACTACGCAGATTTTGAACTGCATTGATCTATTTTAAAGATGGTGTTACGTAAATCCTAAATGGTGTTATTAACAAGCCAAATAACACCTGTTGTAACAGTGAGATCCAATATCACCATTTTAGGAAAGAGAAAAATTGTTTATTTGAAAAGTTTCAACCAACAAGAAAAGCTTGATGACCAATGATTAATTACCATGTTGAATTTCTTCAGAAAGAAGATAAGAATCACACAGAAACTGGGCTTAAAAAGGTTAGAACTAAATGTAGTGTTTCCAACCTGTGATTTTCTTTTGACTAACTTCACCTCCAAAAACATTCAGCTTATGGGAGTCCTACATACTGTTTTCTTAAAAAAAAAAAAAAAAAAAAAAAAAAAAAAAAAAGGTTTTGTTTGTTCTTCCCTCTCCCACTCTTAAGTAGCAGTTCTGCTGTAGCTTTCCAACAGTTTTTACTAACAAAGCTGAATGTCATCTGAGACAGATTCTCCAAAAAAGGAGGAAACGGAGGAAACAAAGTAAGTACAAGAATACATTCAAGCTACAATCTACAACAGTTTTTTAGGTCTGTGACCAAGATGGAAGGATGGAACCACAGAGACTGAAAGACACATGAGAATGGTAGCTTCTTTCTCAGTGCAAGGACAAGAAAGCAGTTAATGGATTAACCAGGAGATGCAGGAAGGTCTGATAGCCACATAACTGGGGGAGCTAATTCAGTTTTTTTCCAGATGAAAATGTATGTCAAAGGACCACTACTGCACCTGTAAACTGGACCGAAATACAAACGTTGTTGCACACCATACTGTTGGAGCTTGAAGGGAATTCATGTGCTTCCTGAGAAGAACAGAAGAGGAGGAGAGGCACTACTGTCCCAGCCTCTTTCCCAATGCCCTTTACTCACCCTCAGAACTGCTGAGGCTGCTCCTCCCACAAGGAATCCATCTGGGACATCAGCAGCAGAGTGGGAGAAGTCCCACTGTGCAACCAGGAAAGTGGAAAGGGGAGACCACCTACAAACAAAATGGAACAAAAAGTAAAATTAAAGGAAGCTGAAAACACTCAAAGTCACCAGATCCTAAATCCTAAGAAATAGCTTGAAACTTTAAAGGAAATTAAATTATTTTTCCCAAGCTTGGAAACTGTCATCTAGTTTGTTTTTAATAAAATGGATGATTCTACCCCAAAGAAATGCCTGGAAACTTTCCAACTATAAACCATTGAATAAAGAATTTAGTTTAAATATGAACCAATCTCATGAACAACAGACAAATGAACTAGAAGATGTTGTAAGAAAGCCACACCCAATAAGTTAATATTTTATGAACTAACATTTCCATATGCATGTCAATCTACAGCAAAGCAATGATATCTATGGAATTACTCATGCCTTCTAGGGTTTTCAAAATAAAAATACAGATGCTACAAAAAAAAATCTGGAAAAAGACAGGACTTGGGGGGAAAAGCAAGTGACATTTGTTTACATGAAAACTTTCCTCTGTTTTCCAAGCTCCAATATGTCAGAAAAAAAATTATAGTCTTACACTGCAAAACAAAGTGACATCCATTATGTCATACTATCACAATCTGGGTCTTGAGAAATATCAACAGAAAGACAAAGATGCATGAAATTACCAGTTTAAGTTCTATGGTAAGGAACATTGGAATTTGTTTGCAACATTTGGCTTAAATGCAAAAACAACAACAACAACAACAACAACAACAACAACAAACACCAAACTCAACTACTAATCTTTTTTGTCTGTGTTACAGTATAAACCTTCAGTAGATCAATTACCAATGTCTACTATTAATTAAACAAGTGTACAAAGTGAGTATATTTACCTCCACACACACACACAAAATGACAGCTGGATAGCAACATCTTAATCAAATTCTATATTATGCATTGGGAAACATTAGAAGAAAAATGTTTTACTCACATTTCACAACTAATCTCACCATAGATTTTTAAAATAATTAATCATGTTGAAGACAGATGAGTTATTTAAATGCTGCAGTCATAAAACAGATAAGTTGTCATATTTATAGAGCTATTTAGAATTAACACAAAGGCATTTTTTGCATGAATAGTTCCTGCAATTTCAGAATCCTAGGAATGCAATTTCAGTTATGAGACCAATTAATCTGAAATTACTTAATTGTCTCTCTGATATACCAAACAGGCAGTTGTAAAATACAAAAGAAATGTGAGGCAAAAAAAGGGAATTTGTAACTACTACTTCTAATCTACTTCAGAAGAACAACTATTCTTATAAAGTGACAGTTATCACTGTAAGACAAGAAGCAAAACATCTGCAAGCACAGGCCACTCTAGCTGGTGTGCTTCTCAGGTGTCTGGGTATGGTCCATAAAAGATTTACATGTATTTTCATCTTAAAAGGTGAACGTGAAACACTGTTAATAGCAAGAAGCACCTTAGATTCATATATCAATAGTCTCCTTTCAATTTTTCTGGAGCAGAAGGTTCATCTGTTTCTTCTGTTTTAAGGTAGACACAGTAATTTTTCCTTATGTACAAAAAATACATATATGTTCTTTAGGAACAAAATTTAGGTCTTTTTCTCCACTACAATTTATTAGATTTATTTTGATTTAGCACAGAACACTGCTGAGATAATTTTTCCCCATTTACTTGATTTTGCTCATTTCCTCATATTTTGTCTCAGTGTATTGAATCCTTTTCACCTGGAGAAGCTTTTCCCCCCATCCATCACTGTTCTCAATGTTAAGTGCATCTGCTTCATACTCTCAAAACCAGTGTACTCTACACACTCGCCTATTACAGGTTCCCTACCTTTTTGCTAGGCCTGCAAAGTCCACCTAAGTTACTTTCTTTTGCAAATGGGAACAGTGCATTATTCACTTCTTCGAAACAATCTATGTCAAGATAATTACAACCTTTTTTTTTTTTTTTTTTTTTTTTTTTTTTTTTTTTTTAAGAAGCAGTGGTATATTCCCTTCAAGACAAAGTTTTAAAACAGTTTATTTTCTACTGCTTCCACCCAATCGCTAGTTCTAGAAGCCCACTCAGCATACTTCAACTCATGATTTCAGGCACATTTCAGATATATATGTTTGTGGTTTTCTTTGAAACCCAACCACAAGCGTCATAGATATTTCCCAGAGTTTTAAAACAAAAAGTACATTGTGTTGGAAGACTATATAGAAAAAAACAACACAACAACAACAAAAGCAAGATAGCATCAAGTCTCTGATTTGGTCATGATTTCTAATGATGAAATGTAATTAACACTGTTTACCCATTTCCCTTTGAAATCATATTTTCATTGCTTATAACTGAACAACTGAGCCCTTTAACCTGGAATTTTCTGCATTTCATCCTTAGTTTTCACTATTAAGGAGAAAAAACACCATGTTTCAGCAATATCAGCTTGGATTTCTTCAAGGGAATTAAGGAAGAAAAGCAATACTGGCATTTGTCACCAGGGTTGAAAGCAAGCTGATTTTTTTTTATTCTGGTTTCCCAAGATTACATCATCTGCCAGTACCTCTACGTAAGAACTTTTTAACTTGTTTTCAATCTCAGTCATATAAGGACAGTTTGAAATATAGAAAAAAAGCTCAAAAAAAAGTGAGGTGTAAGGAGGAAGGCATGGTAGAGACAGTATCAGATTATTGCCATTAACCTGACAGATTGAAAAGCAGTGTGCTTTTTTTTTTTTTATTAAAAAAAATATTCAATACTTTTTTGCCTTGTTAAAATAGTTAGCAGACAATTGTTATATGCATAGTTGTTGATTACATATGGGGCATCTTTCTTTGCCTAGTGCAGGTACCACAAAAACTGCAGAAAGAGATGGAAAGAGAAGTGTAATGATGAGCAGTAACTAGAAAGGGGACTTGCAAAATTTTACCACTTAGATGCATTCAACTTCAGGCATTCAGCTGAAGCATCTGACCTATGAACCCAATTTCTCTATGCTGACATAATGTAATGGACAGGCCTGAATATACGCAAAGGCAGTTCAAATCTTTACTGGCCTTGATCACCATCCCCAGCCTCCCCTCCTCCTCCCCTATTCACTGCAATGCAGAGTCCAGACTTTTGACAACTCAAAAAGGGGCAGAGTGTAACAAAATTCCACCTACCATAAACTGATCTGATCCAAATCATCAAGTAAAATCTCCAGCCCTTTCAAAGATCAGGAGTACCACTGTATTTAACTATATATAGCAGTACTCTGTTACAGTATAAAATGAGAGGTAGGTCTTTCTGTCGGAAAAGAAGGAGACGTAGGAAAATAGAATGAGGTGCAAAGACAGAACACTCCAGAAAGATTAAAGATTAACCTGTTGCTTAGATTTTCAATATTATGAGTAATTTCTATACCAAGTCCATGTTTATATGCTAATAACTACACTAAGACTGAGAGTTAGCTGAAGTGTTGCTAGACACTGTACATAAACTGTGCTATGAAAATAGTCATGTTTTAAGCAGGCTAGAAGTAGGAAGAAAGAATATAGCCAAAACTATTATTTCTGAACTTTGCAGTGCCGTGATTGGGAAGAATACAGGATAAGGTAAAAGTTGCAGCATTAAGAGACATTGGTGGAGGGGTGGGGAGGTTAATCTGAATGAACAGTTCGAAGTCAGGGGTGAGAGGAGCTGAAGCCATTCAGCCAGCAGAGGGAAGAAACTCTCCAGAATGGAAGCACCTGGACTTAATTGTCAGATGGTTTAAACAGTTCCTACTCCTGGTTTGAAGGGTCAGCTTTGAGCTCTTTATGGCTCTTCTACAAAGCTGCTTTTTGAAGCCCTCTTGCTTCAGGGACAGAAGCTCAAGTGCCCTCATTAAATGAAGCAGCAGCTTTGTCAGTCTCCAAACACACTATAACACAGACAAGTGGCAGATGATTACTCATTTATATACACTAAAGTTATACTGTGAACAGCAAATGAAAGAAGTGAGCACAACACAATTTGCACACATTCTTCAGTGAGACTTTAGGGAGGCCAGTTAGAAAATGGCTTATTTTGTCCTGTTGAAGCAAACTAGTGGGACATGAAAAACATTAAAACAAAAACAACAACAACAACAACAACAACACTGTATTTTTGTGAGATTTAATTAGCTTTCAATTAGCTCCATGAGTTAAGGGATTAAGCACTTCATGGGGCAATGGAGATCACTCTGGAAATACTTTACATAGTATCTTTTATCTTTTTACATTTAAAACTGCTACCATGATATTAAGAGAAAATTAAGGCTTAGTCTACTGTGCAACTCAGGATTTTCAGTGTCAAAATGATAAACTCTGTAGCATTTTCAGTGAACCAGAAAAACATCAAAAGATTGCTGAGGCAAACCAGGACACTCATGGTAGTCAGTGGGGAAAGAAGTACAAAACCCCAAAAGCAGGGAGGAAAAAAGCAAACAAACAAAAATACCCTTTTGCCTTAATTCCATATTTGTTTGCCAAACAAATACATGAGAAAAATAATATTGGATGACATTTGCTCAACTTTTTTCCTCCCCAAAATGTAAATATATGCAGAGATTAATAACAACAGCTTTAATCGGTATTTTCAAGTATTTTGTTTTAATAATAAAACTTTAACTACTGCATTTCTTCAAACAGCACTTCATGGCCACTTTGGTTCTGAACCAAGCCAAGTGTGTCTCAATCAGACTTTAAAATGAAAACCTTACCAGTATGAATGGGGAACATATGTTAAAGAATGTTGCATATGAACTGAGAGACATCACCACTACTTTCTTCCAAACTGAAATGATAGAAGTGGAAAAATCCAGCCACACTGTAAGGTTTATTTCTCTCCTTCCTGGTGGAGACTAGAGGATGAAAGATTGCAATACCCATTAAAAATATATGAAAACTCTTTTGGAATATTGCAACTTTCCTCCAAAACTGTGATATGGTAGTATTGCTATTAAAACTTTATGCAGAATACATCACTGACTTTTATATAACAGAGTACTTCCAATTTAATGGAGACATACTAAGAAAATAAAAGAATAAAAGAAGAAATTCAAACATTTGATCATTTACTATCACAATTTCTGAATTGGATGCTATTTCTATCAGTCCACAATTCTTTGAAAGACGCAAAACCCTTGAGGCTTTATTTTAGAAGTCATACTGACAGCAACGATTAGTCTTTATGTTCAAAGAAGAGAACAGCATGATCCAGGCAGTGCCTTCCTGTCTTACATGCCATTATGACCACACCCTGGAAGATTTCTCCTACAGTAAACACTACATCTTTTTCAGCCAAGCAACAGATATTACACATCATCCTTATCGAAGATCTATACAGAAGTTCACTGTTGTGGAAGAAGGCATAAAAACCTGTATTTGATTGCAAGCAGGCTTTTTTTTTTTTTTAATAAAGGAAATTAACTTTTTTTCCCCATAAAACAAAGTCAACAATTGTTTGTCTAAGGCAGGGGTGTGCATTGCTGAAGTACTACCATATGAGCAGAAGTTTTGTTTGCAGCACACAACTTGCTTACTGACAAGCTGTGCTACTTTGCTTAAATCAGGAAAACAGAAATGCACAAGCTCCAATTACAAACCTTAAGGACTGAAACCCCAGAACTTTATCTAAGTATTACATGCATATAATAATATACAGAGAGCCTTCTCTTTTCTAGGCTGAACAGTCTGGAAATCTGGCCTCTCTCAGCTTTTCCCTACCTTGGAGAGTCAGCAGCCTGCTAGGCTTTGTGGCACTGATCACCACTCTCTGTGCCTGGCCCTTCAGCCAGTTTTCCACCCCCCTCACTGTCTGTTCATCTGTAACACTTCTTCATTCGCTTCTCTCTAAGGATCTTATTGGAGACAGCACCAAGAGCGTTACTGAAGTTAAAGCAGATAATACCCACTGCTCTCTGCTCATCTTCTGAACCTGTCATTTCATCATAGAAGGTTATCAACTTGGTCAAGCATGATTCCCCTTGGTGAATCCGTGCTGACTAGTCCTGATGACTTTCTTGTACTTTGCAATGTAGCTCACGTACATTATTCCAGCCTTTTACACTCTATTCAAATAAACTTTCAAATACTTCATGCATGTGCATCACTGAACTATTTTAATACCAAGAGGAAGAATTGGTATTATACAATCTGACCTGTACAGAACAAAAAATACCATACAGCAATTGTCTCCAGTTAATATTTTTTCTAGAAAGATACTCAAATATTGAGTAATTTGATACTCAAATATTTGAAAAAAATAGAAAGATACTCAATATTAGAATAATACTCAAATATTTGAGTATTTTCTGTGACTGGCAGAAAAACTACAGCTTAACCAACCTTATCATTAATGAGATTTATTTTTTTTTTTCCCTGAGCTTTAGCTTGCAGGTTCTAGATCTGTTACATCTTGATATTACAAATCCATGTGCCATATTTGATTTTAACTTTCCTGAAACATACTCGCGTTTCCCAGTTGGAAAGCAAAACTGAGAAAGGCCACAGTACTGAAGAAAGCTATGGATATACAGCAAGTCCAAAAAAAAGTCAAACAAAATGGAATGCATGTTAAGCAAACACACTTAAGAAAATGAGGCTTAGATATGGTACTCTGAAAAAGCAATCTATGCCTCAAGCTGATCTGTAATTAGCCACTGCTTATCAATCAAATAGTAAACATTCAAGCAGCATATCTATCATCCAGATACATTAATTCTGTCCTACCATAACCATAATCTAAAGAAAATTTGAGAAAGTGAAGGTGATGGTTGAACAGCAAGGCTGAAGGACAAATGGAGCTTTTAGACTCTCCCTTCCAAAATTAAGTTCAACAGTCGTCCTCAGATTACTGGACTGTCTCACACTGTCATGATCTAGACACTTATTAAGTTCCTCACAAGACACCAAACACAAATCTTGAGAATACTAATGTCCAATGCTAGTCTCCATGACAGTCAACTTTTTGCTGATTCTTTGTACTTAGATATCTGGTGGCATCCATCATTTACTTTCTGTGTAAGCTGGACTGAAAGGTATTTTTGTTTTGCATTTGTATAACCATTAACACAACTTAATCCACTCAGCCAAGCACACCTTATGATTTCCCTCTAAAAACAAAGAAAACCTATCTATATTACTAATCACATTGATCAATCTATTTAACTGCTGCACTTGATTACTGCAACTCACAACAAAGAGTAAATATCTATTTTAATACATAATATAGAGGAAACAAAATGAAAGCTATTCATGAGCATGTGATTGCAGTATAAGACTATGTTGATGATGTATTGAATTTTGGAAGATAACATTTTTATGATTCATGCCTAGCTAAATTTCAATAAAAATTGAGCTGTCAACCCACTGCAATTGTAAGCGTGCATTTTGATACAGTCTGATGACAGGAGGGAGACCAGAATGGCTGGCCGTGAAAGTGAAAGGAAAACCTCAGTGGAAGACGCTGTCAAGTCGTGGTGGTGGTGTCTCATGTTTAATTGCCAGAAGAAAAATTCAAGTTTTGGCCAAAGAGGATGATTTCTTATGAAAGAAAAATTTCCTCCAGAAATTATTGGAAATAGAATATTTGGAATGCGCAGCCATTACTAAGCTTCACAGAAAAGTCACAATGCAAAATCCTAAGTTTTAAATACTTGATTTTGAGATTTAATTTTGTTTTTCCCTTTCTGTGTTGTCTTTACCAGCTGCACCACTCTGCATTAGCTCCACTCCTCTGCCACCGTTTGAGCTGTACCAGCACTGAGAACAGCAGCTGATGACAGTCTCAAGCCAGACTTCCTCTGGTTCACCACAAAGTAACTACCCTGTGGTGAACTGTAAGTTAAAGTGCCGTGGGGCTACCACAGTAATGAAAGGCAGACCGCTGGTTGCTGGGGAGTTTTCCTGCCAATTTCCCAGACGGACACATCATAGGAAAGGCAGAGAGAGACAACACCACAGATTAGCCTGTCAAGAGCTCACTAAGACAGCTACGCTCTTACAGTACCCACATTAGATAATTCAGAGCACACGAGGGTGTCCCCATAGCAATGTGCTGTACTCGTGGGCATACTGCTAGCACTCACGGCTGAGCATGTTGTTCTTAAGCTAGGAATGCACTGGTATGGCTGAGTAGTCATGAGAAAGGTTGCCAATCTACGTTGTCCAGACTTTTGAACTCTTTCAGGTAAAGTCTTAAAAAAGAAGGGAAAAATGCTCCTTTCCCTGGAACCAGCTAACCATACCGAACCAGGGAAACTGCTGTATGGCCAGGAAGACACGGCAGGCAGTCACAGACACAGAAAGTCAGGATCCTGATGCACAGGAGACCCCTGAGAAAGCAGAGAACAGGTCAACAGACAAGCCACAGATGTGAGAAAGATGACAGAATTTTCTGAGGCTCTAAGTGGGGATTTGGTAATATTTGCTCTGACTGAGGAAAACTGAAAACTGCCCAGCTGGAAAGCAAAACTGAGAAAGACCACTCTGCAAAGACGGAATCAGTTTTGATTTTAAACCAGTAACCTTGGTAAATCACCAAGCAGGTGTGAGTTTCTATCATACACAAGCTGACTTACCTAGGTTAGTATTTTATATTCTTATGTAACCTACCTTCAAAAGAGAAACAGTTAGGTATTTAGGGACACACACATTACCATGGAGCATGACACTTAATCAATAGGATCCGAATCAGCAAAGCCATCACAGCATGTACAAAAAAGATCTTTGGAATAATTTCCACATTTTGGAAAGAAAAGCAAAGACATATTTTGGTGTTATATGAAAGAAATTCTTTATCTAGCACACTAGTTTCATTTATACACTCAGAAAAAGCATTAGTTTGAAAGCTTATCTTGGTCTTCAAATAAGTTCTGAATTTTAATTCAAAGTTTCTGTTGCAAAGAACAAGAAAGAGTGCTATGGTTTAAGGTGTGTACATTTAAATATTTTCACTGGTTATTGCATCTTGCTATTAATCTTTTCAATGGAGTTTCACTGGCTAAAATTATATAGATCATTTTAAACTTACAGGTCAGATTGAATGGCATCTTTTCACAAATGACATGAACTTGCTGCTGTTTGGAAATGCTGTAGCCCCAAAGTACCCTGAATTCTACCTACTAAAATTACTTGTTAGATAAAGAGTAATATTTAAGCCTCTTGAAACAAATACTCCAAGGTTTAGAGCTTTTAGAATTCCCACTAATGTATTAATTCCCCTTTTCTACAAAAATATCCAGAAAACAGATGCCTCTCTTCCAGTAGTTTCTATTTCAGAGTTAAATCTGCTATCGCTAGTACCATGTTCTCCATACATTTGAACTGTACGTAGCTTAAGGTGAAAGCTGACATGATTATCAAAATAATCAAAAGCATTTTCTCTACTTCTTTTTGGCTCATCTTCTCAGAATAATTCCACTTAAATGAAAATACTTCTCCTTTCATTCCTGAATATTTTTCTAAAAAATTCAGAGAATAAAAATTGGAGTATGATTTAAAGATGACAAAATACCAATTAAACTCTGAAGAACTCCTACTAAGAAATAACAGAATTGAGAATTTATAATTAGCAAACAACAATGCTACCTGAAAAATAAATAAATAAATAAATAAAATTAAGGAGACAGTGAAAATAAAGTGCCAAATTTCCCTTAACGATGTGTTTCCCGGGATGTTCTTTCATTGTAAGTCACTGCTGGATCAGACTATATTACAGCCTGAGTCAGAGTTTTAAGAGATAAAAACTGTTCTTTTTCATCCCAAAAATATGACTAATACCCAAAATTGAACACAACCATTTTAAAAACACCAAGAAAGACATGGGGTTCTGAAATCTGCATATGCTTATCTGCACACAGAAATCACTACAAGAGATACTGATTATAAAAAGGAGTGAAATGAAGTTTCAACAATTGTGTTACCAGACCTAAAATTCCCATTCATGAAATTTCAACAGGGGCACAAGTTATATATTTGAAGTAGAAAGATCTAGTAAAGGAAGGAAGGTGAAAAAGGTGATGATTCTCCTCAGAGCTTCAGGGAAGATTTCTTATTCCTGCTTCAGTATATGCAGTATACACTATTTAAGCAGCTCATCAAATGACCTAATTATATTCTTGCATCTGTGTCCCAATAGACTTTCATCCATTATATTGTTCATTACTGTGGTTATTAACTATATATTAACCATCAGCATGTTTGTTTTTTTTCCTTTTTCTTCCAATAATTATTTCAATTTTCTTTATCTTTTTTGCACCTACCTGAAATATAAACAGTATGGACAAAAAATTTCAGGGGAGAGCGTCTTACACATTTCTAGTTTCTCTGGATACACATAAGATACTTCTTGCAGTAATTCAATTCATTATCTTTGCTTTAATATATATACTTATTAACACTTCCACAGCATTGACAAACAATACAAAAACCTACTCTATCAACATGAAGCAATATCCCAATATACATCTGCTCTTATTTATAATATAGATTTTATAGCATTTAATATTGCCCTTCATTATACTTACGCTGCTGTCCAATGTTTGTATTTATATTCCAGCTTCAGATGCATCTGAAATGCTGCTTTTGTTACCCACTTAAAATGCACTTACAAACTCCTCAAGTGTTCCTCAAATACAAGGTGAATTGATAACTATATAAAAACATTTAGGTTAGGGAACAAACTTCATATTCTTGTCACTCATTCTTTCCTATTTTGCTTGATATTATCCAATGAATAAACTACCTATACAACTCCCACCATTTACTTAATACAGTATGAAAGGTGTGACATTGTAATAAATTATGGCCAACAAAACAATGAGGAGGCTATCAATACATCGATAAGTCAATGAAGAATTAAAGGGCTGAGTAGCTAAGAAGCACAAAATCCTTTTTTGGGCATACAGTTAAGGTGGGAAATCTCCATGGGAGAAGCTTCAAAAAGACACTTCTGATCAGGACCTCCTGCAAAGTTACTGACTGTAGGAAAGATAGCTCTGGCCAGCAGTGGTTATTGGCCTCAGAACCAGACACAAGAAAACATTCTTGCTTGACTTTGTTGTCTACAGCACATGTTCTGTACCAAACATTTAATATTAAAACTCCTGAGTGTTAAAATTTACTAGGAATGTATGAAGATAGAGTTATAGACAATCATTATCATGATCTTGTAGATTTTTCATAGCCATACTGGAATAAAATTGATGTCTCCTCAGCACAAAAATAAACTAACAAACAAACACACACACACCAATTCAAAATAGCAGTGTTATTAGGCAATAACCCCCAATTTCTCATCATCTGGACTTCAGGCTTTACATAAAAACTTCATCAAATGCTGATTTTCTAAAAGTTTCTGTAATTCAACTATTGTTTTTCCCCATACACCTTCATCAAGGAAAGATTGTAACACTTAATACCTTGGGAACAAGGGCAGACAATGATGCTTTTCATTGAGTTTGTCATGCCAAATTTTGGAAAAACCCTCTTTCCTGATTCCTTTGTACCTGAAAAATAATTAATTTAAATGCTGCAAACTATTTCTTAAAATCTGTTTTCCTTGTAAAAAAGTTCGAGGTTTTCTTAGTCTGCAGAGTATACCATATATAATACAGAGCATTCAATATACAATAGCCCAAATCTGTGAACAGCTAAAATATACCCAACCTTTCCCAGATGCTTCCTGAATGAGAAATTCCTCACTGCGAATTCAAAATATAGTGTATGTGAGTGGAGTTCAGCTACTCTGGAGAAATACAGAGACATTGCCCAGGCACATGGGGATGAAATTCAGAAAGCAAAGCTTGGCAGGATTTGAAAATGATGACTGAAACTGGAGGGGAGAGCTCTCTTTCAGAAGGATCCTTACAGGCTGGAGAGATGGACTGACAAGTTCAGTGAACACAACAGCACTGCTGCAGGGATGAAACAACTCTGTGCAGGCTGGGGCTAAGTGTGTAGAAAGCAGCTTTGCACAAAATAACTTGGTGGGTCCTGTTGGATGACTTGCATGTAAGTCAGGAGGGTGGCCTTTTGGCAACACAGGCTACCACGTAGTAGCCTGAAGAAAATGTTTATTCCACTTCATCTGTGACTTTGGCAAAAGTCACAGATGAATACTTGGCAAACAGCTTGGGGAGCTGCACTACAAGGTACTGACACATTGGAGCAACTCCTAAAGATCCACCAAGATGAACTGGGCCTGAAGCACATGGCTTGCAGTGAGAAGCCAACTGAAGTGGTGTTCAGCCTGCAGAAGGAAGCCGAAGCAGATCTCACTGCTGACTTCAGGTGCCTGATGAGCAGCTGCAAAGAAGGGAGGACCAGACTCATCTGAGAGGTGCCCACTGGAAGGGTGAGGGCAGTAGGGTCACAAAATGCAGTGTGGAACGTCCCGGTTGGATCAAAGGAACACATTCTTCATAGGAAGGGTGGTCAAATACTGGATCTGGCTGCCTGGAAAGCTGCCTGGAACTATTACACTTTAAAATGTATTACTTCATTTACTTTTACTTCTTAGCTCTAAACAATCCTTTTGGTTTGGTGCCATATTTCTCTTGAACAAAATGTTCTTTCAGCCCAATGTACAAATCACAGTGGGCATTTCTGGTTTCTTATGAAGTTGATTGTACAGTTCATTACAGATTTTTTTTTTTTTTAATTCAAATTGCAGTACTACTTCTCATTGCATACCATTTACCAACTGTTTCATAGCTCCTTTTCCAAAATATCTGTTCATCTTTGATTCCAGAAGTTTTTTTTTTTTTTTTTTTTTTGATAATTGATCATTTGTCTTTTTCCCCACACTCACAGCATACTATACATCTAAAACAATTTCTGGTCTTGGAAGGTTTTTCTCTCTTTAAAGTATTTGAGTAATTTGTAACAACTGTCATTAGCTATAATGACCTAAAAACTATAAGTTAACAGGCTGTATTTTTCCCTGAACACAAGTGGAGTATCAGTAACTATGGTAGTTCACATCACATCATATACTATTTCATATTTGATGTCTTTTGATCATCTTCATATGGGACATTTCACACACAAGTAGAAGGCATTCATCAAATCCATATAGTTCCTCTGAGAAGAAAAATCACCTGTTGCCAGAGAGAGGAAATACAGCTTTTTCTGAAACAAGTGGGCACAAGTGGAATAGATAGGAAAAGCTGCACAGAAACCTGCGAGAACATTACCAGTACAATTCTGTTAAGGGGAAAAAAAAAAAAAAAGGCAGGAACAGGGAGAAAAGTGATTGAGCACACTAGGTGTTTTCTAAGCAAGAAAATGAGGACCTCTCACTGTCTTGCATTGATTCTGTTTGCTCCTTTTTCCAGGTGACAATCATGCCCTTTGCTTCCAATTAGAAGTGGTAAGATGATATATGTCCTAACTAGATCTGTGAAAGCAAAGTCTTTTCCATGAATAACCACTACTGGATATCCTGACAGTAGCTTTACTGCAAGATACGGACTGTTTGTGAAAAGGACACTGTAGCTTGCAGCAAACTAAGGACTAAAGGCATATATGCCAGCCGTTAACACATATTTCAGTTGACATGTACAGCCAAAATGTTTCTCCTTCCAGGGATTTGAACTGTATACAAAATTAATTGCTTATGACTCTGAATAGCTCCAACACAATGACAATAGTTTCTTAGTACTAATTTGCTATTTTCTATTCCTTGCAAAATGGGTCTACCCACTGAAATCAACTGTGAGATTACAGTTGAGTCTAGTAAACCTGGCCTTTTAACCTCATCTACTTCCATTATTGGAGATACTGTGAGCATCCTCTAAACTTCATCAAACTCCACTGAGATACATAGTGGTTTTCAGGTTAAAAAAAATAATAATAATAAAGAATCAAAGCCAAAAGAACATTTATTTATTAACAAGCTCAGAAGGAAGTCTACAACATTTATGGAGAACTTGATGTTCTGACTTTCTATGCACGCTGAGCTTCTAAACTACACTACAAATATCCAGAGTTGAAGTAAATAAAGTCTGATTAACCATTAAAATGGTTTCAAGGCATTAAGGATAGAAATCCATGGTAACAGAATAATATCACCAAAATTAACTCCAGTTTGGAAATGACAATAAAAACAAGGGAAGTATTAAATTCTTAATTCATCAACTTATTTTCTTTTTATAGAGAAAGCATTATGAATGCAATGTTCCCATGTAGCTGAGGGTCAATAAAAAGTTTGATACATGCAAAAATTATAAGATTAGTTTATATTCATGCATACAAAAAAAAATTAACAAAAGCAAGCATCCTCCAGTTTTTCTGATGCTTGATAAAACACTCTTGAATGATACAAGGGATAACAGTTTGATTTCATAACAAGCCTTTCTTTTTTAGTTATCCTGTACAAAGGAATAATTTATCCTTGATACCCTAGGCCCTAAGATCAATATAGGTGTTAAATCTATACCCCTGCTTGTTCATAGTCTTTTTGATTATCATGCAGATTTCAGCGAATAATGTAAAATTTACCTCTCCTAGTAAAATTTCTTCTCAACATAGATCATCTTACCAACTGTTCAAGGGCCTCTGGAGGCTTCCGTACTGCTTACGCAAATTTATCCCAACTTATGGCTACTCAGAACAATGACAAACACCATTAGATGAATGAACATTCTGCAACATGTTTTAGTGATTACACTTGCAAAACTATTTTTTCCTATGAACTATTTGCACCCTCTAATACCTTATGGAAGGTATAAGAGAGCCGGGGCAACGTAGAACCACATGATCAAGATATTCTTGAAGCCTTTCCAGTGATTTTTGTGTGTGTGTGTGTGTCTGTCTGTGTGTGCGTGTGCATGTGCACTGGCTCTAACACAGTAACAACAGTCATGTACTTTCCTTTGAAAATAAACACTTAGAAAGATCTGTAATGTTGATGCTGGGTGTAAAGCTAATAGTCTTTATTGCACAGCATCAATATTTCATTACAAAGTTCCCTATTCTTCAAGGCCACAAAAAGTGACAGAGAATGAATATAAGTATCATTACTTATTTTTCTCATGAACAGATGGACAAGATAAGTAGCTGTCATTGTTTTCTCTTCCACAGGCTGCAAACAAATTGGCTATGGCTTTCACAGATGCCAATATGTGAACATGAATATCTCTTTCTTCCTCAGGCCTACCATACTATCACACAGAAATCTTCAAGATTTTAAAAGAGTATTGGAATGAAACACATAATCCCAAATGTGTATGAAAAGCAATTCAAATAGCAATAATAAGTTTGGCTAATACTTTAAAATGCTATATAGCCACACACCAAATAACTTTCCACAGCCTTTGTGCCTTTTAAAGAGAAATCATGTTCTTTCATCTGATTTTGTCACAGAATTTTTGCTAAGGGGAGCTTTGTATTCTACGACACTTCTTAAGACTGAATTTGAGTTTTTCTGATCCAAAGAATGCCTGGAAATGAAAATCATCAGATTACAAAGCCTTGCATACTCCAAGTGCCCTTAGCACCACCACTAACAATTTGGAACAACTTATTCTTAGCTTCTCTGACCCCCTGTCATCTTAGGATGTGACACTAAGTAATGCATTACGTTTCCCGGGAAGCTAGAGAAACAGTCATTTTCCTCTAGAATAAATCACTTTTCCAGAACAACCACCATATCCCTCTGAGGATTTTTATGGGATGGCAGGAAGTATTACTTACCAGTAGTTCTGTTTATTGCAGTCTTCCTCTTCCTCCAGCCTACAACAGAGTCCTTACACTAAGCGTTACGGCTCCCACCTACCAGGAAGCAAAATAATTGTCAATCAGGGTCATTACAGAAGTACCACTCTGTCCACTTCCATCTCAGTTACATTTCCATAGCATGGAGACCTAAACTACAAGTAAGAATTTACAAAAACTTTATCGCCATACTGTAATGAAGAAGAAATTTAAGGAAAGTAGTTGCTTGAGGCATTAGCAGGCTGGTGAGAAGTCATGGTTTGTTGATGATTTTTCTCCCCTGCCACACATTTCTTAAATATGAGCCACTGTTAAAAAAAAAAAAAAAAATCAGAAAGAAAAGAAAGGCTGCTATAAACACTGGAGGTGAAATGCACGCTGAAGGCATGCATCCAAATCTGTGCAGTCTAAACACAAGGAGAACCATCTAAAACCTATCAGGGCATAGCAAGTTACACAAGAATAGAAATTCATTGCTATTATGGACACTTACTGTTTCTACTCTGCTGATAAGAGGATATGGTACTAGGCCAAAATACTACAGATACTTGAAGATTTTAAATATGTTTGCTACTGTGCTTTGAAGACAAGAGCTATGAAAGGACTTATGTTTCTTTTTTAATACAACTTCCACACAAAAGACTGTTCTAAGGATAGATGCACATAATGCTCCACCTTAAATTACTCTGTCTGTACCTCTGTGTAAGTTTAGTTGCATTATATGCACATAACTTTAAAAAGTTGTGGACAAGCATTTTATACTTACCTATTACTTTGAAAAGAAGGCTCAGGGGAGACCTTACTGTACTTTGCAATTACATTAAATTAAGCTGTAGTGAGGTGGGGATTGGGCTCTTCTCCCAAGCTTCAAGTGATAAAACATAGGGAAACAGCCTCAAGTTGCATGAGGGATGGTTTAGGTTTGATATTAGTTGAAATTTCCTTATGGAAAGGGTTGTGTGGCACTTCATTAAGCTGCTCAGGCAAGTAGTTGAGTCACCACCCCTGGAGGTCTTCAAGAAATATGTAGACATAGAGCTTAGTAGTACGGTTGAGTGGTGGACTTGTCAATACTAGGTTAAAGCTTGGACTAGATGATCTTAGAGGTCTTTTCTAACCTGAATGATACTATGATTCTATTCCTTTTGTTGAAATTTATGAAAAATATCCATTAAATTAATCTTTGTACAGAGGAGAAAAAATTACTTATCTTGAAATTCTGAAAAGGAGGAATGTGAAATGTACTGACTAGAGCAGAACAGTGTTGTTAGGAACTGTGTGAGCTGATGTAAGACAATTTACCTGTATAAAATAAGGATGCATGGCAAAGCTGTTATAAGATTTCATGCCTTTGACATGTTTTTCCCAAGTATTACAACTGTTTTAGCAAAAACAAATAAAAATTAATTTAGATGTAAAAGAGGCATCTCAGCTGCCAGACTTATTGGCATTATCACATTTGAAACTCAGTCTCTGTGGAACTCAAAGTTATAAAAAGCTTATCTACAGACAAAAGGTTGATGTGATCTCATCAGATAGTGAGATAAAGTAAGAATGCAACTGTGTTTCTAGTTGAGGTTCACCATTCCCTAGTACTAAAAGGTAATTATTATTTAAAAAAAAAAAGTTTCTCTATATGAAATTTTTGAAATTGCAACTTTTAGGAGCTGAGAAATGAAAATAACTCACTGATCTCATAAATGATATGTTTTCAAAGATAGTCACATATTAGTACCATTTACAGAAACTATTTTATAAAGCTAGAAAACAACAGAAGCTTTTTTTTTTTTTTTTCCTATTTTTCCTCTGACAACATTACATGTACTTGTGAACATCCAGTAACTACAACTACTTAAGAAAGGTGAAATGAGAAATATTAGTAAATGACAAAAAGTGTCATTATGGACAAAATAAATCAAACCACAGAAAGTGGCCTGTCTATCAAACAAGGAATCCAGATATAAAGTCAGCACATCAGTGAAGCAGTATCTGTATGAATTATTCATTGTAGGTCACCCAGCAAGCTCACTACACTTATGGTGAGTATGACTTATACACCGACTTATTAAGTTGTGAATCTTGAAGGAATGGCATCTGTTCCTTACAGACTGTCAAGGACTATTAGAGAGTATTCTCAAGGAAATAACTCAAAATGATACAATCTAATTTCTCTACAAGAATGGAGTCAGATGTTGAGATCTGAGTATCTGTTTCTCTTTTGATGGTGTTTTAAAAAGTTACTATGAAAATAGAAGCATTTTCTTAAAAATAGTAGGGAACATTAAGTAGCATATTAAATGAGATGGAAACAAGCATTTAGCTTGTATAAGAGCAGAATTACAGAAGCAGTATCCATTCTTCCTACAATTAAAAACAAAACAAAACAAAAAACCAACAAACCAATACCTCCAAGAAAGGTGAGAACTTTTGAAAGTGGAATTATCAAGGACAACTGAACAGGACTCAAAAGTTCCCAGTCTGAAGCTAGAAGTAATATACCTCCCCAACTTCAAATTAAGATATTTCTGATTAAACATGAGGCCCACAGCTTAAACAAACAAACAAAACCAACTCCACTAGAGCAGGCAGTAAATGAGAATCACTGGATAATTGCATAAGAACACCCTCATGGAAGTATTCCCCGCCCATACAATTATTTACAATAACTGAATAAGTGTTTGTTCACACAGATGTGTTGACCCAGGAAGACAAGCTAGTAAGTGGGAAATGCCATGGTTCTTCACTCTGACAAATGGCACCTTGCCACTTCTTAGTATCTATCTTATCAAATGCTTTCTGAACGCATTTGTAAACCATCAGGCTGCCAAAAGCCCTTCAACAGGTATTTAACACTACAATGATTTTCCAGGATGGTGATATCACTTGCTTCTACTGCATGTCATGTCTCTGTCACAATCAAAAGAAAAAATAGCCCTTAAATTGCCAATCCACAGCTGATCTTTCTGTCTCAGAGAATTAAGACTCTTTACATGCCTCAATCATATCTTCTGTACTTTCTCTGACAGATTCATCTCAGCATCCAGAAAGGCAATATTCTCTTTAAAAAAAAATGCTTTTTTATTCCACACGCAGGGGCAGGCACTCCTAAACTTCTCCTAAGCAGGGCGCAGCCTGTTCTGGGGTGCTGGGTTCTCACCTAGCACCACAGACAGCTGGAGGAGGCCAGGCCTCCTTCAACACAGTTGCCTATTCTCTGACCTCCACATAACTTCCGTGTCTGTTCTCCATCACCCTCCTCAGTCACTTTATCAAAGACTCTTGTTACTTCTACTCCTACACCTTTCTATGTGCCATACCAATCTCATCTTATATTTCAACCTTCCCACCTTCATTGCTCAGGCTGTGAGCCTTCAACTTGTTTACTTAGCTCCCCTCCTGTTTCCAAATTAAGAAAAAAAATCCAACATTTGGCAATGTCACATTTTCTTTCTTTAATCAAATATCCTCTGTTAGCAGGCATCACAACATTTCTAACTTGCCCATTTCGGTTTTCATCCCCTTTACACAATATTAACTAAAAAGCACATAAACACACTGACAGTTGTGTGCAATGTCACTCTACATCTTGAAGGAAAGCTTTTCTGTACAGATGTTTTCAGACAGAAGCAGTGAATAAAAATGAAGTTCTATGAAGTAACTCTCCCTATATTTAAACAGCAGCTCTTAATTTTTCTGCTCTTTGAATTTTGCCTTCTTGTGGCTAAATTTTGGGTTTAAAATTAATGTGGAGTGAAGGAATCCCTTTAAAGCCCTAACCTCCAAAATACTATCGCGAGACAGAATCTCATTTACTTCAGTCCTTAGAATTAACACAGATCCCCATCCATTTATTTAATAAAAAGTTGCCTAGAAAAGCTTGCTGGCTTCTCAGGATTCATTATAACTACATCAGTAACTGTAACGTGGAGGAGTTGTAGCAGGAATGACAACACCAGAAAGTTTGAACTGAATAAAATGTCATTGAGAATGTTGAATAGCTCTGAAGCAGTATGGACAACTAGCACTTAGCATATTTGCATTTCTTATTGCAAGCAAACTCTATGACACAAATAAGCAGCAATCTGCTTAAAATTCAGGCACTCAAACCATCAATATTTGTGTTTGAAACTGATGAAAGAAAATAATGATTCCAGCTCTACTGACAGAAAGTCCACAATATGCAGTTCTCAAGGGGAAAAAAAAAATAAATAAAAAAAAAAATAAGAAAAGACCTTAAACACACAAAAGTTCTATGTTTTGCCAGTTTAGTCATTCTGGGTCTAAGCAAAACTTTTCAGCCCATGAAAATGAAAATATAATACCTAAACGTACTCAGAGTTAAGCATTTGAATGAATTTGGAGTCAACAAAATTAATGAAAATGTGTTAGGATCTTCAGGGGAAAAAAAAAAACAAAAAAATAAAGATGAACTCAGACTCCAATGAAATAACAAACAAAACCCCAAGCATTTGAAAATATCAATGTAATTTTTTTTTTTTTTGTGAAATTACAAAGAGAATTTATTTAAAAGTTTCAAATATCTGTTTGATTGTTTAAATGACTCTTTTCTGACTCTTTTTTCCCCCTTTTTTGTTTATAGCAGTATTGTACTGAACTACAGAACAAAGCTGAAATCAAAGATGGATAATACTAGTCAAATTTCAAAGTTGGAATACTTCCATTGATGTTAAGTTTGTGAATACAGTGTCTGAACTATATTAATATTTCCTTGTATTAAGAAGCTAGTGCTTATGAGCTAAGCTGTGACAAGAAATAACAGGGTGCTTACTCTGTCCCAAATGCAAATTCTAACTAGATTAAACTAATGAATTTAAATTTGCATTTGTAGCAAGCTAAGCATATGGACAAGAGCATTAGTTCAACTCACTCAGCTGACACTCAGCTACCATTAGAGATTGCATCCCCACATCTTAGATGAAATAAATCTGATTACAGGATTCAAAATTCGTTAACAAATAATCAGTAAGATTTAAGTGCAGATCTAAGACTCTTTCATATATACTTTCATGGATGCTTCATGAAACAACTGCCCCCCTCCTCTAGAAGAGCTGTACTTGAAGATAACATGTGGGTAAGTAAAGCTGATGAGAAATATTCATACTGTAAAAGAAACAGGAGAATATGCTGTAACAAAGAAAGCCAGATAAGAAAGGCAGCAGCCTAGGGTAAGTAATTTATTGGATTATCTGAAAGGAATGGACAACTGTAGATCCAAGACAAGAAAAGGGAAGAATTAGAGACAGGATGATTAACTCAACACCATTCAACTTGAAAAGCAAATATACATTTTCGTCTAAACACTGTAGTCCTATTACAGGACTGCTAATATTAAAAGATCATAGACAATTTTTTTTTTTTTTTCAGTTCATTTAGTACACTTACCAGCATTTGCTGTATAGAGAATTTCATTGATGGGTCAGCTGTACTTCCTCTCTAAAGTGCTTTGAGGGGAGCTCAAGTGCATCCTCTTCCTCAATCTTTGAAGTGTTTACCTGTACCACCAGCTTTGAAAGTAAAAGGCAACAGGCAGGCAATGCAGAGACAGGAATGAGGCTAAGTACAATATTATATTCCAGAAATGTTTAGAGTTGCTCTTCAAATCTTACAGGGACAAAGTCCATATATATATTATTTTTTTTTCTTAATCAAGACTTAAGATACGATTTAAAAGTGCTTAAAGAATTGACATTTTGGAATTAAGTCAGCAATATATCAGTTGACAAGAATATAAGAACAGATAATCTGAAATCATATACATTATATACACATATACATAAAACAAAAAGGATTCTTAACAAATAAAATTATCCGTGTGCTATAATAAAAAGCAATTGGAAGAATCTCAATATTAAGTAACACAATCACTACTGGAAACTAAAAACTAACAGGAGAATCTTACATTAGGAATGTTGATGACTGTGGAATTATGAAACATACTTCTGTTTGTATAAATGCATCAGACATAAAAGAATTCAAACAGT
This sequence comes from Aythya marila, assembly GCF_965140915.1. Taxonomy (NCBI): domain Eukaryota; kingdom Metazoa; phylum Chordata; class Aves; order Anseriformes; family Anatidae; genus Aythya; species Aythya marila. Next base: position 31,295,722 of record NC_139044.1, on the reverse strand, counting down.
GGTGGAAATACTACTAGAGGTGAAGGCCAGAACTGGCAAAGATTTGTTCTCAATGCAGGGGGGGAAAAAAAAAGAAAGAAATTAAAAAAAAAAAAAAAGAGTATTTAAAGGATAAAAATTGCAATACCTTTATTCAACATTCACATCAAATATTGTTATTTCAAAAGTGACTAGCAAAGATGTTGTAACTCTGCAGTGTCAAAATTAAGTTTAATTTATTTCCAACCCCCCAAAAATAAGTTTATAGGATGAAATGGTTTACACAGGAATTTAAAAGAACTGACAAGGAGCCAATTTAGACTATTTCTCTTTATGTTACTCATGTTCACAGACAAGAAAAAGCATTCTGCAGAAGTATCTGAAGGAGTTTGCCTCTGAGCAGCTAAGAAAATTTCCACCACCCTGAAAGGTTAGGAAGCTCTCTGATCACTTGATTTTCATATTATAACTCTGCTGACATAGCAAGATTAACCTGCTTCTTATATAACTTGGAATTTAGAGAAAAAATATGAACAATTGACTTTCATTAAAAAAATAAATCTAATTGGCAGAGTGGCTGCCTAACACTCAAGGATCTAAATATGACTATTCACAAGCAAAATACTAAGAATTAGTTCAGTTCAAGCTCTATCTCTTTACGCAGAAGAACTTGGCAATCATACAGAAAAAGGTAGTGGTTTTTGCTTCTCCTACCTTCTCCAACTGTTGTTGTTGCTTTTTTTTTTTTTTTTTTTAATACTTTTCTTCTTTTAATATTCATAAGTAAACTAAAAATAGTTTAAGATATATTTTTTTTCCTCTTGATCTTTTAAGGGTAGAAACAGAAGCATTATAAACACTGGTAAACTTCTTATTCTTTACTTCCACTTGCAATTAGCAAGGAGTAATTCTGGCATAATATTAAAGTAAGAAAAGTTCACATTTTTCAGGGGGAACACAGCACAGGATAAAGATCTTGACTGTAGTGGAGGAAGAATTTTATTATTGAGAACAGTGATCTCCTCCCTAAAATGTTAACCATAAGGGTGAATTAAGTGAAAGGTAAGAAAATAGAGCTTCCTCTACAAGCCGAGAATAGGTCAACACAAATGTTAGTATGTAAAAGAAAGGGACTACTGGCAGAAAATGGTAACAAATGAACAAGAAAACTAAAGGAGATTCCTAGTTTCCATCATGTTTGTTGACTAGCCAAGAGGAATTTTCCAAGTGAAACTACCAACAATAAAACATTGATTTTAATAATCCTGTATTTACTACAACAGAAACTTCAGAAATGAAGACCATAGTGCACCATTAGCAAAATTTGCACTGAACAACTGCACCGAGACAAGATTCATCACCGGTCTTCCACACAAAAAAAGACAGAAATATGAAAAGCCAAAAATTCAGTATCCTCTGCAAAGATGCTTCAAGACTGTGCACACCAGAAACCTCAAATCTCTCATTACAAATGCCTAGAAAGCAAGTTAGTGATAGTTTTCAACACATAACTGCCTTCCCTGATTCTTAAGTTTATCATCCGTCACAATTTTATTAAGGCTTTAACCTGGTTTTTAACTGTTATTTCCCATTTTATAGATTAGGAATTTAAAAAATTAGTGTCTAAGGTGAGAGTAGGTGAGTGAGCTCATTTAGACACTGGTCATCTTTGCTTCTACTTGTACATGAGGTTTACTGCAGCATAAGAAGAACTGAAGAACTACAAATATCCAAATATCTTCTTAAGCCACAGAAAGTCAAAGTCTTTACCATTTCATCTGGTTTTAAATATTACAAACCACAGTGCATTTCTTTTTGAACTTTTAAACATGAATAGTGAGGAAAATGTATGACATGACTTTAAAGGAGACACTTGAAGTTTTCACAGATAAAACATCTGCACTTTTAGCATTCCTTTCACCAACTCTAAATGGGGCGGGGAAGGCGGCAACCACTTATTACGCATGAACGAAAAGAATTCCACCATCACCCTCAGGGAACGAGGTCAACGGCTCCGTACGCACCAGCACCATTTCTGAAAACTTTAAGTATGATTCCCTTTTGCCTCATTTGTTCATGCACATTTCTTTGTATGAGCTGCAGTTCCACTACGGCGGACCTAGAGGAGCAGCTGTAGGCCTATCCCCCTCCAAGGAGAGGAACGGTTGTTGGCAGTTTCTGCAAATGCTTGGGGACAGTTACAGCAGGCTGTTCATCTTCCACCCTGGCAAGACTCAGCAAAGCAGGGCTGCAGGAGGAAGAGCCACAGTGTTGCTCTTCAGTACTTTGAGATCCCCTTGGAGGCCAACCAAAACTTTGCGAGCCTCGAAAAGCCACGCTGAGAAACACTTCATTGCAAGAGTTACGATCACAGCATGATCTCTTAGCATGTGCAGCATAAGTGATGGACCTTTAATAGAAAGTGGATTACAGGCAGCCTTCTCAGGAAGGAAACTCATTGATAAAGGACTGAATACACAACACAAAACTTTCATAGTCACTTCCTCAAAAACTGGCTGAAAGTGATGCTTTTTTAAAAAAAAAAAATAATATTTTTTTTTATTCCAAAGAAAATTCCCTTATAAGGGACTTACCTTCTCCTGTGCCAACGAATCCACAGGCTCAAGACTGATGGAAGCGAGGAACTGCAGAGCTGATAGACATAATCCACCTGCTAAAAAGGATCATGCTGGAGCTGGTAAGAACCACTGACTGCACAGTCCAAATCTAATTCACTTAACCCAGCATGAAGTCCCTACAAAACTTTATTCTTTAGCTTCTTGACCATGCAGGGTCACAGAACAGATTAGAAACCAACAGCCCAGGGTGGCACCAGTCCCTAAGGGGGACAAAGGGCGAGACCAAAGTATTGCTCCCCAAAGGCACTCTTGTAAACAAGCAGAAAAAGAACATTCCATAAGCTACATTGTGGAATTAAAACAAGTACAGCCCAGCTGGTGATGACATCTACTGTGAACTAGAAGAAGAATTGCAAGGCTGAAACTAAAATTTTTCATATGGAAGTTGACTTGAAACTCCAAAGGCTGACAAGACTACAGACGCAATCTAGATATACAAGAGCACAGTATCAGTCTTCTGTCTCCAGTTTCAGAATGACTGAAGGATCATCATCATTTCAGGAATTCAGAAACACCATTTCTAAATAAAGCCCATTGCACTAGTACAGTATCAGTACAATCCTGTGTGTTTGGACAAAACAGTGTTTTAAAGCAAATGTGTGTCAGTATTTCATAGGCACTGTATTACATTTCAGTCTCCAAAACAAGGAGATAGATCTTGATAAAGCCCAATACATTTCCCTTCAGTGTGGATTCCCAACTCCCCTCTCTATACAGCCAAAAACCCATTGGGATCCCACGTAAGCCATCTGCTGCAAAAGAGGACTTCTCAGCGTTTGCCACTCCCTCATCAACAGAAGAGAAATACACCTCCAACTCTAATGCTTTTTCTCTGAATGTATAATTGACAACAATCTTTTGCATTGTACTTGCATTGGGACGTTATCAGTAGAATTTCCACATCTTTACATGCCCACAACGTTTTTTTCCAGTAATTGCCCTTGCCAACACTATATACCGTGGGATTCTGAACTCCTCATCACCTTGGGCCTGGCAAGGCTTGCTGTGCCACCTTAAGTTGTTCTCTCTCTGTATCTCCACTATAGCTTCATCTGAATTAACCACCACACTACAGAAGAGTCAACAACATTGGGATGTTACACCCACCCATCACTCTTGCACACAGTTTATTGGCTTCTTACATACTTGCTTTCAACACCAGATCAGTATGCCAGGTTGTGTACTGACTGAAACGACCATACGAAAATCACCAGGCATCACATACACCTCACATATCGAAGCTTTTAAAAAAACAAGGTCCACCATCAGCTACTCTCAATGATGGCACCAGGAAGCAGAGTCAACATCTATAAACACATTTCTTTCTGAAACTAAGGATTCTTCTGCACAAAAAGCAGTCTTCAAGAAGCATCAAGTTCTAAGAATCAAAGTTTTGCGATTCAAATAGCTGTCAGTGTAACAACCAACCTCATCACAAACCTTTAAGAAACATCAACTTAAAAATGTTACATGAAGTAGGAAAGTGATAACTTCAAGTTAGAAACTTGAAGGCATACATTACAGCTATGTAACCTTCAAAAACAAGTCTATATTTTATATATATACACACATACACACTTACAGTTCTTATACCACAAATAAAACCTGCTGAATGACCTCTTATTAGTTTATATGCAGCCATTATACTGAGTTGGATGACATGAACAGGATAGAAGACTGAAACCATGCACAAAATCCTGAACACCCACATACTTCAGGCATTTCTGTCAGCATATGAATATATATTTAAAAATGATATCTTATTAAAAACAGCTGACAAATAAAACCCCAAAAGATGACATCTGATGATGATAAGCAAACCTACACCCAAAGTAGGTTCCTATAAGCAGACCAAACTGTTGGCTGAATTTCTTTCTTCCACAGTACTTCCTTTGACACTTCCTTATACATTTCATAAAGACTCTTCAGTCAAACACTGATGACTTTAAAGGAATGGTAGAGATAAACCAGCTTCAGATATTCATCCATAGAGAGCTTTCCAAGGTAGGCCACACTGCCTGCATTTGGAAGCCTCTGATTTCCTTTAAAAAATAAAAAAACAAAACACACACACAGAAAAGAAATCCACCACACTGTCTAGATTAGAACACAAGTTAATACAAGTTATACCTAACGCTAACTAGAGCAGAATGTCCCAAGTATTGATAACACATCCTGAAAGTGGTACTGCAGAGCTGGATGGTAGCTGCAGTAGCACTTGCATTTACTGATTGGCTGGTCAGAGCAGATCCCGAGGTGATGACGTGAGGAGCAAGGTACGATGAGGTGTGGGCATGCCCAAGATCATCATCAGAAAAGAAGACTGATTTGATGTAAGGGAGCTGGAGAAAAGATAGTTAGGAGTAGGCAGAGCAGATGTGTTTCAGAGGGGAAGCAGTAAGAAGGCTGTGCGCAGCTGACTGTAGCACTAGAAGAAAATCTTTTGCATAAAGCAAAAACTCTTGTTTGGACTTACTGAGAGATAAGAGACTTGTACAATTCCTCCAAATGCTACACATTCTCATTCATATAATTATTCCAGAACTGCAAAATTAAGTAGTAAACTAACAATCAGGATCCCATTAAACAGAAAAACTGACATCCCTTCATATTTCTTCATAGATGAACAGAAATATCTATATTAACAAACTGTCCTGTTGTATTGGAGTGTCAACTGCAACAATATTCAGAGTAGATATCACATTCTGGTAAGTAAGTAACCCTTTTGAAAATCTTCATTAAATCACTGAAATCTGACAATTCCATATTAATGAGTATTAATACTTTAAGTTGAAATAACTAAAATATGTCTCTAAATTACAGCCTCTTTAAAAAAAAAAAAAAAACAACATACTACTCCTTTGGATATATTATTCAGTATTTATCAGATTCATTACTAGGCATCCAACCACTGAGGTCCTTATTAAACAAAAAACAGTAAACTTCTGAAGTAGATCAGAAGGATGTGAATTTTCCAGTGTATCTTCAAATGCAAGATAAGGACTACACCCCAAGTATTACAATATGAAGACATAGAAGTACATGTATAGTTGCAGAATTTATTGTCTCTACACCTAGGACCTAAATGGACTGCTACCAGTAAGTGCAGGCAAGCAATAACCCTGTTCTCAGCTTTCTCCCCAGCTCCTTCATGAGTCAAAAGAACAATAAAAAGAAGTTAAGATAGTCTGACACTGGGTGGATGACAACCACACTGCAACCGCAGACTAGCACTAAGAGAAGAACCCCAATAAAGACTGTCAAAAGAGGAATGAAAACTATTGCTTTGAATTGCATTAGTTTTCAAGATGTAGCTTCATTCAGCTACAAACATCTCACCAATAGGGGTGAGTTACTTCACAGTACTTTAGGATTCCAATATTCAAAAACTGTGCTTTCCACTGTAGGTTAAACCCAGATTCACCATCTTCATACCCCTGCCACTTCGGCTGGTCCTTAAAACACATTTCTTTTAAATATCACTTTGTCATTTCTTCATTTCTGATCTATTAACCATATGAAAAAAATAGAGCAGGGGAGAAAAAAAAAGTCATGAGGACAACTTAGGGCAATTAAATGCAAGCTACTGCTTTGAGTAACAGGGCATAAAGTTTGAACAACAAAGAAAGTATGTTGAGAGCATTGCCAGCGACAAGAACCAATCTGAGCCCTATTAAGATAGCATCTAAGCACACCACTGATGTTTGTTCTCATTACACTACAGATGAACAGCATCATTGATACACTCACGCATGGAAAATAAAGACACTGAAAGAGACACAACAGACAACAGAATAGATGCAAGGGTTCTGCCACCTAGTGGCATTTAGAGCCTCAAATTATTGTTTCTATTATTGCTTCATTATTACTATTTTAATCCAGAAGCATTTAACAGCACAAAACAGAATACAGAGCATTGAAACTGCCAATCCTGAAACAAAGCCACAAGGATCCAGAATTGGATTGTGTAGCACCTAAGACGACAAGTTTCAAATGAAGCTTTTCTAGCTGTCTGGATATTCACAATGTCTTTTCATCCCACTTGCAGCTCATGTAGATTCTCTTCTGCCTAGTACTAAAGTTGATTTCATTTCTTATGGTCTCTCTCATAGTCAATTGTCAATTTCAATGGCTGCAGTATTATATCATCTTTGAGATCCCTACCAATTGTCATAACCAGTAGAATCTGATAAATCTCAAAAATTATCATGGCCAGGAAAAAGGTAAAGGCAGAGGCTGAGAGCAAAAGCAGCAGTCATTAAAGCCTCATTTCCTCATGATACCACCTGAATTATAGTTTGTCAATAAAGAGTTTGTCAGTACTATCAGCGTAAGGAATTCCCCTGCTCGGTTTACAGCATGGACCCACGGACAGTTATGCCAAGGCAGCAGAGGCAGGGCCACTGGAGCACAGAGGCACAAACTCCATAAGGCAACAGGCTAGCAAAAGTTCCTCTTTTCATCAGGCCAGGAACTCAAAAGCCCCCTTTCCCCTTTGGGATTCAAAGCCAGAAGCATTTTAATGCCTAAACTAGGTCAGTCTTTGTTTACACAAAACAGATGAGAAAGGAAGGATCACTCATTCAACTTATTCAGGATCAGACCAAAACACCAGACTACAAAGCACAGAGTAGTATACCATACCTTTCTTTGGGTTTGTTTGTCTTAAAACAAACCAAAAATCTTATCAAAGGTATTCAGAGAACACGCTTCACACAGACATAACCAGGTAGCAAACAACTCCATTCCTTATCAAGCAGATACATTTCTTCCGTGGGAGTTTTGAGAGAGTACTTTGAAATGACCTCAATCTTACTAGGCTATATCCCTCAGAGATACTTTAGGTTCCACCCTGACTTTATCAACTTCCTTAATCCTAGTAATCCATTAGCATTTCTGGGCTACATCTGCTATAGATGCATAGTAAATAACACTGAGGTTTGAGCCCCGGAGAGGACACAAAAACAAAACAAGCAAACAAAAAACACACACCAAAGCAATATCATTAACACAGCTCAAAGTCTTATCCTTTGACGTTCTTCATTTACCTTCAAAGTTTTTTTTTCCCCTCAAAGTCCATAAAGATCCCTTCACTCTTCCTGTAGATGCTTAGCTGAAACCTCTATTACAATTATCCCACTTGACAGTAAGGGGAAAAAAGTTTAAAAAAATAAATCTGCCACAGGAGACCACAAATAAATTAAGACTGCAAAACTAGCTGTAACTTACAGATCTGTGATGGACTTTAATCCAAAAAACTGAAAAGAAAAGGTTTAAGCAAGTTTCACTTCTTGCTCTGTATTCCACAGATTTGAATTCAGCTGTGTAAGGTCTAGCTGTGAAACAAGCATGTAAAAACTACCACGGTGATGAAAAGCAGTGCACGTGTAACCGTGATGTGAAACCACGTTTGATCACTCAGCGATGAGTTTTGTGGACTGCAGCTGTAAAGACATGCTAGGTTTCTGCTAGAAAGCAAAGCTCGCTCTCCCTTGTCAACAAGCTAGCAGCTTTCACAGCAATATTCCCTAGGATCGAGAAGGAAAACAGAGATTGTTGGAATAAATGTGTTGGCAAAGCAATGCCTCACAAGTGAGTAAAAGCCAGACAAAGATTCTTCTGTCTGCAGCTGCCTAAACCAAACCAATTTTAGCTCAGCACATTTAGGCTTTCTTACAGTGAGTGTTCATGCTGCAGTCTACGTGCAGAAAGCTACTGACATTATTGAAACATCAGGGTATCATTGAAAAGAAGCTGGGGATAAGGTATAGTGAAGGTACATCTTTGTCGTAGCTTTCACTTAATCTCCTTGCACATGTTAGCACTGAACAGCTCTGACCAAATTCAGCTGTAGTATAAGGAACTTCCAGAGCACAGTAGTAAGGTAAAGTCCCTAACACAAGGACAATCTCATATGGGACTTAATTAGTTGACAATATTATTTCTTCCCATTTCAGCACCACCCCCTTCCCAAACACACATGCTCCAGTTCAGCCTTTCTTCCGTTCACTTGATATTTTCAGGTACTAGGGAAGACAGGATAAGTTTTTCCTTACTCAGATCTTATTCCAGATTTCTAGTGGCTGCAAATACCATGTTCAGTGACAGTTGCAGTTCAAAGTGACAGCATTTATCTCCTAGTACCTTTGTAGCTTTGGCAGGTGAGTTCCAGGCTCAAGGTGTTTGTCCATCTACCAAGTGTGCCTACTTTGCAACAAGACAAAGCCCTAGCAGCAGGTAGCCAGTTATTCAGGCTGGAAGCTGAAGGCAACGGCTTACACGCAGAGGGTGGGTAAGGACTGGGCACTCAGAGCAGTGACCCAGACTAAAATATATGCTGTAATGCTACAGCAGATGCTGGAGCAGAGTTCAAATCTTTTGAAAAGAAGCAGCATTCAGATCATGATTTTATTTTTATGTCAGATGTGATCTTCCTAGGTAAGGTATACCCACATGCTATAATAGCAAAATAATTTAAAAAACTGTTTAACAATAGTTACTTTATTCTACACTTTGATAAATCATACTAGAACTCTGGATAAGAAACCAGTCACAAGTTTATTTATTTTTAAAGTGTTTGAAGTAGTTTTCTTCAGAAGCATCCAAATCTGCTTTTCAAAATGCATTATTTTTATTTAATTTGTAGAGTCTTGATTCTCATCTTCTAGCCACGCTTCTAAGAAGCATACAAGGGATTGGGATCTCATGTTCCCAACTCTCATAAAACAATTAATACATATTACAGAAAGGCAAAACAGGTTGCTTTTAGCATTACTTTGTCCCCTATTCCTTTCTGCAATGACAACTGAAGAGGGAAAAAAAAAAAACAACTCAGACCTATACACGTAAGTGTGCCAAAGAGCTGGAAGCCCCAGCTCAGATGGCTAGAATGTCAGGCATTTCCTCCACTACAGTATGTGACTGTATCTACTAGCCAAAGGTCAAAAGCACATTTAAGTTTCCAGTATATTTTATTTTTCTATTTATTTATTAAATCAAGAATGTGTTTTCTTTGCCCTTCTAAAATTTCATGCCAGTACCAAACATGTTTAACATTTAAAATATTAATTCATTCATTTATAGAAGCTGAGATTCTGGCATATGTATCTGACAAGTCATTTAAATTCCAGCACCTTAAATTATGTAGATTGGTTTGTCACTATGACAACAATTTTTACATGTCTCTAGAACAAAGTTGATCATACAAAAGTACTATATGTTCTTTTCCCAACAGAAGTTAAAAGTTACTGAAAGCTTTGCTTCATCTGGATAGAAGGGCAGAATTTACTTCTGTTAGCATAAGTTGATATAATATCTATTTCTAGATGAGCCATTTAATGCATGTCATGCACGTTACTTTATGAATGAAGGAGGAAGACTTTGTGGATTTAAATAAGCTTTTTTTTTTTAAAACAAACAAACAAAAAAACTCAAGGGAACCTAGAACAAAATGTAAGAGCATGCACTGGGATTCAGGAGGGGGCAGAGCTATTAATTGTCTACACTGTGGCTAAAAATGCCTGCTTTTTTTTTTTTTTTTTTTTTTTTTTTAATTATTTGTTTGTTTGTTTTTTGAGATCACTCAACCTCAAGGTCAGTGCTTCACCCCAACTACTTGGGTAGAATAATCCATCAGTGACCAGGAGTACAGAAGTGCCAAAAATATATTTGGAGTGAATATACACCCCAGTATTCAGAGTGCAAATATTTTATTTTTAAGTATCCATAGAGGGCACACATGTACCATCTACACTCAAGTTCAGCTTATAAGGATACCAGCTAGAGTACCATTTCATTGCAATGTCACAGGGGAAAGGTATTGAATCGTAAAGAGCCCATTACAATTAGGTAATTTCCTAAACACACATTTGGACTTAGCTTACACTGGGAGATGTACCCCTGCTAATACTCAAGGGTACAGTGAGAAATTTGTAACAGGAACTTATTAAAAAAAACTGCTTTTTTTTTTTTTTTTTTTTTTGGAGGGGGGGGAAGAGAGAGAGAAGGGCAATCAAGCAGCTCTTGCTTACAGTTTTTTTTTTTAAATGGGATTTCAGACAGACAGAGACAGATTGAGGCGGTCATAGCTACAAAAAAAAAAAAAAAAAAGATATTTTTTTTCCCCACACCCCTTTATGAGGGGAGAGGACATAGCATCAAGTAATAAACCAGAGAAGAAAGGTTAGCAGTGGGGAAAAAAAAAAAACAAAACATCATTCCACCCATCCCAATGGGCAGATGAGAGAAGTAGCTAGCCACACATCTGTAGGGATTCTGACGTGAATTTTAATTGTTATAATAGCAGAGCCCTTCTCTGAGGGTATACCTCTATCAGAGAAATTATTACACCCAGGAACATAATGACAGGGCAGTTTCCTGGAAATGTGCTCACAGACAGACCCGATGCGCTATTCAGTTGACATAGAAAGAAATGTAGCCTTTTCAGCAGGATGAAGGAAGAGGAAAAGAAGAAGTCTAAGTCTCCAGTTTGAAATGAGTCACAATGTATAACCAAAATCGACTAACCAACTGAGCAAGTGGTACAAGTATGAAGCACGTCCCCAACACTTCCACTGAATCTTGAAACAAGCTAAAGCTTCTTCCCCCGCAGATCAGCACTGCTGCTGATGGCAGTGCTGAGAGGAACCTTAGCTTGAAGATTGTTAAGGAGGCAGCCAGCTATATCCCAAAAGTGTGATCAGCAATAAAAATTTTGGTAGATTGCATTTACCAACATAAAAATAACAGTGAGGAAAGCAAACCAAGTCCCATGTTAAATAAGTTAATGCACAGAACACTTTAAATATTATTACAACTTTTGGAAAAACAATATTTTTAGTAGGGAAATAGTTTTGTTTTTCTTATTAGACTAATATTAGTTCTATTGCAAATATTAATCATTTGCTTCCTTTCAGAGCAAGATGTTCACATTTGCAAGTTATTTGGTAGAGACACCTATTACTGCATTAATTAGCAAATGCTTTTGTATGGAGGAGGGGGAAGAAGTGCTTCATCTTCGAGCAGTGAATACAGATTAAAAACAAACTCACATTTTTGGAATGTTTAAGTTGAAAAGCATTCACTGAGTTAAACTCTCAAGCATCTTGAAAAGTGCAGCTGGGACAGCTACATGAGTATCCTTGCTCTGCTTAACATCTGCTGGGGCAAAAAGCAAGCTTACTAAGCATCCTATCTGCAGGATGTTCTGATGTAGAGCCAATGGCAGTTTTCTGGAAACACTACTCTTACTTGTCTCCTTTCCTCTCCTACCGTCCATCCTCTACAAAGGATCATTCACCTTTCCTAAAGTTTTTTCCAGAAATAAACCGGTTCTTAGGACCTTGCTTAAACTCTTGTTTGTATCCCTACATCTTGTCACAGACAAGCAGTTTTGCAGGTAACTTTAATCTATTGCACATACTTTGTTTCACACCGTCGAAACTGCACAGTGTGCGTGTGGGGGGAGAGGTTGTGTCGTCATCCCCGTCCCCCCTTCTTCTTTAAAAAGAATAACCTTCACAAAATAACTCAAGGCTTAAGATTGGAAATTGGGAACTGAAATGGCTTGTCACCTTGATATGCATCTATTCAGAACTTACAAGGGTTCTGAGACAGATCTTTAAGAAAGAAAGAAAAAAAGGAAAGGGACAACTATGAAGTCTACTGAAGTGATCAAAAAAAAAGCTGTTATTTCCCTCCAAAGTGTTTCCTTCTATTTATAGTGACATAACCATTGTATTAAAATTGTCTTAATGACCAGTCACTGATAGCGCAATCACTGGCTGTGTTCATCTAACACTCACTCATCTCTACTGGCATCAACACCACACATAAGCAAACAAGCCTTGCCCTGTCAGAACAAGACCTGTGACCCAGCACAAGCACCACAGGAATATAGCTTCCTGCTGGCATGCAACGTTAGCCTGATGTTTACACACAGTTTAATTCCAGATCTTTGCTCAGGTCTCTTCTGTCACGTGTAGATAACTTCCGATCATTAGAATCAACACTGTACCTGGAAGTTTGTGTTTCTGTACTGTGTCACTGTACCTGTTTGTGCTAAGAGTCACCTGCTCCATTTGCACCCTTCCCCAACTTAAACAGGGATTAAGGTTTCATTAAAACCTGTAACTTGCCACTGCAGTAAAGATGGATGTCGTTCAGCACAGCCTACATGCCAACAGGGGAAAGAACATTTAGAAGGCACTGAAAGCAAGATCCTACCAGCTATAAGACACCTGTTCTGTTCTTTTTCTTAGAGAGGGTCCAGGTACAATCTATTACTTTGTATTCAGTTTCAGATGAAAGCAGTAAGCATCTGAAGCAGAAAAAGGTAAGACAAAGAAGTATTTGTCTCCAGGAACAGTGCTTTGACCATCAACAACTGATTGCTAGCTTTGTAGGATGCTGTTATCACACAGACCTAACTCAGGGCCTACAGTTAATGTTACACTTTGTTCACAGTAATCATGGGAGCTGCAAGTCTGAAGGAAACTTAAGTGTTAGAAAATGATGATCCAGTATCTTTTCCATAAATGTTATATACTCAAGGGATTTGGATGTGCAAGAAGGAAAGGCAAGAGTGGCATCTGCACAATAACCCAGACAAACAAGTGTAGCACAAGGAAAATAAGTTCAGTTCCTACACAGCAGAAACACTTACAAAAAGTGGAAAAGAAAAAAAAAGAAATTTAAAGTTACAGCATACAATAAGACATATCCACAGTGATAGCACTCCTCTTTTTTCTTCCCCCCTTTTTTTTTTTTTTCTTCAATCTTCCCTCCTAACAGTCTCTGCAATACACTGTTTCCCCATTAATATGAACAGCATTATTTAAAATTAGGCTTAGTTAGAATATAAGTATCCAGACATCAATACGGAAATATGAAAGCCAGTTTCTGCTTTTGGTATGTTTCTCAATCTTCTGTAAAGTTTTCTTAATGTTAGCTTGAAATTTTGTGGAACAGATGTTGTGTCACAACTCATTAAAAATAGGCCAAGGTTAAAAAAAAAATTCAATATATTAGGAAAAGATTATAATTCCTTGATCAGGGAGCAGTTATGAGGAGTTAGAGTCGAGAAAAGTGAGAAGTCCTGCAAATTTAAACTGTTCAGTTATGCTGTTAAGTCAGCTGCACTGCCAGATGTCCCGCTTTCACGAGACCCCTCATGAGTTCATTTAGTTCTCCCCCCCTTTTGTTCTTTTTTGTGTGGAGAGGGAGGGTTTTTTGTTTGTTTTTTAAATATTCACTTTTTTAATCAGCATTCCCAATCTGTATCATTTCCACATCAAATGATTTTTTCCTCCTGTATCTGTGCATTCAGAAAGAAATGTATGGTGCTATTTTCCTCCATATTTTATGAGAAATTTTGCCTTCAGATGCATTTACTTGGCTCTCAAGCACATTCAAGGGTAAAATCTGGACCTCTGCCACAATCACATTCCTTATTGCAAATACATGCCAATCTTCAAAGTTCAGTTATTTGAGCAAAAACATACGTTAATTGTTATGTGAGGGGAGTGGAAAGTGCATCTGATTAAGCACATTTGAAAGTATTTTGCTCCCCTCCTTGCCTGATAATTCAGCATAAAGCTGGATTTACTGTTCTAGTTTTTCAACGCAGCATCAGACATTAAGACCACACAAGTGAAGTTTAACACAAAATCAGATTTAACAAGCAAACAAGCATTTAGAACGAAATTACCTTCTCATATTTGGTATTCCAAGACTGGTCTGACAGGTACTGCAACATTTGCCAGTATAAAGTTATTCAGTTACATGTAAAAAAATAATGGAATGCAAGGAGTATGTTGCAATAAAACAGCTTAAAAGACACCAGCAACTTTAAAGCCTTTTCCTTTCACCTATGAAGGACAGCAGTGAATGGCTTGGGAAGGTGCAAGCCAAGTAACTAAGAAGCAACTGTCTTAAAGTATGAGTTTCAATGCCAATATCAGCAGATTTTACATGCACAGATGCAAATGGTGTTCTTTTACTGAAAGTGTTAACCACATCTTCCATCAAAAAACTGCACAATTTTTATTCTCTACATATTCTGAGAAGAGACTGGGTTTAACTCTTCATGTAAAATAAGTAAGTGGTAGAGTACAAAATGATAAAGAAAGTCAATTTGTCTCCCCTCTTTGAGGGGAACTTTACATTAACATAACTTAAAAAAATACTTTTCCTATCACAGGTGGCTGTTATGCTCTCTGTAGTACTCAACAACACCTCTGACTTTGGCTAATATCAGGTAGTGATGTGACACAAACACATACTGCCGTCAAACAGTTTTGAAGAAAAAGGCTAATACCAGGAAATTTCTCCTCTTTGAAGCAATGGGCAGTCTGACATTTTCAGTCAATCCAGTTGAAGAGATCCAAACCTAAAGCACCACCCAACTATTGCAAGACTAGATGCCTTTGACCTGTGACTTCCCCACACACACACTACTCAGAGGAAGAGAAAGCCGCTGCTTCAGTAGCGAACATTCTTTAGAGAGCAAATTATCACTCCCAAAGAATTGCCACTTCCTTTGAGTGGGAAAAAGGGCAAGGCACGTTCCCTTTCCATGGGCAGTACACAGGAACACAGATTCTGAACTGCTCTGGCAGAAGAGAAGGAACAGGTTCAAGAACATCCTCAAGTTCCTGGACTATCTAAACTTCTGCCATAGCCTGGCAGAGAGGGAGAAAAAGATCCCATACAGTCTTTGAAACTGCTGAGACTAAATCACTTCAGACTGACTTCCTAGTGGCTCTTTGTATGTTCTATACAAGATTTCAAGACAACTGGTCTGACACTACACAGCAAGCTTTCAATGCTACAATACCTACCAATGCTCTACAAAAGTATACTGAATAAAATTACCTCTTTCTCCCCATCCCTACTCCCGATCACACAGAAAAACCCAAAAGAACTGCCTCTTCTACACTACCTACAGTTAACTCTTAGCAGACTCTTAACCACTCTTGGGGCTGCACGAGCCAGTCGATGCAGCTTATTGGACTTCTGCCTGTGCCTCAGCAGACAGATGGCATTCTCTGTACTTTTTGTCTGCTGGTCATATTTTCCACAATCCACTCCAGTGGTCTAAGCTCAACTAAGCTGCCGTCATTATTAGTCCCTTGAATAAAAACAAGCTTTCTAAGCTCAAGAACACAGGATTTCCTTAACTATATCAGAGCAGGCACTCATCAGGACAATAACCAACCACAAAAGCATTTTAAACCAGCCACAACAAACAACATGAATCTATTATTTAATTATGTGATAGCTTTTCCAGAAGTTTCTTTCTAACACAAAGTGTGTGCATTTCCTCATAACGGGATGATTCATGACCTCTATCAAACCTTTCATACAAGAAGTCCATGCAGAGAAGGCACCCTGGTAATGGGATTGGGAGACATCTATGGCATAAATGGGCTTTCTGCTATATGATACTGTATTCGAGTAGAAAGCCTTTGAACAGTTGCAGTATATCTACACTAAGGGATCAGTTGTCAGTAACTAAGTTCAATAACAGAACCAGTTATTTCACATGTATTCAATCCTACCTTTCTTAGGAAAACAAGGGCATGGAGTGGGTATAAAATCTTTCTTCAGTACCTGCATTATTGAGAACCTATATTATCCTCTCAGGACTTCCTTGCAAATGACTATCAGGACCCTTAGAGAAGTTACATGCATACACTAGAGATTAAAAAGACTCTCCCTATTTATAGGTTCCTCCAGTTCAGGACAGAGCAAGTCTTTGGGAGACAGAACAAAGATCATGTTTTTTTGGTCTTGTCAGTGACATTCAAAAAACATGAGGTTAGAGCCCATACAGTCTAATTTGGGGAAGGAAGGACAGATGCACAAACCACACCTGGCACGTGAGACAACTTCAAGTGAGTTGAAGGTGCAGAGTATGAAATAGGTAGGCAAAGAGAGCAAGAAGAGAAGGCAGGGCAAGATGAATAGAGAAAGTAATATGAGGAGCCCAGGAAGGCAGGCAAACACGAGCTGATAGGGAAAAAAAATATTCTGTGTAAAGCAAATGGGAAAACTTTGTGTTAGCTGAGTAAGCAAGCTACAACTGACAGCAAGCCCAGAAGGGAAGACCACACACAGGCTGAAAAGCTTAAGTAAGAGACAAACTAGATTAAAAGAAAAAGACAACTATAGGAGGCATTTGAAAAGGAGAGTGCAAGTACAGAAGATACAAGAAACCAAAGTACATGAAGGAGAACCGACTCTTTAGCACATACCCTTTCATATCTGGAAATAGAACTCCTGATTTTGGCTCACTGCTTGTTAGTTGCCAGAAAGTATTTATGGTCAGATTCCACATATGCAGGCAAAGTAAGCTTTAGTTAGCTGGACAGGTTGATAGAACTGGCAACTGCACGTGAGCCCCTGCGTCTCCTGTGCATGAACCTGCACACGTTTAGTGCCACTGAAACAGCTTAACTACAACCTTTTTTTCCTTCAAAAAAAAAAAAAAAAAAGGCCTCCCTCCCCAAAAGCCACAGAACTAAACTTTAGTTGGAACAAACAAGTCACATTGACTGAGCACTGGCCTCTGTGATGCCATTACGTCAACTGTGTAGAAAGATGAAAAAAAGGTCCTCCATTAAATGAATTCATACAGCCCAAGATTAAAGTTGCACAACAATGAGAGAGTTAATGAAGTTACTTGATGCAGAGTTTATCTACGTCATTATATACTTCTTATTTCCTTGGTTCGAATTTGTTGAATATTCTGTAAAATTCTAGATGTTTTTCAACTGTTTTGAAGAGCAGTACTACCAATAAAGTAAGTTCACTTGATAGGACCTTCTTCTTTTCTTGCCCACCCTGATCATCTTCAGAATTGGAAAAATTACTATAACAGTTCTCCGCTCAGCAGGAAGGGGTTAAGAATCTACCCTTGCTTCAACAGTGTTATGGATGCTTATCAACATTTGTTATAAGCTTGGGTAGCACATTAAAAACCTTGCAGAATGATGTATGTCACTGAACAACACAAACCATTCTTAGCTGCTTAGTAAGTATCCAGAATCCGCATGGAAGGAAGTAGCTGCTTAGCTGGTACTTTTCTTCTGTAAGATCTTTTTCAGAAACTGTATGGTGTATCATTCAGGTCCTCAACTTTTATCTTCTTAATCACACCATATCTTTAATTATCCAAACAAAGTGTGGTGAAGAGAGGGAAGTTAGACTTCAAATACTTAGTCTCAGTTTGTGGCAGACTATTAATTATGGTATTTCAACACTTAAGTGACCGGTTTCATATCCTCCTGCTGTTATCTTTAGCAGAGAAGCCAGAGGAGTGAAGTATACATCAGAATATTGGATTCCAAGAAAATCTTAGACATACTTCGGCAATTTTATGAATCCCTTTTTGCATGGCCCTACAGTTTAAAGCTCGGTTTGCCTTGAAGGAACTTAGATAAGATTGCTCCATTTTCAAATGCTCAGAGAGCTCTCTGGTTTGTACACTACCTAAGCCATATTTCAAGTTGACTTTCCCAATAGCCAAATTCAACTTCTAGACTATGAACTTGAAAAGCCTGAAAGCCTGAAGCACTCAAACAGCAGATACCACCTCAAGTATTCTGCTTACCAAAAATACCTGAGGCACATACAAGGGGAAAAAAAAATTATTCCTCTTTTCCATTAGCTTAGGTGTAGGACAAAGAATACATTTTAAACACAAAGACTAGAAGATACACCAGAAGAAACACACTCCATAAGCAGCTAGCATTCATTTCTTAATCCTAGCATAAGAACCATGCTGTCATGTTCCCCAGTTAGTATCTTTGTGTGCATATTTGCAGAAAAAAATTTACACACAGTAGGCAAGAAAGAAACAAGAGGTTCCTGAGGGCAAGCCCCTCAAGAAATCAACCTGCTCTATTTATGACATTCCACGAACTAAATCAATTTCTTCAGTATCTGCAAAAAAAAAAAAAAAAAAAAAAAAGGCCAAAGACACCTGCAGCAGACTCTATTGGCAAGTTAAACACTCAATGAATTGTCACAACAATAAATATTCAGCAATAAATATTCAACAATAAATATTCTGAACTGCTACAGAATTAATCACACACTCACAAGTAAGAAGGGAACTGGTTAGTAGGGTTACTTAAGAACCCATATATGCTGCTGCCCTCTACTTCAGCAACAACAGAAGGCCAACATTATTCGCGCCTCTCTTGTTCCTTTTCAAACACAAGTCACACCGAACAAAAACAACACAAAAAGCATTTGGACCCCTTTAGGGATCAACATCATGAATTATGACAAATGACTATACTTCTGCCAGCTACATTTTCTTACAAGTGCTCCTTATCAAAAAAAGGAACCTTGATAAATGACATCAGATCACACTCCCTTAACTCAGAGAAGATAGCAACTTTAAATATGGCTAGTATCCTTAGAAATATGTTACTTTTGCATATGACTTTCAACGTTGATTTAGAGTAGACTAATTAAGTGGGTTCAAACTACTAATCAGCTTTTGCGTGTTTCCAGACACATTGGGAAATAAGCAGTAATTACAGTATCACAAAAAGGACGTGAGATCAGACCTTTGACAGCTGCTCAAAATCCTAAA
Organism: Aythya marila; assembly: GCF_965140915.1. NCBI lineage: Eukaryota > Metazoa > Chordata > Aves > Anseriformes > Anatidae > Aythya > Aythya marila. The sequence continues at coordinate 31,276,498 of NC_139044.1, read as the reverse complement.
AGTACACCACGTGAATTTCATTACAACTGGATATGTTTGAGCCACTTCATTTTCAGTTCAGCCATAAGCAACAATCAGACATGTACATGTGCAGAAGCATAGATATACGTGACCTAATACAAATCAAAGGAACAAGGAAACTGAGAAGTACTAGCAATAAATACTATACTAGGTAAACCTAAATAAAATAGCAACTCATGCCTTCAAGTAAGAAAAGATACAAGTATAATGAACAACTTCTACTCCTCTTTTTACTCCTTTGCTATTAAAACCCCTTGCACTTTTCCATGCTTCAATTGGTTGTATCAATACTTCCAAAGAGAGTTCTCCCACACTACCTTACAGCTCAAGATCCACAAAGATAGCTACCACAAACTGTACACTCACGTACAGAATGGCTTCAGACTTAAAACTGAAGTTCTCTCTTTCTTTAAAACATATAATTGCTTTCTGAAATGTAGAAGGCCACAGATACCTGAAACTAACCGAGTCATTCTAAAAAATATTAACCTGATTCTAACTTTTAATAAAAGGCACAGAAAAATTAACTTGGAATTACTGAAGACAAGTGCTTACCTTCAATCCTTTTTAAGGCTGACAGGCAAGTATCCCGGCTTGGAAATTCAAATGGATTATTACAGGTCCGAATGGTGTCACATTCACATTTCCCATTGATTATGTTACAACCTGTTATAAGGTTTTCGTTGCATGGTTCAAATCCAAGGAGCTGATCATCATCCCAGTTTTCATCTAAAATAAACAAGCAAATAAATTCAGTATTGATTTCAGTTACAGTATAAAAATTCAGCTGCTTTCGGGTTGGGTACAATTTACTTCAAATTCAACATTGAGCTAAACAAGATAGGTTCAAAAATAAGAGATTAATCTAAACTATGGGATTTGCCAAATATCTTGCTTTGCAGCTGTTCTATTGCCCATTTTGCTATAGTTACTGGCATTGTTTACTTCCATCTGTATGAAAAACTATCATGTCTTGGGGAAAAGCATAGCTGTAGTACAAATGAGTGCTATTCTAACCAAAATAACTTCTGCAGATACTCGAAGTTATATTTATCATGGAAGTGAGAACACTGGAGAGAACCTGCAGCTGTTACACAAGTCAAAACTGAGTCAGAAAGAGGGCATAATTAAACACAGTTTAAAAATGCACCACAGAATTCACTCTAGAGTGAAAACTTTTCACTACACAAGTGCTGCAAGATGCCAGGCCTTTGATACTGTAATATGACCAAAAGTGAGTTTCCCAGCACTCCTGGAAGAGCATTATCACTCTAGGAGATCTGCTCAATCACATCATGCTCCTTGCTGTCAAGTTGCAGGGGGGTAGCTAGGCTAGAATGAGTCTGTTCAAACAATTCTGCTACTTTTGATTCAGTCCAGTAAACACGTGCAACTCCCATGTTCCCACTGTGCAATGTTCTCTGGTTAGAGGGATACATGCAACGAGATTTTTTCCCCCCTTTCCAGAAGGGAGAAGTCTCTCTTCTGAGAAAGAGAGAACCGTATCTAGGGTTCCACCGCAAGTGCAAGTTCCACAAAGTCTCAGCTTCCTTAGATCAATTGCACAGACAGCAACATCCCACAGACTCCAACATTTAAGCAAGATACACGCTTTTATGCAGGATTGAATAAAATAAGCCAGACATTACGTATTTTTTGCTATGGAGTGCCAGATCATTTTCCAACCTGGCCAGTCCACCAAATCAAATGCTACAAAACAGAGATGCTCTGAAACTTTTACTAATGACAAAAGGAACAAAACTACTTTCCATCTTTACATTAATCTATATTCCCCTGCAGCTTTCATCTTGTGAAAACATCTAATAGTTCACCCCAGTTTTATATATCCTCAACATACAAGTTTTCAATATGCATTCTGCTAAAAAGCAAGCAAACAAAAAGACTTTCAAAAGGTTAAAACATCTTCCAACTACAAAGTTTTGTTACTGTTGCTCAGGTTTGTTTAAAAAAAAAAAAAAAAAAAAGATAGCGACTGAAGCAGACAGTCTACAAACATTCCCTGCTCTTAAGATGCGGGGTTTCTAATGCTGAAATGGAGTTTGGAGAAGTAAATGAGGGAACAAAACCCTACAAGCACTGATAAGACAACCCTTATAGAGACCCCCTCCATCTTAGGAGAGGAGGGGCAAACACCCCATCCATTGCTTAAGTGAGCGAGCTGCGTGGTACCAAGTGCGCTCACAGACAGATGGGCTGCCACGTTTCCAGGCAGAACACATCAGATCTCAACCACTGGTGTGCATGGAAAGCAGATACCCAAATGTACTCGAGCCACCCCACCCACAGGCACACTGACTAGGCTGGCCATTTGATTGACCTCAGGGCACAGCGGCTACCTCTGGACCAGGTGCTGATCCCCAGGCACACAATCAGCCACACAATACTGACCCTGCCAGCAATAACAGGGAAGGAGGCATTAATTCTTGTCATATCTGCATTTAGGTATTGTTCAAAAGGAACACAGGTCCTCAGTTGACTCATGTCCCCTTCCCAGTCAGTCCTACTGACAGGAAGAAAAGAAGAAAGAAGAGTTATGATGTTAACAGATCATGAAGCAGCTCTTAGTCTGAGATATTCAACAAGCCTCACCTTGGAGAGAGCGTCAGAAGCTGCTCTCCAATACAGGAGGTCACAGCCAAACACAAACTGCTTTGTCACCTGTCTGACACTGAATGCAGCCTAAAAATTGACAGCAAATAAAATGTGCACGCTGATGCTGATGTGCAAATCCTTTCCACTCATGGAAACATGCAGTATATCAGTTAATCTGCAATTTTCCCTGTTTGGGTGAAGAAAAAAACAGCACCTGGAAAGAGCTTACCAGTTAAGGTAAGCCCAGTTTGTGACCTGGAGAGGCCATCTCTCACAGGTATGTTTCTTCCCCTGCAACCAGCTGCTTGTTTTCTGTCAGCAGAGCACCTTGCTGACAAGAACACCGAATAAACAACAAAAACAATTTTAGATATGAAGAAGGGAGCCTCCATGGGAACCTTATGGCCGTTTTACTCCATAAAAATAGCAGAGGAAGAATAGTCATTAACCCCAGGAAGTAATTTATTTATTAAGTTGACCCATCATCCCATAGAGCAACTGTACCAATAAGAGTCAAAGGAAGTGGAGAAGTTCCTGAAGAGAAACTATTAACATTCTTTCAAGGGAAGATGAAGCTTCAGTAATTTTTGGGACACTTTCATGGTTAGGAGGCCATGCAAGCACAGTGAAAAAAATTCCCTGAGAATTCTGAGAACAATAATACATCCTGTTTTTGAGAAGCCGGAATACAGCCTGGACACTGTGTATGTTACAAATCACGGCAGTAACCCACGTAACAACAAGAACAAAAGTGGCAATAGCTGCGCTCTAAGACTCAGCGTGCCAAATTCCATAGCCACAGGAACCATGGCTTGATCCTTAGCAGTTTTAAGAAACAGACGGGCTCCATTTGTTTGCAGAATCATTCCTTGTTTCTGATGCACAGGATCTCTGCCCCTGTCTGCAGCCCAGACCCAAAGAAGAGAACAGCCACCCTCACCTGTGTGGCTGGGCAATAGCCCTCAGCTCCTGGAGCTGTGCTCTCCCATCAGGCTCTGGAAACAAGCTCAGTGCAGATGGACAGGGCACACAGACCGTGATGACAGCACACTTTCTTTTTTTCCTCCAGAGCTCCAATTGACAGCATTTGTGTTTTTTTTTTTGTTTGTTTGTTTGTTTTCTACCCTGCAGCATTTCGGCACTGGACTTTTGAGGTTGACAGATCAGCAGAAGCTGCAAGCAGCAGGGCTTCTCTCAAATAAGAGCTGCTTGTCCCATGCGAGGTTGAGGTGGGACCCACCTAGAGTGGAAAGCAGAGCCCTGCCTTACTCACAGATGAATACTTTGACACAGACATACCACACACCCCATTACTATCCACAGTAGTGCCTGCTTTCCATTGCAAGACATCGTTTGACATCTTATCTGCCACCTCTCACCATCATTTTCAGATGGGAGTGGAAAAGGACACACAGTGTTTGGCCCAGTACTCGGGTGTACCTAAGTCAATATCACACCCCTCAAAAGCAATCTCAACAGTAATTAAGATGATGGAAGAGAAATCCCTCGGGAATACTTGCAGACAGCTTGTCTGATATAATGAATCTTGAACCAAGGTATTTTTTGGTACTGCAAGTGAATATTAAAAAGTTGCTTTCAAATAGGATTAATGCAAAACCAGCTCTAGCCCAGAGATCTTTTGCCAAACTGCTTTTCACACATTTCAGAAACATGATTCCCATCAATGAAGCAGCAAACATGTAAGGAAAAGAAAGAAGAAAGATAGTTTTTGTTTAGTAAATCTAGTGTGATTTTTAACACAGGCTTAAAGACTCCTTTTTCTAATTGATTTTTAAAGGTTCCGTTGCATGATTCCTTGTTTACCAGTTAAAGTAAACTCTCACAAGTCACGCTAATACAGGCAGAACAAAACTTAGAATAAAAACGTGTAACCATATGAAAACACTTGAATAAGCTAGAAGGGATGAATCCAGTGTCTCACTTTGATTCCAACCTTTAGTTACTGATGTGAAAGTATCTGATACTGTTTGATGCAGACATATGGTGGTCCATCACAGAATGCTTCTTCCTTCACATGTCACCAGTATTTCAACTGATACAAAAATACATCTTCAATAGTCTACCCACCATGATTCACATAACCTAGGCCCTATTTCCAAAGTCATTGTGTCCTGCAGGCTATTCAAAGAAACCAAACCTGTACATGCTGATGATTTTAAATCCTGGGACAATTCATGAACAATCCTAGACTGCTGCATGCATTTTCCTGAGTTCTGTTTAATCTCCTCTGCAAATTCCTTTTCATGCATACCTCTCAAAAATCTGGATTATATGAAAGAAGAAACTAAGATACAACCATTTGTGAATGCTTTACTTCTCCACTTGGTTTAAGTCTCTAGCAGGGTTAACAAAACCCAAGAGTTTCTCAAGCCTTGGTATGTATATCCAGTCCACTAGCTGACCTCTAAGACACATAACAATAAAAAATAATAATAATAAAAAAAATAAAACAAGTGTTTAACATTCTTGAGTCTTTAGAAACAATCCAGCTGAAAAGCAGCCCAAAAGTAAATGGTTGTTTTTCATCCAGACTGATCTTAGTTTAGCTGCAATTTCCACCACCTCATTGTGCTGGCATGGTCAGGTAGGGGCAGGAAAAAAAAAAAAAAAAAAAAGGAAGTGGGCCAGTCTTTTTAGCAATTAAGTTTACACTGGACTGCTGCTATACAGTCACTCATCCATCTTTTACACACATGCCTAAAGGCAGTTCAAAGGCCTGAAGCAGTCTGATAACCACAGCTTGAAAGTCACTCTTTCAGGTCATTTCCATCTACATGTTCCTCATGCTTTCCAACTCATTCAGGCAAACTCTCTTTTCAGACATTGTAGTTCTGTGTTTACTCAGACCAGAGTAAGTCTTGGACATAACACATCTTGAATTCTTCCAAGAGTGCTCTCATAACATAAGGAAGCCATAGGAGGGGAGGAATCATTAATTCCAAACCTTTTTTATTTTCTTCCATCATTCTTATATTTGCTTCCTGCAAAGCAAACAACCTAAGTGCAGCTCTGGGTCGCTGAACTCCCAAGTCCTGTCTTGTGTGCTTCTATGGTAGCGAGGAGAATTAAGGCATTAACAAGTTGAGTAAGAGTAAGCAAGCAGTATTCCGTGACTTCTTCCATGCCAAACCCTCCATACAGGGGCTCACAGCACTGCAACATAGCACCTGTTTGCAGAATACAGGTTTATTCATATTTTCCCCCACAAGACTGCCCTCATTCTTGAGGAGCTTGTAGACCTTAGGACAAGGAGCTGTTATCAGACAAATGTGGTATGAATCATGGTGCACGATACAGATACAGGGCTCACATCTTGGCGTTGGTAGAATTAGAAGATTCAGAAGGAAGTCTGTGAAAAAAAACACTTGAAAAAAATTAATCAACTGTAAGATCATAAAGTTCAAGTGAGTCAGTAGCTAGAATATACTGCTCAGACTAACATCTGTTTCCAGAAATATGCAGCTACTAACTTGGAGCCTTGTTTCTAAGGTACACAGTAGCTCACTATAGCTGCACTCATTGTCCACATGTGAGGAAGAACATCTTGAAACTGCTGCAATTAGAAATATAAGGAAAGACCCTTTTAGAGGCTTCTTCTCCATTCCCTTAACATTTGATTTCCCTCCCTTCAAGTTTCAGTTACTTCTGGCTGTTACAGGATCTTCTCTTTCATTCCTCCTCTTCCTTTCTGGACATTTACTGAATGTTAGCAATTATTTGGAAAGCCATATACTGTTCTCCTTTACAGCTTATAAAGATAATGCACCACCTCAGAACAGCAATCTACACACTAGAATTGTCACTAAAGCAACACTGTTGAGAACTCACGAAAACATTATATTTGTAATAATCCTAAATTACAATCAGGGAGGGGTAGGGCACTACACATACCGAGTGAACTCACATTCTTTACATTTAACCATAGCATGTTACTTAACTATTTCTGCCTTTTTGAAGCACAATGGGTAAGTTCTTAAAACACTGAAAGAAGAAGGAGACCATCAGACACATTGCCAATCTGAAAAAGTAAGTCTGAGTCACATCTTACAGACTTCTTGTATCCTTTTAAGACCTGCATTTGAAAGAGAGCGAACACATTTCATAGAGACACAGATGTGATCCTTCCTGAGACATCGACTGTCCCCTGGGAAAAGGAGGGGGAACATGCCAAAAGCTTCTCTTTCAAATCTGATCCAAGTTCTGAGCCCCCATCACTCCAGCACACTGTTACACAGAAGTATTTGGAATCAGTGGTATTCATTAGGATGGTATGAGGCTCTGAAAGCATTCTACAGATTTTCTAAAATAAAATAAAAAAAGGAAATACTTCTTGCCAGTAGGCTTTGGCTTCACTTTGAACAGGAAAAAAGAACGATGGAAAGGAAATTCATGTTTTGGAGGAGCTGAACAATAGAAGTGACTAATCACCACTAAAGAATGCTTGAAACCCAGCCCCAAACCTTGAAAAGCAGAAGGAAAGGCTAGCCTTGAAGTGAATTTGTGCTTATGTACTGGCGGCAGTCCTCTCCCATCTCGCAGCTTGTTCCTTCAATGAAATCATGAGTCAGGGACCACAGCCGACACCATTCTGTGGTAAGACACAGCTAACAGTTTTATGATAAAGCAGTTTTTCCACCTTTTAGAAGGGCCTACTTTTCAAGATCAAATCTTCCTGTGGAATGTGTGTTAGCACAAAAGGGCTTTGTAGGTTCCCGATAAAACTTCTGGCCAAACCTAGAGAAAGAAACCATACGACAACATTCAGACAGTTCAGGAACACAATACACATAAGGCTTGTCCCAAGTGTGAGTGCCTGATTTATCCTGTTCGAACTAGAACTTGTATCTCAAGTGAGCAAATCCCCAGTACAGTGAAAAAGATTTTCACTGCAGCAGCTCTCCACGTGTCTCAAGGCAGTTATTTCATCCTGAAGAATGCAGAAAGTATTTACGCAAACCAGCTTTCCACTCAGTTATCAGAAACTCCACAGAAGCCATGAGGAAAGGAAATAAATAAATGGAAGTGTTAAGTAAAGCATACAATTTGGCCAATTATTTTAGTTTTTAAGTTTTTCCCTTGTCTGTAGTGCCTACAATGTTTCAGACCTCCAGGTACCCTGTGCTTTAAAAAGCAAAGAAAAAAAAAAAAAAAAGAACCACAGACCTTCACTATTTGTGCTCCCCCTCCAAAAAAAAAAAAAAAAAAAAAAAAGATTGAATTTTGATATTTCCATCAGCTTCTGCCCCAAAGACGGCCTGAAATGATGAAGAATTAAAGCTGTGAGATTTGACTCCTAGACATTTATGTACCTGAGAAAGAGACCTGCAAATTATTTATTTTAGTCTTATGGACAGAACTACAACTTGTTTGTAAACAGTTGACTGAAAACACTACAGTGTACTAGGGCTTAATCTATCAGACAGAGCCTCTGCCAGTACTCCTCTGATTAGGGTGAGCATGGATAGCAATGTTTCAGCTGTCCTAGCAGATTTTTCCTTCAGCTCTAGAAAACGACTGAAAAAAATAATGTATTGGTAAAGCCACAGGAAAGGGCCAAACCTTTATGTCCATTTTCCAAAGGAGGTTGAAGTTCCAATGTTTTTCAAGTTGCACACCTTGCTCATACACCTCGGAAGCCGGCATGCACAGCCATATGCTGTGACTTCATTGCAAACAAGCAGCTAACTGGCAGCTTGCTGACATTGCTCTTCAAAAGCAAAGACAAAACTTTTTCTCCAGTTGTCTGCTAAGACAAATTCTGGATCAATGCTATGAATAAAGCAGCCTGTGCTCAGAAGAGTCCACGCTATTAGAAACGAGCTGATATTCCAAGCCTTTTGTCACTTTTGCCCCCAGTTATTAACACAGCATCACTGAACACCAGGATTACATAATGTTTCACAGGAATTACAAAAGTGAGAAGCTTGCATCCAATTACTTAGTCAGAGAAGACTACAAAAGAACTCTGAATATCCTGAATTTAGAGTTAGCATCAAAAGGGTTTTTTTCTTTTTCTAAATACCAATTTAGAGATAAGACATCAGCTTGGCTCTTCATACTATCAAAGCAGCACATTTTACGTTAGCACATGTAACACCACCAGGATAATTACTAGGACAGCAGGTTGACCACGAGCCAGCAACATGCCCTTGTGGCAAAGAAGGGCAACGGTATCCTGAGTTGCATGAGGAGGAGAGCTGCCAGCAGGCTGAGGGAGGGGATCCTTCCCTTTTGCTCAGCACTGGTGAGGCAGCACCGGGACTACTCTGCTCGCTCAAGTAGCCAGGCTCTTTTCAGTAGTGCTCAGGGACAGTATGAGAGGCAGTGGGCACACACTGGAGCACAGGAGGTACCATCTAAACACCAGGAAACACTTCTCTCCTGTGCAGGTGACAAAGCGATGGGTTGCCCAAGGAGGCTGTGGAACCTCCCTCTTTGGGGATCTTCAAAAGCCACCTGGACGTGGTCCTTGACAACCTGCTCCAGGTGGCCCTGCTTGAGCAGGGGGTCCCAAGCTCCCTTCTAACTTCAGCCATTCAGTGACACCCAGCTCTTTATCAACAGCTTATCAGAGAGGGAAAAAACACCTCTACGCACATACATCCATCCTTCCTGGAAGGAGATGCAGACAAAAACGAAAGCCTGAAGAAAAGACAGTATATGCTGTAGCACAACTTCTAAGTTTAATTAGTTGCAAGAACAAGTGATCCAACAGAGCAGGCATTTCCAGATTCAGAAGCATTACATTTGGTAATTAAAAAAACTATTAGAAATTCTATCAGTGCCAAGGTAGCCAGTAATACAAAGACACAAAATTTCAGAAGTTAGTAACAACATGGGAATGGGTGCATGCCTATGAGTCAGTGCTTTTCTTCCTGTCCTCAACCCTATGCTTTCCTGTTTGCTTTCTGACTATAAGATCAACACCCTCATGACCTACACAGAGTTAACATGATCTGCAGATTCACAAGTACCCAGCATAACCAGTGAAAGCTGCTGGAGACTGAATATTGCCTCTGGTAAAGGCGTGAACTGCTTCCATTCATCTTAATCCATTGCTAAAGGCTTGCATCCTCCAAACATGGCAAAACTAGTCTGTTTAGATAATTCCCTCAGGGACCATCTTTTAATCATCCGTATGCTTATGTGGAATTTAATCTAGATAGCCTTTATACAAAGTTATCTTTACATCTTAGTTTATATTGGTAAGTTTCTCCATACATACAAGCTTTCTGTCAGTATTAGTCATTTTCCAGATTATATATATACATATATACCAAAAGACGGAGTTAAAATGTAATTCAGCCAGGCTGTACAATTGCTGTCACATGACATCTCGGGCAAAACTGTGAACTCACCATTACCATGTTTATGTTCTCTGTGGATTAAACGGATTCTCAAATGAAAGCAGTTTGCAAGTCATGAGACATTTAATAGGTCATTTCTACAATGCATTTAATCCATTAAAACAGAGAAACATGTGGTCCTTCCTGCAAGATGCTATAAACTTTATTCATGGAGATTAAGAATACTTGGGGAAGGGAGGGGGTGGCGGGCAAGGAAAGGATGGGAAGAGGCAGGCATTTTGGAACCATATTAATGGAGTAATTATTGCAAAATATGCCTGTCAGTCAAATGGCATTTTGGTAGACTAAACGCTATGTGAGAAGTTAAATTATGAGAGTGTTCTTGCATCAGCTACAGGGTACTTAAAGAAGCAAACATGCCTGGGGTTACAGAAATTACAAGTAATCATTCTACTAGCTCCGGCCAAACTATCTAGTGAATTTGAAGGTATTTTTTTTTAAAAATAATCTTTATAAGAAGAATGATTTGGGGGAAGCTGAAGAAACAACCATCTTCTAAAGGACAAAGAACATTAATCACCAGAGGATGCTTGAAGTAGGGTCAAATGTTTTAATTTTTTGAAGCCATTTCATCTCAAACAAACAAGAAAAAAAAAAAATAAAAAAAAAATAAAAAGAATATTCCCCCCAGCAGAAGTTAAGAGATTTAGCCATTCAGTCTATCCACTGAAAGATTTCTAGTTTTAAACTAACTGTGCCGATATAAAACAGCAGAAGTCTGCCAATTCCTGTATCAATATCCTTCCACATATCAGTTGGGCTTCTCCGTTTCATTTTTGTTGAAATACAGAAACCAAGCAATTCCTAAAATTGAAACAATGCTCAGAAACAGAGAGGAAATGATTTCCAAGTCAAAAAAGAACCTGACCTGATTCAAATTCCATGACACACTCAGCATTACGTGTTCTTACTGATGTTGAGATTTCAGTATGGACACAAACCAGAGTACAAACAGCTTGTAAGTTACCCAGTCTTTATATAAGAAGTCAGTATGTGCCTACATAAGCATTTTCTGGGGACTGAGGAGAGGGGACTGTTAAGTATGGTTAAGACTGGCACATCAGAAACTGATATCAGGGAACTACCACTAATTCCAGCCACAAATGTTCAATAATTTTTATTATAATTTCTTCGATACTATGAATAATTTAAGTGTCATTCTCCCCCCAACCAGAGCCTGGGTTACTGACAGCCTTTGAACCTTGTGTTTTGTCTGTCTTCATGCCAACAATCATCCCGTGCACCACTTAAGTCCCCAATTAGATCTGTTTTGACATGAAGTTAGTGGAAGAAGTTCTCTGCAGGCACACAAGCATCAGGACTATATGGGTATTTCCCCAGCCATTCACTGTGTAACAAAGTTAAACAACAACAAAAAGAGGTAAGAAACCTGGGCAACACTGTTTCAATCAAATGTATATAAACAACCAGGGTACTCATATACAGCTTCTAAATATCCCAAACTTAAGTAACTTGTACTCAAAGCAAACAGTCAGGTGATGTTTAGGGGTCTGGACTGCAACACAAGAAGCCAAGCATGTTGTATGGAAGTCATATGGAAACGGAGTATTATGTTCCTGGCTATGTGTTCACTGCCCCCATTAGATACGGAGCACAGGACTGAAAACAAGGTTCTTCCAAGGGTACCAGCTACACAAGTTACAAGTAACAGCCCTCCTGGTGTTAGACAAATATTAGCAAGCCACTCTTACTGGACAAAAACAGAGGCAGAACTCCATTTGCATTTGTGAAATTAATGCTCAAATAAAAGAAGCTTAGCTCCCCTTCTCCCCGTTTTGGGATAAAACAAAACCACCAACACAAGAAGAAACATTTTCAAGACTATCTTCTCATCAGCTTCTCATTACCTATAAAATTCTCTATCACAGGTTTCTAGGGGAGGAAACTGTAGTCCACTGTAAGCTCAAATGTGAGGGGTGCAGAAGACACCAAAGCTTCCCTCTTCTCCCAGAAAGGGATCAAATGGACAATAATGCTCCCAAAGAGCTGTAGATATGTGAAACAGACCAGGACAAGGCACAGGAGGGAAAATGTCTACCATCTTCCTACGGGAAGAACTTGCATATGTCTCAATGCTTGCCTAAAATCAGTGACAGCAGCTTCTGAACCCCTGCTCAGAAGCTATGCACTAGGCAGCCAAGCCTCAAGTATTTGCAACAAGCCTTAAATTGCCTACAGTAGCAAAAAGAAAACAGCAGTAACTGTACACACCCCCAAAATAAAACAAATAAGCCCTCTCTGCTCCATGCTATCAGTAAGCTACTGGAGCAAATATGTTTTACAGCAGATACCTAGGGGCTAGCTCGTATGGAAGTATGGTCTTAAAGGGAACGTAAGACCACAGTAAAACTAGCAGTTTTGTTAACTTCTCATTTCAAGTGTATCATAAAAACTTAAGCCATGCTTTTATTACACAGTTAAAAATAAAGTAATTCCAGCTCATTTTCAGTGTTATTTCATATGCTGCTGTTATGCCTTAGAGCAGCTTAGCAAAGCAATCAAGGCCTCTTCTTCCAAGAGCACCAGAAATTGTGGAAGTGTCAAAACTTAGATGAGAGAAGAGTCATCACAAGAAATGCCTTCAAAACCAAACTCCTACATCAGAGATTTCCCAAAGCTTTCTTATTCCCCAGAAAGAAGGAGCTCTGCACAGCCAGACAACTGCTGAAGCCAAGGCCAAGGCCCTCCCAGGGAACTCTCGGCTAATTAGGAGGTGGCTCCAGGTCCACCCCCAAAGGCAGACAGCAAGAGTGGTCCCTGCTTTGAGCTCACAGTTTCTCAACGCTAAGAGCATTTGGCTCTTAGCCAGCTCTATGCTCTCAACACCTCATCGATCCAATCCAACAGCTCCCCTGCAAAGTCAAAAGAGGCTGGAGGTGTTCAAAGTCTCTCAAGGTTGCTTTCAGAAGAAGTACGCAGCTGTGCCTGGAAAAACTGACCTAAGAAAACTTTACCAAGAATACAACTACAGAAGTGTAAAATAAATGCAGGAAGGGCATCTGTAGACATCACGATAATGCCACAAATTAAGCCTTAGAACCGCATGAAGGCCTGAACAGTTAACATGGGAAGGTGACTAGGGAATTTCTTCAGGCCTTAAATGGGTGAAGAAAAGAACCTAGAAATAGTAACAAATTTCATCAGTAAGTGATGATTTAAAAAAAATAAAAATCAATTACTTCTAGTTTCAGAAACAGTGGCCATCAGTGGCAGGTTCCATGGAAACTTCTCCATCAGACATCACACAGCTCACTTAAGAATGTTAATGCACTCGCCATATTTAATACTAATACCAAATTAACATGCAAATATTTTTACCGGGTGTAATTACAGCTTTGAGTTTTCTGTAGCGAAATATGCATTGATATGCTAAACTACGCTAGAGCATCACACCCAAGATTAAAAATTAAGAAAAAATAATGCTTATAACTGTAGCCAGTAGGGGTCATTTCAGTGTAAAAAATTGCATTGAAATAGAAGGCTAGAGACGGGAAGGAGAGTAAAAACCATCAGTTTCTACTCACACAGTTCCACAAATCACTTTAATTTCTTCCTCCCTGAACTGGGGTAGGTACCAAGGTACCATAGGGCTTACACTCCCAAACGACAGGATTAAGAGAAAAGCAGTCTTCGTTTTTTTTTTTTTTTTTTTTTTTTTTTTTAAAGAGATAAAGGAAAAACACTGCTTAGTATTACTGATACCTCACATATCACCATCCCATTCTGTTTCACACGTGCATGTAAACTGCACAACTGTCAATTGGTCACAGCAATTAAAAACACAGGGATAGTCAGCCTTATTTCAGCGAAGGGAGGTAGTACATTAAGTCCTCCCCTCGCTGTGAAGCCTCATACACAATACACGCCATAAAGAACAACACAGTTGTTTTTGTTGCTTGGAAAGAGGCAGTTTCCTGACTATTCACTAATAGGTATTCCAGTACTATTTATTAGGCTGACAGTTCAGCTCAGTTGCTTTTCATTTACGAGAATGAAAATTAAATAGATAAGTTATCTCCCCGACTATTCCTATAGGGACAGCTGGAACTAGTTTCTAACCACAACACTAATTGAAACGCGGTCTTGCCAACAAATGCTTCATACTATTTTCAACAGTAGATGGGACGTGTTACGAGTTGAACTACAGCAACGTACAGATTGCATCACTTCAAAGGAATGAAATACTCCTAAACTGCCAGAGACGTCCGTACTGCGATACAGTAAGGGAGCTGGAACATTGAGACAGTTAATGACTGTAGGCTTTTATTTCCTTTAACCAAGGGAGGGGAAAAAAAACACAACCCATTTAAGACAGTCTTTTGCTTAAAAACACGTGAAAAGAGAAATTCATCCAAAACAAGGTAGGTTTTTTGAAGAACCTTTTCTCTATATACCTGAACTTTTCATTTAAATATAACTTTACCAACACGTCAAAAAAAAAAAAAGAAAAAAAAAGTCTACAGCAACATACACAATCAGCCTCACAGACTCAACGAAGGTCTTCAAAGCAGTTCAGAGCCATATTTAATTCTTTAACGGAGCTTTTAACCCTGAAGCCAGCCCTATCCAAGTGACAGCTACAGATAGGATACCCTGGCTTGATACAATTCACTTGTGAGCAAGGTGAACGGAGCTTCAGATAATAACCTGTACCAGAATAAAGGTCAGATGATCACTAAAAAGGATCAGTTTTAGTTCTCTCAAAACAGTATATCATTTTAAATGCAAGTTTTTGGACAGATGCTGTCTCAACAGCTTTCTGGACTTTCTACTGCCCTCTACCCGCCGAGAGGAGCAAGCCTTGCTCTTATTTTCCAGAATTGTCGAAGCTTGCACTCTAAGTCTCACATACATTTATACATATCCCAAACTACTGGTTATTTGTAATCTCTTTACAGCGCCATGTTTTCCCTCGACTTGGGGGAAGAGAGAGCTGGAGGGACAGGGCAAAACAAGGGAGACTAAAAGACTTCTCCATGGCCTTTTGTAAAATAGCAGAGAAGAAATTTTAAGTACTCCAGTAGACGCACAATTTGAAGAGGGGGTGTGAACAAACTTCTCTCGCACTCCGTGCTCGCTCATCACCTCGCAAGCAGCGGGAGAGCAGCCGGGGAGACTTGGGGAAGAGCCGGGCACTAGGGATCCTTCTTGCTGTGAGAGCAGGGAAAAGCCAGCCTGCCTTATCGTGCACCCAGCGTGTGCGGGCGGGCAGATATTAAGTGACAGGAACAGGAAGGAAAACTTCACAACAGATGATCAGCCTTTGTGTTTCCTTACAGAGGAGGAATCCGGAACAGACATCATGCGTGCAGCACTGACCTCCCCTGATCTCAATCTGGCAAGCCGCTGCCAGGTCCTCTCTTATCGAGCAACCCGAGCAGGGGATCAGTAGCTGGCCGGCTTGACGCAAGCTACCGAGGAGCCAGAGAGCTACTAAGGAGGGGATAAAACTGGGAGCACTCGACGTTAGCTTAAGCTACTAAACTAAAGGGTAAAAAAAACTTTTCAGCAGTCCGTCGGGCAGAAGGGCCCGAAAGCCGCACTGGCGGCGGCGGGCGGGCAGAGCAAAGCAAAGCAGGAGCGGAGTAGGAGCCGAGAGGGGCGACCCCGGGCTCCCCACCTCGGGCGGAGCGGGGCGGCCTCGCCTCGGGTGCCGCCGCCGGGGGTCGGGGTCTCGGAGGAGCCGGGGACCGGGGGGAGGAGGGCCGGGGAAGGGGGTCTCCGTCCGCCTCTCACCTTCGCAGACGCCCACTTCGTACTCGGTGATGGAGTCGCCGTTGAGCGGCGGGCGAATGACACAGCGCAGCCCCCGGTCGCAGGCGCCGTGCAGCCCGTAGACGCCCCCGCAGCTCTCGTTGCGCTGCCGGGCGCACATGAAGCAGCAGCCGCAGATGCCCAGGACGATGCTGCCGGGGCAGCTCTTGGGCTCCTCGCACTTGGACTCGTCGCAGGGCAGGCAGACGAGCGCCCGCGTCCCCGACTCGCCCAGCAGCAGCGCCAGCAGCAGCAGCCACCCCGCCGCCGCCAGGTGCCAGCCGCCGCCACCTCCGCCGTCTCCGCCCGGGCGCCTCCTCCCCGCCGAGACCGCTGCCAGGTACATCCCGGCGCCGGGGGGAGCCCCGCCGGAGCCCCCGCGCCGGGCGGCGGACCCGAGCGTGCCGCGGCTCCTTCCCGCCGCCCCCGCCTGCGGCCCCCCGAGGAAAGTTTCCTCGCTCGGCGGCGGCCGCTTCAGCCAAACTTCTGCGCCGGGCGGCGGCGGCTCCGCCCGCTGCCCCCTTCGGGAAGCGGCGTCCGTCGGTCCGGCCGTCCCGCGGCTCCCGGCCCCGGCGGTCCCGTCTAAGGCCGGTGAGCGGCAGGCGCCCGCGAGCCCCTGGGCGCTGCTGCTGCTGGTGCTGCTGCTAGTGGTGGTGTTGCGCTGTGCCGTGCCGTGCTCCGCCGCGCTCCCCGCGCTGCGCCCCGCTCGCCGCCCGAGCCCCGACTCGCCTCCTGCCTGCGACTCGCCCCGCTCCGAGTGCGCCCTCTGCCCTTCCCCCATTGGGCGGTGATCGCCCTCTCCCCGCCCCCGATGCCCCTCCGCGCCTTCCTATTGGCTAGCTGCCCGGCGGGCCCCGCCCTCCTCCTCCTCCTCCTCCTCCTCCTCCTCCTCCTCCTCCTCCTCCTCCTCTCCCTCTCCCCCCAGCTCCCGGGGCCGGGGAGCGACGCAGCCGAGGCGGGCGGCGGCAGCAGCCTGGGCCCCACGGCGGCCGCCGCCTCCCCCCGTCCCGCCCCTCCCCTCCCTTCCCCTCCCCCGCCCGGGACTCCGAGCGGGGCGAGGCGGGCGGGCAGGACCCCGGGGGGACCCCGTGGGCGGAGAGGGGCCCCGCACCCCCCCCCCCTTCTCCTCCTCCTCCTCCTCCTCCTCCTCCTCCTCCTCCTCCTCCTCCTCCTCCTCCCCCAAGTGAGTGGTGCGGGACGGGGAGCCCCCCGCGCACCGCCCCGTCCCGTCCCGTCCCGTCCCTTCCCTTCCCGTTCCGTCAGCGCCGGGGCTCTGCGGACCGCTCCCCGCCGCCCCTCGCACGGCGGCCGCGTCCCGGGCTCCCCGCGGCCGGCGGCGCCCCCGCAGGGCCGGCAGGCGGAGGGGCTCCGTGCCCCGCCGCACGCAGGGAGCCGCCGCTGCTGCTGCCCAGAGGCTGCCCCCACCGCAGCCCCGCCGGCGGCTCCGGGAGGGAAGGGCAGGCTCTCCGCGGCGGCCCGGGGGGCCTGAGGGCTGTGCGGGAGGCTTGCTCCGCCGCCAGAGAGTGACGGAGTTGTGGGGATGGAGGGGACGAAGCGGCTCGCTCGGCAGGTGGGGCGAGGGCAGCTGCGCAGCGCCGAGCCCGGGGAGCCGTCGGTTGCCCGCACGGGTGCCAGCGATGAGGCAGATTTTAGGAGGGAGGCTCTGGAAACTTAATCTAGGTGATTCAGGAGGGTGCCAAGGCATGGCTCGCACGGTTCCCCCAAACGCCCACTCTCTGAGAAAGGGCCACTTGTGGTGTCCATGGGAGATCTGCTCCGTGGGGGCAAGGTAAAAGGCAACTTGCTGCCAGCAACAGGAGCGCTACAGTAAAGCTTTGTCAGCAACGGTGTATCTTTTTTGCTGCGGAAAAAGCCCTGTAAATCACCCTCATGCATTCCAGCCGAAGTGTCTCTTTGTAGCAAAGGTTCCTCATCACCATCATAGGCCCTTTTCTAATGGAAACAGTGCAGCTGTGTAACCCGACGGTGAAAAATAAAGCGTTTTCTCTATTAAAAATAATGACGTCTTCATCATATCAGAATGGCTGACTGTATTCGGATCCATTCAGAATTTAAACTAAGTTTCAAAAGTTTATTTTTCAAGAGCTACAAATGTTTAAATTCGCCCCAGTAGCTTGCAAGGCACTTGTCTTGGTCTGTGTTTTTCAGTACAACGTTATTGTGATGAAATGCCGCCCATACAGCATGCACTACATGGATTAGGGCCATTTAGCTGACATATCTCAAAAAGTAATGGACAATGAGAAGCAACCATCTACCAGGCATCAGCATTTGAACTAATACAATACAATATTTTCAAACAGAGTTGGAAAGCAAATGATAAGGTGATCTCATTAAAGGCCCCATGTTTTGGTATAAACAAATCCAGCGAATCCATTTGAGAGGAAACAAAACACAACACGGTTCATTGCTGTGTTCTGTAAAGCAGTAAGACAGGAGAGCACTGGAGGTCGTATTAGCAAGCCAAGCACTCAGGCTCTGAACATCATGGCAAACTGGTGATACTCCTGGGCATATCAATGCACCGAGCAAGACGTTTTGTAAAATGTTTCTTCAAAAATTCTGGTCTGTCAGCCTCAGGACACTCACATCAATCTCCCAAAGCACCTGCAGGGGTCAGAGTACTTTTGATTCACCAGAAGTTTCCACCAAAAACAAACAAACAAACAAACAAACAAACAAAAACCAACCCTCTGTGATTTGGGTAAGAGCAGTATGTAAAAACATACCTTCAGTATGTAGCTTTGCTGAGATTGGTTTTAGAATGAGGCATACATTTCCTGTGGCTATATTTTTTAAATACTATTCACGAATCTAAGTCTGTGCAGACAGGAGTTACAAAAATGATTTCAGTGCTGGAGAGGATGCATGATACAATAACTAACGAAGAATTTAATTCAAAGTTCTTAGTTTATCAAATGATGAAAAGTGATCTGATTACAGAATGTTAATACTTCTGTGTGGAAAAATCAACTGGCCTATGAAAAACATGTAGGTATTTTTTCCAGGACCTGTGTGCAATAGGTTCAATATTTCCCAGACATGCCTGACCTACCAGTCCTGTACTGTACTGATGTGTGTTATATTTGAGGCACAAAGAATTCATAGGACCTACTACATCTTTGCATGTGTGGGAACAAAGAAGTGCTAGAAGCAGTACAAAACCAGATGAAGAGGAAAGCTAGGAACAGCTCAGATAAGAAAGTTGTAGGGCCCTGAGAAAAAGAGAGCAAACTTTTGAGCTGAGTGCCAACAGAGAGAGGCTTCAGCTGTGAGCAAGATTAGAGCCCTGCGTCATAGGCTGTTTACCCCATAATAGCTTCATGTAAGGGAACAAAATGCAGAAATATTTATGCTACAAGTATAAAATGTAGGGTTCTTGTCTTCTCAGGCCTTGTCCTTTTGGTGCAAGTCATAAACTACTCATGCACATACTCGTATTTCCCTTTTCTGGCCCCACTAAATATTTCATTGCACAGTGGCACAGCTTCAGCAGGAAAGGTAGAGAAGGCTCTTGTCCCAAACCTGAGAGGAGTCCATAGGGACAATGAGGTACTCCTTGGAAATCAGCAAATCTGATATTTGATGACTTTACTGGGAAGGTGAATTTCACTGTTTTCCCCAGCAAGAAACAGTGAAGGATTTTTACAGGGAAATTGACTGGATTTACTGCCTCTTGATTTACTAAGGGATTTAGATCCTAAGATCCAAATCACTTAAGAGTAAGTAGATTCAGCTACTGAAGTGAGATCCAGCTCCTAATTTTCCCTAGAAACAGTTTAGTAAATACTGCAAAATTCAACTGTGGGAGGATGAAAAGCATTCTGATAAACAGGCTGTAGCAGCTAAATTTTCCTGGGCTTGTTTTTCTGTAATGTTAGTGTTGTACTGAAGCCACATCTAGGCTGGATGAAGTTGCAGCACTAATAGGAGCAGAACAGTAGAGCATGCTTGGTCGTCATGTAATTGGAGCTTTTACAAAACCAGGCACTGCTAATGAGAAAGCTACTACCTCCTTCACTAACTCCTCCGCCCCTCGCTCCTCTCACTACTGGTGAATATCCCTGTGTGAAATATAGATGTTTGGCATAAACCTCCTGATAGGTCTAATAGTCACAATAACCACAACTGAAATACACATTGCATTTTCTTGACACAGGAAAAAATAATATCTATAGTACCAAAAATTAAAACTTTTTTTTTTTTTTTTTCCTAACAAGAAGCAAAATATCAGAATGTCTTCATTCTGATTCCAAAGTTTGTTTTCAGTAAGTTGATATACACCAATAATTCCTTATGTATATTTGAATTCTGTAATAATGGTGATTTTAATTCTAAGGTTATAATTTATTTTTTTTTCTATGCTAACATTTTGTTTCTTTTCTGTGCTTCATGGTGTCTTTGTTGCACATTAAATTTCCTCTTTATTATTTAGTCAGTTAAGATCACTTGTGTCTCCTTTGCAGCAGTCTCTAGGTATAAACTTTTCCGTAAACAGGTTATACACATGAGCAATCTCTACTCGCAGAAAAAAAAAAGAATCAAGATGAAACCTGTCACTATTACAAGCAGTGCTGAATCAGTCTGAACCACATGAGAATAATTTCTCTCTTCTTCACAGAGATATCATAGACTTATTTTAGTAGTAGCTGCAAGGTGTTTCCAAACCTTTAAATGGAAAATACTGTGAAATTGGAAAACTGAATATGAGAATTCATTTTAATAGAAACAATCTTTTTAAGAATTGTTTTGAACCAGTTCCCAATAAATATATATCCCACCAGGTAGTCTCTGTTGTTTTTTCAGTCCCATAAATCTTTCCTTTCAGTTGAATTCCTAGCTTGGGACAGCTCAGTGGTTCAATATGTAAGTCCGGAATAACTGACAGACAGAAGCATTTGCAGATTTTTCTAATACATCTGGGACTGCTCATAGAGAACATACAAGTAAAAGGACCTGCTTTTTTAATGGACCCAAAATCAACCGCATAAGGAATTTGAAAATGCAATTGCATGACTAATTTATTTCTACATGTTTTTTTTAACAAGCAGAAGCTATAAATTAATAAAAATGGCAAACAAATAAGCTATAAATGAATAGGATTGGCCATCTGTGGATGCAGTTCTTCACGTTGCACTTAAATCACTGAAATCATTACACATTCAAGTTAAGGATTTGCTTGGATCTAAGCATTTTATAATATGTATCTTACAAATTGCAAGGTTAAAGAACTAGGAAGTCAATACCTGTTTAAGGCTTGCTACCAGGAGGCTTTCAGGAGAAATAACTGTTGTGTCTAAAAATGCAATTTTGTATTTAAATTGATCACCCTCAAGGTCATGTTGGTTCTAGCTTCTTTAGCATGAAGAAAATCTTTTTAACAAATAAGCACAGTTAGCACAGAAAGACAATTTGCTGTCAGTTTACGAAAGAAAAGTAGAAGTATTTTAAATGGGTATGTCAGTCTAGAAAATATGTACATTTTTGTTACCGAAAATCTGGCCACCAGAAAGGTAGGTGGATTAGATCATCATCTACATCCATTTTCATAATGCTGCATACTGATAACTGATAAGATTTTAAATGTTAAAATATAAAACTGAAAATTCTGTGTTTATTTCACTGCAATCTGCTTGGTATCGATATCTACAATATAAAATAGATAAAATCAGATAGCATAAGGGATACACTTGATGTATCTAGAAGCTATCATAGCTAATTCCACAGCTCAATATGTCCAAAGGAAATTATCTTCACAGAGTCTCTAGGCAAGGTATTTTTTCTCAAACATGGTTTTGAGCTATTGAAGGAAAAGCATGAGAGGCTAAAGTTAGCAGGACTAAGCTGATGGGTAGCTGCTTATCAAGGTAAGTCAGGCCCCAGCAGTAATACTCTTTATTTCTGCTCAAATTCATCAAAACTTGATTGAGCTTCAAACTCTTCAAAATTTGACCTGGCATCTATAACCAATTCAAACAGGGACAAAATGGCTTGTCTTTTGTTTTGCTTAAGACAAATGCTACAAGGCAAAAATGTCAAATTATGAATGAATTACAGACTTATTCAGAGAACACTATATAAATTGATTTTTTTTTTTTTTCCAGGAACAACTTTAAAATGTTTTTTAATAACACAATTAATGACAATCTCACATTTCTCTTTTCCTAAGAGGACTATATCTATAAAATATCTACAAATATATACCTTCTGTGTTAGAGAAATTTTACTTCATCAATACATTTATATGTGCGGGCCTAGTCAGCTCTTGATTATCAAGAGTATCCTGAAAAAAAAAAAAAAAGTACCCATAGGCAAAATGTATGCAAGTGGGAACACACAATGAGAACATAACGGAGAATAGAGTAGGTTGGTGACACAGCTGGCTGGAGAGGCAGGGACCCCTGAGCCAGCCCTACCCCAGTGGGTATGCTCCATCCAGGTCCCTATGCTCTTGCAACATGCTTAATCCATAACCCAGAGAAGTCATCAGCAGTTAATTGGGAGGCAACTCTAGCTGATCCTGCTGTATGGCAAGGGGGCCATATAAAGCCCTGTGAGTTTCCTGACATTATTTTCTATAACTCTTTCAGGCAGCATTTCATATTCTGGCTACGTTCTGACTGTCTGAACTCATGTAAGCCTGTGGTTATTAAGACAATCTCAACCTGGCCCTTTACGTATTTAGCAAATTAATACTATTTTTGATGTCTTTATTAAAGCTGGATAAAGCTTGCACTCCAAGAAATCACAGAGTATTTCCAGTGTTTTTCCTAACACTTTCTAGATTTTAATGCTGATAAATGTAACTGGCCATAAAACCACCAATCCCTACTGACTTGCTTCCATGCGTGTCTCTAATCACCTTCTCGGTTTCTTTGGATGATGATGTGGGTTAGCAAAAATGTTTAGGACAAAGTCAAAGGCTCTTCTGGTTATTACAACTTTATGTATAACAAATTAAGAAGTTTGGCTTCTGATATCTACCACGTGTGTTGACGAAATCAGATTTTCCTGGTTTGTCCATCTTAGGAAACTAGCATTGCTTATGAGAATAAAGCAGAGACATTTTCCCAAATTAAAACAGTATTTCTGTAAATTGTCTGAACTTCTTTATTTCTCTTCATGGATAGCAAATAGTTAGTCTAATTGTTCAGTTTCTTAACAGATCGGTTAGAACTACGCACAGCTTGGATACCATTTGCAAAGCCCATATGTCTAGAGTTACTGTGGTGTGCTTACAGTGAGAGAAAAAGATTAGTATAAATCAGCATTTATACAAATTGTTTGGTCTGCATTATTTTTTATAACATCTTTGGGCAAAAACTGGGTAAAGATATTATTTCAAGATCAACTAGACCTTACTCCTTCCATCCTTGTTTCCTTTTAGTATTTCCTTTTTTGTGTTGTGATAATAGTTAGCCTCCCTTGGCTGATTTCAATATATTAACAAGAATTATTCTTTAGCTTTTGTCATTATTCTTTAAATTATTAGAAATATGGTGACTTGTCTTTTAAATTGCTAACTAGACTGAGAGACTTTGCCAGTCTGAATTCTGTGTAGGCTTCAGCAAATGTTAGTGCACTCAGCCTATATCAGAAGATGCTCAATATCATGCAAGATCACATTCCCTTTCTTTCAGTATGCAGGAAGACATATTCAGTAGATTTCCTGGTCCAGGTTGCTTGAAAGAAGCAAATGGATGTTGATGCATGCCCAATGTTTCGAACACCATTCACCTTCTCAAGTTTGAACTGGGAATCATAATATAAGGGACACAGGTAGAGTTAAGGAAAAAAGCCAGAAGGTAAAATGACTTGCTTATAAAAAGGGCAGCAACATAGTTAGAAAAGGAACACAGCATCTCCTGCCTCTTAAAGCATTTCTGCCTCACAAACTCATCATTTCAGATAATGCTGAGAAAATAGTGGTGCAAGGAAACAAGCCCTGAACAGCAGAGAAGCCTTAGCAGTAAGAAGAAAGGAGGCTGGTTTGATTTGAATGGACCAATAGAGAGGAGCTGGACAGTGAAGTTTTCTCAGTCCAGGGAAAAGATGGGATGGATATAACTGTGTGGAACAGCTTCCTACCATCAGTAGGAACTTGTCAGATATTGGCAGTTTCCTAGACATTTTCAGTTCTCTCACTTCCTAGCAATAAGACACATGACATCATCAGTATTATTCTCCAGACCTTTGGTCTTTGCTAACAGGGGATTAAAGTCAACTGCCTAAATCACCCCCTTTAAGGTAAAAGAGTTGTCCTCCCATG
Source organism: Aythya marila (assembly GCF_965140915.1). Taxonomy (NCBI): domain Eukaryota; kingdom Metazoa; phylum Chordata; class Aves; order Anseriformes; family Anatidae; genus Aythya; species Aythya marila. Next base: position 31,252,411 of record NC_139044.1, on the reverse strand, counting down.
AAATCTTCAGATCATTGCTTTTCAGCTGAAGCACATCTCCCGTTCTAGGAAAATCTTTACTTATGGGTTTTTGTGAAAGAAATAACTACTCTCTTCTTTCCTTCACAGCTCATTTCAGCCTTTTGTAACCTGCCCCCCAGTTTAACTGGGCTCTAGGTTGAATAGACAGATTTTTAGCATACTTTAGCTGATGATGGTGAGTTTATCAAAAGTACTTTCTAAGGTTTCATATAATTATTGTGTTCTCTTGCGTGCTTCTTTGACTGACACGTTTTTGCCTTTTTGCATTTTTATTATAAAGATATTTTTTTTTCTTCAGAAAAAAGTAACAGAGTTTGGGTAACTAATTTGAGAAAAGGGCTGATCAAATCTTACAAGACAATCTTTACGATGAGAAACTCTGCTATTGGGCTCCTATTATTTCATGGCAGTGAAGCTGTTAGAATTCTCTTAGTAAGGAGAAAGTCTTACTAAGTAAGGAGAAATTCTTACTTATAAGGAGAAAGAAGCTCACCACTTCAAGCAATGCAGACTAGCAGCAAAAAGGTATTTTTTACAAAGCAGTTAATCTGGCTCTATAGGTGATTTTTTATTGCTAGATTTCTAAACAGCAAATAGCTAACACCTGGGATATGGTACAAGGCATGTTCAGCCTTTTCACGTGCTGTTTTAGCTACAATCCTTCATCAGAAGGTGTAGCATTGTCACCATCCTGACTTGAGTTTTATAACTGCTATTCTCAGCGTTCAGATGGATCTCTTGATGAGGCTGAGACTAGAGTGCTGCTCCAGTTCTGTTGTCCTCCTACACTGTGTAGTATATTTTGGTAGGGTAAAACCACTGTTATTAATAGTTCCTCACTGATGCTCTCTCAAAAAGACAAACAGGTGAGCAGAAAGAGGATAATTGTTCACAGTTTCCCTGACATACTTGAGAGAGAGAGTTGAGAGAACAACTGGAAGCAGGATGTAATCAAACTTCAGGTCCTTCCTACACCTTCTGAATCATTTTTTATTTCAAGCAAGGGCAAAAGCACCTTGAGCCACCTTCCTTTCTTTGGTCATCCAACATAGGCTTTTGCAGATCAACCCCCCAGTGAATTCCTTTCTTAATAACATTTTCCTATCTCTTAACTCACAGCATTTTCATTTTCTTTCATACAAGAAAGGGTATTCCTTGATTCAGCTTAAGTCATGAAATTGGAATCATATCAGTTTTTAATTTAGTCTGGTGTTTTATAGAGAACCTATTAAAATGAATACAAAAATATACAGATGCACTCTTCCTTAATTCTTGAATTTCTATAGGTCTTCATTCTCAATATAATGATTTTAAGGCACAACCATTATTATTATTTTTAAGAAAATGTATTTTCAGTTCTGTAGCTGAAGCTAAAAAAATGACAATTATGCAGTATGCAGTATTTCAAGTCCAGCTGGTTATTTGCTACAATTTTTACCATAATATCCTTGATATTTTCAATTTGTTGTAAGAAAGGAAGGCCTTCACAGTCCTACACTGAAAGCTACACTCAAAGCTGTACTTAGTAACTGTTGCTGTTGAATCAGAAAACACCTTATCTGGAGAATCTAAAGAAATAAAATTAAGAGATTAAGAATAAAAAAGGCTTATGCATTCCTTTCTTCTTTATACTATCTACAGTGCTATGAATAATGAGCTGTAGTACTTCACAACATTTATACTTCCATTCACCACAGAAATTGAAAAAGAGTATAACCCCCAGCTTGAAGCTCCCACTGTGATTTATCTAACTTTGATAATGGTCAGGTATGCTTCTAATGTACAGTATCAACTAATCAACACATCCCCCTTCCATAAATTCACAAAGACATTTTTCCTGAGTTCTGCTGAGTTTTTCATTTTAGTTGAAGTTGTTGCAATTGTTATGCCTGCTAGTGACCTCCAGAGCTGACAGCCTGAATTTTTATAATGCCTGCTGAAAAGCCAGACTCTTCAGGTGAGGGCTGCCACAAACTGGAACTTCTCTGAGATGAAGGCAGTGGTACATGCATACACATAGTGCTCAATTTGAAAGGAAAATGTGCAACAAATAACTGAGAAGTTTATCTGGTGGCTCTCACTATGGTTTGGTGGTGATGGGTGATCAACCTTGGCTGATGGGTGATCAGCTTTAAAGTACATTCTTAAAGTTTGGACAATGCAATCATTGTAAATTCTGTGGCAGAGTTAAATATTTACCTTCCAAATAATAATTTTAAATACCCACCCCTTCCTTCCCCCAGTGTTACATAGATTGTTGGGGTACTGCCAAGCTCATTGCAAAGCAGTTATAAAACTCTGTGATTTGGTAGAAAATTCTCTAGTGAGTTGTGTATCTACTTAATACTTATCATTAGCAAACATATCAAAACATATCAGTAGACCTTTCCTAACTGTATCTAAATGGCAAGAGTTAGTCTTAAATAGCTCTTCAATACTGGAGTTTTTGTTTTTGTCATAAAAGGGTATGAGGTACATGGGTATTTTAGATAGCAGCTAGAAGTAGTGAAAGCTGGTATTTTTCCTCCTAGTGTAGAAAATCATCTCTCCAAGTTTCTAGGGTATTAGGAAAGTCTTTTTCTTTTGTTTTGCTTTTCTTTGTATTAATGGATAAGCCAGGGCAGATTTGTCACTGATATCTCTGGGTTCAGTAGAGATCTCTGGCTGAGTAGAGAAACATACAACAAAGAGAAAATGTGTTGGTTCAGGAAAGGACTTGAAGTAATTTAGATTTTTTTTCCCCCCTTTTTACAAAATAGGCAAAGAAAAGTGAAAATTATCAAAAGGAATACTCCTTGGACATTTATTATTCTCTCTGTATCAATTATTTTTTCCACATCACCATGAATAATTCAAATACACATCTTAGTTTATATTCCGTACTTTGTCTTTTTGCTACTTCAATGCAATTTTTAATAAGTGAGATTTAAAGCTTGACAGTGACAAAAACAGTATTGGTTTAACTACGGATTTCTGATGAACATGTTTTTAATAGAAAAATCCACATCTGGCTTTCTCATAGAATTGGCTTTTTCTAGTCACAGAAATACAAGGCTGTACTGCTTACTTTCATTCTAAATCTAACCAGTCTCAGAATTTTTGTACTTATGTATTGCTAATTTATCCAGACAGTAACCATGACAGTACTGATAACATTTTTAGAATAAATAGGACACAAGACTGTTTACCTAGGAAGAATCACCATTTAGAATATTGTCAAAATACTTGGAAGTCTTAGATGTAGACTAAGCTTTAGGCATTAATATTGCCTATTGTACTAAAAACTATTAGACCTGAACTTATTGTTACTGAGAGATACCGGTTGCTCAGAATTTTTTTCATCTTCAGAAAGGACTGAAGAGGCTCTAACGGATCCTTCTTTCCCTTGCTATGCCACAGACATGCTTGGCTGGCTGTCCATCTGATCTCCTGGGTCTCTTGGGTGGAGAGACCAGAGTTATGGTTGTAACTGCTGTTCTGCCACATGACCATAGCTGTATTTCTCCATTTTTGTTTACATTTTATTTTTTGTCTGTCTTGGTTAGATAGCTGGAGCATCCTCCACTACATGCATATGTGGTGTGTGGCAGGTTGGTCTTAAATAAATAGTTAATAAGAATAATTCAGTGACTTTTCTTGACATACACTAAGAAATCCTATAAAGAGAGGATTATAGAGGGGTTAATAAATATCTTCTCTTTTCTCCCATTTCAATCCAAGTTAATGATAATTTGAATGAACTAAAAGGAGGTTAATTTCTTCTTTGTTCTTTTCCTGTTGTATCTTTTTCTATCGATACTGTATCCTTATAATTATCATGACATGTATTGAAGGTTAAACCTGTCAGTTGTTCTTTAAATTGCATTCATTAATGTTTAAGTTATTTAATCCTTCTGCTGGGGAGAATATTCATTGGGGTGCTGTGCTGACTTGATCTCTGATACTTCTTAGGCTTTGTATTGAAGCCTGTGGAGAAATGTTATCATTCAGAGCAGCCAGGGTTGATTTTTCATAACCTGGGACCTCAGTGCAAAGCACTTCATTTGTGATATAGAAAAATTTGATTATATTGCTACCATACTATCTGAAATCATTGTTTGGAGTTCAAATCAGAGCAATTAGATGCTCTGTCATTTGCAAAACTTCCCATTCATTCCAAAATACAATTTTATTTGTCTGTTTCCTGAAACACTTTCCTCTTCTATGTTTTATAGTTCAGAGCTTTGACTCAGTTCAGCCAATAAAAAGGTACAACAGGGCCATAAAATGAGCTCTGTTGACAATCTGGGGACAGTGCAGATGGCTACCATTGCTTGTTGTGGCATGTATTTTAGATGAGTCAGATCAGAGCTGAAGTTTGACAGTACACTGGCAATTTCTGTCAGGTAAAGCAGATTACTGATGATTTTTACTGCTGGATGAAACCTAAAGGAAACCAGAAGCTGTCAATATAATGTTCAATATAATGTTGAGAGAGGGCTGGCAGAAGCAAGATTCTTTGGTAGTCCTAGGTAGTCCATTTAGATGTTTTTTTCTACTTCTTCAACAGCTACAACAGAGTTTAGACTTCGTTTCTCTTTATTTCTATTGTTAGAACAACAATAACAAATGAAGTAGCCAGTGTTAATGTTAGTCAAACAGCTGTTTCTGAATCTTCCAATCATATTTGCAGATTTTCCTTCAGGATCTACAAGAGTCACTATTATACTGTCAAAGTATCCCAAATATCAAAGACTGAAAACTCTGCAAATACAAGGAAAAATCATCGTCAGCTAAAACATGAAGCAGATCATTTCTCTGGGCTGCTAACAAATCCTGGGTTTCAGAAAACAAATAGCTATTTTCTGTCACAACTGCATGATAGGATTTACTTTGTGCCTCAAATAAAATTAGTCAATGCTGTATCTAACTGAATATGAAAGGGAGTGAGAGCAAAGGAGAAGAGGAGGGCTGGTCATCATTATATCAGGTGAGCAAGAAGATGTAACAGGGAAGTTAGTGCCTGCTGATTCTGTACCCTAGCTATCTTTATACCTCAAAGTACCATTGGTCCCTAGTTTCAATTGTCAGGTACTGGGATCTTTGGGGGAAAACACTTACAGGTAATTTTCTAGTTAGTGGGAACTCCCCTGTGGTCTAAGAGAAACCTTGCCAAATACAGACAAATAATAATAATAAATATCACGAAGACCCAGGGAAGTATGCTGTCTAAAGTAGTGGAAACTTGCACATTTAGAGGAGCTGTCTGTAAAGAGCCTTTGCAGCTCAAAGACACTTCTCACCTGCGTCAATATTCTCCCTGCAGCCTCTTCAACCTTCTTTAGCGTCTTGGCTTGAATTCTTTTCTCTGCTTCTCTCTCTCTCATTTGCTTCTTTGTTTTTAAGGTCAACAGTTATGTAGGGGTTTGTGATAGGCAAGCATATGATTTTTACAGGTTTCATAGATCTTGAGCTATGTCTGTTCACACAGTCCTATGAAACAGAAACTGAGTCTATATTAAACCCATGGAAAAAAAAATGCAAAATAGTACTGTAGTTTGGACATTTCAGAGAGCTCACTTCTTGCTCAAGTTAACTCTGCTATGTTATATGTAAATTCCCCCAAAGATTTGGGGAATTATTTGAAGCACTGGCTTTGTGCATTACCACACCAGCTATGACTGTCTCAGGAGCTTTAACTAACAGCCACAGGATAAATTCTCTAGGGCAGCAGAGTTCCTCCCACACCTTCATATCTTTGAAATTAATTTCCTTTACAATTTTGACAGATCACAAGTTTTGTTAGCTTCAGAAGGCAATGAAAAAAGCATTTAAGTGAACTTTTTTGATGCTGTACTTTCCATCTAGACATGGAAACCTAGCCCAGACTCTAAATGCAGTCTTTGCAAAGTACAAGGATTTTACTGTGCTTTCATAAAATAAATGTAACTTTAGTAGAGAAATTGAGGTAATACACAAAGGACATACATAGCAGCAAAGGAAGAAAATACACTAGCTCAGAACAGAGACTGAAAATGCAGTCTGGTATATGGCATTCTCTGCCACCAAAAAAATAACACATAAAAAGATGGAGAATTGATGTTGCTTGTTGATGAAAGTGGTTGATGAATAGGCCAAATCCTCTTTTAAGATGGATGTACCCATATGATATCAGTGACAGATAGCATATTCTCTCTGGGAAGAATAGACATTTTATGACATTCATTAAAATTTACTATTAATTAAAATAATTTGCTCAAATGTTGCTCTTGGTATGAAGCACATTTTGTAATAGATTATATAATTAAATCACCCAGACTCATGGAAATAAAAGCATTTGTGCTCAACAGATGACACTTTTAATTTAAGTCTTCTCCTTTGATACAATAGCAAACTGCAGCAAATGCAACAATAACATTCTTCTAAGATATGGGAGGTATGGCAGCAATGATAATATTGTGCCTCAGTGACCATTAACCTACATCAGCAAATGTCAGCTGGAAATCTAAAGGGTACTGAGACAATTTTTCACAGTCACAAAAATGCAGATGAGAAAACTGAACATATTTACATGTACCCAAATATGCATTATATGATCACGTGGATTCCTGACAAGTCAGAAGAACTACATTCAGCCAACAGTTATGAAATTCAGTCAGAAAACAGATAACAAATTATTCAACAAAATCTGAAAGAGTTTTTCTTTGAAGGGCAATACTCATTTCTGTTGTATTACACAATGAACCTTGGTTTGGAGCAAAGATTCTGAGTTTTATTTTTTCTTTTTTTTGGGCCAGCTGTCCAAGAAAATAAGTGGACAATAAAGCTATTAGGATATTTTTATTACCAAGATTAAAACACAGAAAATGAAATGGAACTCAATTCTTCCAAACTAGGGAAATCTTACTTATGAGCCTTCAAAGCTGAAATGTCTTGGAAGTATTGAGGTTAACTGTTTCCCATTTCCAAAGTATTTCAGTTTTCAGGCGCATACTGATAAAAGTCAGGGAAATGTAGGATTAAATTCCTGCTGGCATTACTGGCAAGATTTATACTCATATCAGAAAGCCCAGGAAGGAGGGGAAATGGTGAGGAGATCCTTTCTCTACCTAACAAGACTTGAACCTGCACTATCCCCCTCCCTGAGCAGTGCTTCCACAGCATGTCACTGATTGCTCTGGGCAGCCCCTCAGTCTCCAGGTGATGTTCCATTTTGTATTAGACCACAGAGTTTGAGCCCAGGTATTTCATGTCTTTACCAGCCACCAACCACTCTCTGCTTTTTTTTTTTTTTTTTTTTTTTTTTCTCCTCAATAGGCCATTCATAATGAACACTGGCAATTAAAGATAGTATATAGTCCATAGCATATTAGAGGATAGTGAGAGGTTAGTGCAACTCTTGGTAACACCAGTTCAAAACTTCTCAAGAAGCTGAAGTGGAACATGAGTCTCACATTTCTAATCTGAATGGTTTAACTACAGAGCCTAGGCCTTCTTTTCTTTGACTTTTAAGTTACACAAACATTGATATGTGAAACACTTCATTTTATATATGTTAAATGATGCTTTTTGATATTTTAAAAGCATTTCTTCTAAAATTACTTGACAGACTCAGACCAAACTGGTAAACATCTTTTATTCTCAAACTGTATATTTTTGGTGACATACTCCCGGAATGTTATTGATTACTTCATTGTTTCCTTCCCTCCTTCACAGGGAAGGAAAGAAATGATTGTAAATTCCTTTGCACTAAAGCTGCTATAGGAAGTCTAAATACATTCTGAATGATCTATAGTAAACAAAACTTTACAAAATGCAAGGTGAAAATATAAGGGGGTATCTACAAACAATAAGCTGTATTGAGTTACACTCTTATTATCCAGGTAAAGTCTTTCATTAAAGTACTTTCAGGTATTGTTGGGACCCTGCATAAATGAGGATTTCATAATGCTCCAGAGCTATTCCTGCCTCCCTCAGACAATTTGCATTCTGATAATCTTTCATGATAGTCTTTCATGATAAATAGATCTGTTGCTAGTTACTCACAGACATGGTTAACAAATAGCAGTCTGATTTCTTGCTGTTTTGCTAATAAATGTGATCCAGTTTCTTTATTTTCTTCTCTTGTAGAAGGCAAGAACTCCTCTGCAGTAGTCTTCTCTTTTCTTTCTGACCCATTTTGGATAATCCAAACTGTAAAGCAGCTGTCTATTTCCTAAGCACTGAGTGGCATGCTGTCCTCTTTAGTGATTTGCAGGACATGGTGATCCTCTTATAAAAACAATTTTTCTCAATATTACTACCAAAGCAGAAAAGTAAAATAGGAATCTTCTTATAAATATTGTAAATTAAATACTACTGCCATAGCTCTACAAAATCCCCTACTCTGAATTCTATTCTCCAAACTATTGGATCTCAAGCAAAATTAGCAATGAGTTGATGTTATTCTCTTAGATTAGACATCTCAAATGCCAGGTTTTAAGCAAAATATCGCACCATCTTATTATTATTATTATTATTATTATTATTATTATTATTATTATTATTATTATTATTATTATTATTATTATTATTATTATTATTATTATTATTAAATTATGTTATAAATGTCATTTAGTAAACCGAGATTGTCTGAATAATAATTAAAAAAAGAGTCGGGTTTCATTTTATTTCAAGACATACACTTAAGTATGAATATGTTTTCATTCCTTCTTCCAAACTTGGTACTACAGTAATCTAAAACAGTGCATGGAAAATATTTTAATGTTTAATTTCAAGGATAATGAAGTTAAACACTATATGTTGTGAACCTGGAAGGATTTCAAAGACATACTTTACTGGAGAAATCATCGTCCAAAAATACTTCATATAGCCAGTTGCCCTATATAAGAGGAAAACAGGTAAGAAAGAGGAAGCAATTTACTAATTTTAAAACAAAGTATGTCAAAAAGGAAATTTATTATCCAAGTTGGAAGCAGTCTCAGTCAGTACCTGAAAGTTTACGAAATTTTGGTTTATAGTTTAAGTTTATGAAGAAAAAAAGTTAGGGAATGTGAGTGCTAATTCATATTTAATTATGCTAGAATAGACTGTGTTCTGTTAAAATTGGCAATAGCATCTCTAGCTTTGAGAAACAATAGATCTCTTATCAATGATAAATCTTTGCAGAAGAAACAGCATTGCAACCATATGTTGTGGTCTGTTTTTGGTCTGCTTTTTTACTGCAGAGTCACCATTTTGCTGACAATATGCATTGCTCTTACTTGGTTTTAAGTTAACAAAAAAAATTAAATAAAATATATTGTCATTAATGCAAATGGATTTGGATCTCAAGACTGTCTTCTCTGAGAATTCATAGACTGTGGTTGTATCACAGGCAATTGAATCATAAATTCATTAACGGAAATGAATTCATTCATTTTCAGGGACTGCAAAAAGTATGCTAGCAGTGAAATATTATCTAAAAATTTCTAAAGTGCCCTGGTTAATTAAGGTGCTTATGTTCTATGTTCAGAAGTCATAATCCTATTGAACAGCCTACAACCCATGTGACTTGGAACAAGATACAGTTTAGACTTCTGTATGTATATAGGTGATTAAGGTCCTTTCAGGAAAATCCTAAATGCTTTTATTGATTTGAAATCAGGATTTCAAATAAATAAAAAATTCCAAGTCACTTTGGCTCTGTCAAGTCTTACTAGTGCTCTGCCATGTGCCCATAATTATCCTGTTCATCGGATGTGATGGAGAATGCTATTGTTTGGCCTATGCAAGTCCTTTCTTTGTTTTCTGTTCATGGAGGAAAAAGCAGAAATATGAGAGAGGAAGACTAACTTATACACTTGGCCTGCTATTTGTTCAGGATCCAAAAAGGGCATATTCCTGGACTGGAAACTATTCCTACAAGTATAGTTTATATTTAAGCCTCTTTTTTCCTCTCAAAAATTATTTGGTGAGCACACATACATATTGATACAATGATCAGCAGCATAATGTAGGCTTAAACAGGCCAAACAGTTTCCAGTAGCAGAAAAGCATAACCCCAAGATGATTTCTATAGATGGAAACAGTATTTCCTTTTCAGGAACATTCCTCCTATTTTTGGACACTGAGGATTTGCCATTAAGAGAACAAAACCCAGGGACACAGGTCAACAAGCAAAATGTCTTCATTGGTGTTAACTGCCCAGACCACATTTAAACCATATATTTTTCTATGACCTCCCAAATTTTGCTTCAGGGGCAGTAGTAACTAGTGAGGGAGTCCTTGATAGTAGAGTTCTTTGGGAAATGAGGACCCAAAATGAAATCTGAAGACACAGACGTCATGTGTGCTTGATCCTAGATCCTGATGAAACCCACAAGAGTCACTTGGACTGCGACCATTGCTCATTCTGCGGGAATACAACCCTTCTTTTCTCTCTAAAAGAACAATACAGTGGAAACTCTTCTAGGAGCACATCATGGAATTTCCATTTCCCCGTGCAGGATTTTCCTGTAGAGGACTAATCTGAACATTTAATGGTTTCTTAGCTGAGCTTTAACGTAGGTTCAAAAGCATATGAATGCTCTCATGGGTGGAATAGCAGGCTACTGGAGGATATGAAATATTTCCTCAATGGAGGCATTTACCAAAGCTGCTGTAGGACTTCCATGATTCTATGAAAGCCAAGTCTGCTGAAAATTTTCATGGTAATTTATATAGATTTTTTAAAAAAGGAGTCATGGAATTCCATACCTCATATACATTAATTTTCCATCCAACAGAATAACTTTGGCCATCTTGTACTTCAGTGAAAACCACCTCTGTAAGCAGAGTGTGACTGAACAAGAACTAGCATAATGGAAAGTTTCATTTCCAAAATATAATAAAGTTGCAGTAGTAGCGAAGGAAGTGAACATTACTTGCACTTATGGTACACTCATTTATGCTTTTATGAATATGAATTTATGTTTTCCTTTTATGCTGCTGTTTGCATAACTGAAATCTATCATGGCATTTAAAACTGGATTAAAATGTTTCTTTCGTTTCTGCTTTTGAGCCTCTTACAGAATAACTTATATTTTAATATTGCTATTATAAATGTTTATGATGGGTAAAACTATGCATGGGCCTGGTCCAACTCCCACTTAAGTAAGTAGAAGGATTCCTTTGATGTTGATGGGGGCTGGATTAGGCGATCGATATATCTTGCTGTTTATATACAGTAGTGTACAAAAGTGTTAATGCTCTATAAATTAGCAAAGACATTATTACCATCTGAATTTCCAGTGCAGATATATTACCTAAAACAAGCAGTTCCATGAGCAGTGGAACTAATGAAGTCTAATTTTCTATGATTTGTATCTGAGGGTGAATTTCCATGTGGTTTCTCTGGAAGCCTTTCCTGTCATGAGAGCAATGAATGGATTTCCCTCCTCTCCCTGGCCACTTATTTTCATGAGATTTGTAGAAAATGAATACAGATGAGTCTTCTAGCTCTCTGTTGAATTTGGTTAAAAGTAGACAGGAGGTTTACTAGAGGCTGGCAGATAGGTGACATAAAAACTTACAAATGTTATAGTTACAAGCCACGTTCCTGAGGAAACTGGACTAAAAGAAGTAAAGGAATGTGCACACTGGACTTTGTATCATCAGACTTTGATAATATGCTAAAGGAACAGTTAATAAGAAACCACAAATGTAGATTTAAAAGGAGCCAGAAGTAATCTGAGTTTTAATAAGCAACAGAGAAATCTCAGTTATCCCCTTAAGCACAGCTATGCATTACATAACCTCATGACTTCCCAGGGGACAACAGAGGCATCTTGTTCCAATGAGACCCAATGCCTCCTGGAGCTTCCCAGCATGCAGACGGTATTTGAAATATTTATGGTACTGCTAAATGCCTTTGGGACCAGGTGACTCTCCCAAGAATTAAGAATTGCTTTGTAAGCCAGAGCAGGAGAACATAACTTGCCTTGGTTCTTCACTCTGCCCTTTGGTAAATGAAGTAGGGAATAATCTTACTTCATTCCTGGGGAATGCACTCCAAAGAACCAGGGAAAAGTCCTTAAGTGAGTCAGAGGATGGAAAAGAAGAATTCACAACATCAGATTTTTTTTTTTTTTCCCCATTATTCTTTATTCTTTCCATCCTCTAAATCTGCATCCTTAACAAGTGTGTTGCAGAAGTAACAATACAAATTTAGCTGAAGCCATATGGATCATTAGAATTGACTTTGGTTAAGTTACTCCTGGATAAATTTTATCCTCATAATTGTTTTTGTTTGCTTTTTTGTTTTTATCTAATTACATTTATACTTAATAATTAAGAACAGATTATAAGGTACTACATAAATGTAACAATCTTCATACCTACATATTTACCCACTATGGAGCACACTAAATAATATAGAAATCAATGTATTTTAGGTGGAATCAGTAGCAGCATTCAAAGTTAACATTGCCTAGTTCTTTTGGTTACAATTGCCTATAGCTTTGCCAATGTCAACAACCTGAAATGAAAATTTCTACACTTATGCTGTATTCCAAACAGATTTTATATTTTAACTTAAATTAAAAATAAATCAAAATAATGAATCAAATGTAACAAAATATTTGTGCAAATGACAGTCATCTTTCCTTCTCAAAAATCAATGTTTTGTAAAGCTCTACCTGTCAAGAGTATTATACTCTGTCACGAGTATTCTGAAAGACAGAAAGAGCAGTCCTGAAACATGTGGATGTTGTGATCTGTGGAACATCCTGGCAGAACTTGCCAAATTGTAAACCTTTATGTTCATCATTTGTACATCCTCAGTGGAGTTTGTTGAAAGCTTACTGATAAATTCTCAAAACTTCATATTTGTACTTTCTGACTAAGATCTTTGAGTTACTGGCATTAATTTTATGTTCACCAAATGTTGTGCAACCTTTGTTAGGCTTTTTTTTTTTTTTTTCCTAATTTATGGTATATTCCTCTCCTTGCCTTTTAGGGTGTGAGATGGAGGATGGATGAAGCACTAGAGCCAGAAAGAAAGAAATGTTCTCTTTTATTTTCCTGTACCAAAGTGGGATCTGAAAAAGCTTTACTTTGCCAGGAACTTTTGTGCACTGTAGAACAAGACTGTTATAGTCCATATGTTCAAGTAAGTCAAATCAGAGATGTTTTCATTGTGGCATTTTATCATTTGTCTACTTTAGGATTTTCTAAGACCATTTTGATTTTGATTTTTATATGTTTTATGATCTAATACTTCAGTTAATAAAACATAGTTTACCTGTGACTAATACATTATTTGATAAATTAACTGCTGTTTAGTAAGGCATGTTCATTAAGCAGAGCTCAAGATGCTCTCAGGAAGTACCCTTCTGTATCCTGTTGGCTGCTCAAGAAGATATTTTTTCAAAAACTCTAAGTATGTCAGTATTTTTCTTGCAAATCTTTTGCTGGATATAAAATGTAATATATACAATGTTGTACGCTGAATATGGTGGTTTGTTGTTCATCTAGTGGTATGTATCATCTTATGAAATTAATCCCATATTTTTGTGAATGTTTATCCATCCTGTCGCAGACTATCCTCTCAAATCTATTTGTTGTATGTTGTTTCCACAACATGAATGTCTAAACAGTTTGAAATCAATCCTGCATGCTCTGTCATGTAGGTGGTATCCAAAAATCTCTTCCAAATTTGGCTATATGTTTCATAGCACCTGTTTCATGAGTTCTTAGCACCTGCTCTCCTCATGGGAGTATTAACACGTACTTCAACAGAAATAACATCCGGTCCCTTGTTTGTTGATATTCTTGTACAATATCATCAGCTACAATGCTAGAAGAAACAAACAGTGTGCACTTCCTTCATCAGAATAGATGAACAGGATATACTAGCCTACAGGTCTTTCTTTTCTTAATAATATAGCTATTTCTGCTGGATTCAAGAGTTGTCTACTACAGGTAGACACTGTAAACTACTAAAGACAGTGTAAAACTTGTACTTGCCTCTGTGTTCTGGTGAAAACAACATGAAATAGAGAAAGGGTTTACAAAGCATGTATTTCATAGATGCTTTATGCAGTTCTCAGCCTTGCTTTTTGTACCACAGCATGGCACTGATTTGGGAAAGGGCAGTGGGTGGACAGCAAATTTGTACACAGTCTGTCTACTTCTGGCACTCCACTGTAGAGTGCTTCATTAGCTATTAGTTGGTCAGGCTGTGCGTGATCCATTCCTAGGTCCTGATACCAAGTCACAGCATTTGACACTTAAGCAATTAACTGTGTTAATAAAGAATTGCAACACTTACCAGGGCACAGGCCTTCGCATATGAATGTTTGTGCTTTGCCACTGTGACCATTTATGTGATTAGAATAGTTTTATGTGGAAATTAGCAGTTGGATGTCTCTCTTCTGCATATAAAATGATTACAATGTGGTGAGGGCTACTAATTGTGCCTTCTAATTTTCTGCAGTATTTCGCAATTCATGTATATCATGTCCCTAGGCAGACCCTGATTTGGGAGATCTTTGAGGTTTAAATTTTCAGATTCTTCTCATTTATTGGAGCAGAATATAGTTTTTTAGCATAAATGAGAAACAGGGACAGAAAGTTGAAACTTTGCTGGTACATATTGGATAATCATTAAACGGATTGTCAGGCATTGCTATTTAAAAGCAAATGTGCACTAACCATTACCAGTGATCCTGCAATCGTTTTCTATCATTTCAATTAAAAATGAAGATAAACAACGCAGCATTTTTATCAAACATTTCAAAGCGCTTTACAGAAGAGGTCAAAATACTAATCCCTTTTGATTAATCAAGAAACCAAGGAAGAGCAAGAAACTGAGGAAGAGAAAGAAAACCCATAATTTTCCCAGTATTTCCAGGTAGGTAACACAGGCAGTACATGCAGCTGCTGTGGGGCAAGAAGGGACAAAGAAGAGACAGGTACCTATTACCTTTACAGCCCAGTGCAACATTAAAAATTGGATAGCATGTCCTTAGGCTGTGGAAGAATGAAGCAGCATGTGCAATACCTCTTCCCCCCCCCAACATCTCAGAATGGAAACCAGGAAAAAATGCTCTGTACTTGCATTTTAAAGGTATAGCCTAGTCTTGTGTGGCCTGACTTTGTTGAAGGTAATAGCTTATTCAAAAAACTTAGTTTATTTCTCTCTCTCTCTCTCTCTCTCTTTTTTTTTTTTTTTTTTTTTTTTTTTTTACTCACATCTAAAAAAAAATCCGAATTCTTAGTGTTGCATGTACAATCACTATTTACTGTTAATATACCTGTATGCTTGAACTTGTAGTAATGTTAATTTTAAGTGAGTGGCAGATGACTACAATAGTTCTGCAGAGCAATTAAAAGGGAAGGCCCCTGTTTTGCTGAATAGCACATGCTGATTTTTATTCAGATAACACAGACCAGATTTATATTGTTGTATTAGAAATACGACATACAGTTTTGGCTAGAGTTTTTATGGGCCTTCCCATCCGATCCAGAGAGTCACTGATTTGGTATAAGCATTCATTATGAAAAAAAAAAAAGAATAAATCTGAAGCTAGATGACCAGATAACTGGGAGCTATTCCATTCATTCTTTATCTTAAAGGCATTAAGGTAAGGATAGTACCATGTGTATCTTTAACTGTAATCCTGGCAAATATCTGAATTTCACTGGCACAAATTGACTGTACTCAATAAATATTCTGTTCTAGGTTCTCATTACCTTAGCTATTGAACTTTTACTCTGATTCAAAAACAAACAAACAAACAAAAACAAACAAAAAACAAATGAGTGCAAAGGCAACTGTTTGTCAAGGGTTTGTCTGACAAAGCTGAAGAGAAGTTTTGTCAGAGTAAGAAATTCAGGATTTGACCCTCTGAGTAGATTTTATTTTCAAAGCAGGTTCCCAGAAGCCACACAGAAAAAGGAAACAAAGCTAAAATTGGGACAAGGTCAACTGGATATAGAAGTGACTGTAACAAACCTAAAATAGTTCTGTTATTTTTGTTTCAACTAAAGTTCACAGATTTTTTATTAAGAATCTAACCCAGATATTTAGACAGCAATCAGACAGAACAACTTTTTAATGGTTGCCCAGCGGGAAGGTTATATTCATAAAATAGTGTTAACTTCATACTTGGATGTTGACAAATTACAGTTATTGCTTTAAATATTCAAAGACAGCAATATCCCTATACCAAGAGAATAGCATGTTACAGAAAATCAGAGAAATCTTTTGAGCATATTTTGTAATTGTTCATTGCTTGAATAAAAATATACATTATACACATGTATAAACACAGAGAAACACAGGCATTTTATCAGGATAAGGCACAATTCTTTTCCACTTAAAGGGCTTTAAAACCAGTGTGTGTAGGAGAGGGATCAGGTCTTATTTAAACATGATAGAAATGCAGACTGCATATTTTCCAAGCAGAAATGCATGATTGCAAATCAATGGATAAAGTAATATTCATCTTAATTGAAAATGAAGGCAGTCTTTTTACTTTAGACATTCTTTTTCTAAAGCAAAGTTCTTGTATCAGAGATGGAGCATACTCAAGGTCTCCTCATGTGGGATCCACCACTACCACCACCACCCCTCTCCAAAAACCAAACAAACAGAAAACCTCTCAGAAACATTAGGAGTCAGATAACATAAGTCACCAAAGTACTCAACTTAGAATTCCCTCTGTTGCTACAACTATTTATGTTGTTATTATAAAGAATGATTTTGTGTTGCTAAGAATTTCTACTACTGTTAGAGGTTTCTCTGAAAAGGTGTCTGTGATTTGGAATTCATTTCATGTCAAATCATTTCATTAATTTGGATCTATTCTAGATTTTCCTGCTGGTGTGAATATTCAAAGAATATTTTGTCATTCTGACTTTCATTTTTTTGTGATGCTTTTATAGTCATTTCATTGGTTCAACATGCATATATTATTCTCTTTTATATACATTTATGTAAATATTAAGCAAGTATATAAAAGACAAATATAAGATATTGGAAGGACTCTTTATACTTATAATGAAGGCTGTTGTCCACTATTCTGAAAGATGACACATGAGAATTCGTATGACATGGAAAATACAGAGGCTTTAAATAGCTGTACAGCTAAAATGCAAAACTCAGCCAAGGGCAGCAATATCCCTTCTAAACCGTTTTTAACCGCCACAAACTACCAAATACTGTAGCAACAGAATTAAGTCTAACTGGCAGCTGAGGAAAAGTGAACCTGATTTTTAGAGATAAACACGTATCACTCTCAGTGTCATAAAAAGGTATGCTAGACCTAACCTTCAGCCTGCATAGAGAACGTCATGGTACAAAGGGAAATAGTTTTGTTCTTTGTCATTAGCAGGCTGGCTAAGCTAGGAACTAGCTCTATGACTTTCTTAAAAATAGCAGTTAAAAAAAAAAAAAAAGTAATTTACTAACATCCTAATCACAAAAATGCCACGGTAATAAGCATATTTTGTGAACAGTCTTAATGCCTTCTAAAAGACAGATCATACAAAGAGTAGCCTCAGTGGGACTACTCTCATTGTTAAAATCATGGACCTGTAAAATATGTTAACAAATTATGGTCTTTATTGTATAATTAGAACTCCTTGCTTAACGTCTCAGTAATGTCAAGAGGTGGGCAAGAAGAGATGGGCTGTTTTCTTCATTTTACAGAGGGTAAACTTGGGTGAAAGAAGACTGAATGTCCTGTCAAAGGCCAGGTGGGGAATCCTTGGCAAAGCCCTGAATGCTTAAATTCCATCTGAGTACTTTAACGTCAAAGCTGTAATTTTTATCAGCCTTCGTTTTACTGAAAAAGCTATTGAAACAGTAATTGAAAAATAATGTCAGCTGACTGAAGGATAATCTTCAGGTAACTTGAGAGAAGAGGATTTTACTGCTTTCCACCTTAAAAGAGCATGGGTATATTAAACAATTAGAACTGTTAACAAAGGTAAGCTAAAAGCTAAACATAATAAGAACTGTTTTCAGCATTTCAAAAGAACTAAATACATCAGCAGCTTCAAAATCCTTTTGAACAAATGCACCCAGAAACAACTAACTAGCAAACAAAGCTATTAGGAAGATGACAGTGTGGTCAGTGAACTTTCAGCGTGTCAACTCTGTAAAATGTAGGCCTCTAGAAAGATTTTCACTTTTGAGCAAGTAGAAAAGTGGCAGGTTTAACAACAGATACTGAGGACAGGGTATGATGATCTGCTGCTTTTTACAAGGTTTGATTGATGAGAATTGCCTTAAAAAGAGAAGTATATTCCTTATGTATTGTTGAAAGAATTTGGTTTTCCTTAAATGTTAAAGGATCAAGACCAATAAAATGATCAGAATCTCACACCAATGAGATAATGCTATCACATTACTTTACATTTAGCTGAACTTCTATTCTGCTTAAGCAACCTAGAAAAAGCTTAAAAGACTTCCACATGGAACAGTTATTCTATATGCTATCATATATCACAACTTACAGGTAATGAAGCTGATTTTATTGGACAGATAGATTAGCCTAGTCTAATAGTGCTTTTAATAGTGCTTTTTTTTTTTTTTTTTTTTTTTTTTTTTTTTTTGGTACTGGTTAGATGGTTGGATGTAACTATGCACAAGAAGGTTTATAGTGGAAAAACTACTTCAACCTCAGCAACATGAAAAGTTATAAAAAACTAGTAGGTAAAGATGTCTCATCATCTTTGGGGAATGTCAGAGCAGAATTAATGTAGCTTCAGTGAACATACTGTGGGGCTGATCCTTTCTCACAGCTTTCAGAAGGACTGTTATTATTTCTTCACTAAGAAATCTTCGCTGTTTATGTAGGATTGTACAATGCTGGATCAGAATTTCAGTTATTAAAAAGGATAAAGGATCAGGGTGGTTTTTCTAACATGATAAACACTGCTTTGTCTAAAAAAAAAAACACACTATACGCTAACAAAATTGGTTTTCTAGGTTTGGATTCATGAAAGTGGTTAAACACATGCTTAAAGTTAACTTTCCTGAACAAGAAGCCTTTAGGAATTAATATGTGCCTCCGGAGATGGATACACGATATTCTGAAGGATGTTAGACACCCAAATAAAACAGGGCAGAAGCTATGAACAGATCTCCAACATTCTCTTTGGTAATGCCAGATCCATGAACAGAGTTACAACAGTAAAGGTGAAGCAAGAGCTGCAGTTAGGCTGGGTTTAAGCTCATGACAAGTAAGATTTTTTATTTTTTTTATATAATTATTTTTCACTGTTTTTGAATCTGCACAGGATTTTGGTTTTGTTTGGATTGTTTTGGCACTTCAATTTTATTGTATCTCTCTTCATAATTGCATACTTAAATAAGAGTTAATCATGCTATTCATTTGATTCCTGGACATTTTTTTATTATTATTTTTTTTAACTTTTGTTGTATTCTTTAAACTGGAAAGATATTGTGTACACTTACAGCATTAGAACAGATCTGTTTAACATATTCCTTCATTACAAATGGATCTGTGGATCTGTTGCACAATTTTAAAGACAATCACTGCAATAGAAACTCTTGTTAGCTTTTCTCTCTCTCTTTTTTTTTTTTTTTTTTTTTGCTTTTGAGTTCCTACTTCTTTAGAGAGCCTTTTTTATGATGTCATGATTCTCTTGAAACCTTTGTAGGGTTGAGATATGTTGGTATTAAATACAAACAAAATACAATGTTGATGTAAAATATGACATACTGGTACAAAATGCAAACTATGGACAACTACTTCAGGTTCCAATAGTTATAAAAAAGAGATGTAGCAATAAATGAGTAAAAAAAAAAAAAAAAATAGAAGGAAAAAGAATTAAGATAAGAGAACAAATAAAACCTGATAAAATAGGTTTAAAAAGGACAATCCTTTTTAACACTGGCATATATGGATCTAACCTAAATAACCTCAGTAGTCACTTTACTGGACATAAACATTTAATTCACAATAACAAACATAACTGGGTTTTCTGCTTGAGAGTTATCTGGAACAGACAATAGAGTCCTTCTAAAAGATCCACAATGGGGATGTATTTAACACACTTTTAAATTCACTTATGGGTAACAAATAATTTGGACAAATACCATTATTAGATATTTAAACTATGAGCTGATTCACTTACTTGAGTGAGCATGATAAATCACAAATATTCATGTTACTTGATTAGATGAGCATGCAAGCAGCTTTTAATATCTGATATCTAAAATCAATGTTCTGAAAGTCTATTTCTATGATCTCAAGCCTGCATTTTTTAAAATCAGCAAACAAGAATGCTACTAAATTTCAATAGCCAAATATGCACAGAAAATATGTACTGATATGCTTTTTTTTTTTTTTTAACTTGCTGATGGAGTATTTGTGGACTGTTTCCACAATATCCTGCCAAGCTTTCATTCATTACATAATGTATATTTTTGCATGATCACTGTATTAGGCTCAAGCTCAAAAGTTACATGTATTTATGAGGAAAAAAAAACAACAAGGAAACAAAAAAGAAGATTGGAAAACACAACATACAAACAACTCAATGTATTTTATATGATACTTTGAAAAACAGAAAGCAAAATAAATTGTTTAGAGTAATCCTATATTTTCGCAAATCTTCAAATACATTAAGGGCAGAGAAATTCAGGAAAAGCAAAAGTTGCTAGAAGTGTTGAATAACCAACAATCTGAACTATGTAATTCTTGTAAAATATGTACACATTCTTGGGGATGTAAGGACTGACTTGAACAAAAAAAAAATATAGAGAGGGAAATCTGTGACTTTCTGTGTTTAATGAAAAAAAATGTCATTTCTGGAAGGCTTTGTATCATTGCAGTGCTATGTAGAAAATTATTTTTCTTTCACTGTAAAACTGTTAAAGAGTGGAGAGATATGTGTGGGAGACTTAGAGACTTCCTAAGCACTCAGAACATCTACATTTGATTCCACGTTTGACTCTATTAGCACTGTTTCATGCCTGGCTTAAGCTGATCTCAAACTGCTGTCATGGAAAGGAGCAGTCCTGCCTTTCCCATCTCCTTCCCAACCAAAACTTCCCATTCCTGCCATCTCCCTTGCATGAGCTCTACTGACTTGTGTAGCCATAGGGAGATCAGGTTGTCCCACTGATGTTGCTGAAAACTAGTAACTGAAAACTAGTATTTTTTTCCCCCAAAGGTTAATGTGGTAATTGAAAAGAAGCAGCAGAATGTGATGAAAGCTGGTCCATGCCTCTCAGCAACAGGTTGTTTTAGGTCAGCTTAAATTCATCATGAAACTGAAACTTCAGCAAGATGCCTAAAAAGATTATATGAATAGCCAGCCGGTCTTTGGTTTCTCACTTTAATAAAAAGTGCTGATAATGACAAATTTCTTAGCCAACTCTGACTTGGGCTTTTATTCACTGTTCTTGCCTATTAATGTTTAATGTCAAAGAATATATAGATTTATTTGAACTGTAGTTTCTTTTACATCTGTTGAACATAAGTTCCAGAGTCATATTTACCTCTTACTTCCTGTACTGTTTTCCTTATTTTTCCCATCTTACCGTGCTGCTGCACATTATATCATCAGTAGATATTACTGTCAAGACTTACATTGATATATCTATATACTATTTGTATCAGAACACTGAATAGAAAAAGAGATTCTACTTATGATGTTCCCAATAAAGCCTCTTATAAACCTCCTCGTATTCAGGCTCAGACATAATTCTCCATTCTTATCCAGCATGTTTATCCCAGACAACAAACAACACCATTTTCTTCAGTGTGACACAGACCTGTAATACCATTCAAGCATCTCCAGAGCTGTGCAGTAGTGCTGTGCCTAAATCTGGCAATTTTTTGCTTCATAGTGTCTCTGTAATATGCTGGTTCTCTTTATCCTCTATCTTGTCTTTACCTGTTATATCTCAAAGCCTTTTTTTTTTTTTTTTTTTTTTTTCTTGCCTCTAAGCTTGACTGATGAAATCAGATCCATTCAAAACTCCACTGCAAAGATGGTTTTCTCATTCTTGTCTTCGACAGATTTATCCCTTCCTGTACACTAACACATGGGCTCCCTGTTCTTCATCGCCTGCAGCGCAGGGTCCCGCTCTTCCCACTCAGACTTCCTCCCACTTGTTAGTCCCACTCATCTCTTCAGATCAGTTTTAAGATCTTCCCTTCATTTCCTGTCATGTTAATATCTATCACACACCCATTAACATTTTGGAATATGCCTTTTTGAGCCTGCTTCTTACATTGTGTTGAGTTTTGAAGGCCTTCCCTGTGAACCTACGCAAAGTTACCATGTTAGCCTCCTGTAACCACTTCCTTAAAATTTCCATGTGTAAAATTTCCTGCAAATCTTTTGAGAACAGTTACACTCCAGACTGCTGCCAGTCCATCATATTGATCAAACTGGTTTTACAGTTCCTTTGTAGTTCCCTATACGTAACCACAGTACTACAAGATACTTGCTGTATATACCCTTAAATTTAAAGGTTTTGGCAAAAAGGCTATCTGTCTTTCCCTTTCCCTTTCCCTTTCCCTTTCCCTTTCCCTTTCCCTTTCCCTTTCCCTTTCCCTTTCCCTTTCCCTTTCCCTTTCCCTTTCCCTTTCCCTTTCCCTTTCCCTTTCCCTTCCCTTCCCTTCCCTTTCTCCTTCTCTCTATTATTTATTTATTTATTTATTTATTTATTTATTTATTTATTTATTTATTACTTAGTGCAGACTTAGTGCAGTGAAGTCTTAGCCTATGACAGAGTTTACGGGTGACAAAGTAAGAGGAATATATTATGATAAATCAATAATAGTAATTTACAAGTATAAGTTACCATAACTGAAACTCTGCTTTTATTGCTTTAGTATTAAATGTGGGACCAGAAAATTTTTAGTGCTTTTTAATTTAAAAATCTCCTTATCCCTTTATAAAATTATTACAACAATACTACAATTCTGGCAAAGGTTCTGTACTTGAATGTTGTGAACAATGGAGAATACACACTGGGATAAAAGTCACTGGCAGGCATGTGAAGAAGTTTCCTTTTACGTCTCTTGGTACAGCCTTTGGTGACATAAAATGGTCATGAATGGAAGTGAAAGTTGCTGCGAGTATTATTATGGTGGGAATTCTATTCACTTTTCAGATTTATACTAAGGATAGGTTCAGTTATCTAATTACCTTAAAGCAAAAATAGAATTAATTTTAAATTTTAAGTGGATACGTTGATACAGAAGAAACACCAGTTTTCCAGGCTGGATTCATTTTTACTTCTGTCATGCCCCACCCTGAAACATACCCTTTAATGCATGTAGTCCTCTGGACGCGTACAAGCATCAGGCTGATTCTTTGCATGGAGATCCTCAACCACCATTGTCTAGGAGAAGCTAGACACAGCAGGAGCAGCAACAGTCTAACAGGATGTTCCTTCCAACACCATCAGAAAGAGTTGCTGTGTGATTTAAACATTTGGGTAGTCTTGTCACTATGCATAGTATAAAGTATGAAATAATCTGTGTTTGTCTACAGCTCTTCTGTTTCCTTAGTTCAGGTAAGAAATTGCGACTGCTCCACAGAGAAAGCAAAAATAATGACTGGAAAAGATGCAGACATCCCATATCTTCATAGAATCATAATGGTTGGAAAAGACCTTCACGATCATCTGGTCCAACCATCACACTACCACCAATGTCACCCACTAAAGCATGACCCCAAGCACCACATCCAACCTTTCCTTGAACACCCCCAGGGACGGTGACACCACCACCTCCCTGGGCAACCCATTCCAATGCCTGACTGCTCTTTCTGAGAAGAAATGTCTCCTCGTTTCCAACTTGAACCTGCACGTGCAACTTGAGGCCATTCCCTCTATCACTCTATCTCTGTGAGAAGAGGCCGATCCCCTGCTCTGCACACCTTCCTTTCAGGTAGTTGTAGGAAGCAATAAGGTCTCTCAAGCCTCCTCTTCTCCAGAATAAACGGCCCTAGCTCCTTCAGCCGCTCCCACAGGACTTGTTTTCCAGGCCCTTCTTCAGCTTTGTAGCCCTCCTCTGGACACATTCCAGAAGGCCTTGATGTCCTTCTCGTACTGAGGGGCCCAAAGCTGAACACAGTACTCGAGGTGTGGCCTCACCATAGCAGAGTAGAGGGGGACGATCACCTCCCTGCTCCTGCTGGCTGCTCCATTCCTGATACAAGCCAGGATGCTGTTGGCCTTCTTGGCCACCTGGGCACACTGCCAGCTCACGTTCAGATAAACATCAATCAGCACCCCCAGATCTTCATTAGCCTCATTTTAGCAGAATAAAAATTTGCTGAGATTGAAGAGTAAATGAGCTAGATCCACTACCACATTTGTATTACTCATAGAGTTGGACCTGATTATGTCTTCTGGCATCAAAATCTAGTGATCCATGCAGACAGCCCTCACTCAAGGTAATCAGCCTTTTTAAGGGCCTTCTATTTTCCAGTGTCCTCTTCAATGCTAACATAGAGACACACCGCTTCAGGAGCCTGCTCAGAGCTCCCTCAGGGCTTCAGTCCCTTCATTCCGGGTAGGCCAGGTGCAGCCTATGACACAGACTTTTTGATGAAGCAGTCAACACCTACAACTTTAAATATTTGTTGAGGGGAAGCTTGGGGGAGTAATTTAACAGGTGTATTTGTGCCTGCAGAAACTTAGGGGCATGTTAATAATCTGTGCCAGGACTTGTGCTGCTTGCTAATATCCTTGCCAAAAGTCATGGAGCTCACATTTACACAGAGTATATTTGTCATTAGGGTTGGTATTCATCAAATGTAACCTCGATATCTTGTATTACTAAATGTTTTGATGTGAGTTGTTTTATTTTTTTCCAGAGATAACCCTGGATTTATCTTTAAAGCACTCAACATCCAACCCCCTCTTCTGTTTTCCCTTTGCTTAGCACCCAGCTCTCTGTGTTGAGTGTGATGGGTGACCTTTTTAAAGAAAGACATCATCAGAAAAAGTTTCCTGACAGCGTCCATGCTCTTATGTTTTGGAGGTAAGGGATTTTTTACCACCTAAAATACCATAAAAGTTTTGTATTCATACTGCTATAACACGATGTTTGCAACTTAAAGGGGTGGCCTTTCTATGAGTCTCCAGCATATGAGGTTTTATGTATTAAGGTCTGTAAAGGGGATACCACTTGTGAAGATTTACAGTGTTTCAGGACTGTGTGCCAGATGGTAAAAGCCATATGAGTTGTGAAGTCCTTAGAGATTTTTTTTTAGTTTGTTTTTGTTTATCATAGAGAATATGCTTCTGGGTTCATAAAGTTTCAGCATGTTCTGTCTACTGCGTCATGGAGAAAAATATTAACTCTATCCTGAATCCAGGCCACCAGGAGCTATAAAAATAGTATTTAAAAGAGCAGGTAAGCAGGCTATTTCCTGGGAGAAAAAAATAGTTGTTTTAAAATACATTCTTGCTATGTTGATGCTAAAATTAATAGGTTGTTATTGTTATTCTCTGAAAGATCTATTCAGAAAATAAAGCAAGTTTCTTTGAAACAATTATATTTAAATACTTTGTTTAGCCTGTTTGCCTGGAAATGCAGTATTGTTTTTACTACAAAGAATTGCTCATATTTGGATCTGAGCATACATTCAAATATCGTTCCACGTACATTCAAAAAAATACCAGAGTGGCTTTCCCAGTCAGAAAGACAAATAATTGGAGATATTCAGAAAGCCATTGCCATTTGAGGTCACAGGCCAGGCAAGTCTATGTAATTCATGGTGCACAATGGGCTTTAATGAGATTCCTAAGCGTACCCTGCAAGGGAGTAAGGCCCAGTGTATATGGTAGGAGGGTTATAAACCCTTGATTTTTAGTACAGCAGATCTCCTGCAATAAAAGACACGCCATCAAATTATCTAACTGGACTGTTGAATTTCCATTTTCTTCAAAGCCCACCAACTGCTATGCTTGTGGAAATTCTTTCCAATGAGGAGACTGTGGCTTGAGATGAAGGCACAGGCCAAACTAGAGTCCTGTAGAGATCCAGGACGGAGGGCACCCTGAAGGCAGCGAGGCCCAGCAGGATTCAGCCCACTGAACCGTGCTCGGACCACTGGCCGGCGCTGGGAGGGCTTAATCAGTTTGAGCATCGCTTCCAGCCTGCGATCTGGGAGCTTCTCCTGGTTTCAACCCCCGCCGCTGAGGGCTCGGCGGCGGCTGGGGCCAGCCAGAAAATGGCGGCGCCGCCAGGTGGCGCCCGCGCGCGCCCCCGTCGCCAACGGCCACCGGCCGGAGCACGCGGCGGCCGGCGGCGCGCGGGCGGCGTCCCCCTGGCAACTGCGCGGGGCTGGCGGGGCGGAGGCGGGCGCCGCCGCCATGTTTTCCTGTTTATTGTACCTCAAATAGCTGACCTTGGGAGAGGCACGGCCCCGCGCCGAGCTGCGGCTCGCTCAGCCCGGCTCAATGTTATCAGCGGTTTGTTTTGCTGGGTTGGGAGGCTGGGAGCCACGGGCCCAGGCCTCTGCCAAGTTCGGGATTTTTCCACCAGCTACGTTGGGTTGTTTCCAGTCGCTTTTCGTAGCGGAGTCTCCTGACACATGGGTTAGGCCCTGGGTTTAAAGTTTATATCCTCAGGGGTTCCTCAGAGAGCACAGTGCTGTGAAGGCGATTGGAGCTGGCCGCTAACAACACCCAGAATGCTACAAGTTTATATGAAAATGAAGTAATCTTAGGTTCAGCATGAATATGAAAATCCCCCCTTTGTGCCTTGAGTCTGAGTCACTTCAGCTAGGCTACAGCTACCATTGACATACAGGCTATGGACGCGATCCAGGAAAACAAGATATTTTGAGACTGGTGAAGGGCACCTCAAGTTTGTGTTGTACACTGGTAAAATTACCCATTTTTATTGAAACCTGCAATTCCTGGGTGAACCATGCTGTGATAAATAGGGGTAAAATGTGGCTTGCTCGAGTATTAATAGTAAGCTGCGTATGGCTTTGTGTGAATGAGAGTTCAGTGCTGCTTGTGGGGGTGTTGAGTCTAATCCCAGACATAGACAAAATTGACAGCACATGTAAATTCAAAGTGTCAATTGATAGCTGCAATTCTGTTGTAGATGAGGCTGAAGTTTTAGGGTGCTGTTGGCTATAAGTCGCTGAAACTCAATAAAAGTCTCCTTTGCTTCTTTACTTCTAAAACCTGGGAAATGAACTAACTTGCAGTTTATTTGCTATTTGAAAAGCCAGTGTTAGGTGTCATCTAACTTGCAGTTTATTTGCTATTTGAAAAGCCAGTGTTAGGTGTCATCTGCCAATGCAAATACTTTATTTTTCTCTATTTCATTTTATTCCTTGACTGGGTCCTGGGCACAGCCTACAACAAAGCCTGGCACCCTGACAGCATTTCATGCAGTTCACCAAAGCACCAAAGAGCGAAATCCTTGTGAACAGCACCAGAAGTAACCATTCCTTGTGCTAGTTTTCCTCAGGTTTCCCGATATATCTTAGTTCCCCTCTTTAAGTCTACAGTAAAGCATTGAAGCCTTCTAATCACCCTCTCAACTACTTCAGTGACTTTTTATTTTTATTTTGTGTGATACACCAACTCTTGAGGCACCTTGAGACCTGGACCAAAGGCAGTTCAATGGCCATGAGTACTTATGCCGAGAATGCAGTGATCCCCATTATTTTACCTCTAGGAGAAAAAATTGCATCACCTCTTATTTAGAGCCAGTTTGCTGACTTAAATGCCCCATTTTACATACTTCAGTGATTTTTTTTTTTTTTTTTTCTGTTCTTTGAAAACAAAGGTTTTATCAGCCAAAACCAACTATTTCACAAACATTAATTATTGTGGAAAGCACCTAGGCAACTCAGTCAGGTACTGCCTAAGAAAGTGCCTAAGAGCTTTGAAAGTGCTACATAAAGGAGGAGCTCCACACCTGCCTGTTGCAGTTTATCTGCATTTATCTTGAAATTAAAAGACACATTTAAAATTAATTGGGAGGCTTGAACCATTCTTGGCAGAGCTGAAAAAGAAGAATGATACCGACACAA
Organism: Aythya marila; assembly: GCF_965140915.1. NCBI lineage: Eukaryota > Metazoa > Chordata > Aves > Anseriformes > Anatidae > Aythya > Aythya marila. Next base: position 31,224,388 of record NC_139044.1, on the reverse strand, counting down.
TAAAATAAAAATACTAAAATTAATGGGAACGATACAGAGCAAAAGCTTTGCAGAGGAACAGTGCCACACTTGTGGGGCCAGGAGAAACTGCTAGCTGTGTTACTTTAAACTTATTTCAGGATCATCTGAAGTAAATGTAAAGATTTGTACAAATACTCCATGATTTTGATCAAGAATTGGCAAATACGAGATTTATCAGTGAACAGAAGTCAGAATTGTACTTGAACAAGAAAATGGGAAGAAAACTATCCTGTTATAATACTGTATTTTGAAACACAAAGAGAAAGGCCAAAAGAAGTCAGAGATAGTAGTCCAGAAATTTACCTTCAAGGTAAATTAGGTGTCCAAGACAGTTCATATGTGGAATAGTCATATATATATAAATGAATCATCACAAAGTAGCCCTTTACAGCTGAGCAAGCAGGTGTATCCTATATTTCCAAAAGGGAACAGATCCATAAACTGAGAATCAGTGCAAATCTTACCAAACAAATGAGATTTTTTTTCCTTTTTTTTTTTTTTTTAAAAAAAAAAAAAAAAAAAAAAGAAAGAAAACACAACTTAGGAGCTATTTTTCAAAAGTTTATACAGCTGATAGTTTAGTTGGCTAAAAGGAGGTTTTGGCTTAAAGGTATAAGGTAAATATTTGCAAGGATCAAAGAGGTGGCAGATGAGGGTAGTTAAGAGCAGGTTTTAAATCTGCGAGTGGGCTATTATCCAAGCAGGTATTGTGTCAATGTTTTTGTCTACCACACAACTAATGCCCCACCAATAAACGAAAATACACGTTCACTTATGCTTTGGACAAAATGAATAAAACACACAGAGAGACCAAAACTTAGAAGTTCATGTTTTCCTGAGCTGCTTTCTCCTCTAGACTTCAAGAAGTTCTAGCCTTCCGTTTTGGCACGTCTTTCTCCAATGACAGAAATGCTTTGAGCTTCGTTTGGAGGCATTCAGGTTAAGAGGTTAAGAAATTCTTCGCTTATGCAAAGATGAGCTCTCAGTCAGATCATTCTCATTCAACTAACTGCTGCACCTGGAGGTTTGTCTTAAGAGCAAGTAGAAGGAACTGTACGAGAGGGCTTTTATTAGCCTTGTTTGCGAAAAGGACTTTCAGACCTAAGTTGCCTCCCTGCAGCCCTGACAGCACTTGTCTCCCCAAAAGGGATGGGATTCCATCCCGTCCCATCCTGTGTCACCCACACTGCTGTTTTGGCAAGCTGCACATCTCTCAGGTTGCCGTGTTGCCTTTTTTAAAAAAGTATTTGAACTGCCTTTCTCTGTGAGTTGTATCAGGATAGGTTCCACTGTGGAAACAGTAAACTAACTCTTAGGTATTGTAGTACCTCTGGTTTTGACATCTAAGTGCTTCAGAGTTTCTGGCCACAGATGTTCTGCAGGACTGTTTTCTTCTCCATGCCCTTTCAGGGAACAGCAACAGCGGGCTGCTCCCTAAGAGCAGGCAGATTGGGAGCTGCCTGCCTGCTGAAGGAAGTCAAGGCAATAAGGCAAGATCATGACCAGTGAGATGCACTATTAGGCACAAACGTGCAAAAAACACAGACACCTCTTGGGCAACAACCAAGAACAAGGGCCAAGATTGAATGCTTCTCAAGGCGAGGAGTGAAGGTCATCCCAGAGGCTTCACAATTCTTTCCCCACGGCCTACCACAAAGTGACACCACTGCACCATATGATAGCTGACCTTGAGTACAGGTAGCCAAGCTCCTAGCAATTGGGGCTGGATGGAGTTTGTAGAAAACCTGGGTACCTTCAGGACCTGACAGACTTCAGCCATCATCTCTCCTTCCCTGAATATAGGAAAAAAAAACAACTGCAAGTAAGATTTTTATGCTGTTCCTCCATGTTTTCTTTATATACAGCAAAGAGGAAGAATTGCAACTTGTCACTGGCACAGAAGAGGAAGAAAACATGACACTCTTGGTATGCCTAGAAAAGCCTCAGAGGACCTTCAGCCTGAAATCTTGACAGTTCACTCCCAATGGTGTTGCAACGACTACCTTGGCTTCCTGCCTGAACTAAATCCTTCATCTGGATCCCCATGTTTTATTGAGTCAATGTGCTGCTTTTTGTCCTATCTTTCAGGGTCTTTTAAGAGTTCCTAGGTCTTTTGTCTGTCATTGTAGCAGCTTTCTTCTCTTCACAAACATTTTGCATTTGTCATCCTCTGATATAAATGTTTCTGTGCTTCGTTCTGTGCTGCTCTGTGTTTGTGGAGAGCCTCCCCTGAAATGGAGAGCTACTCATGCTCTCCTCCTTCAGATCTTCTGCCTAAAGATTCTTCCTAAGGAGGGTGGATTTAGATAATCAGTCAATTGCACTAATGATGGCTAACCTGAGGGTTAGGTTAGGTAGGAAAAGGTTTTTTTTTTTTTTTTTTTTTTTTTTTTTTTAATTGTAATATTTAAAATATAGTTTTGTAGTAACATGTCTTTTAAAAATGGTGTAAGCTTTATGTTCCCTTTTTTTGCCACCCACTTACTCTGTTTCTGAATTTCTATTGATATTTTAGGTACAGTCTTCATTTGATTTGGCCTTAAAAACATTTTTCTTAACTAAATGAAAGAGGTGCTTAAGAACATCTTAATTATGACTCTGATTTAGAAAAGCTAGCAATCATTTACTAACATGCTTAAAATTAAGCATGTCCTGAAGAGCTTTGCTGAACTGAACCTAAAATTTCTGATGCACTTTCAATATAATTTTTGCCACTATGATTTTGTTACCTTTTTCTTAATGTTAAAAAAGAAAAGGGAAGGGAAGGGAAGGGAAGGGAAGGGAAGGGAAGGGAAGGGAAGGGAAGGGAAGGGAAGGGAAGGGAAGGGAAGGGAAGGGAAGGGAAGGGAAGGGAAGGGAAGGGAAGGGAAGGGAAGGGAAGGGAAGGGAAGGGAAGGGAAGGGAAGGAAAGGAAAGGAAAGGAAAGGAAAGGAAAGGAAAGGAAAGGAAAGGAAAGGAAAGGAAAGGAAAGGAAAGGAAAGGAAAGGAAAGGAAAGGAAAGGATTCCTTCTCTGCCCTTCTCTGCCAGAGATTTTAAAAATAAGAGCATTTGATTAATCAGATTAGGCTATGGGTCAGTTTTTTACCACTTGCATGGAAATTTTATTTCTCATTTGCCCTTATTTAAGCATTATCACTAACTTGTCATGAGGAAGAAGACAGGTCTAAATCACTAACAAAGATGGCAATATTCAGCAAGTTCTGTAAAATGTTATCAGGTCCATTCAATGTGCTTCTGTTACTTAAGAACCCCCAGCAGCCTGGTGTTTCTTGAACTAGGCATGCCAGAGGAGTTGTGTTTGGAACTGGACCAACTCAAATACTACTAATGCATGGAAGAGAAGTCACTGAGAGTGTCATCAGTTAGTGTGCAGAATTGTTTTAAGCAGAGTTTTGAAAGAGCAGCCTTGGAAAATATGCTGCTTTCTGAGAATGCAGTTTTGTAACATTAAAAATTGCTCTGAGTGGTAAATGACAGAAAATGAATTGGACTCAAATCCTTCACGTCTTCACAGGCTGCATAACTGAGACAGAGATTACATTTGGGTTTTGCAGAGATGATTAATCAATCATATAGTTAGCTGTAGCTGGTGCTTGTCCCAGGTGTTCAAAGCAGTACATAGTTTTTTTGACTGCTCAGAATATTAAAAATAAATAAATAAATATCAGAGTTAAATGGTTGTTTCTGGATTATCTGAAGAAATTGTTTGATAACAGTCCACAATTGTTTTGAAGCAATTTCAAATGTGTTCCATAAAGCACATTAGAACTGCTGCTTATCTCCCAGGATCAAATGGATAACCAGAAGGCTTTTGTACACACATTTGGACAGGTACTGGAGAAAATGAAATAGAACCTTATTTGTAAATACAAACCCTGTATCTGAGTCTACCATCCTGTTAAGTTTAAGTGAAGTATTTCTGGGCATTATGATTTATTATAGATGTGATTTATTTTGCACAGGAACTGGATGAGCACTGTAGAGGAAATAGAATCTACAATAAACGCCTCCTAGACATTCTGCATCCATCAGTAGGATATGCATGAAATTACAAGGGATGAAACAGTTAGGACAAAGGCGTTGTCAAGAAGGTATACTGCTGGGAGCATGGCATTGCTGCTTTCAAAAGAAGGGGTGTAATGAAGAAATATATTGACCAGCTGTTACCAGACAGAAAGGTTCAGGAAGAGAAAAGTGTGCTGAAATTAAAGCTGATGGCTTTGCAGTTACTGGGGAGGAAAATGATTATGCTTTTTATTGGCCTGAAGGGGGTGTAAATGAAAATGTTACAGTAGAATGTGAATCTTTTAATATAGATGAAGAGCTGAGAATGAGCAAATGCCAAATCCCCTCCTAACAAGCTACCTTCAGCCATGGGGCAAATACAAAAACCTTCAAAACTGATTTATAAATATTCAGGGGGAACCACATTAGGCATATGTGGTTTTATTTCTCATGAATCTGTTACAATGAACAGTGGTTAAATATGTATGTGGATATTTATAAATGCATGTGTATATAAAAATAACTCCGGATTTAGAAAGACTTTTAAATATGTGCTTAAACAAAGCCTGTATTTTAGTTCTGTTAAACTTAGACCCATGTTCAATTCCTTTCCTGATCTGGGACCCTAGGCAGTTACTTTCATTTTCTGAGCATCTTGACATTACTTGGAACTGGCTCTCCCAAAGACAGTTGCCATTTTGCAACACAAAGTCAATATGATATGTTACGGAAGAGTATATTCTCATGAAGACTTTCCTATTGTTCCCATTTTCTTTCTTTTATCTGAAATAGAAATAACTCATGCTGAAAATGCAGCCTATGTATACTGGCAATTAAAAACAAATCAGGAAATCACAGTGCTATATTAAATCATACGTGCCTAGTTATGATTTAACATGCTGGAGAATGAAAACAAATTCCACCCTATTTTGTGATAGTGATAACAGTGATTTATTTAGTGATTTATTTATTTATTTATTAAGATTGATTGGTATACATATTTAATGTCTTCAGAGCTCCAGATTTTACTTCCTGTAAAGGATTATCTTAGCTGAAGTGTCAAACACTGCTTTTGTAAACACTAGGCATCTTATTCAGAATAACATTTTTCTTTTTCCGTGCTTATACCATTCATGTATGCATCCAAAGATTCCAGTGGTGATTGAAATTATTGGGATCCCTGCTAACAAATATATAGTTCCTGTTTACAGCAATGTTCTAGGTAAGTTAAAACGAGAAGTCTTAGAGACCAGCCAGCTTTGCTTTTTTCAGATGCAAGCATGGTGTCTTGCAATTGGCTGTGCTTCTTCAGTAAAAAGGCAGTAAGAGGAGACATTGAAAATAGAGAGAATTTGAGAGAAAGGGCATGTGGTGACCTAACAGCACACTGGCTGCAAATTCTGCTTTTGGTTTACACTGAAGCAACCATGCTGAAGTCACTACTGCTGGAATTAAGCCTTGCTTATCCAGATGATCAATAAACAAAAAGTAATTGATGCTACAGAACCTCAAAGTGGAGGAAATAACCAAAAAATGCTTATGTGGGCTATTCAGACCAGTTTCTTGGCTGTTCACATCAAAGCAAGTTAATTCACTTGTTTTTTTACAGAACTGTTTCAGCTGTTGCTTCTCTCTCTAAGCAGTGAGATTATGTAAAATATTTTCTATGAATAAGCACAGAGTCATGAGGCTTGGATCCAAAGAACCATTATACATGTAGTCTTGTTGATGAAGTCTGTCAGGGGGAATTAATACTGGAAAGGATGGTGCTTATTATTAATACTAGCCTCTGAGGGGATATTGAAAAGGGCCTAAGTGTAGATGGCAAATTCATATGACTGCAATACAATATGGCAGCAGAAAAAGGACATTGTAACTTGATGCTGCTCACAGAGAAGCTGTATCAGAGAGGAAGGAGAGAGCTGCGGAAAAGCGCCAATGCAAACAGTACCTGGAATTCCATTTTTAGCTTGCTGGCCAGGATGTATTGCTGGGTAGGGGTCATGCATAGAGCAGCAAAGTATCTGGGAAATATTTAAGAGAAGGCCGAAGTCTTAGAATGTGTTGTTTTCCTGAGAATGGCTGAAGAGAAACATACTTCAAAAGTAAAGATTTAAATGCAAAAGAAATGCAGGGATAACAATTGAACAACATATGAAGGGTCTCAGTACAAGGGCAGCAATAAAAGCCTAGCCTCAAGGGCACCTCAGTGACTTTGGTGACTTAATATCCATTTTTCTCAGCTTTTATCATGTAGACTAGCTGCTAGGAATGAGCTGACTGCAGAAACTATCTCAGGTCAGTTGTGGTACGTGAAATTAACCTGGTCAAACTATTAGGAATACAGACTGCTGAGGATATGGCTTCATGCATAGGCTGATTGTAGCAGGAACCATTGGAGCCTGTCTCAGTGAAGCTGGTGAGGCAGCCTGTGAGCTCGTGCACCAGTGAAGCCCCTTGTTCTTTGGGTGGTATCGCTCAAGATGGACAGGGCCAACTTGCTGTGCAGGCAGAGCAGGCGGTAGCCAGCAGTAGCAGAGCCAGCAGCATTGCCAAACTCAGTATCATTTTGTCAGGGCACAAGGGTTGTTTGTAAGAGGAGTGCATGCTGCATAAACAGCAAATTCCTGCCTCCTCCTCCTCCGCTCTGCTGCCAAGGAAGGGGGTGAGAGTTTGCCAAATGAAAGCAGTACTAATCCCTTTTTCACAGATACCTGAAGAAAGCTCCACTGACCCATCTTGTCTTGACCCTCATCTACCAGGACCTCTCCAGATTTGCCCAGCCCCACCATCCTGCCCCACTGCCCATTAACAGGTGTTAAGATTTTCACTTGGCTGGTGTGCTGAGTTGCTTCGGTCTTCTCCGATGACCAGCTTCCTTACAACAACTTCCCCAACACCTTTTACTTCTCCCTGTACATTAAGTCACTTTGTGGGATTTGATTTTACCACCCGAAAGGGAGATTAGTCACATGAGATTAATTTTTACTGCCCTGAAGGGACATCCTAGTTTGTTAGAGCTGCATTTGTGTAGTAACTTTCACCTGGTAAAAGTGGGCCCAGGCTAGGTCTGTGCGAGCCAACAGTACAGCTCAGGGGAAGTGAGTCTGTAGACCAAAATGATACTGAGTGCCTCATAGACATGCTTCATGCATTTGCAGGCTTTTGTACTCAAATCTCTTCTGATACACTCTGGAAGTTAAATACCCAGTAGCAATTGAAGTGCGACAGGCCTGCACCTTCTGGTTTAGTTCTGTCTGGAAGGAAATCTGTTCGTGCATTTTGAAGTGGCTCCACAACAGAACCCAAAGCCGAGAAAGTGGGGGTGATTTGAATTAAAACTCTGATGTGGATGCACCCTCAGGCATCTATGTTTTCAAAATATTCTTAAGAGCCTCTTCTAGGAGATTTGGTTTTACAAATTCTTGGGAAAGAACAAATTGTATCTGTCAGTTTGCTTTTATCTACCATTGTATTAATTCTTTCAAAGAATTTTAATAGGATAAAGAGATGCATTTACTATTACAGAAGCTGAATTGTTTATTTCTTATCATTTTATATTAATCTGTGGTGGTTTGCAGCACTCTATTCAATTATTGTTCTCAGTTGTTTTTCTTTGCACTGAAATAAGAAGACCATAAACAGAGTCCACAAACACACTTATAATAATATTTACTGTGTAAAGCATCTCATTTCAATCTATCAAGTGAATAGAGTTTGTTTTATGATTGGAATTTGAAAGATCACTGTCAGCTTTTTTTGCCATCTGAATGTTTGTACCAGTTCGAACAGAGAGCACCTTGCAGAATAGATGGTGAATAAAATCTTCCCATTCAAAGGGACCAGGAAATTGGGTACAAGATCAGATTCCACATCTGGGAGATGTCTGTTTATCTTAGCAGCTTTTCTGAGTCTAAGTGTAATTGCCATGTTTAAGCACGACAACAGGGAGTGTAAGCACAGAAAAGAGTGGGTTTCCTGTGAAAATGTGTGAGGTGATGGTGGGCATTGATAAAACTCAATAGACTCAACAAGGATCTGCTACTGAGAAAGATAAAGTTTGAATGTCTCTTCTATGGGCCAAAACTGCGGAGAATGGAGAAAGGGCTCAGGAGCTGAGCTGCAAGAAAAGAGCCTAGAACTCTGAAGCAAGGACTTCTCTTCAATTTTGGGTTCATGCAATGGGACCATCTTTGCATCTTGTTATTCTTTCACCCTTTCTTTGACCTCTAGTGATCATATTAAACTAAACAAAGCTGACTCTCAGAAAGTTGAGATTTACCAGCATTTATTCAGCAGCTAGAAGCTGACAGTGCAAGGGCCTTCTCTGTGTGCAACAAGACTCATTACAATGAAAGTCTATGAACTCTCGCTCTCCTACTGTGTGTTATCCTCATTGTAGATCACCTCAATGGCAACTGCAGAAACAGTAGTTCCTAAATAAAGGAATATATAATTGTGAATAGGAAAATAATAAGGGGAAATAAGTTGTTCTTTCGATGCAGGAGATGTCATACAACGCAACAAGGGAACACTGGCAGTGGGTTAAATTTAAACTGCGGAGCTCTAGTAGATGCTGAGGAAGAGACAGCACAAAATAGGCTGGAGTAAAAAGCATAGTTAATCCAATAGCACCATCTTCCACGTGTGTTTTACAAGGGGACAGATAATGAATTTTGATTTTTTTAGGTCTGACGAAGCCAAATTCTAGAAGAAGTCAAGGTTATTCCTAGTTTCTCTCCAGCAACAGGAATGTTCATCTGATACGATATGATCTCTCTTTCCCATCTACAATGCACGATGGAATCCTCTTTAGCCATATTTTAAAGGTATTAGTGAAAGCATGAAGACAACTGGAAAAATTGTGAAGAGAAAGTGCCAAACCAAATGAAGTAACTTCTTTAGAAACATTCTTAAGCAAAGCTTCAAGTGCAACTCAGGACATCATGTAGGGGAAATAAGATACTGGACAGAAGATACGTTTTCTTCTGAAACATCAAATGAGATGGTGAATCAGCAAGATACAGAAATGTACAAATATGTAAGGCAGGAGGTGCTGCAAAGTAGTCTCTGTGAAAATTATATAGCTATTTACTTTTATACTTTCTGAATGAAACTAACTTTAGGTCTTTTAATACAGATGCATAAATAATCTTCTGGTAATTGTATTTACCTATGAATAGTAGGTTCAGAGCATGTTCCATTGTTAAAGATAGGGATCAATTGCTGCTTACCAAGCAAGTTTTGATTTTTGAAATGTATATCTTATTTGTTTATAAAATTCTGGCTTGATTAGGATGTAAAAGGATTTTCTTTTTTCCCCAGACAAAAATGTCAGAAAAGAAAAAATAAAATACAGCATTATTTATTTATTTATTTCAAAAGCATAAGTATTTTATTTTCCTGAGAGGTATTGCTCTGTGAGGTTGCAGTCAGAGGCATGACTGAAGAGAGATTAAATTCTGGATTGACTGAAGGATGTTGATAAAATGCAACCAGTTCTATGACATGAGGTCCAAATAGCTTTGTATCACTAGATGCCTGAAACAAGTAATAAAGACAAACTAAGAAAAGGATAGGAAGTGCATACAAAATAAGGTTGACCAAAACCAAAGCAAGCTCCCTCTGGCCTCTGGATTACTGGAGTTTGTGTTGTTGGTGGTGGTGGATTTTTTTTTTCCTCCTTTTAAATTATTATTTATTTATTTATTTTATTTCTTGGCCTATGAAAAAATATATCAGTCTTCCGGCAATATTCCTTTCGAAGTATTCCATTGCCTTTCTGAGAAAAACAGCTCCAAACAACCTTGGACTGTATAAAACAATTTGAAATGAATCAGCTAACATTCATATTTTGGAACAGTTCACAGAAATGTTGACAAGCACTGAATTCTTTCAGCAGGTTTCTGATTTGACGGATTTGGGTCTCTACACAGAGTTGTGGGGTTACAGATAGAAGTCTCTTTCTCTTTCTGCAGCAATCCAAATTGGCTGTTGCCATTGTACCTGCAGCTCTCACATTTACAGAGAGAAGGATATAAAATAGAAGCCTGTGAATTGAGGAAAAAACAGACAAGCTAACTTCACTAGGCTGCAAAGGAATCTGTAGCCTGATAGCCTAAGCAGGAATCTAGTGTAATAATTCAGGCATTACAAATGCTCAGTAAAAGAATAGTCAAAATAAGATACATGATTGTGTGAAGGTTTTGGTAGAGAAAGTAGCAACAACAACAACAACAACAATAATAATAATAATAATAATAACAATAATAATATAAACTGGCTTGGAAGGTGTGGAGGTGCTCATATGGCCCACCTTTGGAAAACGGCCTGAATAAAAGCACCTGTAAAGTATGGTAGTGACAATAAACAGTGTGTATGCATATGGAGTATCCATGGCTTGTAGGGTATCTGCCCCAACTATCTGCCCTAACCTGGTCACATTAAAAGGAAGGTGATCATTATCTGGATCAAACAGGATGAAAATCTGTAATGAAGGGAGAGACCATTGAGTAGAAACAGTGGCTGAAACTACCTGATTTGATGGGGTGAGATTCATCCCGTTGACACTGTGACCTCCGTCCAGGCCAGGCAGTGCAGCCTGGCATCTAGGCTTTGGGCAGCCTGCACCCAGCTGGGGGCTGACGGCATGGGGTGCAACAAGCAGGGACTCTCTCTCAGGGATGTTTTTGCCCTCCTGGGTGCTTTCCCATTGGTATGTGCGATAGTGGGTTGTAGGCAGCAACCCATTATTGCACTGCAAGGGAGAGAACTGGGGTTCCCAGGAGAGGGGTGCTTGTAACCCAACCCCCAGATTGTGTGTGTAATGGGGAATGGGACATCTTGGCATTAGTCGAAGAAGGGTGTTTGGAAGCTTGCAGGTCTTTATTAGCATTTTGTACCTATATAGTATTGCTTTATCTCTTTTACTACTGATCCCAATCCTGAATATATAGTTCACTAATTACGAGTTATTTATCACATTAATAAATCAATAAAATTGGAAGGGAGGAGAAATCTTTTCCATTTCATCAGTAGGAGAGGATGTAGGTTTCCAAAGAGGAGTGGATAGGCAGTAGTAATGCAAGCAGAGCAGCAGAGGTGGATTCATAGCCTACACAGAAGCAAAAATCTAACCAATAAAGGTCATGTTCATGGTAATGTTCCCTGTTGGGAAAATGAAGTAGACAGGTAGGACCTGGAGAAATTGAGGACGAGCCCCACAGATACACTTTTTCACACATTTTGGTGGGGATCTCAGCAAAGGGAGTAAAGATGAAACCAGATTTGTCTGGACTAGGTGGATAGCCAATATTAGGGAGCTCTCTTTGAAAGCATTGGGAAAGGGCTCATGAAAGGTAGCTGGTAAATGACAGGAAAGGGCAGAGACGGAAAGGCTCATTTAGACATTCACATGCAGAGATGAATATCCCAACGCTTCACGTGGTTTGGGGGAGGGCAAATATCCCAGGTATGGATATAAGCAGTAACAGGTGTCTTCAAAAAACACGACCTGTGTGACTCTTTATATGCCACTGCTGCGTCCTTCAACATCTCTGAATACAAATCTCTGGCAAGAAGGCTAGGAACTGAACCCTGAAAGAATTACAACAACGTGGTGATTTTCAAAAAAATTAAACAATTAATGGCATCATTGGGAATATACCAATAGAAAAACTTTATGGCCACAGCATTTATGGGATGCTTTAATATTTACATGGTGATATTGTTTATCATACTTATATTGTAGTTACTCCTGATTCAAAATCTCTCACTTTTAATAACCTCTGTGGATTGTTGGCTACACTAAAATATTACATTCTTGGATATTTTGTAGCTTCACCTGACTCTACCAACCACAGAGGAAACCTTTTTCTTTAAATTGATGTTGATCAGAAAATAATGAAGGCGTTCATGACTGAAATGAATTAGAAAATATTAACTTTCTATTATAAAACTGTTTGAAATTTATTTTGTATGTGCTGATTTGGAAGTGTGAAATGGCTCATTGGGAATTTCAGTGCAATTTCTTAGTGTGACAGGATAAATATAATCGATAAATACTTTTTCTACCATTTTCAAGTCATCCAGTAACAAGCAATGCCCCTTTGGTGTGGTTTAACTTTGAGAAGGCTTATCTCTATGAAAACATGTGAGTGTGAACATTGAAAGTTATTTCCTTCACTAGAATGTTGGAGGACAGTGAGCTTTAAATTGTGGAGGAAGTTTTTGAAGGAAAACATAGGATTCTAATACTTTAAAAAACTGTAATAGAAAGTTATGATTAGATAGGTAAAATAACAAACTTAATTAAAAAGATTGGTTCATAGTTTCACATATTCTCAAAAATCTAATGTCAAACTGGCAGTCACTTGAGTATTGTTAGAAGAAGTTGTTTCAGCATGACTTTTGGCACCTTTTGTTCTGTGGCTGATACTTATTTGAGTTGAACACTTTTTTTCCCTTTACCAGTATTATAAAAAGTTTGTTAGTTTTTATAGCTCTTCCCTTCCTATCATAAATTAAAAGGCTTAGGGAGGAGTTGCTCCCTCGAGTTACTTCTGAAGTTCCGAAAGTTTTGGCACAGATGGCTTCTTAGTGTTCAATAACTTTCCAAAGAATACGAGCTTTCTGAGAGACCTGCAACAGCTTCATCCTGTAACTTCGGAACTGCATTTATTGTTCCAGGGAGGAGTTGCCTTTCAATTTGGCACAGGGCAGTGTGGTCTGATCAGTGTTGTCAAGTGTTTGCTGCTTGCAAGTTATTGTAATGGGTCAGTGGCCAAGAAAAGTTGCTATGGTAAAGAATTGTTTTGATGAAAAAAAAATAAATAGGGAGGAGGGCAGCACAGACCTACCACCAAGAATAACTCTGTTGTGATGATGTATTATGGATCAAAAAAAAATGTAAATACTAGGTTAGTAAACTGGCAGTTCTGATGGCAGTGGTGATGTAGAGGAAAAAACAAAACAGGTTACAAGAAAAGGGAAAGGAGGAGGCTCAGGAATTTATAATGACGTGATGGAAGGTTTAATTTTTAGATGAGAACTTTAATTAATCTCCCATTGGTAGTGAGTGAACTGTAGCATATGAATGCTAGTATTTGAAAAGGTAGACCAAACTTTGGGAAAAGCCTAATGAAACTGCCACCAAATCTTACATAGGTTTTGAGCCCTCAAAGTATTACTTTTCATGGGAATTTCAGGGCTTTATCCTGTGAATAATTTAGTATTTTTTTCTCTCCTAAAACAGATAAGATCCATCCTAAAATTTCTAGGTTTCTCAAAAGTTAATGAGGTGGTCATCTTTGGGATTGCTGCATCCCTCTTCCCCTGTCTGAATCACACACACAGAATTTTAGCCAGATACACAAACCATCCTCTTTAATTCAGCTATGGTAGTGAAATGTATATGACTGAAGAGTGCTCCTTCTTTGAAAATATTTTCTTATGGGATAGAGAGCCATGTCTGATACACTGACTGCTTGCTTGGATATCTGTGCAAACCAACATTCATTCAATTTGCTGTCAGTGGTTTGAAGTCATGCACAGCCTTATTGAATGTCATGATAATGAGATGAAAATGCATTGATGCTTTGCTACTGTATTTTTTTCCAAGCCATGTCAACCTTCAATGGAGAATGTGAGGAAGTAGGAGGAAGATGTCCTTACCTCAGCTGGTAGGGTGCAAGTGGTGCCCTGGGGTTTGGCACTTACCAAGTGGCACTGCAGGGGAGTGCGTCTTCTCCTGACATGCTCAAGTCATGTAATGAACATCAGGAAGGGGAAAGGAGGCACCCAGGCCAGAGGGGGTGGGGGATTTGGTTGGCCAGGACTCACACAGGCAGGTTCCAGCCCTGGAGTTACGGCAGGAATCTGCAATGGATCTTCCACCTGTCAGCTGCAGGAGATGGGGGACTTGGAACGAGAGGTTGGGCACTGAACGCAAGAGAAGTTCTTTAGCTGCCAAGAGTGTAATGTTTATTATTATCACTGCTGTGGTGCAGCAGTAGATAAAGTGGACCAGTATCCACACAACTGAACAATAAATAAATAAATTACCAGTAAAACCCTGTTTTTACACAGTGCTCACCACCCATAGATTTCAAAGTTCTTCCCAAAGCAGGCTGACATTATTATCCATATTTTTTCGGAAGGGGCAGCTGTGGTAAAAGACAAGGAAATGCCTTCTCCATGGTTATACAGCAAAGCAGGAATACACCTGGGACTAGGACACAAGCCTCCAAAATGCCAGTTTGAAACCATGCACGTGAGAAACTCTGCCTTCCCACATATGCTGGTGGCCTGTTTTTACACAAGGAGAGATTTACTGTTGTTGAGAATGTTGCAAAATAAATTAAAATCCTTCTAACTTAAGAACTAGCATAGGCAGATTTCACGTTTGAGAGCACAATTCAACCAGCCATACTCACAGTTACTAAGAACTTAACCCATAAAGATAAATTCATTTTGCTTTTCCATTTTTGATTCTGTGTATCCATGTGATTCTCTAATATTTGTAGAGGATCATTGATATCCTGTGATCTGTCATTTCACCAAAACCAGATCATTTACTGTTGTTTGTTGTTGTTGTTTGTTTTCCTAAAGCATTTGAGGAGCAATACAGGTCTCTTGCCTACAATAAATTATTGCTGGTGTCGTTGCAGACTCAAAAGTTCATACCTATCCCATCTTTCTGTTGAAAAGCAAAGTTTGTGACTGACAAGTAGGCTTTAAGCTTTATTTTTCCAATTAGCTGAAACCACATCCACAAAGGCTAATCCTTCTGAAAAAGTGAGTCAAAGTGTCCCCGACTATATCTCTTGGCCATAAAGAATTGTATAATCAGAATCAATATAGGCTAGTGCACCAAGGCAGCCAAAGATGAAAAACCTGAAGCTGAAAAGATGATAAAATTTGCAGGGAAATATTCCCATAGCCACCTTTCTGGTGAAAAAAAAAATAAATCATGTAAAAGAAAAGGACAACTGATGTTAATAGTTCACACATCTCTAGAAAGCAATTATATTTTCCTAGATTTAAAGCATAACTAAATGATATCTGTCCAAGACTTTGTGTGTCCAGTGGGGAAGATGTAGCCTCGATCTCCACAGAACCTCTGGTAAATCCATGACTGCCTTAACACATCATTAACAGAACAGTTTAATACCTACAGTATTAAAATCATTGGATCCTTTGAAAACCAGCCAAAGAGCACAGAAACTAATTTCCAGAACTGACTTCTACGTCATTATAGTTACCCTCCCAGCCCTCTCCAAAAGCTCTCATACATATTTGCGATTGGTGAGAGAAAGTCCAGAACTCTTCCTTTTTTTTTTTCTTTTTTTTTTTTTTTTCCCCATGAATTCAGGAGCAAATTTCCATTGCTGTGCTGTAGTGTGTGCTTTTTCTCAAGCCTAGGCTTTGTTTATGCACAAACATGGATCCTGGCAGAGGAGAGCAGCCACCAGAGACTGAGCCAGCATCTGAGCCAGCATGCATGGAGCCATCTGGGAGCATCAATCAGGGATTGGGGCAGTGTTTGCCATCTGCACCGTGGCTGTAGCCACACTAGGGATGTCCACTGGGGCAAGAGTGGCCAGTGCTGGGGCATGCAGCCTCCCCAGACCATGGCTATCATCTCACCTCATGTACTTTTACTTTCCTACTGCCCCACGCAGCTTTCCAAGACGGGGGACTGATCTGATCCAAATGCCAGGTGAACTCTGGTGACCTGTTGTTTTATCACCTGGTTCCTTCCCTAGTGCCTCGTCCAATTTTAATGGAGCTACTTGCAATTCATTCCACCGCTAGTGAAACCTATAAAATCTGATGATCTGAAGCAGGAGTGAGAATGGTCTACTAGGGGGAAAAATAAATGTAGGAGTCATAGACTCATCCATTTGATTATCTTACTGAAAGCTAGAGGCAGGTGAATGTATAGTAATGAGAATGTATCTGAATTGATAACAACACAGCAACACAAGCTAATGATACTAGCACCCCCCCAGATATGCTGCAAGGTCTCAGGTCAGGGTCTCAGGTCAGGGAAACCAATAGGTTTCCCCTCAATCAGGTATTCACTAAGGCCAATCATTTTCCCATGAATGAATACACACTTGCCTGCTTGCTCTCTGCCTCTCTCAAAAACATAAAACATTTTTCTTCTTTCATCATTTCCTTGACATACTATCATCAGTTTTCTATTTTACCATCCAGAGTTATTTATTATTAATGTAATTTGAAAAAAACACCACATATTACAATGAGGCCCAAGCAAAGAAGATTAGAGCAGGAGAAGTCTTCTCTTAGGCAAATGGCTATTTGAGGTACAGAAGCAGTAAGACCAGTTGTAAAATTCCTGTATATCTTTGTACAGATTACTCAAAATACACACCGCAGCAAGTATATAAAACTCTCTTTCCTTCATCTTCATTCCTAAGTAGTGTTCTCCCTTTCTTCCTCTTCTAGTTTAACTGGCTGGGTTAAAAGCATGAGAAGCCTATATTCTTTCTCCCTCTCAGACACTCAGAGTTGGAATCTTCTTTTCTCTCTTTCTGCAGGCTAGAGAGGTCAAGTGCCTTTACTGAGCTTTATATATCATACCTAGGGAGAGAAGAATTTGGTGCCATCTGCGGCAGCTTGAGTGGGAATAAATTATACCTGTATTAGACGTCTGTGATTTGCTGTCAAATCAGTGCCTTTGTTTTCCTTGTCTATCTTTGTTCTGCAAAATGGTAGGTGAGGACCTGAATGGAAAAGCTATTGAGAATCAGGTTCTCTATGCTTTTTAGTTTTGGCCACACATTTTGAGAGAGAGAAAACAATTTACTGAGGAATTTAATCTGAAACCGGGAAAACTGCTTGCCAAAACACAAATGGGAAGAAAAACCTGAAATGAGCATTCTATATTACAATCTTTAGAAAATATTGGGTTTAGTTTGTTCTTAGAAACAGCTGTTTATTGCTGGGTGGTGACAAGGCAGAGGGTGAGGGAGGAAGGGTCACCCTTCCACAAAGCCCTTCACGGATTTCTAATCTAAAAGCAATCTCTAGAAATAAATGAAAAGTGAATGCAATCTATATGAATTCAGAGATTCATGTAGACCTAGCCCACATCTTACAGCTGCTTAAAAGAGGAGGGTTCAGTGTGTGTGTTTGAGGGGGGTAGCAGGAGGGAATACTGGAGAATTGACCTCTATATGGATGTATAAAATAAATGTCTGTTTGCAAAAGAGCTGAGCACCTGGAACTTTCTTCTGGCATTAGCCTGCTAGCCAGAGAAGACAGATGAATGCTAATCTAATCAATCTATGAAATAATTATTTTTTTCAATGAGAAAGAGAGTAAAGAATTTTTAGTAACACAGCTTTCCAGTCAATATCTTTGCATAAGTAACGTATGAGTAGAGAACGCTAAATAGAGACTACACTGATATTTGTGTATATACACAATATACACACACATATGCCTTCTCCCACCCATATCTATACTAGAAAAGAAAATAGGATAGCTGATGCATGAGCCAAGAAAAACATTTATTTTGGATGATACCTTTTTAGAACTGACTTCTCTGCAGAATTCAAAAAATGTGTTTGAAATTAGAGAGGCCTGTTTGTGGAGGATACAAAAAATAGATGGAAGAAGAAATCACTTAGAGAAATGCTAATCCCCTCCTCCACAAACTGCCCTTTGCTATGACCCTGACCTTTAGTTCTGTCACTTGAAAAGATCCTTAAATATTTGTTGTGATATTTTGGGAATAGACAGGTACAGATAGAGCTATATACCAGCTCTCTGACTCATTCCCTCCCTACACATGAAGGTATAAAGAAAAATATATCTAAACATGCATACAGCCACATTATTTTTCATGTGGTAAGAAATTCATGCTTAAATTAAAACAGGCCCGCAAAGTTATTAATTTTTATTACTGCAACACCACGCTCTGATAAAAAGCAAAATAAACCAGCAGTGATTTTAGTAATCATTATACTTGTATATTTTCTGTCTACATAATTACTGAACTTCCAATGCTGTATTTCAGTCAAATGGATGTATGCTTAGCAGAACATATTTGTTTTATCATAATCTATCTCAGATCATCCATACTGTAGATGTCCAGTTTGTCTACACTAAATGTGATCTGTTTCACACATGCGACTGTGAGACACTCAACTGTGAGAACAGTTTCTACTTTTATTAACGCTAACTGCTACCATGCCTGCAACTGCCAAATGCTATGCAGCAATTACAGCAAGCTACTTAATATAGTGGCCAGTGGGAAAGGAGGAAACTCTCTCTCGGTGGCATGGTCAAATGGAGCAGCTGTTTTAGAGATATAAACATGTACACAGCTGGCTTCCGGGTAGTTGCTTTTGTTCTCTGAAACACTCCTTTGCTGTAACTATACCTAAGCAAGGGATGGATTTCACATTCTTGGCATGATATTCATAAGACCTCTGGTTGATTTGTGGAGTCTAAGTTTCTGTCACGCACTCAAAGTTTTTATTAAATAACTATCAAACAATGTATATATTCATTATGCTTCTTAAACTTGTGGTTTCTGAGAGCCTTTGGAATCAGTCCCTCTTTTCTTTTTGATAATCTCAAAATGTAACCAAAACTCTATTGAGAAAGAAAATACATTGGAATGGATATATTGACCTAGTCCAAAGCATATTGGCTGCTAGCCCTTTGGGAATAAAGCCCCTGCAAGATGTATTGCTGTTTGTGCACCTGAAACTGCTGCTTGCCTGTGCCAACGTAAGCCACTGTGTGTAAAGGAGTGACACAAAATATATCATTAATTGGATACTCTGTACAGAACACTATGCATTTTTATCATGTTTATGTAATATCAATACTTTGAAATTACTGAACCAATAGGACTTACAGTAGGAAGGAGGACAGTGAAGGAGGACAGTGCCATCTAGGATGATTTTTGATATGATTATTTGGTTTCCTGTAGGGACAGTACCAGACATATATACTTTATTTAACTGTTTCTTTCCTTGAGTTCAGGGTTGGACTGTAGTATTTCTTATGTTTTTTGCAGAAGCATAAGTGACCTGTCACGTAAGTCACATGTGACAAAATGATGACAATCCAAGCCAATACTGTGAAGCTAACACTTGAAATTGTATAAACTCTTGAGAAGGCATTGTGGTCTCTACTGCCTATTTGTCATGTTTTGCAGTTAAAGTCTTGCTTATCATAACTAAAAGATAGCTTTGATAAGCTAAAGGACTCAAAGCTGGAATGTGACCCATCTTCTGCATGTCATGTGAAGGAATGTGCTATCTTTTAAAAAATTAATTTATCTTGCTGCTTGGAATTGCTTTGCGGCTATGCTGCAGAGATAACATAACAATATCAAGCACGCCTTCTATCTCCAAGAGAAAACAAACAAACAGCAGGGTGTGATTCCCGAACCAGTCATCCATCATGACATGTGGAGGGCGTCATGAGCAGAGATGCTAACAGAGCTCTCACTCCCAGGGTAACTGTGTATAGGTTGGACAATTGTCCTCCTTACAATAGCAATTGGAAAACTAGAGCTTCTGCAGTTGTCACATGCTTATTTTTACCCATTTATTATTAATGCAGAATCTCAGAACAAATCCAATAACAAATAAATGCACAATAAATGTGAATTTGCGATGTGTGTGTCCAGTTTTTGTCTGTGACTTTATACACAGAAAAAATAAATAAATCATCTCTACATCCCTCTGAAACAACCTGATGAACAAACATCCTGCTCTAATGTTTTTTAGGACACACACCCCCATCCAGAATGATAAGATCTTGGTTGGAGAGATTGACTATTGATTAATTTGTTCTCTGGAGACCTCCTCTTTAAAGGACAGATGTTGAGATTTTGAACATTTCTAGAATCATTTCTGCTGTTTTATAAACACAATTGTCAATTTAAAGAATAAGGTTCTGTAACATAAAATATACTGCACTGAAAAATCTACATGCTGTGATTTTACCAGGAGTGAAAACTGTCTTTTACTCTAGAGTTCAGAGACTTTTTGCAGTTCAAATAATAGAAAAAGCAGAGTGCTTTACTGGCATTTTTAGGTCATGTTTCAATACATACTGAAATATTCTCTTTTATTCCAGAGTTGTTCCAGTTTGAATTATTTTCCTATTTCTTCCAGCAAATTCTGTTACGGAGTTTTGAACTCTCATTAGAACTATGATTTATTTTCTCATTACAGCTGTGTAAAGCCATTGAAGCTGTGGGGCTATATTGGGAGCTGACTGGGTGCCAGATGTACACAAGTATAATTACCATAATACACACCTACTAATACACACCTACTACTAATTACCAAATGCATACCAAATGCATACCTACCATAAAAATTATATTTGCATTTAATTTAATAGGTATTCCTAGCAAGAGTGAGGGGATGACTTGAAGGATAACTTCTTCGTCTTTCACCCTCAGTGTTTAAAGTCAAAATTAACTACTAGGGAAAACACAACAGTGAAAAGAGAGCTCAGTAACCTAAATGGAGGAGAAATGGAGGAGAACAGGCTTTCATTTTTGCACATAAAATGTTGTTTGTTTTTCTTTCCTTTTTTTTTTTTAAAAAAAAAAAAAAACAAAAAAAAAACAAAAAGGAAAAGAAAAAGACGACTGCTATTACAAGTGCTGTTATGTGTGGCTGTAGCAGCTTTCCAAGTGAGTCATCAGCTGTGTTTGGATCCAGGCTTCCAGTTTTATTGCGCAGACACCTGCAACTCGAACTAAAGGATTTCTTACACTGGCTGGAAGAAACAGCAGGTTTTTATAGTTTAAGGATCATCTACTTGAGAAAAAGAAGTAACACCCTGAAACAGCAAGCTGCAAACAAGAATCGCTTCGTGGCTACATTTGTTTGGCAGAGCCCTCCTTGGAGGTTGCGTGGCTGCAGGGTTGAAGGGAGGAATGGGTGGACTGGTGTCACATACCACCTTGTGAAAGGGACACCCTGCACCTCCCCAGTGCTCCCTGAGGGGGACCTTACCCCAGGTCTTTCCTCAGTGCTGCAGAGCACCTGGGATGGGCACAAAAGGCAGAACACCACAAACAATTCAGCATCACTGTTTCAAGTCCAATATCAAAGGTTACTTGGACCTGAAATATGGGTGGAATAGAAGGATCTTTCTCCTGTCGTTGGAAATCCTGTAGCCTGATGCTTTTGAATTTCTCATTAGATGCCTACCTGCATTATCACCTTTAACACCTTTTATTTAAAAGAAATCTGTATTTCACCATCTGTTTTTGCTGTGAAGAGAACCTAAAATAAACTCACACCAAGTGTAACTGCTACTGAAGGATTTTGGAGATTTTGTACAGATTCTGAAGGAGAAGGGAATCTGTTTAAAAGTTTCTCGTGACAACAATTTAAGAGGATTATTTCTCTCTAGTTAAAAAACAATACAAAATATTTTCAAAAAAAGAAACCTCTTTGGGTTTTCAGAAACCTCTTTTTTTTTTTTTAATTTTATACTGATTTTTGTGGAAAGATTTTCTTATGAAAAATATCAAAATGGGACAAAAGATTGACATAAGAGAAAAATGTCAATCGTTTCATATGAAGATGTCACACAGCAAAAAGCCCCACTTTCTGAACAGTTTTAATGAGGTTGGAACTGTTCTGTTCCTCTCAGTGGAGTTTTAGTAATTTCATGTTAATTTTGTTCACTTTTTCCTGTAAGAAAGGGGAGGATTGAAGATCTGCACAATTTATTGTGATTGATGTCTCATTTTGCCTGTCAGTCAATGGCAGCCTTTTGTTCTCTGTACAGGTCAGCTGCTAGAAGGCACAGGGATCACAGGTCCACCCTTGTCTGGCTGGCACTCGGGTGTCTCCCGAAGTGACTGTAGTGAAACCTTGTCCCACATATTCAGTAGATAAAGTTCTCAAGAATGAACTATGGCAGTTGCTCATCTTTTCTTCATTGCTTCTAATTTTCCTCCTTGTTGATAGCCACAGTGTTGGTACCTGTACTTCTGCAACTTACTCTGAAAACCTACAATTACACAGTCAAAAGTCGGGATGTGTGAGTGTGGCTGTACCTTCCCTCACATACTGCTACCCCAGAGTTTTAGTCATTTCTTCATGGCACTCAGTTCTGATTGATTAAGCCTTAGAGGTGCATTTCCCTTTGCATAGAAGTGTCATTGAGCTTTCGGTTTCATTCTGATTAATCTCTTCCTATTTATGCCCATCACATTTTGGTTCACATATCGGTCTCTGGGAGAAGAGTCCACCTGTGACAATCGGGATTGATCGTTTGGGTGCAGTTAGTCTGCAACGGTTCTTAGCTTCTGATAAGTTCTGTATGAGCATCCTTTCCACAGCTGCCTCAGACTTGCTGGAGGGAATTCAGAGGCACTATACTTATTACAAATTCCCTTGCAAAATTTATTTTATTTTATTTTATTTTATTTTATTTTATTTTATTTTATTTTATTTTATTTTATTTTATTTTATTTTATTTTATTTTATTTTATTTATTTTATTTTATTTATTTTATTTTATTATTTTATTTTATTTTATTTTATTTTATTTTATTTTAATTATTTTTTTTTACTGCTGGACAGAAACAAATGTTATTGTCTCAGTTTCTGGGAGTTTTCCTTCTGAAAGGTTTGATACCATGAATGCACTTTCTCCCAACTCTAAGTGCAGTCCTTTTATAAGTAGAACACTTTTACTATCCTAGGCTAGGAAGAAAGTCATCAGAAAGCTAGATTTTTTTTTCAAGTCTTAGTTATTACCATCTTACCCACCGTAACTATGTTGATTATACATTTCTTTTCAGAGCTTGAAATAATAACAAAACACCCACTCTTCACTTAATGTTACCCGAACGTATAGATAGTTCAGAGTTGAACTGTGCTGTTATCATTACATATTGCAGACAATTTTTATTCAAAGTAAAACTTTACTTACCTAAGCAGGATTTTCCCACATTATCACAGGTTTCTATTGGCAGAAGATGGGTTTAGAGGGAGCTTTTATGAATGCTGAGGTTTAGACTAGTAAACTAGATGAACCCTTGGTCTCGCACAGTTCACTCATTTTGATTTCCATATTAGAATTTCCATATTAGTTATTAGATCTGTAATATCATACTGGACTGATTTATTTCATTACATCTTCCACTGTATGCTGTCAATATGTTATGTATCTGGGAAAATAGAGTGTACTAGTCCATATATTCTGTACACTGCCCATTTATACCAGCAGCTGTGATCTCATGTCTTTACCGTCTTGAATTGCAATAAAGATATTCCATGTAAACTTGTTTTTGAAGAAAATGAAGCCATATGTCATATGCTGATAAGACATTCCCACATATTTATAATGCAGGTGCTATTCTGTTTCCTTGTCAGAGTTTAATTAATTTACATATCTCCATCCATAGCACCATGGTTTGGCCACTTAGTTGGTTAGTCACTAGTTTAAAACCTTCTCAGAGACTTGCATCCCAACATAGGCTCACCGTAAACCAGTATCTCTCGCACACAGAGTGTCCAGGTTGTTTGAAGAGAAACTTTTTTTTTCTTCCTTCCATCAAAAATGGCAGTTGATGAGCTGAAAACTCAAAGTTATACATACTGTGAATGAATTTTATAGAAAAGAAGTTCTCAGATGAGCATCACGGGGTCTGTGTGTTCTTTCAGAGAAGTTAATGGAAAATATATTGGCAATATAAATGAAACATGCAGACAAAATCAACTCACATTTTGCAACATTATAAAGAAAAAAGGCAGGGCATATCTGAAAAATTGCAGATGCCTATTGGTGCATCCTTGAAATAACAGTGGAGTAAACTTATTAAGAAAAAAACAGAAAGTTTTGGTTTTTAGTTGCTGTTACTTATTTTTCCTTCATCGGCAGAGTTCACTAAACTAGCAAAGAAAAGATACCTTCATGCCAAATATTAAGCTGTAGCTCAGAGCTACCTGTGAGCTGCAGGAAAGCAAGGCAGGCATGTGGATGTTAGCCACAGCGGGGAAAAAGAGGAGTGGGATGGTTCCTCAGAGCCCCATTGGAGTGCTGCAGGAGGGCATGAGGACATCTGCACTTCTCCAGCTCACCAAGAGCGTGGAGGTTGTGGGGATGAGTGGTCAAAGAAGTCCTCTCTTCCTCAATGCAAGTAATTATTATTTGGCTTTTTTATATAATGAATCAGATCTTTGGATCCCTGACCTCAACAGTCTGAACCACTGTATTTGTCAACAATTCCTTTAATTAGGTTTCCTGTTGTTGGTTTTCACCTGAACTGCTCTCCTTTTTT
Source organism: Aythya marila (assembly GCF_965140915.1). Lineage (NCBI taxonomy): Eukaryota > Metazoa > Chordata > Aves > Anseriformes > Anatidae > Aythya > Aythya marila. The sequence goes on along the minus strand of NC_139044.1, from coordinate 31,200,054 downwards.
TTTTTTTTTTTTTTTTTTAATTTTAATTTTTGTCTCTAGAAAGCCTGCATTGGGTGGCTGTTCATCCTGCAAATTCTGGCCGATATTGTTTTTTCTAATAAAATGTCACTCAAGCTACCATGTAAAAAGACGAGACAGGGATGGAGGCTGTAACAAAAGGCAGGAGCAGGAACAGCAGTGAAAATCACTTAAATTTTCCCCTGAGACTTTTTGAGGGCAGGGACCACAGGGACCACCTCGCTCCCAGCTTGGGGTAAGTTCCTGCACTCTGCTTCCAACTGGAATAAGACCAATTACTTCTGCCTGTTTATATCTCTGTGCACCAGCTAAAAGGCATATCAGGCCCAGGGTGTTTTTCAATTCTGAACAGAATATTTTACATGGCTGCGCTATGAGATTTTCATTCATCATATTATAGCTATACGCTTTGACCATGTAAAGGTGGTTTATGATTTTTGCAGTTTGACACATTTGTCACTGGGCTATGCGATTTTTAAAATGTATTCCTTCCACAATTCTACAAAGCAACAATCATCTAAAAGGGAAAAAGAAAATAGTTATTTCTGTTTGAGCATGAAGAGGAAAAGAAGAAAGCCAACAGAACTGAATATTTTAACTTTCAAGAAGTCTAATGGAAGCCAGGGATGTTCTGGTTTTGAGATTTAAAATATAAACTGTATAAAAACATAAATATATATATATGTTTTTTGACAAAATACTCTGCCTTTTCTACTTTCTCTCACCTATGTATTTTTACCTATTTTTTACTAAAATTCCAATTATTAAACTAATTCTCCCTAACAGTAGCTTTACCAAGTAGGTCATCACCTCAATCTTTTAGCAGGTCTGATTTCTTACTACCATTTTCTAGGCAACTGTGTAGATATTTTAGTATGTTGAACTAGAGATAAATTATCCTAGAGGACATTCATGGTTGTTTTGGGGTGTGCACTGGAGCCAAAGCAGTATTGCCATGGAAAATCATCGAAACAGTGATGCCTCAACGTAGTAAGTCTCCATAGCAACCTAAAAAAATAATGACAGCTGTACCAAGAAATTTACTAATAGAAGCCCTTAACACATTTGTCTAGACTCAGTCATACTTCATACTCATTATAACCGGTAGAATGATTGTAAGAAAATCAAGTGCAGAGGAAAAATATGGGATTTATTCTTTTTTTCACAGTGCCTTCAGTTAAGTTACCTGGCCTGTCATCTGACCTTGTCTACAGCCAATTTAACCATAGCAGTTAAATGTAAAATGGTTGGTAATGTAGCTTAATTGCAACTTCATTTATTCTAATTTGTGTATTATTTCATTCGATATGTGCCTCATTCAGAGTGGAAATTTCTCATTTATATGCATAAAGCTAGGGCTTCTGAAAACAAGTAGGAGGATTCCCATGCTCATATTTTTAAAATTATTGGCTGCAACAGTCTCTTTTGAAAAGACTGAATGAAAAACGCAGTCATAAGAGAGATACTATATTAAAATGGCCTTGCCCAAGTCCACATTACTGGCTATTGATGAAAACCAGAGGATTCTTTAGGATCAAATTTACATTGATAAAGCACAAGATAGATTGCTAGGTTTGGTCTGCTAGAAATGTTCCAACACACCAGAGAATAATGCCACAGGCTATATAACCATTGAGCTACAGTATGTAGAACCAATAATTTTTTGTGTTGACATCAGTTTGAAAGATATGTGACATTGGCTGCTGAATTTTAGGCACCTATCACTTTATTAAAATGATGCATAACCATTGCCTATATAAACAGCAGTTGTATCTAGTAGGACAGAACTCTGTACGGGACCTTGTGAAGAGAAGAGTTAATTACAGAACTAAAAAAATAGTGGCTGCTTAGATGAGACTGATTTTATCTTGATTACACTTTTTATTGTGAGTTCTGAAAATACATATTCTTGGGAGTTTTGAAAAGGACAATTTAAGAAGCTGAACATAATTTTGAGACAATCAACTGGAGAAAATGTAAACAAAAATGAGAATAATAATTGTCCGTTGTTGAACAGCATTTTACTAGATGTTCAAATTACATCTTTCAGAATGATGTTGATGCAGTGACTTGAGGAAAGAACAGTATGGGTCAAAGTAAAATAAAAGCATCTATAAATCATAATGAAAAGTGGGGAAAAAGCTGGAGAAGTCATAATATTAACTGTCTTGGAAATATTATAAAGTAGTGGAAGCAAATTGTTGCAGACAAAATCTATGGTTAACAGATTTAAGAATGAAAAGTTAGCCAAAGGGCTTCTGTTGTACCAGGAATCCCAATAATATGATTGTCCTGTAGCTGTATGACGGCAGCGGAACTGGAAAGGATTCATGGAAAGCTGAATCTCAGTCACTTTGTGTCTGCATTTGGGGAAAGCCAGATGGTATAGTCATATGATATGATGATGTAATCTTTTAATTTTAACCAGTTACACAGCAGTTTATTGAAGTTAGACATTTTTAAATCTGCATGTCTAATTAATTTGCATCTGATAGTTTTAAAAGAACTAGAAAAGACCCCCATTGGCGTTTAGTTAGTATTGATGACTAAAGTCCTGAAACTGAGGAAGTTTCAAGGAACTTAGAAAAATCTAATGTAGTGCCAATATTTTGAAATGATAGCAGACCTAACCCAGGAAATGAAGGGCCTATCAGTTTAAGATTGATCAAACACAACTAATGTAAATCTTCTACACAGGCTTCTCAAAAACATGTTTTGTCAGACTAATTTGATACCATTCTTTGATGAAATTGCAAATTCTTTTGAAACCGGATAATATTGCTGATGTAATGAAATTAATTATAAACTAATAGGTCTTGTAGTTGTAAATAATAAACAATCAAGTTGAGGGTTTGTTCCAGGTGAGCTTTCCCTCTTACATTATTTAGCAGTTTTATTAATGAGACAAGAAAGCAACATTTTGTCAATAAATTTTCTTATACCAGCAAGACTTGTAGAGAATTATATGATAAATGAGGCTGGGGAGTGACACAGAACAATCTGAATTTCTTGACAAAAGGGAACAATTTTTTTTTTGGAAGTCCATGCAGTGAGGAACATGCTTTTAGGATAGAAGAGACTCCATGCTGAGAAATAGGGACTGAAAAGGATTTGATTTTATGATGGATAATCAGATACACATGGAGCTCCTGCTGTGCACCACAGCCGAAGTGCTAAAAAGATCATTGGACTATAATTAGGAGAATAGGAATTAAAGTGGGAAGCTTGTATTATGCAGGTGCAGATATGCTGTGAGGGGAAAGGGAAGGTGCTAGAGGCCGTAGTTCCTTGGCAAGGTCTGCCTTCCTTCCCCTGTGCTGGTTGCCAGCCTGCCATTGATGTTTCACCACTGCTACCAGTACTCTGTCCTAAAGTGATTTATTTTTCATTGAAAACAAACAAACAAAAGCAACAACATCAAAAGCAATCAAAACCACCCCCCCCCCCCTTTTTTTTTTTTTTTTTTTTTTAAGTTTTGAAGGGGACAATAGATGTGTGTAAAGAACTGGAAAATACACTGAAAATAATGAATTAAAGTTCAAAGATTTTAACTTACTAAAGAACAGAAAAATGTTATAGAGACATCTTTAATTTCCTTGACAAAGATTAGCAAAATCCATTGCCTGGAATTAGAGAAATTTAGGCTTGAAGTAACATACAACAGCCAAGGGAACTGACCACTGGAAAAACCCATGACTGCAGTGGACTTTCTCTGAGCAGAAAATCTGAAATCAAGACCAGCTTCCAGCCTGGTCTAGTTGTGGTATTGGTCTTGATACAGAAATTAATACAGGCTCTTCCTGTAGATGTGGGATGGAAAGAGTCACATTAGATGATCAACATTTTTCAGTCAAAAATGTGGAGTGGGCATGTTACTCTGTTGAGATGATATGGAACAAGTACTTAATATCATTCTTAAAAAATAGGATTTGCAAATAATATTAATGTATAAGCTAATTATCAGACATGTAAGCTCTGAAATAAACTCATTATTCACAATGTAATAAAAGACTGATTTTTCTGATTGACATAACAGAAATTCATGTACATTACCAAAGCTGGACTTTGGTCTCTGAAGAAGCATATGCAGAGCTTCATATTTCTGTCCATTCATGAAGGGAAAAGAATAATTTAATACACCTCTAGATTTTAACTCTAGAAGATGCCTTTACATGTTCAAAGTTTTTTATTTTTGTTTAACTCCAGTTATTGGTACTTATTAACTCAAGCCATTTTGCTTCTTCTTTGTCATTGCACCTGCTGGCACCTGTTTCACCTTGCTATACCTGCTGGCATAATTTTGTTTGCCATTGAGTCACTGCTCTTATAGCTGATTCAGCTGTCCATTCCTCTTCCAGCCTCCCCTTACAGCTTGGAGTGATTCAGAGCCCCACCTCCTCAAGCAGCCTCCACGAAGAATTAAAAATAAAAAAGAAGCAAGATTTTTAAAGCACAGTGACACACCCTGCTGCTCTTACAGTTGCTCATTCATTCTGTGCTTTTCCCACAGAGGTGAGCAGAGAAGGGCAGTGTTCCTTTGTCTTCTTCAGCTGTCTGGTACCATTGTTGGCAACTGGGAGAGCCAAGTCTTTTTAGAGGTTGCCTCAGAAAACATATCTTTGATCTCTCTCTCTCTTTTTTTTTTTTTTTTTTTTTTTTTTTTAATTAATCCCCACCGGCCCTCTGAAATGTCTGTAGTGTTCTTTTGGTTTGTATTCTGTCTCAGAGACATTTATATAAAGGTGCAGCTTCAGCATTATTTTGCTTATATGTATGCCTGAGTATGTGTATGTACTATCTACATCTGGAATGAGGGGCTGTATTAAAAATAAAATAATTATAAAAATAAAATGAAATGGCCTCACATGGAAAGCATTTAGAAAGGAAAATACCAGAGTAAAAATGGAAAAATAAGTACGTGTCAGGCCAGCTGCAGGTTAGGAGCAACTCTCAGAGAAGCCAGTGGGATTTGCTGGTGCCCTGCATGGGAAGACAGAAATGAAGCAAGTACAGCTGGTCCGTAGCACTCTGGTGACCAAGGCTGTAGTCATGCCTGCAGTAAATGCTTTTAACTTTAACCTCTCTGGCCTCAAGAGTATTTCTCAGAAGCTAAAGACATCCATTTCAGCAAGACTGTGCCCATAGATAGCAGTGACTGAGAGGGATATCCCTGGAGTAGGTGGCTCCTAGAGGTACAGTCACCAGCAGATGACTGGGGCATGGGGGAGCATCCTTGCCTTCCTTGGTAATGCTGTTCTCAAAGTAAAATTCAAACATTAAAACCTTCTCTCTTTATTTCTGCACAAGGCTAAAGGGATCCCACACTGTGAACAAAGCCATCATGCATGGAATTATTTGTCAACCCCTAAGTTAAGAAAGAATTTTAATACCTCCCTTCATGGGATAACTCACATGATTAAAGTTAGGCATGATTTCAAGAACCACAGAAAATCAGCCACCTGATAAACTCTCCATTTACAGGTTGAAATAAATTACATTGAAAAAGCATGTTTCTTGACAACCAATATAAAGAAGAGAGTACAGCAACAAATATTTGTCTTAAAAATTCTTAAATTGTTTGGTTTTTCAATAATTGAAGAGGCTTTATTACCATGTAAACAAAAAACAGGTTGGCTATTCACCTTTTGGAAGATTGCATTTGCATTGCTATAATAGAAGAGAAGAACCTTAGAAAACTAATGAAGGAGCATAAAAATGCAAATTACTGCAGCTAATTGGCTGTGCCTTCTTACACCTCCTGAATTATTAATTTATGACCGAGTAAATCTGCCCCTTTTAAGTAATATAATAAAGAACAACACTGGGTTCTGCACTGTTGAATAGATAGTGTTTGTTCCCTTAATTTTATGGTGAGTTGCTCTTTTTGTTTGAACTAGCAAGATGCTTGCAGTGTTCTGTGAAACTGCAGGTCCAGCACTCTTCTCATGCAGAATGACATCATTACATTTCTAATTTCTAAGTCCTGACTGGAAAAAAAAGACAAGAGATGATGCCATTATTACAATAATGCTAATTACATCTAGTGCCATCGGCACTAATGTTTAATCTGAGAGCAGACAAATAATCCCCCAAACACTTGCCAATATGTGAGTAATTCCACCACATTTCAGTGTGGTAACCCATCAGTGATGGCTGTCCAGGGGCCTGAAGAAATTAAAATTAATAATAATATTTTATTTATTTATTTTTTTCCTGGTTGTTATTTCTTCGCTCATGTAGAAAGCTTGGGAAGGTTTGGAGGAGCTGCTCATCTTATCTGGAATTCCTAGACCTGTGATACCCTTTTTTGTATATGAGCACAACTGTGCAAGTTCTAGATATGATATCTGGCAGGACTGTAAATTCACTGTGTACACACAATCATAGTGAGTTCCTCGCATGAAATTGTGTATACTCACTGAGACTGTTCAGGGCATGAAAATCATTTCTAACAATTTTTAAAAGGGCCAGACTTACCAAATTTGCTTTATATAGCCCAGATGCTCTGTGGTTATCCTTCAAATATTGGATTCATGCATTTAAGAAGGACTTAAAAATTAATCTCAATTGTATGCTTTACTTTTTCCCTGATATCTTCACATATATCCTGATAATGTGTCTAAAGTCCCAATTTTTTGATTTAAAAAACATATATTCCAACCCACTGTACTGGGCACTGTTTCATAGGTAATGCATGTGTGATCAAAATTGGAAGACTTTGATCTGTGGGAAGGACTGGTGTTTTAGAGGACACAGGCCGCAGGTGGGAATGCCTGTCTGTTTCCCCCCCCGGGGAGGAGGAATGTTTATTTTACAAAAATCTGTCCTTTGAGATGAAATTTCTCATTCTCCATTTTAGCCCCCAAATGACTTCTGTTTGAAAATGTAGTCAAAACAGATTAAAAGATTTTATTGGCTTGCTCATATGTTGCTTACTCCAGAACACGATGCCATTGCCCTGTCAAAGAATCTAGTGTCCAGTCCCAGCTGTGAGGGCATGCACATTGGCTACCGCAGAGAGACAGGTCCTGAAGAAATCTTTGCTCAGGTTTCAGTGATCTTGCCAGACTGAAGCTTCAGTTGTGAAGACAACAGCAGGGAATAACAAATCCAGGGAAGTTCTAGAGTGAGACAGGTAAACAAAACATGAAGAATATACAACCTGGTTTATTTTTATTTTGTTTCTTCTAGGAGTTTCATAATATGATTGCATAAAGATTTGGCCTAGCTCTCATTTCTTAGCACCCAAATACATCACTAGTATGCACCCATTTCCTTGGTGGAAGAGGAACCTATCTCCAATTTATAGAGGTGTAATCGAGACATGCAAGGTGGAGTAAAATAGCTGCCCAAGCCTGCCTATGAAATCTCAGGTTGGAATTTGGACTGCCATCCCAGTTCCTGCACAAGATTGCCTGCAGTCTGGATTTCCATTGAGTATTTTCTAAATAAAAAGCATGAATAGAAGCCTGGCTCCAGGATAGCAAAGACCCTTTGGCTTTCGAAGTACCAGAAATTCAGTGGTACCAGAAATAGATTTCCCTGTGTGTTTCACTGAGAAGTTCTCTGTAAAGGATCTCTGGAATATTATAGTTCAGGATCAGGCTCAAACTTACTATTATTGAAAGGGGTGTATTAGGCATGGGTCTTATAGAATGTATTATTTAAAATATTAATGAAATGTTATAGCTGCCAGAGTAAAGCCAAAGGGAGCAGTGGAGAAGATACCTCATATATTACCAAGAAGAGCAAAGCCAAAAACACCTCTGGGATAAGTATTTCAGTAAGGTTCTGTAGGTGATAATTAAACGCATTTAGGCTCATAAGGATTTGGGCTAGAGAAATGTATGGGGAGTGTGGCATTTACCTAAAACTTGCTGATAGTGTCTGCCTCTGCCATCTCTGAACACCTGGAATTTGCTGCTCCCTTAAGAGGGAAGGGAAGAGTAACAGATGTGTTTATGCTCTAGGAGTTATTGAAGAAACAGAAAAAAGACCAAAGAGAGATAATAAGTATCTGCAGATCCACAGAGAGAAGGAAGAGGAGTACAGGGACTAGTCATTTTCGTTTGTCAACAGGCCAAAAACTAAAGGGCTTAGCCTGCAGCAAATTAGATTAAATATCAAGGAAAAATATGAATTAGTCATGAAGGGAATATTTTAGAATCCACATCATCAAGACTATTTAAGGCTAGACTTCCTAAAGCACAGCTGGAGATGGTTTAAGGTCAATTTAAGTCTCCCATCACGAAAAGGGCACAGTGGAGCTTGCTGGGAACGGGCTCTGCTCACGTTCCAGGCATGGGCGGCCTTTGAACCTCAGAGACGGCCTTCCTCTGCCTTTGGGGAAGTGACAGCCCAGTAGAGTAGCCCTCTCTGCTCCCTCAAGTTTAGCTCATTAGCTGTGTGCTTCTTCAACTGCCTTCTTGCTAGCTCCCGAGGAAAAGCAGCCTCCTGGAAATGATGCTTCTCCCTGCCTTGTTGGGAAGGAGACAGCCACTCAGAAAGGCCTGGCATTTTCTGCCAAGACGTACAGAAAGTCACAAACTGAGCTTCTTGAAGCGTGGGCTTTTGGAAATGAAGACAGAATTTATTACACCCCAAAGGAAAGAAAGCCAGCGTAGCTGACTGAGAAGCAGTGACATGCTGCCCGTTCCCCTGGGCGAGCCCCGTCATTTCTTCCCGAGCTCGCTGCCTCATGCCTAAGGTGATGGCCCTTCTCTATGCCACACCACCACCTCCTCAGGTGCTCGCCAGCCACCTGCAGCGGCGCGCTACAGGTTGAGCCCACAAAGCGCACGGCTTTCATGAGCCCAGGGGCTACTCCGTGCTGGAGAGCTCCACCTGACCCCTGGCCGGGCCGGGCCGGGCCGGGCCCAACCTTGCCGAGCCGTGCCGGGCCGGGCAGGCCGCTATCTGCTGGTCCAAGGCTGCCCTCTAGCGCCGGCAGCGGGAGGCGGCGAGGAGCAGGTCCCCAACATGGCTGGCCCTTGGAGGTGGCTTGGGGTCGGCTCGTCGCGGGAGAAGGGGAGTAATCCTGAAATGTCGCCTGGGTATCCAAAACTGCGTTGTTATTTGGCTTCTGTGGCACCCACCCCTCAGCCATTGAGCCTGGACTGGCCCTGACTACTCCTGCTTTTTTGTCTGCTGTAGAGTATTCATGTTTGTGTTTATTTGCCGTAAAACGGTTGGCTACAGAAGATGCAAACTGGTGGACAACCCATACTTGCAATATTTGTGATTAGCTAACTGGAAAATAAAACCAAACACTTTTAATTTATGGACATCATTTTCTGTAAAACGACTGGTAGCTGTACAGCACGTTAACTACATTTGGACAGGGCAGCTTGCTCTTAGTAGTAGTCTCACTGTTGCTCAGCAACTTGTATACCTGGGACTGTGCAACCCAAAAGACAGTGATTTGGCCATGACTAATGCTAACAGGCTGAAGAGGAGCAAGGCAGCAAGGCAAAGATTTGTATTTCTTTTTTACCCTTACTTCCTTTCCGTTATAATTTAACCTTGCATTTGATGTGAATTTTACTTTTAAAATTACAAAACCCAGAAACCCCTATACTTCTGGTCACTGGCAGGTGGCTTCTAATGACAAAACTCATCTTCCCATCTCTTTTTAATCTCGAAGTCTCCTAAAAACCTAGTAGAATTAAAATGAGATTCTCCACTTCATGGTAAATTTGTCTACTGTAAACCCGTTGGGATCATCAGGGCAAAGAAGCCCATGTGATGTGCCATCTGTGGAATCTGCTAAATTTTCTGTTAGGAGATTGTCCTCTCTGTATTTGGGTTTTCTTTAAAAAAAAAAAAAAAAAAAAAAAAAAAGATGCTATTACCAGTTATGAGCAGTATAGACATACATAGAATTGAATGGTAGGTGCAGATCCAGTCAGGACTTTATATATAGGAAGATAAGGCTATAAATATGCTCAAGTGTCTCTAGCAAATAAGTGACATATGCCTGTCTGTCCATTGGTGATGAGCCTGGGGCTTTAAATTTCTTCTCAAAAGGTTGGCCAGCACTGAATTCATTGTTCTTTTAATGACTGAGGAAGTTATTGACAACATGTCTTTAACTGCTTCTCTGGTAGGAATTTCCATTTAGCCTTGTTATCTTCATAGTTAGTCCATCCACTTTATTCCATTTGTCACTTTACTCACTTTTGTGATTAAGGACTTCTACTGCAGTAGCCATCAACTGCAACAGAAATGTTACTTAGAAGAACAGATCATTAGAGGGAGTAAATCATTTAGGAATATATGAATGCATGATATTTACCCTGACTGAGAACTTGCTCCTGTCTGTGTATCGGTACCAAAACCTACCTAAAATGTTTTTATGGATTTGTTAAGAAGCACCTTCTGGCATTTGAACTAACATAAAAAAGTATTGATTTTGAGATATCAAACATTTTCAAACATGACACTTCACCATGTATTTCTTATATTTAGAAGCAGAACTTAATTGTTTCAAGAAGGTAAGAGCATCTTGGAGTAAGGGACCATCAAAACTGGTAATAATGATGATGAACATATTACTGTTGAATTAAAGCACATATTCTTTTTCCCAATGTTTGAAATAACTGAAACATTAGTTTACTATTTAATCTATTTGGAATAATAGAGGGAAGCTACAGCTTTTGTACAGAATCATGATGAGATTTATCTTTGTGTTGAATCATATCAGAGCCCTAATTAACCAAATGGGTTATTAACCAAATGACCTTAATAGGGGAAGAGACTTTAGCTGAATGACTTGGATTACATCAGGGGAAACACTGAGACAGCTTCGTAAGATATTATTCTTTGTCTTGCTCTAGCTTTTCCTGAAGTATTAGAAGTCAGTTTAAGTGTCAAGAATTCCTTTTGCATGTGAAATTTGTGGAAAAGTTACAGTTAGGGTAAAGTGACTCAGAACTGAGTTCAGAGCTTCTCATTGAACAAAATATTTAGTGTAATAATAAATAATATTTTCTTCTACTTCTATTTTGATTATTTTGATAAGAAAAAAATACAGTTGTTTTAATTTTATTTTTTTATTATTTTATTTTATTTTATTTATTTCATTTTATAATTCCTTGGCATTGTTACTGACATAAATCCAAAGGGGAAAGCTAGGGAGACTAACCAATTTCATGCAACAAAATGATGTTCCTTACAATTGCTTTGCAGATGCTCCATCTTGCAACCATGCGTTTTATGGGAGACTCTGGAAGAATAGCAATATAACAAAACAAGTATACAGATAATTTCTGCAAATTAATTCTTAACTGAATGTCTTTTCCTTGAAACTTCTCACTGCCAGGTGTCATTCAGAGCCCATGGTTCAGAAGAGTGCAACACCCACCTGACAAAAAGCTTTGTTCAAATATTGTTCTTTTACCAAGTGATAACTTCATTAACTGAAGGCAAGTGCTTCTCGGGAAATTATGTCAATCTGTACATATGTATAGGAAAGAAAGAAGTTATTGACTTATTTATGGGGACTTAGAGTATATTATATAGATGGAAATGCTATAAAATTGTTGATAATGAATACTATTTCTGGGAGAAAAGAATTAAATTGCTCTGTTATCTTTAGCAATTAGTTACTGTCATCAAATTTCTGTTCTTGAAGGCATTGCTTATGAGTAGGCCCTAAGCCATATACTAGTCAGACATAGTTTTTATAGGATGAGGTCTGTTGTTGCAGGCCTGGTATCTTGAATGTTATTTGCTTGTTTCAGACATTTGGTAAAAAAAAAAAAAAAAAAAAAAAAAAAAGTCCTACAGATTTAATCCTACAGTACTTACAAATGTGAAAATGATTAGAATACAGAAGGCTAACTGGAAGCATTTCTTTAACAGAGATAGATAGGACAAAAAGTAAGACTGTAAGAGAAAACACCACAGATTCAGTGGCAGGGCTTTAGTGCTTTTTCCTAAGCAAACAGGAATTCTACGAAAAATAATTCTGCCCAGTTGAAGAAATAAAGAGGAGAAAAATATGATAATTCAACAATATAAGAAAAATGAAAAACAGATAACCAGAGATGCAAAAGGCCAGACAAAACTAAATCTTCAATAAAGTGAATTCAGAAAACCCACATGAAAACCCATAATTTTGCTGGACTATTTAATGTTAGAAAGTAAGAGTATTGAAATATGGTAAAAGATTTGTCTGAATGTTTATCCAATGGATGATTGTAGAATATACTCTTCTGAAACCATTTATTTTTAAGGAAGAAAAATAAAGGATTTTACAAGGTCAGGGTGATGATACCTGGATATATTGAAATAACATTCAGATATTTTTAAGTTGGAGTGTGTTTCATTAGATAAATCATATCTTCTTTATAAAGAATCACTGAACAAGGTTATAAAAATCTTGTGAAGAATGGGATGACATTTTCATTGAATTTTCTTTTCAAAAAATGCTTCATGCCTCATGAGAGGAATGGCTGTGGAGAATAGGTATTTGTGGAATGAGAGCTAAAGTACTGCCATTGACCGAAAGACAGAAAACCTCCCTAAAGTGGGAATAAACAGTTAATTTTTTCTATGGCCAAAGGTTAATGTTGAAGTGCCTCAGGCTCCCTCTCTGAATACATGCATGTGTTTGCATGCTTATTTCTCTTGAAGAGCAAGTGAGCAGTGAGATGAAAAATATGCAGTAGACAAAACGATCCAGGTTACTTTGGGTGAGAGATGACTGAAAAGCTCAGAAGAAAGCAAGCTAAAGTGTTATGCTAAAGCATAAACAGTAGAAGCTGAAAATCCTGCTGAGTAATGCAAAGCAAGACACACTTAAAGAATCACTTGAAAAAATATACTCAGCTTCCCAGGAAACAGTAAAAAAAAGGTGTTACTGTCATTTTAAGAGGAGATCAAAGTAAAAAGAATGATGTTAGAAATCTTGAGGGAAAAACAAACAAACAAAAATCCTCTAGGATGAACCTATTCAACAAATTAACAACTGCTCTCACTCTTAATTAGGGGTGAAATTTTAGTGCAAGGGGAAGTAAGTGGAAGAGAATATCATTTTTGACAACAGCGGTGTCAAGAATTCACTTGTTTTCATTTATAGTCATGCATTAATCGCAAGGATATTAAAGATGAAGGCCAAGTTCATCTTGCAGCTGCATTTATGCTGTGGTTGTTATAAATTTTACCCAGTGGACTACTGGTCCAGGCCAGAATTTATATTCTTCTGGGAAAGTAAGCGTTTACTAAAACTCAACTGTTTAAAAATAAAATAATAATAAAAAAAGGTCTTACACAAACATGTCACAGTTAGAAATACTCAGTGAAGGTGTATGATAAATATATTGAAATGTGTGGAAAATTTTATTGGTCTGTCATTCAGTCTTCCTGACAGGATGACATCTCCATTCATTATTTATCTAGTTTTGAACTTTAATGCATGGTTTTAGTTGCTTTTAATGTATTCCTATTGTTCTATAAAATTGTCATGTTTATAAATAATTGTATAGTTTGATATTTGTGAACTGTGAGTTTTCCAGAAGCACAGCACTGGTAGCTGTCACTATTATTACCTCACTTTTAAAGCAGATAATGTAGGGTACTTCAATTTAGTTTTACCGTAATAACAGAGAGGCTGTAGGTGTGAAGCAGAACGGAAAGCCAGTGAGTCATTTTGGTTCCCCAGTGAGATGTGATTTGCATCATATCTCTGCTCAATACTGATCCCCAGGCAGGTTGCTGCTTTAATTCTTGCTCTGTGGAGCAATGGGCACAACTCATAGCAGAGTTCTTAATGATTCTCTGAACTTGTACCCAGGAAAAAAACAGCACAGGATTGGTCTTGATCTGGCCAATGTCACTGCTCTTGCATGTAGACTTAAACATGATCACTCCCCGGGTTTCCTCTAAAGTAGCTGTCTGAATAGAAAAAAAGAACGTAACTACCAGTCATGTTCAGAAATCAAAAGTGGCTAACACAGCTTAAGCAAGAGCTAGATAACACCACCCTATTTCTCTTCAGGGTTAAAAAAAAATAAAAAATAAAAATAAAATAGTGATATGAGTTAAAAACAGAGAATGTGAACATATGCTGATGCTCAGACCCTGGCAAAGCTGTCAGTGGTCTCCAGAGAGGCAGATCCCCATGGTCCCCATGGGAGAGCAGGCTTCATTGCCTACTGCTTCTTCCTCAGGTGAAAGCAGTACTCTGTGGAGAGGGCAAAACTCAGGAAACAAGGAGCTTGATTATCTTAGCATGCATTTCAGATTGTGAGTTCACCGACCTAATGGCATCCACTGTTTTTTGTTACTGTAAAGTTTGTAAAAGCTCCCAGTGAGCATTTTCTGAACTTATTTCATTTAATGGGAAGCTCACTGCGTGGGAAACCCTCTTCCTGGTGAAGCTGGACAATGCCAATTGCAGAAGTCATGCTTTGCAAGAGGTATTTTGCTTATAAAATTTTCAATTTCCACATAATATAATATCGAGCACAGTACAAAGGTTTTTATTCTTTTCAGGGCTTAGAGGATAGTCTGTGGGGTATAATGTACTCTTAGCTACCAAAACAAACCACTTCACTGGTTCTGAGGAGAGGCTTGTAATAGCACCATTTGTTCAAATACTGAAATAAAAGTAAAGCAGTTAATCTAAGGAATACTGACAGACAAAAAGCAGTAGCAATAAAAGCTAATTGTCTGTTAGCTCCAGGTATATTTTTATTGAGTGTTTCAATCCTAGCCTAAAAGCATATATTAAGAAAAGGCTCTACTATCTTTGCAGATCAGGCAGCAAGAGGAGCAGACAGCAGTCTCATTTCTCTGTATACTTTCTTTCATATCCCACCTCTGATTCAAGTGACTGTCTCCATTCAGCAGAGCTTTTAATATCTTTATGTTGATCCTTCTGAAGTTCTGCTTGGTAGCAGTCAACTCACAGCAGCAAAGTAATTTCTTTATGACCCCACTTAATGTCCAAGCAATCATAAGGAGGAGGTCACTAGAGTACATATATAGGGGGTGGAAATTCATTTTCACACCATTTTTTTCAGTGACAGCAACCTTAACATAGTCTTCACAAAGTTAGGAACATAATCAAAGCTTCCATTAATTATTTGGTATGGTTTATGTATGGCACACCTTAGACATTTTACTGGTAGCTGGAAGACCTGCAGCTTTTCTAAGGCATGCCTGTATCTGATTTTGTTCTATGCAGCTTTTCAGCCTGGGCACTGAGAAGCTTGTTGCCTTTTAAGATGAGATGCACCAAATTGTCTCCCAGCAGCTGGAACTCAAGCCCAGGAGCTGCAGTCTACTGCAGCTTTGTGTTATTGGAGCCCCCTGTGGTTTTCCAATAATTTGTTTATTTACCCAATAACAACAAAAGCCACAGGCTTCAATGATTTTATACTCTAACCCCTACCATGAAATAACAAGACTTTGTTTTTCCTTGTATATTTACATTGAGTATTAATAATAAATACATTAATTGATATTGTTCTACAGATCATGGCTAGCAAGTTTGTGCACAGTTTAAAAAAAAAGTGTTGTTTGCTATTTCAAGTAAGGCTCATGAATCAGCTAACCCTTATCAGACCAAGGATGGGAAATCTTTTTTCCTTTAAAAGTCTCTTTGTCATAACCCACATTGATCAGCACAGTTGTGACTGTACTGTATTTAGTTATTTTTATCTAACACCTGGCTGCAACTTGTGCATCACTACTGAAACCATCAATTGAACTATTAAGAAGGCAGACACATTTAATAACCCCTGCAGTTCTCATCACAGCAGGCCTAAGTCTAACAGTGACGTTCTTCTTAACATCAGCACTGAATTTCAGTTCTTTTTATTATGTTGGCCTTGTTTCATTAGAATTCAATGTTCTTCAGTCTACTTAGAAAATACATATGTTGTATTTTGCAAATTTTTTTTGGCTGTCATGAGTGCGCTGGTGTGGTCAGAAGTCCAAGTGACAGTGTTCACAGAACAGAGGGAAAAATCAATTTTAACTTTAAAATATAAGCACTTACTGAGCCTACAAAGGAAATAATGGAGGCAAGCTCTTCTTCCTAGCATGACAGTGGGATTGAAAACAACATGAGAAACAGAAGAAAAAAAGTATAAGCAGCTGGAGTGAAATGTCATGTTTGTTAGGCAGGAAATCGATAATCTTTGATGGGCAAACATTATACAAACCTTTGTTCTGGACTTGCTATATTTGGAAATTACAACAAAAGAAACAAAAACATGTTACTTGGAAAAATCCAACCTCAGGTTACCCATGTTTACCAAGCTTAAGGAGTGCCCGGAATCATTCTTTTGCAAGGGGAAAAACAAGTGAGAAGGATTTTGCTAGTGAGAGCTGAATACATACCCCTCGGGGAACAGAGAACACGTGGATTCGATCACATCTCTTCCTCCTACTTCCAGATACATGTGCTTGCCTGAGGAACGCCACTCTCGCTGGGATAGCTGAGAAACCCAACACAGTCATTAACTTTTCCAAAGATAGCAATGGAGAAGCATCAGCTCAGGCAACACAGTGGCCCTTCATGTGACCTTCTGGAGTGAGCAGCAGTCCCCGGCACATCTCAGGAGAAGGGCATTTCAGGAGGCACAGTCTGGTGGGGCTGGTGGGAAGTGTACCCCAGGGAGAATCTGACCTGGCCAAGAGACTGTAGGCCAATGTTTTCCAACCTGCTTGGTCAGATTGCAGCACTGCCAATCCCAGATGTTCACAAATCACAAGGAAAGTCTAACAAAGGCCTGAGATTGGTTAAAAAACTAAAACTGAGATTTCAAAAAGAAAATACATTGAGGGTGTGGTTTATTGCCTTCAGGTTTCTTAGCCTTCAGGGTGCACTTGAGTCATGTTTTTAAGTTTTTCTTTGCTACCACGAGGTCTAGGAAACTTACTTAAAACTGTAAGCCAAGATTCTCACCTAATCATTTGACTGTGGGAGCTGAAAAATATAAAATTATGTGAGGTGCAGTGCTGACTCTGAGCGGGGCCAGGCATATGGCAAGTGTGTGGACAAGGCCTCTTGGAGAGGGAGGGAAGGCAGTCCTAGGGTGTAGAGAAAGGCATCTAGGGAGGGGCTTCTGGAAGCCATCAGGGGGAGAAGATGGGCCCTGGGGGAGGGCCAGGCAGACATGGTCAAAGCCTGGAGCCATGCAGCGATGATGTGGGCACTGAGCCACTCTCTGGAGCCTTTGTCTGTTTGGGGGTGCCAGGTCGAACTGATAAAGAAAATGGGAAAAAATGTTTTTCTGTTCTTTCTGACAATAACCCCTGTGAGTTAGCTCTGTTAGGCTTTGGTCCAACAAAACAACCTATCTTCCTTGGCCAAATCACTTTACTCTTCAGCAGAGGCTGAGACTATTTGGTTGATGTACGGGAAGAATTGTAAAAGAATTGCTACTTAGAGAAGTGGGTGTGTGGCCTGAGCGGTGTGAGCTGAGGATGGCAAGTGGCAAGTCCAGATCAAAACCAACTGATAGGAAAGTGGCCTGTGGCAGCCCCAGCATAGCTATTCAGTAGGGTAATAGAGTACAAAACTTTAGAGCCTGGAGAAAGCAAAGGAGCAACTGAGCTGAAAATATGAAACAGCCTTAAGGTCATGAACATTTACATTTTGCAATTTCCATCTTTTAAAATATCAAGTCAAGCCAGGAGTGGATTAGGGTGCTGAGAGCCGTGAAAGGCCCGAGCTTTGAATTAGCCTCATGTTAGCTGTGGGTTACTTCAGCATTCAGTGAGAAAGCAGAGATGAGATTGCCCTGCATTTCAAGCACAGGGCAAAGATTTAGGAAATTAGGGTCCTGTTGCTAACCCAGCCGGTGAATGTGTATACTCTGTGTCAATAGTTTTTAAGGTGTTTGTACAGAGGTACGCGAGCAGACCTCTTTAGCATCCTTCATTGTGGAAAAAAGAAATGGCAGCAAGCACCCAGTTGCAGGTTTTTCTCACAGTTGGTGTAGCCTGAACCTCCCTGCCTGAACACAGAAATCTCATTTCCATTTCTGCATGCTCTGTGGAGCATTTGCACTACCCATCGTTAGGCATATAATCTCATGGGCAAGTCACTTCCACAGGAAATAAATTCCTGAGGATGGCAAGCCCAACCAAGGACTTCTGTCCCTCTTACAATGCAGGTGGCGCATGGGGACTAGCTGGCCACTTCAGATAGATGCATGTGTGTGTGCAAATACCCCTTTTTCTCTGTCCATCAGGTTCCTTAGATGACTTCAACTATATTCAAGGATGGAGGCTCTGTTCAGTCTTAGAGAATAGGTAAAAAGGAAACAAAGCCATGTTTTTTTTTTTTTTTTTTTTTTTTTTTTTTTTTTTTTCACATAAGCCTACTCTACTGGTTGATGTTTTTATTGTGCTTACTGCTGTATTTAACAAACTCCTTAATCCTGTGATGACTAGTTAGGGTTTTGGGTTGACTAGCTGATACTTACCCAATTCTTCAAAGACTTGCAGTTGTGCTGCATGTTGAAAAAAATATGTAGATTAGGCACTTTTGAAAATCTGACTAAAAGTATCAGTTCAATACATTTTTTAAGAAACTTAAACTAAAATAGAACCGTGAAATCAAAGCCAATCTAGCATTAATATTCCACGAAAGTAAAAATGGAGCATGTCGTGGTTCCGCTCGAGTGGGCAGCCGAGCTCCACCACAGCCGCTCTCTCACTCCCCCTCCTCAAAGAGGAATGGGGAGAAAATATGTGAAAAGGGCTCAAGGATTGAGATAAGGACGAGAAAATCACGCAATAATTATTGTAACGGGCAAAACAGACTCGGCATAAGGAGATAGTAAGATTTATTGCCTACAACTAACAAGCGAGAGAAGTGAGAAAACAAAGGAAAAAAAAACCAAAAGCACCTTCCCCCCCCCCATCCACCCTTTTCCACCTCCTCCCCCCGAGCGGCGCAGGGGAACGGGGAATGGGGGTTATGGTCAGTCTACAGCACTTCTTCTCTGCCGCTCCTTCTCGGTCACTCTCGTCCCCTGTGCTGTGGGGTCCCACCCACGGGATGCAGTCCTTGATGAACTGATCCGGCGTGGGCTTCCCACAGGCAGCAGCTCTTCCAGAACTGCTCCAGATATGGGTCCGTACCACGGGGTCCATCCCTCAGGAGAAAACTGCTCCAACCTGGCTCCCCTACGGGCAGCAGCTCCTGCCAGATCACCTGCTCCTGCGTGGGCTCCTCTCCACGGGCTACAGGTCCGGCCCGGAATCTGCTCCGGCAGGGGTCTTCCACAGGTGGCAGCCTCCGTCGGTGCAGGGCCACCTGCTCCACCGTGGTCTCCTCCACGGGCTGCAGCGTGGAACCCTGCTCCACCGTGGTACTCCATGGGCTGCAGGGGGACATCCTGCTTCACCATGGTCCTCACCACAGGCCGCAGGGGACTTCTGCTCCGGCGCCTGGAGCACCTCTCCCCCTCCTTCTACACTGACCTTGGTGCAAGGCTGTTCTCCCACTCCCTTGACTCTCCCGGCTGCTGTGTGGCGCAGCGTTTTTTCCCTGTCTTAAATATGCTCTCACAGAGGCGCAAAACAACATCGCTTATTGGCTCGGATCTGGAAAACAATGGGGCCCTTCCCAAACATGGGGCAGCTTCTAGATCTTTCTCACAGAAACCACCCCTATGGCTCCCTGCTACCAAAACCTTGCCACGTAAACCCACTACATTCCACCCCTCGCCTCTGTTAAAAGCATATTTAAGACTACTCACAACATACTCTTACTTTACAATTATCACAACAACCTTCACGAAATTCACTTAAATCAAAACGAAAAAGAATTCACCACACCAAAATAAACATAACATCATCACAGCACCGACAAGGTGGACATTTTACACACACACCACCCCTCGTCCCTTCACCACACTAACATATCACAGTTACTGCTTTCTTAATTCTTCACAACTTGTACATTCCTAACAATCATCCTGCACATATTTTTGCCCGTTACTTCTACTAACTATCATCTTATCTCAAATTCCTTGAGCCCCACGTTGGGCGCCAAAAAAGACTGTCGTGGTTCCGCTCGAGTGGGCAGCCGAGCTCCACCACAGCCGCTCTCTCACTCCCCCTCCTCAAAGAGGAATGGGGAGAAAATATGTGAAAAGGGCTCAAGGATTGAGATAAGGACGAGAAAATCACGCAATAATTATTGTAACGGGCAAAACAGACTCGGCATAAGGAGATAGTAAGATTTATTGCCTACAACTAACAAGCGAGAGAAGTGAGAAAACAAAGGAAAAAAAAACCAAAAGCACCTTCCCCCCCCCCATCCACCCTTTTCCACCTCCTCCCCCCGAGCGGCGCAGGGGAACGGGGAATGGGGGTTATGGTCAGTCTACAGCACTTCTTCTCTGCCGCTCCTTCTCGGTCACTCTCGTCCCCTGTGCTGTGGGGTCCCACCCACGGGATGCAGTCCTTGATGAACTGATCCGGCGTGGGCTTCCCACAGGCAGCAGCTCTTCCAGAACTGCTCCAGATATGGGTCCGTACCACGGGGTCCATCCCTCAGGAGAAAACTGCTCCAACCTGGCTCCCCTACGGGCAGCAGCTCCTGCCAGATCACCTGCTCCTGCGTGGGCTCCTCTCCACGGGCTACAGGTCCGGCCCGGAATCTGCTCCGGCAGGGGTCTTCCACAGGTGGCAGCCTCCGTCGGTGCAGGGCCACCTGCTCCACCGTGGTCTCCTCCACGGGCTGCAGCGTGGAACCCTGCTCCACCGTGGTACTCCATGGGCTGCAGGGGGACATCCTGCTTCACCATGGTCCTCACCACAGGCCGCAGGGGACTTCTGCTCCGGCGCCTGGAGCACCTCTCCCCCTCCTTCTACACTGACCTTGGTGCAAGGCTGTTCTCCCACTCCCTTGACTCTCCCGGCTGCTGTGTGGCGCAGCGTTTTTTCCCTGTCTTAAATATGCTCTCACAGAGGCGCAAAACAACATCGCTTATTGGCTCGGATCTGGAAAACAATGGGGCCCTTCCCAAACATGGGGCAGCTTCTAGATCTTTCTCACAGAAACCACCCCTATGGCTCCCTGCTACCAAAACCTTGCCACGTAAACCCACTACAGAGCATTACAGACATCAAATCAAAATCAAGTCAACAAATTGACTGCAGCACTGGATCAAAATGAAACAAAATTGCCAACTTGATGAAAACCCACAGTGTTTATAAACTCTGATGATCTATGAAAGTGCATGTCTGTTTAGCTAGGAATTTCAGAAAGTACATTTTTTCAAAGCTCAACACAAACTTAACACTGAGCTGGGTTATATAATGGTGGAAGCACCATTTCAGAGCCAATTATCCAGTTTCCTTCTTCGAATCCTGTTCCTAAGCAGTGACTAATTCCTCCCCTCACCCCCACAGGTGGCATCATACATAGCACAGACTTGGAAGAGGACACTCCTGATAAGCAGAAGTTTGACAACAATTATTTACCAGAAATTGAAGATGACAATTCCAGGTCTTTCAGGATTAAACACAGGCCCCAGCAAATACATTGGAGCACAGTTTTATGCAATAATATGTATAACTTCTAAGCCTTGGGAACTTTTCTCTCTCTCTCTCTCTCTCTCTCTCTTTTTTTTTTTTTTTTTTTTTAAGAGATATTTGTGCACATCTGGAGGTATATAGCTACACTTTAACACTAGGAAGCTGATGAGTATAAAAAGACCTGGGCGTCTCCTACCTAACAAAATAGCAAAGGAAAAAATAGATGACTAAGACAAAAGTTGTTTAACTATCTCTTGAACTCTCTCACTCCTACAGACTTACGGAAAGAATGTAAGAATTATAGCTGAGGAGTGAAATGGTAGTGGTCACAGCAGTCTGCGATCAGGGCTTTCTTGGTTTAAGGAGAGACTAGTGAAAACCTGATGCTGCTGGCTGATGCTGTAATTTCTATTACCTAGAGATTTTAGAGGATCAGAAATTTCAGTCCTTTCCCAGCAGTGTAGGCTGCTGTTGTGAAGTCAAAGCCTATTAGAATTTTCGGATGTCCCCCAGCCAGCCTTGCAGTGCCTTCCTTGAAGGATGAGCCATGGGTTTGTGCTGGCCTTGTAATTTGGTCCAAGCGGGCTCACATTCACTCTTACACAGTAAGGATCATTAAAAAAAAAGACCTGTTTCAATCACAAGCACATCCTGTTTTGCATGCCACAGAAATGGATACTTTAATGTGCTCAAATGCATCAGACGCATGTGTACAAAATAATGTGAGCACACCTGATTGCTTTTGATGAAGCTTCAGTATCTTCTGTGAGACAGAGGTCCCAAGATGACATCATGTCATTATTTTACTGAATGCTCAACATTTAAATGATTTTTTTTAAGTAGCTGTTTGGGAAAAATAAACAAGAGAACAACTTGGCAACAAGCAGTGTCGACACTGTCTGTCAGCAAAATTAAGAAATAAAAATGTACTATGCGTTTCATCACCTCAGCTACTTTTCAGAGGTACTTGCTTTTTGTAAATGAACTATAAGTCAGTCAGCTTCTCAGCAGGAATCTTTACCTTCATACGTGTTATACAGTAATGTTTATCAATGTGAAATTTTCTCTAAAATCTTACCTTTTATCTGCAGTCTGCATACAAGCTATTTTTTTTTTCAAAAGTGCATTTTAATCTCATATTTTCTGAGTACATTTTTTGAAAGTTTTCAGTGTTAATCTTTTAGTTTCACCTAGCCAGCATCACTGCTAGATCTTAAAATGACAGAGGAACCAATGCATAATCTAAAGGGTAATATGATTCTTGCCTGAAAGATGGCAATTTAACATTTTTTGTGGCCGATTTTTAAAATATAAAATTCATTTTTTGCTTGTTTGTTTATTTGTTTCTTCTATTTCTTTTTCCTTTTGTTTGGTGTGGCAGACCATTGTGTCAACACCCTGTGGAAGAAAGTGTGCAACTCCAACTAATAGCCTCTTACACATAGCATATTTGCACCCAGAGTTGTTCTTCCCTTTGAACAAGCTTTTATACCATAGACTCTTGTCTGTGTAGCAGGGTGACAAATAGATATTTATCTCATAAGACCTAATTCTTCAATATATGAGGTTTAAGGCATTATGTGCATATCACTTTATTAAGAGAAAATTAATGTTTAGATTTCAACTTTTTTTTTTTTTTTTTCTCTCTCCCCCATCCCACCCTCCTCCCCCAGTAGGCATATATATAATTTTATTCAAAATTTTGCAGAACACTAGAGAAGAGGAAAATGGGAGAATTGTGCAGAGATTATAAGTTATAAATAAGAGTAAAAGAAGGAAAATAACCTCTGTGTCAGGAATTTTTATTCTGATAAAGCTCGTACAGGTTTTGAAGAGTGTGAGGTTTTCATTATTGGCTTTAATGCTTTAAGTGGAATCTCAGGATTAAAGCCAGTAGTAAGAGAGAAGCCTGCCTTGAAGAATCTTTTAATTAAGATCAATTTAATGAACATTTTACCACATTGGCATATTGAAGCTCTTAAACTTTACAATTTTACAACTGAATTTAAGTTAGACTTCACTGGAATGTTAGGATATCTTAAACATAAAAACATCTCTAACTATGAAATCCTACAATCTGGAATTGTTTTGAATGGGAAAGAACAAAAATCTGAGATTATTGCAAATCTAAGACTATTTCCAGCTCCAGAATAACAGTTTTATATTTTAATTAAACTTGAAAACTACAAAGCTGATCACTTGCTTTGTAGAGCTAAAAGACCAACCAACCAAAACAAAACCAAAAAAACTGAGTCTGCAGGTTACAAACATGATGCTGTTATTTCTCATATACAAAGTTTTGTGTAGAAAATTGTAGTTGTGTATAAAATGCTAGTTTAAAAATAGTTGTCCATAAGGGTACATACCTAAGCATAAATACAGAGAAGAAAGTTAAATTGGAGCCTTCAGGTTAGCATTTTTGGACTGAATTTCCTCTGTGGCAGAAAGAGGCAGCTGAGAAGAATGATAAACGAACTGGGTATAAGCTCTCCTCCCAGTTTATGATCCCAGTGATCATAAAATGCAAAACTGTGATCACATTTGTAAGCCATTAAAGTATTTCCCTATAAATGCATTTATGTTGCATATTTTAATAAATTCAGCATCACCATAATAGCTGACTTTAATGAATTCAAAGGCAAACTTCAGTGGTTTCTTCCCATCAGAAAATATTTTCAGCCATTTTAATAACAAAATTCAGCAGATATTTACATCAGTTAAAACTAATGACAGAATTCCCATTAGCTTCTGTGAGGACTGGGACTGATTTTCCTTACTTTTAAGATTTATTTTTTTTTTTTAAATCCTATTCAGTGCAAGGAATAATTAGAGACAACTTTTCTTTTTGATCAAAAACTTCTGAATCTGTCCGCAAATTAAAACTCAGTCTTGTCATCTCCTGCTTCCCTGTGCCCCAAACTGTAGCTGCTGCTCACGTTCCTCTGATCGTAGAAACAATATATGCAGTAGTTATTCATTTTTTAAAATATTTTCTTAAGAAAGTTCTATACTAAGGATTCATGAATGTTTCTTTAATTTGGATCACGGATGTCAGTCAGTGGCACTGCCAATTTATGAACGGCTCCTATTTCCAAAATCACTTCTATTGTTACAGTCTGACAAACTACCCAAAGAGTTCAAAAAATTACTGGCTGCAGGGGCTAATTCAGCTCCTTTTTGTGGCATTTCACACTTCCCCCCCACCAAGATTACTGTCCTATTTTTTCCGAGGGTTGTTAAATCGGCAACTAATTATGTATTATCAAAGCTGCACGTAACAGCTGAGCTTGTCTTGCTGTTGATGTATATAAAAACAAGCTGGGTGAGTCAGACAGTCAGGGTATGGATGGCTGTGCCACTGCACCAGGTGCCTGTGGCAGTGCTTATTCGCGCCTTCCCTTTGTTCTTCTGGCCTCCTTTTACTTTGTATTGCTGCACAGCTAGAGTAGGGACTGACTGCTGCATTATGTATGCTTTAATGTTTTTTTTATTATTACTATGGGAGAACAAAAGCGCTCATAAAGGTGTGTGTTCTTTCTGGGAAAATTTCTCAGTAATGCAGCAGCTTGTATGTTGGGGCACTTGAACCTTGAAAAATGTGACAAAGATTACTAGATGCCAACTCAGTTTTGCTGGTTGGTGCTCAGGCAGTTATTTGGAAGAAACGGAAAAACCCTGAGCCTCCTTCCATGCTGGAACGGGTTCAACAGTCTCTAAATTTACACACTTGTGCCTTGAGAAGACTGTGCACATATGGTATTCCTCTGCAAATTATTTAATTAAAGCTCAAAAAGCACATGAAATCTGGATGCTCACTTCCGAGAACACCTAGTACATTAAATCAAACTCCCCAGGTTGAAACATGGAGGTGTTTTTAAAAATGCAATTTACCTTTCTGCTTTGTATTAGCTCTTAAGTTGTTCCAATTCCCCCACCTTAAGCAACAATAAATGTTCTATATTCTCTCTGGTATCTATTCAATTTCACCTGGTGAACCTATGCAATTCTGAAATGTGGAGGTTGCTACCTTTACATATTAACTCTTTTTTTTTTTTTTTTTTTTTTTTTTTTTTTTTTTTAGTATAAAAGTATAAGGAAGGGTTTTCATTGTCTGTAGTCTTGTTCATGTTGGTTTATAGAAATTCTAAACTTTCTGGTCATGATGTGACTTGACAGCATTCCTTCTGTTTTATTTGTTTGGTATTTGGCAACAGAGGTAACACACAGTGAGGGAAGATGGAGATTAGCTACATTTGGGTAGGAGGCTGGGAATTCTTTAGCTATATTGCCTACTATATTCAGCTGCCACTATCTGGAAAAAGATACTGCACTTGCCAAAGCATACTACCTATAACTATCAAACCTGTCAGTTTGTTTTCTGCATGGAATAAACAGGGGAAAAAATGGAAAAGGAAAGGGAAAAGGGAGAAGAGGAGAGGAGAGGAGAGGAGAGGAGAGGAGAGGAGAGGAGAGGAGAGGAGAGGAGAGGAGAGGAGAGGAGAGGAGAGGAGAGGAGAGGAGAGGAGAGGAGAGGAGAGGAGAGGAACAAATAACCAAAACCCAAGTGTTGGAATTAGCTGTTTTTCATACTATGCCATTTCATTTGACAAGGTGCTTACCTGGCTCCCTAAGAGCATTGACAAAATGCTCCTGGATTTTTCCTGTTCTTGATGGAGCATGCTGTGGCACATGGGTCCATTGCTGGCTTTGAAATGAACACCCTCATCCATGCAAGGAAGGTCAGACAAGCAGAACCCTGTCTCTGCAGCGTGGACGTGGGCTGTTGGGTTGCCACATGCCTGCACCACTGCCTCTGCAGCGTGACCTGCAGGATGGGTGCTGCATAGCTGATGATGCTGGCTGCAACTCTTTCTAATCCCACCAATGCAGCAATGGCAGAAGTAACTGGTGCCTCAGGCAGGAGAGGTTTACTTGAAGCACCATTAAGAAGAAACTCCAGACTCTTTTTTTCTTTGCTATTGCCCCTATGCTTAGAGACACAAAGAGTTGTTGGGAAGACTTTTCCCCTGATGTGTCACCTAATTTTGTGGACATCACTTTTTCTGCTCTGTGTGGTTGAGATAATTTAGTTCAAAGGGAACTTTAAATATATATATATATATATTTTTTTTTTTTTTTGAAAAAGCACCAGAGAGAACAGTGAGAACATCTCATGCACTGTGCAGTGGGCAGCTCCTTAGTTTTGAAGGCTGGGGGAGGAAGTTATGGAGACTTTTGGAGGCCTGGAAAGGATGCTGGCATGTATGAGGGACCATATTTGCTTTCAGTGTTAGTATAGCCTAAATTTCATCTGTTGTGTCTCAGGGGGTCCTTTGAAACTTGCCCTGAAGTGACTTTTCCAAGGTGTTAGGGAAGTTGAAGGCTGCAGTGGGCTTTGAACTTGGTGCTCTTGCATCATCTGGAAACAACAACCCTCCCTTTGTTTAATCTTTCAGTCATCGAGGACATTAAGGTAACACTAGTTCACAAAGAAATGGGATCAAGCCATACTTCTTCCATTTAATGTGTGGTTTCAACAGATTCTGATTTTTGATTTTCATCTATTTCACAGGTGATCAGGTACAATCAATGTTTTTCACACACAGCACTTGTAGCTCAAAAATTTTTATTAGGAAAAAACAAACAAACAAACAACAACAAAACTGGCTTCACATAGCCACTTCTGTTCTTTCACCAACACTGGGCCTGATGTTCACATGGACATAACCAGCCTGGCTGCAGATGGCTAATATTGTGGTAGCTCACAGCCAAAACCTTGCTAACTACTGGGCTTCCTGGGTGGTTGCAGAGCTCACTGCCTGCTTGGCAGTGGTTGAGATAAATGTTTTGTGACTACCTCCGGTATGGTATTTGTAAACTTTTGTCACAGTAGTGACAAAATACCTACATACCTATACAGCCTATAGCATATGGCTATGTCCATAAGCACAAGAAAATGCACCCCATGGGGATCTCCAAGTTCCACAGGACTGTCCCTCTCTCTTTCCCTCCCAAAGCATCCGTTTGGAGAACATGCAGCTAATTACAGCTCCTCAAATTACAGAGGAATCTCAGATAGCTTAGGCAATTAAGAGAAGTTTCATTTTGATTACTTTTGTGCAGGGTTTGTGCAGAAATGATACTCTGAAGGCTCTTTAGTTAGGGAGTACACTATTACATCAAGGTAGATGGCAATTTCTGTCTGATATAATATCTTTCGTGGTTTCAGTGTGGACAACACCAAGACTGCCTCTTAGAGCAATGAGATCTGACGACCCTTAAAATTAGAATGGGAATGTGAGAACGTAATGATCACTTTTGGCTATAAACAACGATAGATGTAAAAAAATCTTTCAAGGCTGGGAAAAAAGGGGGTTCTGCTTCTTCTGACTATACGTGCTGTAGTCAGATGGCCCCATTTGGTTCTGGGGACAGTTGAAAGTGCTGTGCTACAAGATTCATCTGGAGGCAACAGCCCAGGGATAAATAGGCTTGAACTTGCATGGACAGTCTTTGGATAATTTTCACGTGAGTGGCAGAATGATATAATTTGTGATTGCAGATAATACATGAAGCAATTACCAGAAATATGGTATTTTGGCCCAGGGAAATTCATGTTCAGGCAATAATTTCAAATGTTTTAAATTCTACACTTCTGTTGTAGGTGACACAAAATCCTTTTTTGGTAATGATTATATCACCAAGTCTGTCCTTGCATGCCCTTCCTTGTTAGCTATTTGAGCACTAAAAAAGATTTATGAACCTCGTCTTAGTTTCAGTAGCCGCTTTTCTTCTACTTTTTTTTTTTTTTTTTTTTTTTTTTTTTAAAGAAGGGCTCAAAGTAATAATCTACCATATTTAAGATTAAGCACAACTTTATCTCTGCTCATTTGGGCCTGAGAAAAGCTGTACAATTACAGAAACCCACAAATTTACATCCCTGTTCAGACTAGCCCAGCTAGTGACTTAATAGTGAAGATGATAATATTAAATGTTTGAGAGATATAGAGATATAAGCAAGATGCTTCAGGATGAACAGTATAAACCAATAAGTTGTGGAAAACAATGCATTAAGTAAAATGTGTGAGTTATTATTCTGAATTGCTTTTAAACCCTTTAATAAATCTGTGAAAATTTTATAATCCAAATTAATAACCAAACTTTCATCATGGTAGTTGTCTTCTTTCTTTTACATTATAGAAAAGTAAGTACTGAATTACTTTCTCTCAAAGTCCATTATTTGATGTATGTATTGCGTGTCATTTCTTACTCATTTCCCTCTCTGAATTGTTAGTTTTTCTTTTTATAGATATTCTTTCAGTTTTGTCATGCTTTTCAAAGTATGATTTTGGACCCTTTCAACATCTGCATTATTTATTTATTTATTTATTTTGAAGCAACATGAGAAACACTAGGTTCCATTTATAACATTGGAATGAAATATAATCAAAATGTCAATATTTCTTTCTCATTCTCTGTGCTCTCTACATTTTGCATCCTTTCCTGGCTGCTGGGTTATGCAGGTGACTCCCAGATCTCTGTTTTCAAAGTAGTGCTACTTAATTTATGTGCATAATATTTGAGGGAGCTGGAATCAAAATGAATCCTAGAGCAGAAATTAAAATCAGAGGGAGAAATAAATGGAAGCAGAATAAATAACCAGAGACAATAAATAAAAATAAGCCAACAAAAAAACAGGCTTTTCTATTATTTATACCTTGTGGAATGAAAATAAAGTGACTTTGAGGAGACATGCATCAAAATTTTCATCTGGTGTAAATCTTTACTTCATTACCTCATTGGAGAACTGGGGAACAGGAAGTGATGTGCTTTGCAAGTGACCACTTTGGCAGCCTTTTAACCTGGTTGTGGTCTGAAGAGCGACAGCTCTGCGGTGGAGGAGACAGACATTGTACATAAGTTCACAGCAAAAGAAAACCCGAAGGTGGCATTTACTTCAGCTGATTTCTTACATGGCTTGTGGTTGCAGTTGTCTCTAGCAGGTGGTAGAGGAATGCCAATATGAGGTGGGAAACGTGGCTGGAGTGGGCTCCCCTCATGTACTGCATGCAGGCAGCTTTGGCACACGCCTTGTCCCAGCAGCGATGCCCAGGGTGTGTGTTAGCAGCACGTTGCTGGGCTGTGGGTGCCTGTGTGTTAACACAAGCATTCTCTGGGAGCTCTTCATCTTCAGAGAGAGCCTGCAAGTATGACTGCTCAGCATGGGCTGTAGCACTTCCCTGCCTGGGGGGTGGTGGTGGGGGGGCAACGTGGGCCAAACCTGGCAGCCCCCCACTGTGGGTACACAGGCAGTGATCACAGAGGGGGGGTTCCTGCAAAGCCACCTTTGGCAGAGAGAGCTTAGAAAGCTCTGTATGTGCAGGGACACTTTGGGGCAGTGGGGGTCTCTGGCAGTACCAGGCAGACCCCTGTGCCCTCTCAGGCAAAGCTGTCCTTGTGGGATGGAAGAGACACCCTGATCCCCAAGGCAGATAGGAGCTGGCTTCCAGCACTGTGAGCTGCCTTCAGATGGGGAGATGCAACATGCTCGTGCTGTCCCTACAGCATAGAGAAAATGTTGTTTGGGAACTGCACATTGAGCACACTCCTCCCACTCTAAATGGGATGCAAGGAAGCTCTATAACAAGTGCTGTAATATAGCTGTCTGCCCCCAGTATATGCTGCATGCCCGAGTAGAAACCATTTTGTACTGACCTGATACATTTTCTTCAGATAACAGGAGCCAAGGAACCGCTCTCCCAGCTGTAGGTGAAGAAAGAGCCGAAAAAATATGCACATGTTGCTTGTGTGCTATGGCTGTGTTAGTGTGCTTCTTCCCTCCCAGGAGCGATGTAGCATGGCAGGGTGGGGATGGGATCTGTCACCGGTGTTAAAGTTAGCTTTACAATAATGATCTTTTGATATTTACTATTAAACTCTGTCACATATTTTTATTCCATCTTCAACAGGTGTTAATCTCTTTGCAGAAACAGCTGAACATTTGGCTTTGCTCAGCTGTTTCTAATCAGAGCCAAAGGCAGTCCTGAAGCAATCGTAGTATTTCCCTTTTTAAATTGGCTATGAATATTTAAAAGGAAACACGGCTTTTCTGTGCAGCCTTGGCTAAGTGTGTTTCTCCCTCTGCCTCAGTAATGCCTGCTTATAATAATGCAGAGCCAGCAGGAGGCCAAATGTCCAATTTTGCTCTTTCAATACATTCTGAAACATTGAGGGAACAAGAAGGAGGGGGAGAGCTGGTCCAAATTGCTGCAGAGACAGAGAAGCAAAGTCCCTGAAGATGAGGTCCTCCATGCAGTGGTGGTGGTGGTGAAGCACACAGCATCCCTGGCTATCACAGCTGCAGGTTAACATACAGCAAAACACCTAATGTCCTTGAAAACTAATCATTGGGACAGAAAACAATATATCTGCATTCTCAGGAATGAAGGTCATGGACATCTGTGCCTTGCTGGGCTTGTGACTGCTGCCAGCATGGCTCTCCATGTCTGGTGGGCTCATCAGACAGAAGATCCCTTTGGGGCCCTGTTGGGGGGACCTTTTGGGATTTGGCCACATGAAGAAGATTCCTCAGTGTACAGTGTGTGTTTTCTGACACTACATTAAGTGAGTTTGGGCCCTCTGCATAGCTAGCAACTGTTAGATTTTATAAGTCCCATCAGGTGTTCATGTCCGCTGTGGTAAAGGTTAGCTGGCTTGCTGTGTGAGGTGACGTGTGACTGAGCACCATGTTGTAACCACAACAATAACACTGCCCGGCTCTATGAGAGGGATGTTTGTCTATCTGCAAACCTCAAATTGCTTTACAAAGGAAATTCCAGAAACATAAATCCAGGAAATTCACAGTAAATGTCAAACCTGGAAGAAATCCAAACACGTACTGGTATTAAAATGCGCATACCAAAGAGATGTTATTAATTTGGTTTGCAAAACAGGGCATGCTGGTAAGCGATCAGTTAGGCATTCCTCCCCATTGATCAGCAAACATCCCTGTGGAAAAGCCCTGGAGCTAGGCTACCTTGCCCTAACATTTTGCAGTCCTATGGCAAACAAAATGCTTTTCTTCTCTCTTTCTGCAAGCTGCTCTGCCTCTGCCACCTGAAGCATCTCCCTCTCTTTCATTGATGCTGAAGCCCTGAGCCAGCCCCAGTGGCTGCAGAGCCCTGGAGCTCCCTGCCAGGAGCTGGAGAGGAGGTGGTGGCAATCAGGGTGAAGGACCAGGGTGAAGGACACCTTCTGGTGCTGCCTACTCACTGCCTGCCGAGGGGGCCCAGCAATTTCCTTGTTATCACTGTTATCGCTGTTCTACCAGGTGCCCTGTGTGGAAGATGTGGGAGCCAGGAAATCAAGGAAAATCTGCTGTATACCTCTTGCCTCTCAGTGTAGCAGCAGTCCCTTGGGGCTATTGCAGGCAGAGTGATTTACAGCAGCCCTGAAGATGTCCTAATGTGTATAAAGATTTCTCCATAACCTTTTTTTTTTTTTTTTTTTTTTTCAAATACCAAACATATATGGGTGCAGTCAAAACCCCTATATTTTTAATTTGGCCCCTTCTAGCAGTGTCTCTATGATCTTTGTGTTCAACATTGTATTGATAGTTTAAAGTATTATTGAAGAAGTTTATATGAATTTTTGCTACATTCTGTCACTCTGGGAAAACCACACTGTTGGACTGTCTTCTGTTGTTTCATGTGCAGTACCAGGTATGTGTAAGGGAGGTTACTCTTGGGTGTCATGACAAAAACCTTAATAATCTTACTGTTAGAGCAGCAGAAGTAATTTTCTGCATTGTGTTCCACAAAATTAGCCACATCTCCGCAGTATTTCTATATCAGCAGGTAGGTGGCCTGCTCCTCCAGCTTTCCCTTGTCCCCTTGGCCTGGGGGCCAGACCTGGGATGGGACCCCAGGAGCATCCTCACTGTTGCAGAGAAGAGCAGAGTGGTAACTTCTCTTCACCTGCTTTTCTTTTTCTACCTTCTTAGCTCCCTGTCTGTTTCACATTGTAGAGGGAGATGATTTACCTGGCACCAGAGTGAACTCTTCCAGTTCTGATCCTGGTGCCCATGGAGAAGGCTGCATTGTTCTGGAAGCAAGGGCTGAAAACAGATCATTGTCATTTTATCCCAATCCTACTGCCTCTCCAGGGAAAGGTGTATTATTTAAAGCAATGTGGAAGGCTGTGCCAGAAGAGTTTTTCAGGATTTAGTGCATACAAGTTTTTGTTACACATCTGAACTAATGCAGAACAAATGGGCAGTTTGCTGCAGAATGGTGGGTACAGCATGGCATCTTACCATCATCCTTACTATCACTAGAAGGGTTCTGAAGGGGCAGGGAAAATTAAAATTATAACTTTTCCATGGTGACAAAAGCTGACCAGGAAATATAGAAACACAGCTGGGAAAGCTATAAGAAATTAAACAGTGTTTCCTGTTTTTCTTCTTCTATAATTATTAAACCAGTCATTGGAATTATTTCTCTTTATCACTTTGTAGATGTTGAATAAATAGGTAAGAATGCAAATATGAATGCTCTCCAATTGAGACCAAGTGGTATTAAAGCAAAGGGTACTTCTGATCAAGTAATGAGCATCATGTTAGTCAGTGTATGTTGTCTTATTCTCTTATTGTTAATTATCTTATTGAAAGAGAGTTTTTCCATTCTTATTTCTGCTCAGATGTTGCACTTGCATGTACTCCACAAGGTAAGAAATGAACACTGTAGTGAACACATAGAGTAGCTATTTGTACAATAGGCAGTCTATTGGAAAAATCAATATATGAGCTTCTATTTGCTTCTTCCTCCTCCCCAGATCAAAAAAAGCTATTAATTAGTGTTGTTTGTAGTGCTGCTGCCCTTTGCAAAATATGCTCATTAAAAATGCTTCTTGGTTCAAATGGTGTTTCATAAATTGTTCTCAACCACAGCTTACAAATGAGATCAAGTTTGGAGAAAAAGTACATAATTTCCAAGAGGTAATCAGATAACAGTAAATAGAAAGAGATTTATTTGTAGAACGCATATAACACAGTAACATTATTATACGTCAAGCCTAAAGAATAAAATGAAGAAAATCATTAAGTAGCTATTTGGATTGCCTAGAATAGTTCTAAAGAGTTGGATACCTCATTAAAAAAGAACTGTTACAAACCTCCACCAATTCCACAACTCATCCTGAAGTGCAACCTAGAATTACTGCATGCACCCATGATTGGGTTAAAAAGATGTCCTATTGCACAGTCCCTTGTGCTGGAGAATGCTGGAGAACGCCTCAAAATGGGGCTATTGGCACATTCCCTGAAGCCTGTTTCTTTACCACTTGAGCAGCTGTCTCAGGATGACCAGACACAACCTATACGTGATTTTACCCAGGGCTGAACTATGGCCAACTTTGCTCCAAAGCCAACAGCTGTCTAAGAGTGTGTAGCCACAGGCTACACCAGTATATGGAGTAAAGGGATAAATAATCCAGCTGATGTTTTAGGTCATAGTTTAGTCAACCGGGGCTGGGCAGGGCTGTCTGCTGCCCCACGGCTGCCTGGGCTGCAGGGCTGGCCCCTTCTGGTCCTCTGGGAAGGGGGCAGTGGTGAGCACAGCCACTTGCATGCCCTGTGACACAGCCACATGGAGGTTAGGGCTATGGCTACCTCTCTGGGGGACTGTATTGTCCTGATAACACTATTTTTTTGCCTTTCTTACCTCCACTTCTGCCTGCCTTCATATACCATATCCTGATCTTAAATGAAGTCACATAAATCAGGTAGAGTTACAGCCTCAGGCCTGCCTCCTCAAGAACTTGAACATTTTATGTTAGTCCATGTTTTGTGTTAGTCCATGCCAAATGCTGCCATCCTCCTCCTTTCCCTTCTCCTGATATTGGGGTTGGTCATCAAAGCAAAGCAGAGGAAGGCCAGCCAGGTTTCAAACCCTTTTAACAATGTGATGAATCCTACTTCTAATAAACTTTAACTATCTCTGTAGAACCTAAAGAAATAATAAAACCCTTCTTCCGCCCCTTCTCTTTTACTGCTACCCATTAGGTCTTGCATTTCCTTCCCAATGCCAAGTGGTTTGGATCATACTCCTGTCCTTCCGGCTCAGAAGTTATTGGCTTCAATGAATGAAACTGGCTTGCTAGAAGATGTATACTTATTTCATTTACAAGGTGCAATGGACTGCCCAACTATCAGTTGGTGAGTCATGTTATCAGATATGGTAAAATCATTAGCCTGACAGATGAGTGGGGCAAAAGCAGGCTCTCCAAGTGCTGCTTGAAGTTGCTCTTTTCTCTGTCAAAAGTAAAAATAAAGTAACCTTCAGCAAATGAATCTTTCAGATTCCAAAAAACTATTCATAGAGTAAGAACTGTATGCCCAGAAAGTAATGAAAAGTCACCTTTCAGAATTGTGTAATACCTTATAATAAATACTCAAAGAGACTGTGTTTCTCATCAATGGTTTTCTAAACTGGAACCATGGAAAATGTTATAGTAAAGCAACTTTAATGCTAGTCTAAAATCTAGACTCATTTATTCTCAGAATCTTTGAAAAATAATGGCATCTTGATAATTCCCTGTTACGTTTACCATCAGCTAGTACTATCATATCAGACTGTTATCACTACGGACAAAATGTTTTTCCTTTAAAAAAAGAATTTCAAAGCCGTTATTAGGGGCCCAGCATGACAAACAGTGGAAAAAGACAATCTTTAATACTATCATTTAAGAAAAAAAAAAATAATCACAGCATTAAAAGGAAATGCTTCAAGGAAAATATTAGGACAAATGGGACAAATAGCCCTTATTTTACAAAAGAAGCATTTGATTTTTTTTTAGTTTTTTAAACTATTTTAACTGATAATAATAATAATAATTCAGAAAAATGTAAGCTCTTTCATTCATTCTTTAGCATGTGGCAGTTTCTAACCCTGCACTCCTGGTCCAGGATCCTGCTGGAGAGGTGATGTGAAAATACAATATTGGGTTTATCAACAAACAGAACTAAAAGGTGTCAGCTGAACAATGAATTAAATAAAAATAATTGATTAAGGTGGCCTGGGATGCCACAAATGTGCATGCTACTGTAAAGCTTTATGTCAATAGAGGTATCAGGCTACTTTTAATTGGAGGCTGCATTTCTATTAGGATCTCTTGCAGGCAGATCTTGTGCTGAGATTGTACTCCTTTCCATTAACATCAAAATGGATGACTTTCAGTCTCTTTAGTGCAGTGTACAGGAACATTTTCACAAAAAACAGGCTCTAGTCACTGAATCACAATAGCAAATAATTAGAAACGGAAATGCCCTGCTGGGTTATTCAGTTCTCTCCTCTTATAATGCAAATATATTTCCTGTGATACATTTTTTTTTTTTTTGTGAAGTTCAATCTCGAATGATACATCATGACCATTTCATCATTTTCCTATGTGTATCATCCCACAGATTCGACTACTAAGTACCATACTTATGTCTCATTAATCCTGGTTTTATCTCTTGGCTGTATCCTTGTTATCATATTCTTTAAGAATTAAGGAGAGCTGTGGGAAAATCTGTTTGTATGAAATGACATTTAGATTTCTCCAGAACCATAAATGTAACGTTTTTGAGGAGCAAATATGTTTGGCTAACCTTTCATGTTTGCTCACCCTTTGAATTTTGCATTTCTGATCAGGTCAAGAATCAGAAATAGTAAAATACATCAAGAAAATCTATTCTTATGGTGTTTGGGGAAAGAAAGAAAATTAGCATTTTAAAAATAAATAATAAATCCCTTTCTGTAACAGTTTCTAGGCACGTTTTGAAAAACTGAAAGAAAATTAATGGATTTTGCCTCCTTTTGAATACCTATGGAATTATCCCAAGTAGTTTTTCTTTTATTAGCCATATGGTGGACATTAAATATGATCTGTTCTTCAGAGAAAGGCTGAAAAATGGAAATAAGAAATATATATCTTCAACCACAGACACGATTATTCAAAATAAACTTTATCCTCCTGGTTTGGAGATTCTCACTAGACAGAAGATTCTGAGAGGATGATGATCTACTAATACGGTTAAGAGAATAAGCTAGGAAATTAGTGGTGTACTTCCTTGACAAATTAGTGAACCGTTTTGATGATCTTTTTATGAAAGGTAGCTGTAGACTTTCAGATTTATAACTTATTAAAATGTAGTGAAGTGATTTATTTTACAATACTTATACAAAGGATTAACGGAGTAGTTAATTTATATATATACACACAGTTTAAGACCATCATCTCTGATGTTATTTGAGTCATGCTGTGCCATCCGGCTGTTCTCATCCAGACCAGATGTACAAAACATAGCCGATATTAAGGGTCTGATCGGGTCTGATCACAAGGTTAGAAGTCAATGTCTTTTAAAATGAGGCTTTGAAGTTGGTATTCAGGCACTGGTCTACTGTAATGGATGGTACTGGTTTTATTTTCTGTTTGCATGTCTTATTTCCTGAGATGCAGGGCTGGGTAGGCACCACCTGGAGCTGCAAGGAGGTTCAGAAAGACTTTGCCAAGGATCAGAA
The DNA here is from genome assembly GCF_965140915.1 of Aythya marila. Taxonomy (NCBI): domain Eukaryota; kingdom Metazoa; phylum Chordata; class Aves; order Anseriformes; family Anatidae; genus Aythya; species Aythya marila. The sequence continues at coordinate 31,162,966 of NC_139044.1, read as the reverse complement.
GGTACTTTTATGTCCACTCACTAAGCCACCACGCAGAAACAAACACATGCCCTGCAAGAATATGGCCTGCACAAAGTACAAAATACTGTTGTTGGTTGTTTCATACACATTTTGAAAAATATGTAATTATTTAGAAATCCCACACCTCTTTTGTTGGCAAAACAGCTATTCATTTCAGGTCTGAATACAGACTCCAAATTCAGGGCCTGGCTCTGAATTATTCATCAATGCTAGCTTTATTTCTCCATCTCTCTGTGAACGTCTTGTGATCCTGGAGGCAAGGGATTTGATACTCCAAAGCCTCACCTAACCCTCAGTGCAGAGGTCTGTCTTTCATCTCCTCTTGTCCTGAATGCAGCAGCTTGCTGTGGAACTATTAGGACACCAGTTTTTGTCCTCCTGTCCAGCCACACTTGATAGTAAATCGGATAAAATTTAATGGAGGTGATAATTACTTTTTCCACTCACTGTGTTCTTATTTTTAATTTCATTGTTGGCTAATGATCTTTCTATTCTTTCATCTTGCATGTCTGCAGGGCTGAAGAACTGCTCCTCAAATTGCTCCCAGATGAATAGATCGGCAAGTGGCTACTTCCTAGGCATTTTGTGATACTCCACAACTAATTAAATCTATTTCAGGAGATGTAAATCAAGGAAGGATTTTTTCTTATCAAGCACTTCACAGCTACATATCTGAAAAGTCTCTAAAAAAAGAAGGAAATGCTTTTATCCCTTTATGACCACCGAGGCTTCTGTTTTGTAGGTTTCATTTGTACCTCAGGTGTATGCCTTGTAGGATGGATTGACACCCCTATTTTTGGCCACACTCACAGGGACCATCTTGATCCATGTTCTGGACATTTTTGGGTTGTGGAAAGGCTTTGTAATCAACACAGATTGTCACTATTATGTATAATTTATAGTTGGAGATATAGAGTTATTGCATACAGAAAACCTGTTGGACAGTCAGGAGTCCTGATTCTCAGGCTATGCTTGATCATGGCAGCTTCACTTTTGGACTGAGCCACTGTACATACATAGAAAATATAGAAAACCATAATAATTCATAGATGAGGAACAGTTCTTTAGAAATTAGACAAAATGGACTTCTACTTATTGGTTTGAAAAGGAGTTTGAAGTGCTCTCCAGTGCAATAATAGTTTCTCCTGCTTTTCATGGAGAAAAGCAGTTGTTACAGGTTATTTCATTGTCTTTTTTAGGGTTCTGCAGCCTGAGAGCAGAAAAGTGACAAACTGAAAGTAATAGATGACAGAAAAATGTGTGGTGTCTTCTAAACAAGCAGCATAACTCCTGTGAAATCAAAAGAGGGGCTTCAGAGGACTTTTAAGAACAGATGCTTTGGTGGACCTTCATCATTTAAGAGGAAAGAGGAGTTCACATCCTGACAAAACTATGTCCACCTTTCCCATTGTCTGATTTCTTCATCTTCTTGTAAACAAGATGCCATTTCACTCATTCACCATTTAGGGGACCTCAGCAGTGTAGTATAGCCCCATGTAGCTATTGCAAAATCTGAAAACTTTAAGTAAACATTAATACGTCAAACTTCTCCACAATGCTGTTATTCCCCTGTCCCAGCATGCATTCATGTGAAGAACCACCCCCTTTTTCATAACTGGTCACCTTAAGTCTAGATACTTAAGTGAGAAAGGTGTCCTTGGGAGATGATGGATGCTTTCCTATGTTTGCAGAACCACAGCGGAGTCTTGCTTTCTTTTCCTGGTCAACTGCCTGAAGAAGGGGAAAGGGGAATGCAAGGTATTATTAGAATCTGCTCTGTGTTTGCATGTCCAGAAAACTATTTGTAGGAGAATTTCCTTTGATAATGAACTCTGAAAAAAACCTCTTTTGGGCATCAAAACATAAGAAAAACAAAGGGGTAGAGAGACCAGTTTATGACAGGCTGAGTAGGGAGTAGAAATGTCTGGTATTAAAACATGGAAAATTTCCTTTGCCCTCTAACTTGGCCAAGGGGGATCTCTTTCATTGGGATTTGCAGAGTATCAAGTACATTATGCAAATATTTTATATTGGTTTACCGCTGTTTTCTTCTATTTTGTTCTGTTCTGAGAAAAGCTTCTGGTATATAAGCACAAAGTTGAAAGTCCTGCAGTCATCTAAAATGCAATTTGTTTTGTACATTTTTCTGTGAAGCAGAGTCATTTTCTTACTTCTTAGATGAATTGTGCAGTGTAGGATCCCTTTGGTTCTGCCAGTGCAAATGTAACTGAAGACATATTGAAGAGTGGATCAATTAAATCAACTAGGGCAATGCCATGTCAGGGGCACCTAAGGGATCCCCAAACCAGGAAGATTAGTTTCTGCAGGATCACCCCCAAAATTGATCAGTGGTAATGGGAAAGAAGGTTTTTAACTACACAACCATTCAGGAATGCTGTAGGGCAAATGATTAGAAGGATCAGCTGAGAAGAGTTGGTGACTGTTTATAGGAGATACCGAAAGCAGCGGTGTAGACAGTGCTTTTGGATTAAATCCTCTTGAGCAGGGTAGAGTGGACTGAATACCAGGGAGGTAGGGAAAGATGGAGTTCCTGGCTCTTGTGGTAAGAGGGAGAAAGTGCAGCAAATGAGATACCATAGACAGGCAGAAAGCCGGATTCAGCCACGCTGGAGGCCACTTGCTGAGGTCCCTCAGGAAGCAAATCTGGGGAAAAGGAATTGAGGTGAGTTGGCAGTTGCTTGCAGGAACAGCACAAAGAGCACAGCTGCAAACCATCCCTGTGCGAGGAAGGGTAGCAATAGACCCACTGGCTGAATCATGACCTCTTTGCTGACTCCAGTGCAAGAAGGATGTGTACAGAAAGTGGAAACTAGGTCGAATTACTAAGGCTGAGTATAAAAAGCTAACAGAGGCAAAGAAGAAGTCTCCTTTACAAGGTTACAAGGTTACAAAGACCACTCTGGAAATGAGCAAAAATAGGATGTGTATGAGCCACACCAGAAGGAAAAAAGATTGTACTTGCCTCACCCTGTCCCTTGATTATTTTTTCTGTTGTTCTGGAATATTTACTGAACTTATTTTTTTACCTCCTCATATCCCTGCCCCTTTTAAAAAAAGGAATATTTCCTGTCATATTACTATGCTTGTTTGGGAGCAATGGGACAGACCTGCAGAACAATGAAAGGGAAAAAAAAGAACTCAGAAATGGCAAAAAGAGTGAGAAAACCAGGATTTTTGATTGAAAATCACGTAGTTATTTGGTTTATTTAAATTAAGGAGTGTTTGCCAAAACAGAGCTTAAAGGAGCTCTAATTGACATGCTGAAGGGGTAAAAAAGTAAGTGCTGGCCCCAATAACATTTCCAAATTCCCCAGAATGAAACAAGCACCTGAAATGCAGACATATTTCAGCAGCTTAAAATTCTCAGCTGTAACAAAAGCCTGGAGCAGATGAAGCCCCGTCTCAAGCGTGCTCCCAAGGTAAGCAGGTAAGTGAAGAAGGAATGGGAAAATCTGTGCTCCCAGGGATTTGTGTCTCAGCTGAAGTGTAACCCTTTCCGAGGGAGCAAGCATCTTACTTTTTTTTTTTTTTTTTTTTTTTTTTCCCTTTTCTTTCCTTCTTTCCTTCTTAACCAGTGCTCAGCAGATAAAGTAAAGTTCAGTGGTAAAAGTTCCAATCCAATGAAGAGAGAATTCGTTCTTCCCAAGTATGTCTATGCAATAAACTTATAAGTCCCAGTTCAGGAAAAACTTCAGCTCATGACTTTTATGTGTTTTGCTCAGCAATAGGCAGCTTGTGAACCTCAAGCACATATTTGAAATCAAAAAGAAAACTACCACTTAAACATTAGTGAGGTTATTTTTTCTTGTTATCTCCATCACCAGGCTTTTTTTTTTTTTCTTTTTTCTTTTTTTTTTTTTTTTAAGTATTCTGTATGGAAAGTGCATTTTACAGGATTTTTTGTCATTTCTAGGTGTCTGTAGAATAACCTGTTCATGCCAGTTATTTGAAGAATTTGAGGACTGAGAAAATATTTTAAACTGTTTTTCCATCAATGGCAATGAAACTGAAGGAGTACCAGTGATCAGGAGTCCTTGACCTGTTTATGCTGCTTTTTATTTTAACAAGAATATAAAAAATGCTTGCAGGTGCAAGCTGAGTGTTACAATGGAAGCTTCCTTTCTTCAAGTCTCCAGGGCTTCCAATTATGCCTCTATAGTTGCTCATGTTAAAAACCTGTCATATATTTCTTGATCACTGTTCCCACTGTATTGTGGGGAGGGCAAGAGAAATGTCGTCAGGCAAGTTATGTGCCCTGAAAATGTAACAGTGATTTGAGTTAGAGCATGTGCATCTTTTAAATGCAACCTAGCTTACTTCTTCAAGCACCTTGTTGCTTGCACATCATTAGATCCTTGCATGTATTTGAGTGGATGTACGCTTAAATAAATGTACATAGATGGTTTGTGGAAACCTGTATTCAATTGTACATTCATTTACACAGGCATCATGAAGTTATTCATGTCATTCTTGGCGGCAATAACATAGCTGTCTAAAATAGAAAAAAAGAAAGTTGGGACGAAAAAAGTAAACAGAAAAAGAGCTACCTGATGACCCACTGGTATTCTGGCTGATGCTTTTGGCTCAAATTGGAAGATGAATGAAAAAGCATGAAGCTGTTTTTCACTTGTCAGGGGCTACAGACTACAGACTACAAGCTACAGGCTACAGGCTACAGGAGGTTGCAGCAAAATGGAAGCTAAACTGGCCCCAAGCACAAAAAGCTGGTTAGGAACTAGATGGAAAACATTAATAATGAAAAAAACAAACAGATGCAAACTCCAGGTTCTTAAGAGTCTGTCTTGCAACCTTTTTACATCATCATAAGTTTGAGGAAGAAAAACAACTCACACTTAAAAGAAATTCAAAATAATAAATATTTTCCTGCGTGACTTCAGTTCATTGTTAATATAATGACATAACATGCTAATTATCTGTTGCTTGATTAACCCTTGTCACGTGGTTTCTTATAACTTCCTCATTTATATATTCCTCTGGAATCCTCCTTTAATTGTGTTATGAATCCCATATAAAAGTTCTTTAAATAGTACAATGTTGAAAATCAGTACAAAACATGAAAAAACAAAACAACAAACCAAACCAAACAAAAAAACATAAAACAAGCTGTCATCTTGGATTTAAATTCCTTGTTGTTTTGTTTGTTTGTTTGTTTGTTTTCTTTTTTCTTTTTTCTTTTTTTTTTTTTTTTTTTTTTTTCTTACATACATTTTATTTCCTTTATATAAAAATGTATGGATTCTGATCACAGTGTATTTTCCTGTTTTATCTAAGCTTTGATTAATATTAGAGAAAAAAATGAACCTGAAAATTGCCGTTATAATTATAAGAGAAAATTTCTCCAAGTCAGGGTCCCAGTTGTCTTACTGGTGTTCTCCATCAGATGAAACAACTTCATCTTATTGCATTCATTAAAGTAAGGCTAAGGCTGAGTTTAAGTTCAATATTAAGCAATACACAAATGTATTTTAAAAAGTAGTCCTCATCTCTGGAGAGCAAGGAGGTATAAAATGCAGGCAGCGTGGGCTGGTGAAATGGCAGTCAGTTTGCAGCACAACTAATACTCTCACCTCAAAGCCTTCTGGCTCAGTACTGGGCTTTTTAACCTCTCAGGATAGCAGAAACCTGCCAAAATCTCTGTAGTCTTGATGGCAAAACTACAGCCTGCTTTCCACCAGTGAGTTACCTTACTTTTCTTCCTTACCTTGTCCTGCCCTAATAATAGTTGCTCTTCCTTAAACCTGTCTCCAGCATATCTTCCTTCTCATCAGCACTCAGATGTATTTTTGCCATGCCTTACTGGGTCTAGTGTATTCTTCTGTATTTGTGCTTGTCTCCCTTGTCTCCCCTCTTACCTGTTAGCTGGTTCTTGCTTCTCCCTGCCCTGCTGCTTCTTGGATGGTGGGCTTTCAGCAGCATCTCCATGCCATCTCCTCACATAACCCCCTGCTCCCCTACACTCCCTATCTACAGGGCCTCTGTTAACGTTTTTGACAAGATCAGAAGGTAGAGTAGGGTAAGGGCAAAAATCTTCTTTATTCTCCCTGTTGTCAATTCTGTGGCTACCTCTGTGAGCCCTGGGAGGCTGGAGACACAGTATCATCTCGTGGGCTACTTGTTCTTTTTCTTTTCCCCTCAGTTTATACATGATCCTTGTTCCTCAGATCCTCCAAACATTAAAGCAATTTGCAATTTCTTGGGAGATTCCAGGATATCATCCTAAGATTTTGTTTTACACAAAATTTATTGAAGAGCCTGTGGGATTCCTTTTGCTCTTCAAACACACTCAAGACCTAGCCTTGCATTTTCCAAATTTTTGGGATTAAGTTGTTTGCAGAGCTATGCTGTATACTCTGGAAGGCATTTATTCAAAAATTTGGTTCATATTGTTTATGATAGATGAGAAAGTAAAATGAAAGGAGGCTCAAGCAGGTCTGTGTGATGGGAAATCTGGAAATCAGCCTGGAGTAAGGATAATTTCCATATTTTTGTTAATTGTCTTTGCCTTTTCTACATGCTTTGCTAATTTCTTAGGCATACTTTTGATAAATAACATTGTATGCATACATAACATCGATAATTTGCTCAAACCTTGGACAAATGACAATAATTGCATGGACAATTTAACCATATTATTTTAAATGAAACAGAATTTGGGGCTAGTCTAATACCATGGTAAGAAAAAAGAAGAAATATTTGTGCATCCTGTTAGTAATGGGTAAATTAATGTCAGCTCAGCTGCAGAAACATTTTGAAGGTTTTATTTCATGGGATTTACAGCATGGAAAATCAGGATCCAGATTCTCTTTCCTAAAAATGAGTCTAGTGGATTAATCCAGAAACTATTGGTGCAGCTGAGAGAGGAATCCAGCCCTTGCATTTCAGCTAGATTGTGCACTGGCAGAGAAGAATAGGAATAAAAGAGAAAAACAGACTCAATTTACTAACAATCTGCATGACACGATTTCCATAAATTGTGCTAATAGACCAATTTATAAAAATTGTGGTAGTATATTAAGAAGAGCAATTTACAAAATCAATTTAGAATAATAAGCTGAGCATTGTTAGTAATTCAGCTATATTTTCCAATAGTATTTATGTATAAAACAAATTGACTGTCTCTTCTCATTCACTCTATGTTATGCTAATACCAAGCATGGACAAGTGCAAATAATGAAATACTTATATATATATATGTATGTATTTGTTTATCTACATTAATGTCTATCTGCATTAATGGTCACTACATATTTTAGAGGTATTAAGCTTTGTTAGGTGAAAAAGATTTCATAGCTGGACCACTGCTGAATTTTATTTCATTTTATTTTTTGCTTGTAAGAATTTAAGAATTACTGAAAAATGATTTTTCTGTAACTGTTTAGTTTGTCAGTCAGACATACAGCTCAGCATATGAGATGAATACATTATAACCACACTAAACCACTCTCAGCTAAATGAAATGCTTTAAAATCCATTTGGAGTTTAGTTGTCCCTCCCCACATATCAAGGAAGATTTAATAGCAGATGCTACAGTGAAGTTCTACATGGCTGATGCTGCATAAGGATTTAATACAAATCCTTAACAGACAAAATAATAAATGAAAAGGCTGCAAGATGTGCTGCTTTATCCCTGTTCATGGCGGGATAAATCTTGCCCTGGAGTTCCTTGGCTCCTTGGGATGGACTCCCTTGAAGAGCAACTGTAGTATCCCAGGTAGGAGCAGCTCAAGATAAAGAATTCCCAAAGGCAGGTGGGTTTGCACCCCAAAGGATGTTCTTTTGGCCAAGCAGAGCCAGTTGAAGGGCTGGCTCCACACTTTGTGCTCTTGGTGCCCACTCTGCAAGGCTCTCAGCTGTTTCCACTTCACTTGCCTTTATCTACTATAGTGCCTTTTTTGTAGTTCACTTTGTGGTGCCCCTTGGCTGAGCAGAACAGGCTGAAATGTCTAGCTAAAATTACCCATATGGTGCTGCAAAGTGAAAATCCAACCACAGCTGTCAATTTAGATCTGAAAAAGACAAGAAGTGATGAAGGGGACTACTTTACTTCCTACTTTCAAGGCAACTGTGTGCCTTGAGTTTAGGGTTACCCTCTCGCAGAGCTCCAGGGTGCCCAAAACTCAACCCCAATCAAGGACTGCCATGTAGTTTGGGTGCTGCATGAGTTAGGGGTTGAAAGTGAACATGGACTTATTTAAAAGAAAAACGTAGAGGTAGTCAAGGGGTTTTCTTTCATGTTGGTTTAGTAGGGGATGATAAGCAGAAGGGCAGATTATAAACAAAAATAGTAATAGAGGTGGGTGACAATGTACATAAGTGAATACTTGAAGTATGATGCCCACTTGTGTTATTGCTCTGGTGTGTTCTGGTTTGCTGCTTTACACATTGATGCATCAGGAAAGCAGGAAAAAGTCTGGAGCTAGGCAATGTCTTGTCTGTCCCTGCAGGGAAACATTATGAGAGTAGTCTTAATTCTCACTCTGTTCTAAAGAGCTCTTTGTGCCACTTCACCAATATCAAACACCTCAATTTTCAGCAGAAAATTTAATTTAATTCTTTTTAGAAGCCATTGTTCAGTTCACTTTAACCAAGTGGCAGAATAGAGGGCCAGCCCCTCACAATTCAGGATAATGCAGATAAGTATATTTGCATATTCTTTTAAAGCATTGCTGAGAGTGGAATTTTCAAGATAACATTTTTAATATGAATTAGAATAATTTGTGAATCACTACATATACATGAAAAAAGTCATACTACACAGTGATACAAAGAAATAGATAAAGGCGGTATTTTCCAATACATAATAATAGTTGATTTTATGAGTGTGTAAAACTTTGGAATTCTGTTTTTGAACACTGAATAGAGCCAATTTATCAGTAAATCATTTTACCATATTTACCAACACATAGACCTCCTGAAACATTTTAATGTTGGTAGAACTAAAGTATTTGTATACCTTTAAAAGCAGTCTTTTCTCTTCCACTGCCTGCAAGTTTATTTTATTTTGATTCCTTTCTTTTCTTGCACTTTGGCGTTTAGGAGCTTTCTGGGCTGTTAGGTTTTCTGTCATTGCCACTGTCAGCTCCTGCCAATGCCTGATAAGTGGATGTCCCTCCAGTCACTGTTTTCTTCACACAGAGTTATGCATGAAGGGGGAGTAGAAGTCAGACCACATGCACACTGTGCACGCTGTGAATCAGTCTCCAGCAAGAAGGTGTACTCCAGCCACAAAGCCTGACAAAGAATGTGAAGATAAGGAGGAGATGGAGTGGGATTTTCTTATTAAATAAATGCAAGAAGATGTTATCTGAATATAGCTTTGAAGAGAACATAAATATAATGCTGAAAACTATATTTTTCAAATAAAAAACCCTAGGACTTACCCAGTCTTTGACTATCAAACCCTCTACAGAAAAAATCAAGGTCATGTACATATTTTAGGTCAGTATATTCATTTGAGAAAACATATTATACTGACACAGTTAAGTGCCATATTTTTCCTGTGGTGAGAATTACAGAATAGTCTCACTATTATAGAAACATCTGATAAAGAAAGGCATATTCTTCCTAATCATTGTGCCTTTTCAGGCAGTTAATGGGCAAGGGTATCCGAAACAACTAAAAAAGACTGTGCTTTAAAACATAAGGAAATTGTAATTCATAATCTCTGTGTAAGATTACTGTTAATGCTGAAGTTGTCTTAAAGTTCATACCCAAGTACCCATATGAAACAAACAGTGACCACTGGTGGTAGTCTTAGGATGCCCCAGGTTACCAAATAAATGCATGTAAAATGAAGATAATGCATCCTTTATCTATAATTGTTTCAGGGAAAGGACTACTACAAGAATCTGAGTTATTTGCTTTGTGTGTAAGTGAGCATGGGCAGACTAAGTTCAAGGCAGGTTGTGTTAACCAGAACTAAAGTATTAGATTTCAGATCCACTGGTTTGGACCATAACGTTTGTACCAGGTTGTGTTCTCTGTGACAAAGATCCCTCTTTTTGCTTCATGTTTTTTAATAGAAGCTTTAAAAATAAAGTTCTTGTACCTTGAAACTGAATTGAAAATAAATCTACACCTTTTTACGTATCCTAGAAAACTAAGCAGACGGTACTGGAAGAGCTATTTTGGTAATGCCGTTTGGGTGGATAATACTGTACGGAGCATAGGGGACTCAGTCAGAAGGCAAGATGTTTGTTTCCTGTAGATAGTCTACACTAGAAGGAATGCTTTTTTTTTTGCCACCTTTAGGTTCAATACAGCCTGTTCTTTCAGCTGGGGCTAATTTTTGGCCTCAAAATATCCTCAAAGAACTAGATAAAGAGGCAGATTACTTCACTGGCATAGCACTGCAGTAGCCAGGGCAGTCACATTTTATGGCTAGGTAGCAGGACATCTGTGTCAGCTCAGGATCTCATAGGTACTGTAGAAATATCCCAAGAATTTGTTGGCTCTTGCTATATGAACTATTTACTCTTGAGAAAAGATTAGAAGTCAGGCAACCACAATATATTAACTGTACCAAAAGTTAATAGTTATTTCATGTAGTTGAGATTGGATTTCCCTCTTTCAGTGGGGCAATTGACATTTTTTGATAACCTTTTTTAAGAAAAAGGATTGATTTAACTTAATTAATTTCAGTGGGTGAAATGGACAGAACTGGTAGGTGGTGTGATAGGGAATAGTTTTAGGAAGTGACTTGGCTTGTGGAAGCATCACCAGATGCCAGACACACAGCCTTCAGCCTGTTTTCAGAGGGCAAGACAAGTGTTAAAAAGAGACAAACAGTGCCAATTGCTGTCCCCATACTGTAGTAATGGTGAGAGCTTGAATGCATGTCATCATAACTGCTTTCAAAGAGCTCCAACCTTTTCCTTGGAGAGGGAATGGAGGTTCTGCTTAGGCAATGGTTTTCTTTTGCTAATAGTGTTGTGAGCCTCTACCACGCAGGGATGCTTTGGAAAAGAGATTGTGGATGGGTGGGTTTTGAAAGGGCATGATTTCTCTATATTTTCTCCTGCTAAAATGATTGTTTAACAGATACAGTGGTGACTGCTCTTTGCTTTGTGTTTAATACAGCTTTTAGAAATGGTTTAAAAGCTGGGCAAACTATTCTTAAAAATCTTTATCTTATCAAGTAAAATAAAGGCATACTTTCTATAAAATCTAATAAAGTTAACTGCAGGGGTGGGTGGCAATAGATGTAGTGACGTAGATGGAAGGAATATGAACCCAGTCATGATGCATGCAGCATGGTGTTGTCAGATCAGAGGCAAAAAAAACACTTGTTCTTGAAAGAAGGAAACACAGTCACTGAGTGTGTATATCGTCGTTTAAGTAAAATAAAAATAAAATGCAGAAAATTTGAACTCTGCTCTCAGTTCTCAGAGACTTACTGAAATAATTCAGGGAATGCTTTGTTCTGAAGCATGTAGAAAATAGATATCTGAGACAGGAAGGTGTCATGAACTTCTTATCAGATAGAATGAGTGACCAAAGGAAGACCAAATAGAAAACTTCTGCCAAGTCCCTCAACTTGTTACAAGAAGCAATGGCATAAATTATATTTCTGTAAGCAGTTGCTGAAATAATGGCCAAATGAAAACAGGGTGGAATTAAAGTGGAAGGGCAGTAACCTTCAGAGCTAACAAACATCCAGCTACAGGTGGGGACTTCCTAGCAGATGATGAGAGATTGAAAGTTATAAGGTTAGTGCATGCTGAAGACATGGGGGTCTGGATGTGCATGATGTACAAAAACACATCCCAAAAGCATGACACATTCAGCAATGAGAAATAAGGAAATCACTACAGTAATGACTAAAACCTCTTCAGGGATGTTGGCAGCTCAGACATCTTCTGGGTACCCCATGTTCCTAACCCTGCCCCTTTCTCTTTGGGCTCCCGTTATATTGACCCAGCATTTGTTTCTGGGATGGGCTCTCCTGCCAAACCATCATCATGGACTGGTTGTGGGTTTTCTGTTCAGGCATTACCAGTGTGCTCTGTGCTGAGCAAGACAAGGGCATCCATGCTTCTGTGAACTGTGTGTGCAATACTAGGAGCTGCAATCACTCATCTCAGATATATCTGTCTAGTATTGGCTCATGTTTCCTATTAATGCAAAATAATAAAATTATTATTATTATGAAAGTCAGGCTCAATGACAGCCTGAAATAATGAGGGAAAATTCTTGGCTGCCTAACAAAGTCCTCTTCTGAACAGCATAAAAGTATTTTTATTTTAGTTACTGTTTATTCTGAACACAAAATGTGCCCTAGAAGTAGAGAGAATGTATTGTTTTGTGGTGACTCAATATCACATTCACCCAGGAATTTGTTTTTAATTTCCAGAAGGAAAATCTCAGTTTAGGATTTGAAAAAATATCCCAAACAGAAACAAACCCAAACAAACCTAGAGAAACAACAGCAGAAGCAAAATCCACTCCAAAATACCAGGCTGTTGCTGGTTTGATTTGTATGGTCTTTTTGTTGAATACTCAGCACCTTGAATTTAATTGTCAATAATCAGCAATCTTCCATCCTTTTCCTCAGCTAAACTTGCTCATTGTTACAAGCATAGAGCTTTCAACCCTCTTTCTTCTCCCTCCCCACTAAACAGGACCGAAAGTCTACCCCAAAATCAGAGGCGTACGGTGAGAAGGCCCATTTCTGTGCACATTGCAGTTCATCAGACTGTCTTAACAGTCTGAGAGACCCAGCTTGATTCTACTTTATTTCAATCCCCTGTTTATCAGAAACCACATCATTGCAATTACATCTGGAAGTAACTATCTGCCTTGGGATCATCAATGAAGGAGACCTAAGGGTGATGTTTATGTTCCAGAGGAGGTGAAAGGCAACAGGCCAAAACACTGACCTGATGTGTATAAATGGAAAGGGTGCAAAACCATAATCACCCACGTTTCCCTTGCTTTAAACTCAGCCATATCACAGAATCACAGAATCACAGAATTTCTAGGTTGGAAGAGACCTCAAGATCATCGAGTCCAACCTCTGACCTAACACTAACAGTCCTCCACTAAACCATATCCCTAAGCTCTACATCTAAACGTCTTTTAAAGACTTCCAGGGATGGTGACTCCACCACATTGGGCAGCCTGTTCCAATGTCTAACAACACTTTCAGTAAAGAAGTTCTTCCTAACATCCAACCTAAAACTCCCCTGGTGCAACTTAAGCCCATTCCCCCTTGTCCTGTCACCCTGCATGTGGGAGAACAGACCAACCCCCACCTCACTACAGCCTCCCTTGAGGTACCTATAGAGAGCGATAAGGTCGCCCCTGAGCCTCCTCTTCTCCAGGCTGAACAAGCCCAGCTCCCTCAGCCGCTCCTCATAGGACTTGTTCTCCAGACCCCTCACCAGCTTCGTCCCCCTTCTCTGGACTCGCTCAAGCACCTCGATGTCCTTCTTGTAGTGAGGGGCCCAAAACTGAACACAGTACTCGAGGGGCGGCCTCACCAGAGCCGAGTACAGGGGGACAGTCACCGTGTCAGGAGTGTAGAAAAGGGAGTGAAATGAAACAATGTGGAACAGCAAAAAGATGGAGGCAAACTTCCCTTTGTATGGTCTTCGAGTCAGCAGGGTCTTCCACCTTCAAGCATGGAGTTATGAGCCTTAGGCTGCCTGTCTGTCCTGTTGTCACCATGTGAGGTAAGTGCCCAATCCTGTATTCCAGCTACCCTACTCTTCCTCTGTCTTCCCCATGGGCCCCAAGGTATATTTGTCTTCTCAAGGCCAAGTTTCATGGAGAATGGAAAGCTGTGGAAGGTAGTGAATGAGCTTAAAGCATACTTTTCAGATAATTAACACAATCAATAAAAATTAGCATTGCTATTCAGTGGATTTCTGCATTATTCCTGATTGCTCTTGGCTGCTGTAGTTTGGTGCAGAATTCAGAGCAGGTCTGAGGCAGAAGTTGGGGAATATTGATTTAAAATGAAGCCAAAGCAGAATACAGTCCTGATAAAATGTAATGGGCTGAATGAATTCATTTGATCCCTATCTTATTCCTGGAAGTCATGCATTGGTGACCCAGCTACCCAGACTTCCTTCTGATCTGGCTCCACGTACCAGATGTGACTGGAGGATTGCTCCCACACTCTGGATCAGAAGTCTCAGATAGAATATATTCTCAGTTTATTTTAATCATTGTGTTTGGATTGGTCTATCTCATTCCTGTTTTTCTTCTTTTTTTTCCTTTTTCCTTTTTTTTTTTTTTTTGTTTAATGGAAAAAAAAGGGAAAAATTGCAAACAGTTTACCGAACTATTGTTTACCTACAGAAATGAAACCTTGATGTTCACATAAATCAAACCTTACAGCTCAGAGCAGCCCACCTTACACTGCAAGTATATATATGAAGCTTAAGGTCAAGAGTTTATTTTCCCAAGAATAAGAAGGAAATGTGTTCATACTCTCACTGTTAAAATTTAACCCCATTCATGTTCATTAATGTATTTGAGTAATTAATTGAGAATTCTACCATCACAAAGACAGTTAAGGCAAAGTTTGTCGGCGTGTTTACTTAAGTTGGATTTTGTGCGTAAAATCTCCAAACAAGACTTAGAAACAATGGAAAGTTCATTTCTGGAGTGGACTAGGGAACACAAGGGGAAACATGATAACAAGAAAAATATAAAAATAAGAGACTGAAATTTTCTCCTCATAATTTGTTTTGAATTAAAGTGTAAAAGCTTGGGACTTGCACTCTCAAACAAATCTGCCATAGCACCTGATTAGCATCTTCTGAAGGAAAAAAACAATCCTTTTCTTAGATAATACAGTCAACACATTATAATTAATGCATTTAAATATGTGCCTTCCTTTAGGGCAGATACTGTGTTAGCAATTAGGGTTTTAGCAATTTTTGCAAAGGAAGCTGCATCTCATTATATAGTCTTTTAGACCCACGTTTTGCTTTCATAAAGAAACCAGTTATCTTGTTTATGGATTCTTGAGAGTGCAGAGCTGGAAGCATTAAGTATTTATGCAAGTGCTTGAAAGTACACCACTGGAAATTCAAACTCTTTCTTTTTCTGCTTATTTTTTTTTTTTTTTTTTTTAATCATTTTTGTTACCTTTTGCTACCTATAGAATGTTACAGACTTCTGTGATAAAACAAGGCTACTTTTCCTTTATAGAAGGTATATGTTCAGCCAAATCTTGTTGGTTTTTCTGGATTTTTGCTCAAGCATGACTCCCAGCTTTGACTTAGAATCTTTCCCTCTCAGGTTTAACAATAAGTAATTTTCAATAATTAAAATAAGAAATCACATCATTGGTATAAAACCAAATTAACTTTTATAATATTAAGTATGAGAAGGGGTGCCTCATATTACAGTGTTAAATTTATATTTAGTGTCTCCTGGCAGTTCACAGAATAAAACTGAAGAGGATTAACTCTGTTCACTATTAATTTAATACGGTGTTTTAGTTGCCTTCAACAGCAGCAGAGTTGGAACAAACAGAGGATGTTTTTACCCATCTCTCGCAGTGCCTAGTCTCTGAACTACATTAGGTACATTGCTGAATATCTAGAATTGCATCTGAAATGCCGCAAGTAGAAAATGCAGCGGTGGAGAAAGCTGGTTATACAGAACAGAGACATCCCTGCAGATTTATGCTGGAATCAGTTTTATGCACTTGTAGTGTGTGGACCAAGTCCATGAAACAATCATGCACTGGAGTAAGAGCTGGTACTTGTACTTTTCTCAGGCTGTGCTTGCCAGTCATCCTACCTGTTGCCCCTTGATACTCATCTGCTAGACAAACCTTTGAGAATATCTTGAGCAAACAATGAAAACCCAGAGCTGTCACTGGTGGCCCGGAGTAGAGAAAAGTGGGGCACCCCTTTGGCACAGGGTTAAGTCACAATTTTGCAGCTGCTCAAGATTTCTCCAGATGTTGTGACAGGTCCTGTATGAAGAGCTTGTGTGTGGCACACCTGAGACTTGCATCAGACAGTCTTCCCTTATGTAAAATGAAACTACTGGTATTTCTTGACTTAGTGTACTATGCCTTGGAGTTTACATATAATGCATTTTAATTAATGTAGATACATGCCTTGCTATCCATTTCCAGAGATCTGCATGAACCAGGAGATGAACACTGGGGCACTCAGTGTTTCTCAGTAAGAAACTGGGTGTTCATTCACACTCACACCACAGTGCAACCTTGCAAGAAGACAAAAAAAAAAAACTACTTTTAGGAGTCAGAGGCTCCAGTTCCTCTCACTTAACTTTAGGTTATATAGCACTTATGTGAATCATTTATAATCAATAGAAAGAAAGAGAAGCTCCAGGACTGTGATTTATTCCATCCTCATGTAGAAATCAGAAACTGGTCAATTAGACACACCCTTAAGGACATATATATTTCTATTAACTGTAAAGACAAAGATTTGGCTGAGGTGTGGATAACTCCATTTTAAATGTCTAAAGTTAAAAGAGGTGAACACCATCCCTATTGGCATCAATAGGCATTAGTTCAGGTCTGCTATGCACAGTAAGAATATGCATTTGAAATGGGTATTATTTGTTTAGATTTGCCTTTTAGAAACACACACACATATATATATTTAATACCATGATGAAGTTTCATTGCTTAGCAGCCTTTTGGAAGGAGAGGGAGAGTGCTTAGGACAATATAAATGTTGCTGCTTCATTGATGAAACAGCAGAACAGACTTGGCTTAACCTAAAGGTCAGAGGGACAGAATGTAATTCACTGTTTTCTACTTCACAGTCCGAAGGTTAACATGTTTCCAGGAGAGAGAAATCAGACATAGTATCATTTGTGATATCCAATCACTTCCATGAATAAAATAGAGTCCAAATAAAGATTTTTGATAACCACACAAATATCCAAAAATATTTTGCTCAGATTATTTATTAAGTCTGCTCTTCAGACCAAAGACCTGTTGCTTGGCTCTTGGACTACTTAAGACCAAAAACAAATTATAAATATTTAAACATCAGTAAATTTACTTTGGTCAGGAAAGCTAATGTTTGCAGGAACAGGTTTTTAATTTGGAAAAACAAAACAAACAAAAAAGCCTACTATTCCCAAGGAAAAAATAAAGTATTTCTACTGATAACATTATATCCTCTGTTTTCTGAGATGTAAATTTCATTTTATTTACTCAAAAACTGCACAGAGCACAATGGTTTTCCTAGGTAGCCATCCTAGATCAGAACTTCATTAGATAAATACATAAATGAGAGTTTATCTTAGTTACTGTATAGGAATTTTCATCCTGTATATAATAGCATTTTCTTGAATTCTTTGTCTGTAATTGCCTTTTCTCTTTTATAGCATGTAATAAATTACTTTTTATAGTCAGGTACTTTAATTGAAGTGAATTGAAGTTTTATCATTATATTGTGAGTGTTCATTAGACTTTACTTTCCTATAGGTGGGAGTCATTTCTGGTGTTCCATGAGAGAGGCTGAAAGATGGTGCCTATTAGTTCAGATGTTTCCCTGCATTTATTCTACCTCAGGTACACCCAAATACTTTTAACCCATCTTCTCCTTTGCCTACAAGCAATGGTCTGGTGAGGCAGGCTTAGTTTCTTCTCTGTTGTCTGGGGCACATGGTAAAGTGATGTACCAAAGTTCAGACATGATTTATTTTAAATGTAGTGTTAATAAAATACTGGAGTTTGTTGTTGATGGACTAAATTCTCCTGCCAATTTGGAATTCTACAGAAGCTATAAATGTGATCTTGGTAGTTCATCTGTGTGAGTATACATACATGAATTTAGGTACCTACAGTGTTCCTGAAAATATCTGTAAATGTTTTCCTAAAGATGAGGTTATTTGAGATGGTTGGATGGATGGATCTATCTAATCTGTTACAGAGCCTGCTATGCTGCTATGACTTCCCTGCTTCCTGGACAGAATGTGTTTCACAGCATCTGTTACAGCTGTGGAGACAAAGACTTCTGGGCAGAGTGAAGAGGACAGTCAAAAGGGCTGCAGCTCCCCCCACCAGTCCTTTGGCAGTGCACAACCATGTGCTGTGGTTGTATTTGAACAGGCTCCTTGTTCATGCTATGGTTGCCCACCAGTGATGGTATGCCCACCATACCATCTCCTTGTTCCTTGATGGTATGTCCACCATACCAGGCTCCTTGTTCATGCTATGGTATTCCCACCAGTGATGTCTGTCTTATATAGTATTTAGTATAATCCTAAATATCAAGACTCCTAGGGAGTCTCTTAACTACCCAGTAGCCATCATGTAGCTCTTGTTGCTAGGACATGGTTTGCACCTTGGAGAAACTCGCTAAGTTAATGATCTGCAGACTATTGGAAGGCTGTTTTTCTGTGATTGTACTTTGAATTGTCAGTGGGAATGAAGAAGTACGGACATTTGTTAGTGAACTTCATAGATTTCAGGAACACAAAATCTGTTGCTGAAATTTAGCAGCAGCTCAGTTTTAAACACAAAAGCTATTACCTCAGCATAGAAAAATGGATAACAGTTGAGTGGATGTTGTAAACTGAGACAGAAGGGCTGATAATTGTCTCTTGTTTTGTCAGAAAAACAAGGTCCTAACCTGACATTTCTGTTCAATACTGTCTTTATGAGGAATGAGAATATCTGTTTCCTCTAATGTTGTCCTGTTCCAGTCTTGCTCAAATGTTCCTTTACCTACACACAGAGAAATGTGAAACCACTGGGTGATCATAACACTCCCTTCTAGCCTTAGAAATCTATGAATCTGCTTACCAATGCTGACAGACCAATAAGGCATATTTATTTGTCTCTCTTAGGAGTCTCTGTACTCTGCTGCACTGAGAAGTGAATACTACCGTGGTACATATACTGTAGAAATCCCACTGTGTTGTAGCAACCTGTGCTATCACAGAAAGGCATACCGACACATGAAAACACTAACAAAACATCCACAGGAAATTCCCGTTGGGAGCACTATTGTATGAGAGGAGATAGTTCATGTTTGCAATGGAGAGGAAAAGATCTTGATTGCTTTAGAGCTTCCTTTAATCAAATCCAACTTAAATCTTACCTACATAGTCACTGCATCCATCTGTCTTTTCTTCCTCTATGGTGGGAGTTTAAAAGTCAAATCTATTTGAAGGATTACATGCTAAGTTGGACATGGACTCTATTTATGCATTTGAGGGAGTTTCATCATTCCTTTTTAAAAGTGCAGTATCTGCCAAAAAAAAAAAAAAATAAAAAAAAAATAAAGAGCTTCTGAAAATATAGGAAGGCAGTGGGCTGTTGCCAGGCTTTGAGATGATATGTGTGCCCTATGGGAGTTTCTCTTAGAAGATCCCTTCTGATCTGATCCCTTCTGAATTTATACTTCCTTTCAAAGCTTTGTTGATCACACAAATACAAAGCTGAGGACCTCTGTATTTGGACAAAATAATGATCGGTTCATTCTCCTGCTCATGAACTCTCATGAAGTACCAATGATTTTCCCAGAATTATCTCCTCTGAAGATGAGCTGAGAGGCTTGGGGTTGAGAGGGTCGAGCCTGGAGAAGAGAATGCTCTAGGGAGAACTTACATGGGACCTAAAGAGTGCCTACAAGAAAGCTGGGGAGGGACTCTTTGTCAGGGGATATAATGATAGGATGTTGAATGGCTTTAAACTAAAATAGGGCAGATTTAAATTAGGTATAAGGAAGAAATTCTTTACTCTGAGGGTGGTGAGAAATTGGCACAAGTTTTCCAGAGAAGCCGTAGATGCCCCATCCCTGGAATTGTTCAAGGCCAGGATGGATGGGGTTTTGGCCAACCTGGTCTGGTGGGAGGTGTCCTGGCCCATGGTGTGGGGCTGGTACTAGATGATCTTAAGGTCCATTCCAATCCAAAGCATTCCATGATTCTAAGATACTTAAAAAAATTGTTTATTGGCCAAACAATTCTAACAAGATTCTCTGTTTTGTGGAAATTTCATAAATCTTAGAAGAATGTTTCCTTCCTCTGTGCAACATGTCTGGAATTCAGCAGTTTCCCTTAAACCTTTTTCCTTTAACCTGATTTGTGATCTAATTCATAGGGTGGAAGCTTCTTTTCCCAATCAGAGCCCAGACTTCATGAACAGAAAGGGTGATTAAGCAAATAATTGCAGATTATTCTAGTAGAATGAAAACTGCTGGAGATATTCAGCAAAACATACAGCTTGCCTACAGGTTATAGCATATCTTTATAAATCTTTCCTGCATGTCACTGTAAATGGAAATATTTTTCATACTAATTATAGAATTTAACTGTAGGTGCCCAAGCATTACCCTCATGGTCATCCTATTAGACAATTACTGCCTGCTTGGAGACCCCATTTCCTGCACTTGGTTATGTCTTTCTACCCCCGTCAGCAGGGTGCACGGAGTTGCTGCTGCAGTGGTAGTTGCTGGGCTGGAGGAATGGCTGGGTGGAATGAGTGACTGGAGGGTGGCTCCCTGCAGGTGTTGAGGGGAAAAGTCCCCAAACCAGACACGGACACAGCACAGAGAGCCTGAGCTGCCCCTCCTTGTGGTTCCCAATGTCTCAGAGCAGAATTGTATGTGGGATCTCATGCAGGGTGGATAGCATGATGCACCTGGTCCAGGCTGTTTTGACTTGAGGACTAACCCTAAATATCTGTGTAGAAAATCCTTTTTCAGTGTTTGTGTGTGAAATGGGTGATAATCAACTGTGCTGTTTAGGTATTTGATAAATATTTTACTCTTTCCACTTAAAAATACCTTCATTCTTATTGAGGGAGAGAAAAGTCATTCCCAGTCTTACTGCCTGAGTTTAGAACCTGTTTCCTTTTATCACTGTTGTAGTAAATAATGATACTGTAATATGGTTATATTACCATTTTTTTTCTGCTCTGATGTTTATTTAACTATTCCATGTAACGTGCCGGGACTCTGGCTACAGGAAAACAGGGAGCTGCTGTGTATTCTCCATACCAAAACACACATTAGTCACACACATGGATCTGAAAAGCCAGGTGACTATTTTATGTCATGTATCTAAGCCTTTCACTTCATCGTGAACTTTATAAAATCTACATACCACTATGATTTCTCTATTGATTCCATCATCACAGAACCCAGGGGCCACAGGTAAAAAGACAAGGGTTTTGGCAGTGCTGTTTGCTCATGGAGATGTTGGAAATGCATAAATGTATTTAAAATAATGTTAAGTTCTTTCTTTATGACCAATTCAATGGACAAAACTGAGACTGATTCAGATACCTGTGACTGTTAAAAGGATATATTTATTTATTTATTTTAAATAAAATACAAAATGTTTGCAAATACCTTGAAAACATTCAGCTGCCTTCAGAGCTGCTCACCAGGAGAGATGTGGCTGTGTCTCACTCACTTTTATTCAGTCAGCCAGCCCTTTGTCCCATTTTTGCCAATCCTGTAAATTAACACAGGTGTGAACTGTTGCAACAAATAGTTTTAGTTAATGTCATGTTTATGGGGATCATTGGATCATTAGCTACTGCTGTAAGGTAAAAAGAAAAGAAAAGAAAAGAAAAGAAAAGAAAAGAAAAGAAAAGAAAAGAAAAGAAAAGAAAAGAAAAGAAAAGAAAAAGAAAAAAAAGCAGCCTCTTTGCAATTTATCTTGTGTCTCTTCAAAGAATGAAGGAAAACAATGACCCTCATGCTGACCCTTCCTTTAGCCTCATCAATCATGACTGGAGACCAAAACATCACAACTAGCTCTTAATAGTGCAAAAGATGCATCACCTTCTTCTGGTCCCCTTCATTATTCAGTGCATGGTCTCTGGAGGGATTCTTGGGTGGGGCTGAAGCTGTCGGGGCAGGATTTACGTACCTGACTGCTTTATCACCATCAGGCTATTGCATGCTGTGGGACAGACTGCAGCAGTATCTGTTTTGTATGGCTTACTGCCATGTTAAAGGTAATCACATCTGGGACCAAGCGGCCCTGTGAGCTCCAGAAGCCCTTACCTATAGCTCGCCTGTGGTTATTTAACATCTCTGTACATGTGCCAATGAAATCTTCAGGGTGGGATGCTGGGCTCTTTATCAAGAGCACACAAGAGACTATGCTATTAGGGAAGTATATACAGCCATGACCACTGAGAGACACAATGAAATATGGAAGCACAGGAGAGAGAGCAAAAAGAGTAGACGTGTTTCAGTTTACTGCCAGATTTGGGTGACTTATGGCTCTCCTGGTGTCTGTGAGCTTCTGGAAAAGGTCAGAAGGTTCCTTCTATTTAGAAACTTGGATCCAGCCTACTGTAAATTGCTTCACAGAATTTACAGACAGCAAGGAAAGTGTGGTATTTAAGTGAAGGTGTAAGGATGATGGTGAGGATGATTTTGTCACAAACAAAACATTCCATGGTGCGGAAGAAGGCCAGCAACTTTTTTGTGTTTGCCTTCAGGGCATGGTGAGAGCAACATAACTGGTAGAATACAAAGGGTAAACCAAAAAAAAACAACCCAAACAGATGCTTTTAAAAGGTAATGTATGTATAGAATGAGGAGAGAAAGCCCCCTCAGATACCTAGGTAAGTGTAGAAGTGGTTCATGAAGCAAATATAAAACTGTAGATTTGACACAAACTTGAAGTTGTATCTTTTTTTTTTTACATTTAAATATCAGAAATAAACTCTACCTTGAATGAATTCAGATAATAGTGAAAATGTATTAAGAATTTCGATTATTGTAGCAATAGATGCAAATTCTTCACGCAAGATAATCTCTATTGTATGAGACAATGTGCTGTGATGAGAATAAATCTGGCTCATGGGAAATTCTTGAATGGAGCACGTATTTTAGGTGATGGACCTGATGCTTATGGACATGGTTTAGCAGGTGATAGTAGTAGTAGGGTGATGGCTGGACCAGATGATCTTGAAGTTCTCTTCTAACCTTAATGATTCTGATTCTATTTGAGATTGGCTGTATTTCTTACAACAGACAAAGCAGACAGTTAACTAAGAAGAGAATTTGAGTAAATTTTGATAGTTGGGTTGGATAAGATCTTACTTTCTGAAAATACACCTGTATAAACTTAATACCATTATTAGTACTGTGGGGTCATGTTTTTATATGTTGTCATAAGTAAATAAAATAGAATGGAATAAAATAAAAAGCAAGGCTTTGGGAGGTTTTTCATCACTGTGTAATGTAAATTTTCATTGCATGTTTTTGCCTGCCCTTTTACCTGTATTCAGCTATTATGAATACTCTTACAAAAAAAAAAAAAAAAAAACAGGAAATTTCTTTGTGAATTTTATGTGAGCACTAGGTACAATTATTTCTTTATTTGGCTGCCATTCAAATTCTAATGTTTATTTTTATTTATTTTTTATTTTATTTTTGTAAATTAATGGGATTTAGGGAGGGAGGAAAAGGAACTGGCTGACTGCCTCATTGGCTCTCTGATGACTTATGAAGGGACACGGAGATGGGCTAGGAAGACAGAATTCATTGTAGAATTAAAACGATATCTGGAAGAGTAATAGCAATAACAGTAATAACATTGTCACCCAAAAGCCCCCGCTGAGGTCCTGCCTTCATTTCATTTGTTGTTATACTAAACAGCAGACCAATTGTATAATGTTCATCTCAGTGAGCAAAAGGTGAGTGGCTATGATGAAGAAGTGCAGTACATAAAGCAATTATCTGCGAAGAATATGGCACAGGAAACCTTATTTTTTGTTGTAACCTTTTACAGCTATGTATTTTAACCACCAGCTTCTTCACATGTTACTTACCTAGCGCTTAAATCTCCACCTTAATGTAATCATGCATCTGGAGTCTTCTGGGGCACACGATCTTCTGATCAGAAACTACTGTCTTTCCTTTGAGAAAGAAAGCATAGACTGTAATTACAGAGCTTGAGCATACATGTATAATCAGGAGCAAACTAAATTATTATCTGAACTTGCACAGAAGAGTGTAACTTTAAACATCTACTCCCTGTGGAACTATTAGCTTTAACTAACAAAAACCAACCAACCAACCAACTAACCAAACCAAACCAAACCAACCAAACAAACAAACAAGAAAACAAAACATGAAGTTCTGGGGGAATTTTCATTTTCTGCCGTATTTTAAGGGTGCATTTCATGCATAAACACTAAAAACACAATGGTAGTAGTGTAAGTGAATGAAGAAACAACAAAAGAGGAGGAAAATACGTTACACATTCTATATATAAAATCAAGTAAGGGAAAGGTCATAATTTAGCTTCATTAAATTGAAGACATTTCTTCATAAAGTAATGTACTTCATAAAAGTAATTCATTTATGTAATGCAAAAATATGAAATAAATAATAACATTCATTTAAAAACATGATACTAAGTATTTAAAAAAATAGAAACCCTTCATAATATCATAAAAAACTCTGATTTTTAAAACTATTTATGGTTTGTTAATGGGATTTGTTAAAAATACACATAGACACATAGAAGGAACTCTGATATTAAAAAATATCCAAATAGTTAAGCATACATTTATCTTTCAGCACACAAGACAACCATTCATATTCAGAAAAACACTTCAGCATGTGTTTACTTTCACATATGTGAAATATCATATATATGTGTCATATGGGGATATATTTTTATCTTATATTTAAGAAATGTATTGAAAGTTAATCATGTACTTAATGTTTTGTGGAAGTAAGACCAGTTCACAAGAGAAGCTTTGTTTGCTGCAATATTAGCATACTTTTGTTGAATGCAAGGAGAAGTAAAAGACATTGGAGAAAAAAAGAAACATTTGGAGAGCACTTTTGGAATGGAGAAAGCTTTTGAATGGGTGGTGTGGGATAGCCACTTGCTGTTTAGATGATATAAACTTGGACCAGGACATATAAATTCTGAAGACCTAGAGATTCAAGGTACTCTGAGATATATTTCAGAAGGATTTCCTTTGTGCAAAAACCAAGAATGTTAACGCTCACCTTTATTATTTGCTATCATAAATGAAACATAAGCAATTAAGTAAAATGAAAACATTGCAGCTGAAAAATAAATGTCAGAGGACATAAAATACCTGAATATGCAGATGCATAATTGTTTTTCCAGTAAATCCAATTATCTTCCTGAATTTAATACATTTATGGAGACAGTTTGGATAGTTCTGTAGTTTTAAAATGAAACAGAATAAGCATGGAGTGCTCAGAATTTCTATGTCAGAGCCTCTTAAAAATGCCTAGAACTATAATTTCATTTAAACAAATAAACTTTTCAAAAAATCACCTTACAGTGACAATAGTTATGTAAAGCTATATATTCTTTTTTTTTGTAAACTGCTCATGGACAGAGTTGGCTATAATCTAAAAATTTTATATTGCACATAACTTACATTTTGGATATGACTTTTAAAAGTTACCTTAGTTTTAGAAATATTTCCTATCATTTTTCCTCAGTCTTTCCAAAACCACTAAAATTTTCTGTATGACATGGGTGACTAAAAAAGATAATCAAACTTGTTACTTCCACAATGCACTAAGTACTGGTATTTAACCATCTAAATGTGGTTTAGGCAGAATGAAAAATGGTGTTGATCAAAGTAATAAATAACATTCTAGCTTGACATATATATTCTAGCCTCTATAAATGTGCAAGTAATATTTATGGTGTTTTATCTGTTTTCTATCACTGGGTTTAGGGAGAGCAAGGCAGTCTAATTCTAGTTTCTTGGTAGAGATGTGATCACCTGTAGTGAAAACGTACAGCATCTCCTTTAGTACACCTTGAGCATTTTCCACCATTTTCATTTTAAACACCATTTTGAAGCATGTTAGGTTCTGAAGACTTATGTGAAACCTTTTATTGTCATCACTTCGGCTTGCAGTGATAAGCACGATGTTGGGGAGGGGTGGTCAATAAGGGTAGCCTTCCCACCTGGCCACATGCTGCCCGTCCTGGGATGCTGAGCTCCCTAGATGCTCCAGCAGCAATACCTGCTCCTGCCCACAGACCTGGGGGAGAATTGCCAATTACAATGCCACTAAGGAGCTTGAAGCAAGCAGAGGATGACAAAAAATTGATAGACAGAACATCTTGTTGTACTTATGTCTCCTATCCTGGGTAAGAGTGCCACTGTGCAGCAGCCTCTCTCTCCTTGCCTGCTTCAGCTTTGGCTCAGAATGCTTTGAACTCCTGCACAGCATATGCCTCAGCAAGTACTCATGTACTTCATGCATATTCAGTGAGGTGAACAGTGGCCTTCCTACTTTTTTCATATGAACTGCAAGGATATCCGAAAGGCTGTCAGAAGTTGGTATCTGATACCTTGTGAACTGGCTACATAATGTTTTCCACAATGTCAGACCCCTATGAATTCTCACAGAAAATGTTACGCTCCAAGCACATACATTTCTTTTTAAATGGACACGGCACTCCCTTCCTGTGTACGAAAAAGTCTTCCAAAAGACAATTAACAGATTCTTTCCTGTGCTATCGTGTTCCTGAGAACATTCCCAGCTATTCCTCTGCTGGGACGTGGAGTCCTGCAGGAAGGTAAAGGCAGGAGTTTTCCATGCTCAACATCACAAAACAGAGTTGTTTTCTGTGAATTGAAACACTTCAGCTCACCTTGCTTAGGGAACTTTTGAGCACAGAAAAGCTTGTTATTTAATTGCATTTACTCCTTTTTTTTTTTTATATATATATTTTTTTATTTTTTACATGTCTACCCACAGCTACAGATTCTCTTTTACTTTTCTGTGCTTGCTTGCAAATAGCCGCATGAAAATGTTGTGAGCAGACACCTGCTATTTAGACTGTTGCGTTTCAGCATAACATCTGTATAAATGTACAAATCTGATCAAAGAGTTGAGATCAAATAATATCACAAGTGGCCCAAGATCATGTCTAATCCTTGGGTCACTGTGTGGGACAGAGGCACAGGGGCTGTCCCCATGACCCCATATTGACAGACACAGGTGGACAGAAGCACCTGGACTCCATTTGCTAAATAGTCATCCTTTGTACTTACCTCAGCTAGACAAACTCAAGGTAAGCCAAGTACTTGGCGTTTATCTGAGATGTTGGCCTCTCCTGAGGAAAATGGTGGGTGTTGGACAAGACTGAAACGTCACCCCTTCTTTAGAAAATGCATCCTGTTCCTGTTGCCTTGGCAGCAAATGCCGGGTGTATGTCTGCATCCCAGCATATTTCATCATTTTTTGTGTCTAGCATGCAAATAGGTCAGGCAAAGGGAGGGCCACAGCTGAGGGTAGCCCTGAAATAGTTATTGGCTAGGACAGTGTGAATAAAGTGGAGTAAGATTAAAGCCTACAGAAGACATACTCTAAAATTGAGGTCTACTCTTCTGCAGAACACTTTCCATGGCAAACTCTAAAATCCTAAATGCTTTGGACAGTTAAAACTAAATTTAACAAAAAATTGTTTGCAGTGTTTGACTGGTATTTGACACAACTGGCTGTTGCAGTCTTTGGGATATAGTTGATAGTTATAGTCTATAATGTAATACTTAAGAATAAATTCTGGCATGCTTACTTCTATTTTTTACTCTCTTATGCTGAATAAACATGGAAAAATCAGTTTCTTGGTGAACAACACTGCTGAACAAAAGTTTCTTTTTTTTTTTTTTTTTTTTTTTTTTTAATATAGATATATATATATTTATTTTCAGCAAATAGGAAAATAGGAGGAAAAATACTCCAGTTTCTGTTATGCTGCTTCTTTGTATCAGGGACAATATTAGTACAGACAACAGTAGCATCAAATGATACACAATTGCTTTTACTTAGTTGAGAATATGGTGCCATGTAATAGAAAGATTTCCAAAGGGTAAAGGTTAAAAGCATTAAAGTAGAAGAAGTAATAGAAGTAATTGTAGCCGTTGACAGCATTAAAAAAAAAAAAAAAAAAAAAAAAAGATTTTATATACCAACTCACAGAAGGCATTCAACTTGACATAGCAGGACATGTAGGGGATACACAAACTTTATCTTTCTGCTAACACTGCTGAACTGGGAAAATAAAACTGTCAAAGTCACTTACAATTAAGGCAGCAAAGAGCAACTTAATCAAATACAGAGCATCATACCAGCTTAACTGTTCAAGACAATTTAGTGTTGGATGTGCACTGCTGGGGCTGCTTCCGGTTGTGGACGTGGCTAACAGGGCACCAGAGAGCCCCTGAACTTTCTGTGATGAACCACAGCTAATAAAAGGATGACTGCACTAATAGGATTAAACAAGACTTAGGTTTTGGTTAGTATTCAGAAAATAGTCTTGGTGTTTCAGTAGAAATGTAAGTGGGCCTCATATTTAAGAAGGAAAAAAACAACATTTTCACCTGCTCCACATCTGAACACTGTATGCTGTTTAAGTTGCTAAAAACAACAGTAGGAAGAAGTACATGATCACTGCAGTCTAGAAGCTACTACTTTCTTTCTTAATAGGCTACAATATATTTAAAATACAATCAATACATTTCGAAGAGATGACAGTATGATTCCTAATAATTTAAAAGAACTGTTTTAATAAAAACACATCCATCTTGAAAATACAATCTAAGCTGTCTGGACACAGCAAATTAGTATTACACCAAGCAGATGTGATGCAGACAAAGCCAGGCAGCAGGATTTATGTCATGTCTGATCACTGCCTGCTTTAACCAGCTGTAGGTAGCCTGTTGCCAGAGACCTCTGGTGAGCATTGGATCCTCCCAGCCTCCTGTCCACAGGATGGGCTGGTGGCAGAGGTGCAACTTCAAGGGGAGGCAAAATGATGTTTGTGTCTTCTCCAGGGCCACAACGAGATGTCCTGTCTTCAGCTGCATCTGGTTTTGAATCAATCTTCAAGGTGGTCCTAGTAGATAATGTTTGAGGTCATTTTTGTTCCTGACATGACAGTGATATATTAGTTTAGAACAAAGTGGATATTCTTGGAACAGACTGATAATAACAAATGAAATGTCTTTCACTTAAGCTCCTGTGGAAAAGGGAAGGATGGAAGTAAAATGAACTGCAGGGCACAGGTGCCCAAAGCAAGATTTACGTAATGCCCAGTTTACTCGACAGCTCCCCTGTGAGGTGGAAATTGACCTAGGAAGCTGTGATTTTTGGCATCATTCTCACTGTGAAACAACTATATCAATTCAGCTCTGTGCAAACAATTTACTCCTAAGCTGGGGACCCACTTGCCAAGATTTAGCCTGATGTGAATAAAAATGGCCACATTATAAAACACTCAGAAAGGCAAGTCTTAATGGGAGTGCTGAAAGGCCCTATGACCATTCACTGCAACTGCCCAGCTGGGTGCCACTCTGTTAAACAGTGAGAGAAAACAAGCTTTTGGAATAAAAACATCTTTATATATATATATATTAAAACAAACAAACAAACAAAAAAAAACAAAAAACAAACAGTTAATTATAAGAAGTGCATTTGGAACACACAAAGTCATATTTATTTTTCTTTTCAGGGACTCAAAGAAAGGCACCTGAGAGATGGAATTGAACAGAGCTCTCTGGGGGTTAAAATAAACAGCACAATGAATATACTAAGACCTAGATTATACACCTGCATAGCTTATGACTTTCAAGGAAAGTAAGCTCCATTGTGTGTTATTCTGGAAATGTTCAGCTTCCGATGGAGGAGAGTAGTAAGATATCAGTCAGCTGCAGCTTTCAAAGTAGCACAGTTACAACTGAAATAAGGGTTGCTTTGTTATAGTTTGGTAATTAAAATCAAGATTAGTGCATTCCCTCCATGATCAGTGACGGCCACATGCTTAACATAAATGCAAATAAAAACGTTCTATCATTTTCCCTTGAGCACAATTTCTACTAGAACACAAACTTTATACAGGAAGATTTACTGTAAAACATTATGTAAAAAAACCAAATTATTGTAATTCTATTTGGAAAATATTTGTTTTCTAAAGTGTGAACTTCCACTGGATTAACATTGGTATAAACTGAATTACATATATATACAAATGTATTCCCCCACAATTACTAATTACTTTGCTAATCTTATTTACAGTTTATGGATATCTTACACGGAGCTTTAGCACTGAATGTTAAAAATGCATAAAGGTTTCAAAAGGTTTCAGCTATAAGTCATCTTTTCCTAGACTAATAAATTATTAAGACTGATTCATCTATGCAGATCATACTTTCTATTCTTGGCCTCCACCCAAATGTATATTTTTGAGGGCATGAGCAGAAATCTTTTTATCTGATTTTAATCTAGCTAAGGAGAAAATCAAATATATCATTGTCTTCTTCTCAGCAAAAAAAAAAAAAACAAAAAACAAAAAACAAACAAACAAACAAAAAAACCCCACAAGCTTTGTAAACCACCATATCATTTTATACAAAATCCCTGGTCATTTACTTTGCAACAGGAAACTTGTCATTAATATCATATAAGCATTGTGTTGTGTATTGTCTGGAAAAGAGAGATAAGAGTAGCTAAAAAAGAAAATGGCTTGCTGTCCATTTTGAGAAGGTTTGCAAGAAAAGTTGTACAGGGAGGGTACTGTAATTTAGTCATAGACCCCAGAGTCAAATCTGAACATGGGCAATGTCATTCTGATTGACTGTAACAGCCATTTAATGGAATGGGGGAAAAAATACTGACAGTGTTTCAATTGTTCATAAGTGTAACAGCTTTTCCATAAATAATTGCTAAAACATTGAGAGATAATATTTCATTAGACTTGGTTTAGGTAAGCAGAAAGAGATGTCATGGAAGAAATTACATTATAGAGAATTAACCTGGACCAAGTGAACACCGAGTTAAGTGGGTGGACAAAAAAAAACCAAAAAAACAAAAAACAAACAAACAAACAAAAAAGATAGCTAAGACTACCAAATTGAAACATTAACTTTAATAAAATAAAGCGGATAATTTCTGTGACACTGGACTGAAGACCATATGGCTTGAATGCAGAGGAAACTCACAAAGCGGTTTGTATCATTAAGAATTTGATGTGACACAGAAAGATTTTCAGAAAGAAATACTAGATGTAAATAGATAAATAACTACCATAATGATATTGAGCCTAGGCAAGCAGAGAGCCCCCAAGAAATAGAAAAGTTTTTTGATGGGTGAAGAGATATATGTGCTGTAAGTGAAAAATCATAGTGCTGAGGTGAGAATTGCTGAGTCAAACCAATTCATAACTCACAAGGTACACTAAAAATGTAACAAGATCTTCAACTGTATACTTACAAAGAAAATAGTGAAAGAAAAGGTGAAGTGGATACAGATTCAGAATAGCCAGGTCTTACTCAAAACTCAAATAACTGCTATAGTAACTTTCAGTAGAAGAAATTAGGCTGAATATGGAGGTAAAGACAGGACAGATAGCAAGGATACATGAGGAAGAAGTAAAATTGCAAGAATTTCCTGCAGTCAATGAGAGGCAGGCACTCTCTCAGAATTTTGGCAGAACTGGCACATGAGCTTGTTAGTCCAATCATATATTTCTTCAGGAAAATTATCAAATGAGATAGTCTTATAAAACTGGATGTCAGCAAAGGTATTACCTGTGTTTAAGAAGGTGGGTGGGAAAGAAAAGTCTTGGCAAACCTGGTTCTTTCTATGTGTATGGACAAGAACCTTTGTAGAAAGGTTTACTTTTGCTGATGCCTTTTGGCTCTGCTGGGTAGAGTCACAGGTAAATCACCTTTGCTGTCTCTTGAGAGCAAGATGAATTAAATGGCACAATTGTCGCTTGTGTTCCCAACAAATAAGCACTCTAGAAGATAAAATTTTAGTTGAACTTTAGAAAATGTTGAATGCTTTAGTGGCAATCAATAAGAGTTTACAAAAATGTAATGTGTAGGTGACTGAAGCAAAAGAGAGGATATCCATAGGGGAAGGGAACTTTCGGCAAACTTTCAAAAAGCTGGAAGAAAATCCTCAGAAGACTCAATAAATGCAAAAAGTTATTGGTCTGGAAAACAGGCCAAGAGTAAAAAATATATATTTACAGTTTCCCAAAGGAGAGTAGAGAGGGTTAATCCCTTTGAGTTTACTTGACCCTTCATTAGTATATATTCCTCATGTGGGAGTTGAATTTTACATGAATGATGAGATCATCCAAAGTAAAGCTAACAGTGGTAATAAAAGGTTCCCAAGAGGCCTAAAACCTCAAGATTCAGTGGACAAGGAAATGTCTAAGACTTGGGAGCAAGGAAGAAAACTTCCTCTTTGCAGAAGTTATTCTGGGGCTGATCATTTCAAGGGGTCTTTTGCAGTGTGCACTATCCCCAGCTGTCTCTGGGTGGGAGGGTTGTGGGATGACCTGGCATGTCTACAGGTGCCCCCTGGTGTGCTCCTGGCTGATGCACCCAGGAGTCTTTCTGTTGTTTCTTAGGACCTTAACAACATTTCTACAAGAAAAAGGGCATTGATTCCTTTTTTGTCTCTCATAGTTACACTGTAAACTCTCAGAGGCAAGGATTTTTTTTTTTTTTTCTAATTTTATTTTTTTCTGTGTCTGTAAAGAGCACCTGGGGAAAAAATAATGCTGTGTTTTGATCTCAGCTGGAACCTCTTCACGTTACTGTAAAACAAATAAATCCTAAATACATATTTGCCTTTAGACATCCAGGAAAAGAAGGCCTCTTTCTATGAGATCTCCAGCTGTTTATGTTATGATAATGATGAAAATCAAAGAAATAACCTTGTGTACTCTCAAAGCAAGTTCACCAAAGGTCATTTACTTTGAGCATCAATGGCTACGACACTCTCTTTTCCTTAGAGGAACTCAGAAGGAGAGTAGAAAACTGCACATACCTGAAATCAGGGTGCTTAGATAAGACCTAAGGCTCAGGCTTCTCTTGTTTAAAGACTGCAGATGTAGAGCTTAGGGATGTGGTTTAGTGGGGACTGCTAGTGTTAGGTCAGAGGTTGGACTCGATGATCTTGAGGTCTCTTCCAACCTAGAAATTCTGTGATTCTGTGATTCCTAAATGATATCTCAACTACACAGAGATTTTAAGTCCTACTAACAACTGCCTTTATACTACCTTAAGTAGCACAGCTGTGCAGTTTCATTTTCCTTTTCTTGTTCTATTTTTGAAATGCTTTCTTCCAAGTCATCATATAAATAGCTCTTCCCTTTCCTTGTCATGCTAAGAGTAACAGTAGAACACACCTGGTCAAGAACATCAAGGTGAGAATCTCAGAAGACATGAATATTTCTCTGCCTTCAGGGTTGTTGCAGTTTTGAGGGCTGTGTCCTGGCATGTTCACTCTGCCAGAATAGCATAATTTTCTCCAAGTTGCAGCCAGTCTGGAAGAAAGCATAAAGGAATGAAGAATTTGATTGTATCAGATGAAAAGGGTTCTCTTATTATCAAGTTGGACTGAGTTTTAGAGCCATGAAGCCACTCAGATACTCTCACTCAGGGCAGTGAAGTCACACTAAAATTGTTCAGGGCAAGGAAGGGTTGAAGAGTACAGGAACATTACTATTTGTTGGTGCAGTTCCACTCATTCCACTTAATCACACTTTTATATACAAAATTATATAAACGCTTATTGTTTCATCCTAACCATACTGTTGTCCTTATATCAAAACATGAGATGGCAGATTTACAACACTGCTACCAAGCCCCAGTGTGAAATCCAGGCAAGAATTTAGGAAGTAGAACAGGATTAGTGGTGCTGAATGTGATTCTTTCTCTTTTCCCTCCATTTACCTGCTCACCTTTTGAATATGCTTTTGTTACAGATTGCTGTGCTGAATATATCTGTATGACCTGAGGAGAAATCACCTTTTAAGAGATTATTGACATGTCATCTGGTAATATTCAAGGGGACATGAACATTGCAAAATTCACAGAAAAATTCCATCCTTCATTTGCCACTATAATTTCTTGGGCTGTAGCAGAGCTTCCTGGAGAAGATGTTGACACAATGTTTGAGTTAAAATGTTGAATGGTTCTCTTTCATAAGAATAAACAAACAAACAAACAAACAAACAAATAAGAATTGGTGATTAAGATATCTTTATTAAATGTCTTTATTAAATCCTGCCAAACACTTCTAGTAATATTAGTTCTACTAGGAAGATTAGCCAATGGTTATTATGTTGCACTTTGAAACCATGATTTCCTTGACTTATGAAAGTATTTCCAGAGACTAGCACTTCCTTAAATGTTTAATATTTAACTTGACATAGGCACTTGTGTTTCATTCTTATATGCTGTGAAGATAATTCAAAATGTTACGTATAATTGTTATTCTTATTGCAGTTATTTAACAGAATCTGAATACACTCATTTTTATTCTTCATATTCTGCGATCTTTATCCTAAAAGAAACAGTTTAACTGAAGCCAGCACCACAATGTCTCTTGTGAGATTTTGCAATTTTTTTATGCAGGCAGGATGTACTAAAAAACCTGTAGCATGGCAGCAACTGAACCTTTAGAAAATGAGGAAGAGATTTGGGGAAAAATGTATGAAAATCTACTTGGCAGAGTTAAAATGCAGTAGAAATATGGTCCCATTTAGGGAAACGATCAGGGAAAAGAGAAACATTAAATAGCTTAGTTCAATGTAATCTTAAATGAAAGTAAAGTTCTGGGCCAATCTGACATAGCCAAGCTCCCTTTCCCCATGAAACCAGAGAAAAAAGATGATTTTAAATAAATATTTCCCCCCAGGAAAAAAAAAAAAAAATCCTTACAATTTCTCTCAAACTCTTTTATGTTGAATGTGTCTCTGATTTTACCCACTTTCCCCACAGGCAATTCCCTCCCTCTTGCCATTTCCATTGAGATGATTACAATGTAGAGGGATAAGAGGATGGGAGAAAATCAATTCACTAAATACTTACAAAACCTCATGACTCTTAACTGGAAAAGGTCATAAAGAGCAGAAATTCCACTGTTTCTTGCAAAATCCCCTTTCACACCTTTCACAGGGAGACCCATCTCCAACTGTGATCTGACTTTTCACAGATACCCAGGTTACAGCAAACTACAGAAACTGTTGGCAAACCTCAGAACTTGAAACTGGAAGAAACCCCTGATCTTATGATGGGGACCTACCTCTAACAGTCACCCTGCAGCTAGGCTGGAGTTGAGCCCTAAATAGAGGCTCTCCTCTAGCCCAAAGTGCTGTAAAACATCTTAGTCTTGTCCCTGGTGTGTCTTCTCCTCCTTTCCAATAGGAACTTCTTAAAGGACAGGTATTGCAACGAAACACTATAATTCCCCAAGGTGCCAGGTAACCAAGGTTTCACAAGGGACATATGTCAGGGTGTGAGATAAATCAGTATGGGAAGAGAGGTGCATTACGCTCCTGCTGTTCAGCCACAGGTAGAGACCCAGGCTCTGCCTGAGGCCTTGCAAAATCTTAAGTCAGTTTTCTGCTGCAAATCTTGTGTCACCTCCTTTCAGCAAAAGTAGCTAAACTCACCGGGACTTTTTGCTGTGTGTGCTTTGGTGATGGGGTAAGATAATTCTTGAAAAACATTCAGGCAAATTAGATGTGGCATTCATTTTCTGCATGATTTCCTAATGCTTTCTTGGTTCTGCAAGCATTAAAAATGGTGTATCGTGATACTTTATTTTAATTCTGATATGTTGCTCATCAGAATGTGACTGCCTCTTTTGGTAAGAAGCTATGCATCATTTCTTGAGCATGGTTAATGTAGGAGGCACCTCAGGAAGCCCAACTGGTACCATTACAGCCCTATACAGCCATAAATACTTACGTGCTTTCAAATGCCACACCAATTTCAATATCAGCCTGTTCAAAGCTGCCTTTTATTCTACAAGTGCTTACTGAAGAGCAAAGGTTAATTGCAGCTGCTGTCGTCAATTTTCAATGTACATGTCCGAGTAGTCTGAATAGCTGGTAGTTGCTGGATGACAGTCATCTTCTTGGGAAAAATGGTAGGGAATATGTGAAAATATAGATGAATTGTGGCATTTTCCTCCCCTGTCTCTGCTATCTGTTACTCCCAGGGTCCTTCCTGGTTCCTCTGGACTACTGTGTTTGGAGACAGCTATTTCAGATGTCATGGGATATCAGCTACCTTTATGTATATTCACAGATATATACTGACTCACTGATAGCTGGCTACTGCTGAAGGTATAGAATATCCTGAGTTGGAAAGGACCCACAAAGACCAAGTCCAGCTCCTAGCTCCACACAGGGCCACACAAAAACCAGCCCCTATGTCTGAGAGCTTTTCCAAATACTTCAAGCCAATCCCAAAGAAATCAGCATGCAGACACCCCATCCTGAAACCCATCAGGCTGTCCTCATTCAGGCAGTGCACCCCACAGCTGGCCTAGAAGCAGCCCAGCTGCACCAACCACCACTACTTAATCAGCAATTACACCTTTAAATTAGCCCAGCTGTGAGCCATTGGGTGGGGCCAGGTGGGCCCAGTAAATATTTAAGGGCAGGCTGGACAGAGTAGGGAGCTTAAGGTAAGGCTTGGAGGGGGAGTTTTTCCTGGAGGGGCTGATTGCTCTGGTCTCTCTGGTAGTAGGCTGTGTTTATAGTGTTTCTAAGCTTCTCTCTGGCTAAGATTAATTCATGCTTTTTATCTTCTCTACCTTCTGGCTCTATTTAAAGTTTGCCACATTTCTCTAGTACTCAGATTTTTTTTATTTATTTTTTATTACTTTTTTTCCCCTGTTACTCAAGCTGAAGCCAAAGACTGCAGCTAATACTTTGATTAATAATACCACCATTAAATTAGCCTTTGTTTTGCCAAAGCAATAAATTGTCCTTGAACTTGCATCTGGACATCTCTATGATGGGAGGAGGTTCTTGGTGTAACTTAATGTAAACATCAAAACCAGCAGAAGAGTATTTAAAAGATAAGCAATGGTGCCTGCTCATTTATCAGAGGAATTTAATAACTCAGAAATCTACATAGCTGGCATTGATTCTATTTGAAATTAAATTACATTCAAAAATTCAGCAAATAATTCAGCTTCAAACTTCCATCAGCTGCTGTCATCTCCAGAGTGGGCAGGGAAGTGCTCACCAAGCACTCAAATGTATGGGCTCCATTTCCTGTAAGGGAGATGAGAGGCATTGCTCTTGGCTGCATGCCTTGCTCTTCCACCAGGGTTTCTGACCCACCACAGTGCCCCATGGATGTGCCCTCCACTTTGGTGGTTTGTGGTTCAACGTGTCTGGTCAAACCAGCATTTCAATTTATGCTGAGCTTCACAGGATATGTGAAAATATACAGGCAGTAGTTTTAATTATTATTTTTAAAGTGAAGGAATTCAAACAAAAACAGGTGCAGGTTGTTAGAACAGGGTCCTGATTCTATCCATTTGGGCAAGTATTTGTGGGGTTCCTCAGTAGCACAGTCGTGTTTGAGGGTATTTGGCTGCCCAAAATGTAGGACCAGCATGTCAAAGAATAAACACGTAAAGGATTACAAGGATATGTCTTATGTTATTCAGCTACTTAATAAAATGACCAGAAAGCTTTCCCACACTCAGAAGACAAAATCCCAACCAACCAAAATAAAACAAATAAAAAACACTCAAGAACAGATACCTCTGAAATGTAGAACGAGTGTATGAACTTCACCAGAGTTTTAGTGACAGTGGCAGAGTGGTTTCTTGTAAATGTCTTCTTATAGAGGCTGCTTGATTAAATAAAGAGTAGTTATAAATGTTATAAGTTTACAGTTATAAGCTTGTATTAAATACATTGCTAGAAGAAAAAAAATCCACTCCTGTGGCTTTCCCTAGACTGAGGAAATGATGCTACAAATGAGGGAGCTCTGAGTGTGGTGGTAAGGGCTGTGTCACAGGTGAAATCCTAGTCTATCAAAAGACACTGAATCTGGTATCTGAATGGAAGAATGAAATGTGTGGATGGTAAGCTACTGTGGCAAAGCAACGTAGTGCATGCATATGATCAAAATGCAACTGGAAATGTTTGAACAGTATGTTAAGCTTGAAAAGTACACTGGGGATTTTGATAGTAAGGCAAAGTATTTGTCACAAATCAATATGGAAAAAGTAGTTCTGTGTTGCTTTTAGCTGAAGGTTATTTAAGAAGTTAGCCTATTAGCCATGTGTGCAAGAGGTTGACACTCTCAAAATCACATTTGATGCAAATAAAAGAATATGAAAAAGGCCTAAGTATCTAAAATTCTCCTTAATCTAACATCGCTTCCTCCTCCTGTGGGGGATACACTGCTGTCTTTGGTCCGGCTCCACATTTCTTTCTGAAGAGCAGCTCTTAATTCCCAGTTCCTGTGAGGCCTGTATTACAGGTAGTGGCCATAAATGGCATTTGCAGTCTCACTGGGATCCTTCTTGACTATCACTCACTAAATGAAATTCACACATTCCTTCTGAGATTCCTTGCCAGAAGAAAATCTCTTCATAATGAACAAGTAGGTGCTGTATATAGTATAGGAGAAAAGATACCCAGAAATATATTCAGATAAATGCACTGTGAAAAAGAACAGTGTTCTAGCCCAAGCCCTGGCTTTACTCTGTGTTGATTTCCATTTGCAGAACCACAAAGGCATACAGGAGGCTTGCCCAGGCACATTTTAGCCTAATAGCTGTTATTTGGAAAATGGAAGAAAAATATTTGACTGCCAGTAGTAATTAGAAAATTATAATCAGTAATCAAATAACTACCAGCCCACTCCCCCAAAAGTTAAGCAAGCATTAATAATTAGCTGTAATACAAGGGTGTAATTCATTACAATGACAAATTATTTGTTAATGTCTGTAGCACTTTGCCACAGCAATTAGTCATTCTTGTTGTTTGACTTATCTGGAATTCTTACAAGACAACCATGAAATTGTAAAACAATTATTGACAACATTGATAGCTGGCTTAAGCTTCTGCATTTCCGAGGGCAGGTTATAGAAAGATCACAAAGTATTATGTACTATGGTAATAGCTTACTACCCAAGAAATACATGTGTAGAACAAAAATATAAATATAGATACATTTGCTTCCTTTTGGGAAGAATTATGAATTGTGGTCCTGCAGGAAACAACAAAGTTTTGTTCTTTGAAAGAAAAACAAACAGACTGTTTTGTCTGTTATGGGATTCAGACATTGACTCAACAATGACTGACCCACCCCCTCACATGTTGAACTGATTAATTCTTTGCCAGGAGGGATAATGAGAAACCTGGATTTAAACCGCTTCTTAAAGCTTCATTTGTTCACAACGTCTGCTGCAGTTGGTTTGGGTCAGTCAGAAACCTGATATCCATACTCCAGTAAATAGTAGAGAACAAGCAAATAGCTGCATTCTTTATTACAACATGTTGTTCAAAATGATTTGATCCTCCTGCTCTTGTTCCCCATCTTGTGTGCATTTGTTCCATTTGGATATAGAATAGGTGGCAAGGAAAAGGAGGCTTCACAGTATAGAGTGGGTGGGCAAAAAAAACACCTGGAGACCAAAAAGTTTCTGGTACTTAGTGCAAGGACAAGGCTCACATGATGTGGGCACCTGCTATACAGCCTCTCCAAGGGACTTTCTCACAGGGTTGCCAGTAAATGTGTAGCTGTGGGACAGTTTGGCTTGATCTCTCTGGGCTACTGCCAAGATGGGGTCTGACAACTCCCTGGGGCCTTTCCATGACATCCCACTTATGTGGGTTGAACTGAAGCATTTCTTAAGGATATTTAAACTACCTCGAAGCTATCTACCTGCACTAGCTTCTACAGTAGCCCCCGACGCACCTGCCTCACATCCCTCTTCACTGGCCCCTAAAAACACAGACTTTTTGAAGAGAAGACTGCTTCATTCCTATTTGCTATGGGGATATTTTTGTCTGTTGCTTGTGGTATAGGGCTTCTCCCTTCTGTGTGAGTTATGGAAATTATTGACCAAAACAAGATAATGAATGCCTAATATTTTGCAGAGTACACAGTTACACTGAAGTTTTAAGACTTGCAAAGACATTCATAGTGCAGACACCTGAATGCTCCTTGAATATTGAGTATTATGAAACCACAAATTAGGGCAGCTGAAGTCTGTGCTTTTTATATGAATAAGAAAAAAATAAATGAGTTCTTATTAAAATTTCCATCCATCTTTAGTTACAGGAGCGGTGAATCAGAAACAGGCTAAGCTGAAAGCAAAAACTACATTTCTTCATGTGAACATAACATCTGAGCACCAGTGCCCATGACTATAACACCAGTGCTTTAATTTGGGCCTGTTTTTCATGTTTCACTTAAAGACATAATGTTACTGCTGGACAATATGCTTTGGTTTTAGGTCAAAATTTTCTCACCACATTGGACTCTCAGCCATTACCTAGAACTTTTATAAAAACACATAAAGTATGTGCAAAGGTACAAAAATAGGAGTGTGCTCCTTGGTGCCATTTATCAGCCCTTTTTTCCTGATACATAGGATGTGATGCACAGCCACCTTCTCTAAGGGGGGCTAAGGGCTCCCACACTTGATATTACTTGCATAACTCTTCAGCAGAGTCCTAGCATTACTAAAGTCAGATCCCTGATTATACCCATAAAACCAAGATTTTACTTTCAGAAAATGTTATTTCAGTACACTTGCAAACAAAACTTTGTCAGATGAAACACGTACAAAATTTAAGGCTTATTGTGAAGGAAAGCTGCATTTACAGATCTTGTTGTTTCATTATGATGATGAAAGCTCAGAGTCCTTAAACACTGTTCATGTTCCCTCTCTTAGAGTCACAAAAAGGCAAAGAGAATTTTCACTTACCTATTTCAGACTTCAGACTTTTGTGAAGGCATAAGGACCTTCTAGAGGGACTGATTGTAGAAAATTACCTTGCATTGTATGAGTATGAGTTGATTAAGTTTAAAATAAATAGAGTCATTTCAGGAGAGCAAAGTGTGAGAAATTAAAGGAAGTGGTTAGTAAAAGTCAACTGGACTGAAGTGCTCAGGGGTTTGAATGTGGAGGAGGCTTGAAGTCTCCCTTAATGAAAATTACAAAACCTAACAGGAATTTGCCAAACAAGCAGAGGGGAGAAAATTGCAAGGAAAGGTTCCCAAAGCTATTTAAGTCAAAAACCATCTCTGAATGATGGTAGGAGTAAGCACATATCAAATGAAAAATTATTGCAGGAATGCACCAGCAAAGAAGTTTGTTCATACAGATTGGAAAGCATGGGACAAAGTAAAAAGCACAAAATGTAAAGATGAATTAAGCCTTCTAAATTAAATGTTACAATGTATTCTAGAAAATTATTTAGGCGTATAAGTGAAGAGC
Organism: Aythya marila; assembly: GCF_965140915.1. Classification (NCBI taxonomy): domain Eukaryota; kingdom Metazoa; phylum Chordata; class Aves; order Anseriformes; family Anatidae; genus Aythya; species Aythya marila. The sequence continues at coordinate 31,121,678 of NC_139044.1, read as the reverse complement.
TTGAGAAAAGACGTAGGGGTGGAATGTATTGAATATGGAGTAGATGTTCAAGATAACTGAAAGTAGCTCAAGTACAAAAGTAACATTTTTTATTAGAAAAAAAAAAAAAAAAAAAGATAAAATGGCTACTGGGAATCAAGACTGGCAGCAGAAGGCATAACAAGAGAAGTGGAAAACCAGCTGGGAAGAGGATTTGTTCCAGAATTCTGAAATAGCAACTCTGAAATAGCAAATCATTTCATGTCATTTGTGGAGAATAGCAAATATGTCAAAGGGAAGGAGAAAAAGGAACCAAACAGCTCACGTGTGTATATACTGAACTTCCACAGAGTAGCCTGTGAAATACAGATCAAAAGACCATTATTTTATTTGGTCATCCTCGATGAATTCCTGTGTGTTGAGACCTTGGTGACCGCTGGTGTTCCTCTAGGTATGGAGGGAACAGAATAAATGTCTGTGCATTTGTGGGCATTCTCTGGGTGAGCAGTAGTAACCTCAGACTTAGATTCTTCCCATCTCAGCCCCTTTCCCAGAGCCTACTATCAAGAAAAAAAATTCATGAGGCTGCTCTGTATTTTTGTTTCCAACAGTAGCAGGGATCCTGGGTCTGGCCTGAAGTGGGGTGAGAGGGAGAGAAGAGTTGATGTGCTCTCCAGCCCTAAAGGAGCTTGAGGGATCTCTCTGGAAGGCATTGATTTTCTGAAGACCAAGGGCTGAGTGACTGGTGGTGGAGAAAAGGCTGAAAGGATGGAATATAGAGACTGAGCAGATGCCACAGGTAAGAACAAAGGATTAGGCATAGGACAAACCAATAACATAGCACTGGAGTTTCTCCTGCTGTCTCAAGCATCCCTTGTGATTTCTTTGTGAAAGAGCAACACCAGAACACAAAGACAAGAGCTGAACTTCACTCATAAAAGTCAGCTTGTAAGTCTCACCCAACAGAAATAATAATAATAAAAAAATAACAGTGCCAAATTTCCCACATTTTAATTTTGTTCATTTAAGGCACAGCTTGCCATGTCTTCTGAACATAAAATTATTGTGCCACAAATGAATGACTATCATTTCAAGCTAATGACTCACTAAGTAGCCTTCTATAAACAAAAGTTAAGGAGCCCTTGGAGAAAATTTTGAAAGAAATAATGAAAAAGAAGATGCATGGAGCTGAGGACAGAATTCAACAGAGTGTTTCTAAAAGAAGATCACACCAGAATAACCAAGTACTTAAATATTATAAGGATTTTCTAGAAAAGTGAAAAACTCTAAATTAGACTGAATCCCACTAATTAGCAGTAAAGCATTAGCTGGCTGAAGAACCCAGTTGTGCTGAAAGAGAAACAGCTGTATGGAGGACAGGTGGTTTTCCTCTATGCTGTTTCACAACTAGTTGGATTTAGTATTTTCATTAATGGTCCTGATGCAAAGAGTAAGCCTGTACTAGTGAAAATTATTAACAACACATGATGGGGAGACATTGACAAGGCGACTGAAGGGAACTGGGTGATGGTGTTGCAAACCTGCCTCCTGCAGCAAGATATGAGAGCAAGAGAAAAAGTATGAAACGAAACAATACATGTATAAGATCATAGAGTACAAACCAAAGCATTAAAGGTAACAGGATACCTAAGTATTAGAGCTGGAGTTGAAATAACTTGCCAGGCACCTAGCCTGGTGATTCAAGGTACCAATGAGGCAAAGCTCATCCTTTTGATCTTTTAAATCTGAAGTCTGCTCAGATTAGAGAGAAAGGTGATCAAACAGAAAGACTAGAGAGAAGGGAGAGCGGGAAGGCAGGGACATAGGCAATTGGCCCTTAGCCACAGGTCAGAGCAGGGGCCAGTTCTTGCAGTTTGTCCTCTATTCTTTTAAGCAAGAGGAAGGCTCACACCTCTAGATAATTTTTAGAAATGCCTGAATGTCCTGAATTGATTCTCTGCAGCAAGGCCCCACAACATGCTAGGGGAAGGCACATTGCCTCACTACAAACCAGCGCTATTGAGAGGCAATGAAACATCTCAGAAAAGTGCTAGGTAAAGAGCTGGGGTCTTAGCTCCTTCAGGGCTGGGTGTCCTACATGCCTCAACTCTTTGGAACTGTCATATTCCCAAGAAGTGATAGTATTACAGAACCAGATGCACTGATTCCTCATCTCTTTTGTGAATTTAGCATCCAACATAGAAATTTCTCGTATGGAAAATGCTGAAATGAATTGTTTCATCAGACCCATTTTTTAATTTTACTTTCTCCCCAGTACAACCAAACTTTAATTTTTCTAGTGGCTTTGGCTGTGTTAAAACTTTGTTTGTGGTGACTAAATCTTTTATTGAAAAATATCCCATGCAATTCCTCTGTTTGTCAAGGAGTGAGTGGATCATGTTTTACTTGTTCTAGTTCAATGAAATTATGTTGTCTTCTTCTCAAAGCCTATCTGCCATGTTTCTTTTGCCCTTCTTAGCTGTAAGAATTACAGTTTGATTTTCTTCATCAAAAGAGGCCAGGATGTAACATGAAATTGAGATAAATGATTAGGGTAATATAGTTATACATGTATGGGTCAAATATATACATCAATTTTTTCAAAAGGGCATCTTCCAAAGTGATATCTCAGTGATCTCTGCTCACAGCTCATCCCACCATTATGAAGGATTTTGCTTCTTGTAGGCATCACATAATACATATGTCATGAGGAGGGATATGAAGAAGGAGATAAGACACATCTTTCTGGCCTGATTCAGGGAGCCTGTGCAAAGGGATCAGTGAGGGAAATTTGCCTGAAGCTTTACAGATACACTTGCAAAAAGAGAGAAATATGCTTTCAAGATTGGCAAAGCTAGAGCAGGAAAGACAGGAATTATGTGGCAGGAGACATGATAGGTATAACTATTATGGTAATAGTGCTTTGGTCTGCTACAAGAAAATTTAAAGCTGTACATATTTTTATAACCCATTTGCTTTACTTCAACTTTTACAGATATGCCTTGATGCGGGGCAGGATGTTCTGCATAGTGATACTGAGAAATTCAGGAAAATTCAGTTTGCCTGCAGCTTTTGAAGGCTGCTTGTAGATAATTTCTTAATCCATTACCAGGAAGGATTAGACACATTCACTTGCATTAATTAAGCAGATGTAGAAATAGGCAGGACATTTTTCAACAACCCTTCAGGACTTTTTGAAGAATTTGATTGAATAGTGCTTGATTGTTTTCCTTAGGAAATAATAGGAACTGAATTATCTCCATATTTAACTAATTGTCTATTTGAAAACTTTTACTTTCAACCTTCTCCTTCTTTCTCCTCCTCCTCTTCCTTCCTCCTCCTTCATCCATTTTTCTCCTTCTTCATGACGTCATCAGCTGTATAACGGTTAAAAAAATAACAATATCTGGGGAAAGTCTCTCATAAAAACAAATATGTTTATTGTTATTATGGAATTATAAATGTATTATTTACATAAATTCTTTATTATCTTTTCTAATGTTTTTCAACTCCATTATTAAAATTATTTCCTTACATCCTGACAGAACCTCTGTATTTTCAAAAAGTATTTTCCCAATTTAAAAATAAAACTTTCCTGTCTCCAATATTCTGAAAATAGATTTATTATATCGACCAGCATTTTCCAAAACACACAAAGCAAATGGTCATGATCTGTCTCCATAGTAGTACCAAAATCATGACAGAGTAGCATATATTTGATGTCCACACTAGCTTGGGTTTTAATACAAATTATCAGGGCTAATTTGCTGGGAAACAGAAGACTTCTTGAAAATGACTCTGTTTGGACAGATACTCGAAGATAACACTTCCAGGACAGCTCCAGGAAGTACAAAGCTTTCTACACAGTTTTCTTTCAGTTTTCCCCAAAGAAAGCCTCTGTCTCAAAAAAAAAAAACAAACAAACCAAAAAGCTTACTTAACACTTACTATTTAAAAAACTGTTTATCAAATTGTGCTGCAAAATCCTTACATGTGCAAATAAAGCTGGAGCATTACACATTTCTCAAACATAGTATCAGCTGTGGCCTGAGGAAGTGTAAATATCTAAGCTCACAAAGAACCATGAGGAAAACAAACCTAAGTCTCCTTGTTGAACTTTCTTGGCAGTTTAATTTGAGGACACTTTCCTGTTTTGATGGCTGGAGCAGAACTTCCTGCACATATCTACTACAAATAATGCAAGCTTTTTTTTTTTTCTGTGCTGTCATAGATTTTTGACAGTGTCCTTTTTTTTTTTTTTTTTTTTTTTTTTTTTCTTTTTTTTTTCACCATAGATGCTTTCAAAAAGAAAAAAAAAAAGTCCTTGAATTTAGGAGGCACAAACTCTTACGGGGCAATATGTACCGATGAGCATATTTTTATTAGGTCCAGCCAGATGCTCAGATTAATGGTAGAAGCAAACTTTGACACTTTCCAGCTTGCCTACATTTCTTAGTTAGACCCCTTGCTTATTTGTGTCATTTACTAATGTGGGACAGTATGCTGAGATCTGTTCAGCACTTGGCTCTTCCCTCTGTTTTCTGAGGATTTGCCACAGATTAATCACCACATTTCCAAGTCTGAGCACCTCAGAGTGTCTATTTGCAGTAATCCCTAACTATTGCTTTCTCTTTTGTGACAGACTGGGTTTGTAAACAATTTAAGTAAACTCGGTTGTCTTGGCCTTACCCTTACTAAAGATTTTTCTTGTATGGGGCTTGGTAAAACACAGGCAAAGAGTTTTAAATTTGTCTGCTTTGCCCTCTGTGAAGATAAGGGCTGCTCTTCACACCTTGCCAGGGGCTGGTGGAGCATCTTCTCCATGGAGCCCCTGCAGGACACACTGACTGACTGCTGCAGCCATGTTAGCGTGTACGCTGCCTCCTGCAGCCTCACCCTCTTTTGTTACCACTGGACAGTTTATTGGATGGGGCTGAAGAGACAGATGCAGGAGGACAGTTTGGTTCACACTATTTTGGAGCTCATTTTGGCTTTTAACAGCTGGCCTGCATTTGGGGGACCTCACAGCTGCACAGATGTAAACAAACCCCTTGGCGGTTTTTGGCTGGAGGAAGGGCAGCCTCCTCCACAGCTGCAGACCGCAGGACAATGTGCACCCTGCACTATGTAGGGAGCAGCAGCTTCATTTTCTGTGCTCACCAGATGAAGTTTATCGGCCAGTCAGGAGAACATGAGAGTCAGGTCCAGCTTCCTCTTTGCTTCCTCGCCATGACCGCATGGCTGCACAGCAGGGGGATGAAGACCGGGGGGGCTTAAGGCCACCGTGCCTGGGGAGCCCCCCCTGCCAGCCCTGAATGCCCTGGGGCTGGGGCAGCAGCAGGTGGGAGGAGAAGGATGCGCTCCAGTGCCTGCACACACCGAGTGCTGCCTGCACACAGTGCCTGGGCTGGGGAAAGCTTTTAAGGCTTCTTCTTTCCTGTGTGCTCATGCAATGGCCAGGGACAAACAATCTACCCATTATTGTGTTACCCAATACAGCACAAAAAAAGAAAAAAAGAAAAAAAGAAAAAAGCTAATCTTGTTTTGCGTCAAGGGAAAATAAAGTTGTTTTTGTTTTTTTAAAGCCCAAATGAAATCATGGTGTTTTATGGGTATTTGTGTCATCCTGGGAGAATGATTCCATTTAGAGTAAAACAAAGACTTCTTTTTGCTAATAACCTTTGAAATGAAATTTGTTTTCTCAGGAGATCTTCCCTTAAATAGAAGTCTTTCCCGCAACTCCAGGGAAGAAAAACTTTTATTGTTTTACCTAATTAGTCAATAGAAATATGTATTAAGGTAAATAAAGTAAATAAGGCTATGTTCTTCACAATGAACTATGACTAACATTAATTACCTGGGAGATACATGTTTTTAAGTTAATCAACAGTTTGTCTTTACAAACTTAACAGAAGATTGCTAATTAAAAATAGAGCAATTACCCTAAATGCACTATAGTTATGTAGTATCAACTTGTTGAATTCGGTGTAATCTTAAATAAAGATGGTAAATAATTTATTTAAAATCTGTAGAGAAAATAATTCCTATATGCAGCAAAAGTGGCCCTAGATTAAATTGAAAATCAAAGCAGAAATTTTGAAATTTACTAAGTCGTAGCAAGACAGATGTAAAGAACATAAGAGCTACATAGCTTTTAATCATCTCTCCTTATGCTGTTGTTCTCAGTGCAGATGTTTGCTGTGGGAACAACAGCTCCTTAAGGGACACAGCACTACAGATTACTTCCTGGAAAATTTGGCACAGGGTGGCTTAGAGGGAAACTTGCAGATTTGGGTTGTGTGCTGGCAAGTGGGAGAGAAAGACAAAACAAAGTGTGTAGTAAGTGAAACAAAAGCACAGACATCTTACACATCCCTTGCCAGCTTTTAGGGGAATAAAAGCACTTGAGATTTTGCAGTGTCTTACTGGAATAATTAGAACTACATAATATTTGGAATATTCAAGCCCAAGAAAAGCTTAGGAAGATTAAAGGGGAGAAGTTAAATCTCCTGTCAAAGAAGGAAAAGCCTGGCCAGGCTTCTAGATAATGCACACAGGGAGCGATCCACAATCTGAGCTGGATGTGCTGCCTGGCTGCTAGCAAACACATGCAGACACAAGAAGTATGGCACGAATGGGAGCTAAAAGATCTTCCCAGCAAAACACATTTCAGGGAAAATAAAGAAGTCCATTTATTTGTTTCTTCAAGCTTCCTCAAGGTCTGGCACTGCTGGCCTCCCAGCTTCCATTTTTGTCAAACCAATCTTATCACCTGGGGCTGTGCAGTGTCAGATAAGGACAGTCTGCTGAAATTTATAGGAGAGGTTGTTTGTCGTTGCTCACCTGTCTTGTGCTGCTGCCAAGGGGTCAATAGCTGTTTAATAGCAGGAACTGTCATTCTGAAAGCTGATATGACAGATCTGATGCCAGGCCAGTTTCTGATACCTTTATTATGTGTTGTGGGACCATTCGCAAACTAGACTCTGCCCATGTCTTTACGTACTACTATGAGTAGCAGCAGAAACCAGACAGCTAGAAAATAGAGTTGTGGGGCAACAGTGTGAGAGACTCTAATGCCTTAAGCCCTGAGTTCAAAGGCAGGGATCGGAGGACTGCTGGTGCCTACAGCTCAAGCACAAGCCTGTGTAAGGAGTATTACATTCAAGATTAGACAGGCTCTTTTGTTGTCTTTGATCCTGGTTTTGTAGATGACAGCAGGTTGCTAGAAGCTGCAAGGCTTAAGAGAATGTGGAGGATTTTTATAACAGGTGGAAAGTCATACCTGGTGAAGTGCCAAAATGGTGAGAGAGGTGTCAAATAGCAGGTATTAGTTGGCTTACATCGAACAGCATGGTGAGTCGAGAACCATGAGGGTTGCATGCCAATTTTGCTTAGATTTCAGTGTCCCTCCTAATTTACAGCTGGATGAAACTGCGTACTACTGGATGGAGAAGAAACACTTTGACCACTAGAGAGAGATGACTGGAACTTCAGTGGGATTTCAACATTTGCTCTGGTATTTTCTTGCATCCAGAGTGTGTATCTCAATGTATAGAAAATCTGACTCCTTACATCAACAGCTATACATTCATTGAGTGGAAGCATGTGAGATGCTGTTGGCCAGCTAACCCTTGTATCAGTAGGCATAGAACAGATACTCACCAAGCAGAGCCTGACTGAAGACTGTAGTCTATGAAAGGGAGGGCAAGGCTTGATCCCCTGCTGACTATCCTGTTATCACTGTGGGGGCAAACAGAGGTGACTCCTCTTCCCCTACTTTAACCTGGAAATATGCTTTGGACCAAAGTGTCAGTTTTTCTGAGTCCATATTTTCTAGCCAATCAACCTCTCACCAGAAGATTCCTAGCCATTTCCACTCATGGTGCCAAGTCCTGTTTGCCAAGATTTAACTGAGACTAGAAAATGTTTATTTTAGTCTTAGCAGACTTAGTGAGACTTAACTCTGGAAACTGAGGTGATGGGAAATGCTCTGATGCCTATTACCAGTTATTGCCGTGGTTTGCAGGGAAATGGGCTTCAGTGGCATTCCCATTTCTTCAGATGAGGGAAGCACAGCTATATTTGACATACTGACATTCATTTCTAGAGCACTAGACACCTTCACACTGACTGGCTTATCCTGTTGCATGCCCAAACTCAAGAAGATTACTGGAAATAGGAATCATGCTTTTGTGTTTAACTAAAAGAGAGGGTAAACTCCTTTTCTTGGTGTCCTATGTTGGGCAGTAAGGCATGGACAAATTCCTTAGTGGCCCCAATTCATTTATCTCTGTGCTCCACTCTACTACTCAATGCAAACCCTTTTCCATGTGGCCAAGCCATCCTGCATGAGGGACAATCTCCTTCACTAAAAAGCCCTGTTTCTCTCAAAGCTTCAGCTGAAAGTTTCAGTCCTTCACTCTCTGCTAGCAATAAAAGCTATGAGGCATCTTTTTGGCTTTTGCTCTCTGCTTGGGCCAATCTTTTCCCTGTGATACATGTTGACCATGTACTGGGTGAACATTTCCCCTTCTAACATAAGTCACATTCCTGGTACAGCTGCATCAGCAGCATCATACTATATGAGAGTGAGAAAGGAAATGCTGAGTACATTTGAAAAATCACTGACAGCCAGGCAGCTCAAGGACATGACATGTAAACTTTTCAGAACATGCTTTAAGGGGCAGACATTCACTTAACCCCATCTGGAGCATGTAGCAAACTGTTTGCCTTTGTTCATTCCTTCAGACAATTCCAGTGACAACAGCACCAGATACTATTTTTATGGAGAATACCATGTGGTGAGCACCTGCATGAGTAATACATGAGTCCTCAACATTTCTTCTTGCATGCTTTTTGTAGTCCCAGTTTCAGTGATGGGTTGCACTGCTTTTCCCTTTAAAAATGGAAAATTGGTATTTTCTAACACAGCCTGCATGGCAGGTAAAAAGCAGATAGAATATAATAAAAAACTGAGTGCTGACAGCAAATGAATTCTTGCAAAATGTCAAATGAAAATGACTCTGATTCTGACAAATTCATTGCATTGACCTCCTGTAATAGCAAAGGCATGGGAAAGAATGGGAAACAAATCTGTGATGAGAATAGAAAATGTTTGTTATTTGCCATGAGAGAGGTTAAAATGTGCTAACCAGTTATCCAGCACACATAGAGGATATTGTGCCAGGTGCACAGATTGATGGGTTATAAGATGATTTGAAAACTGAAGGTCGTATAGATGGCATACTGCAAATTAGATATTTAAGCAGATGGCATGGGTATTCACTAGTCCACCTGGCTTAAAGAGGGAATTTTCTAATGCTGTGCAAAAATGTCAATGAATAAAAAAACAAAACAAAACAAAACAAACAAACAAACAAACAAAAAACAACAACAGTTAGTGGGCTAAACTGTGGTAATTACTTACTTGAGATTTTCCACATTTCTAGTCTTGGTCATTTTTCACTCACAACAGTTTGCTTTTCTGTAATGTAACCACTAGCCTAGTCATAACTGATACAACATATTGAAAGCACAGGGAGGGGGGAAGGAGGTAATTCTGAGCAAAATTTCATGTCCAATTAATATGGTAACTACCTTCAAAATTTTTCCTTTGGGAGGGAGAAATTAATTAGTTAGAAGGAAAGGAAATTCACACAGCCACACTTGTACTTTGACATTAGTAACAGAGAGGGGGACATGGAAAAGTGAACAGGAAGAGGAAAATAAGCCCAGTGAGAAGGTCACAATGGGAAAGAAACAAAGCAATGAGATAGGAAATATGTCTTTGTAACCGCAAGTTCTCCCAAAATAGTAAAACACACTCCCTGCATGGGGACATGGTGCAGTTGACTTAGCATCAGGACAGCACCATGATGACTAATTGAAAAGTGGAAATAAATGCAATTTTTGTTTTGAGGCAGAAGAATTAAATTTCTGGCAACTAGCCCTACCAATAGACCATGTACAGGACCCATTACTTGTTTATGTCACATAGTACTCTGTAGCTGAAAGAAAGCTCTCTTCCTTCCACTATCCATTCTTGAAACAGAGGTGGCTCCTAGCAGAGTGGGAGGAAGGTTTCACTAGCATCTCCAAGCAGCAGCCCATTCCCTTTCTGGGATGTGATTCATTGGCATTAAAATTCATTGGCAAAGAGCCACACTTAGGAGCAATGCATAGCTGGATGGGAATAGTTTATATATTCTCCTGTTATTTTTTTGTTGTTTGTTTGTTTTTGTTCTTCTTCCTTGCATCAAACTGGGGGACCAAGAGGAAGGGAATGCTGGAGAGATCCGCTGCAGTGTCAGAAGGCTATGCTGCCACCAAGCAACGCATTACTGGAGAAAAAAACAGAGACTCTTTCTCTGCTCCTTGAATAGTCTGAGTCAATTCCTGATAGCGGAAAGGTCAGAATAATTAAGCGGAAGCTCTCCACTCCCCATTCAGTGGGGAGAGAAGGGAACTTTGAGTGTAGCTTTGTGTTGAGAGAGGATGCATTGCTATGTGTACTTGTTCAGTACAGTTCAAAATAAACCTCAGCTATAAAAGTACATGTCATGGCCTCAGGATATCTTCTCTTTGTTGAGATATGCAGCTATATTAGGAATGAAGGAATTACCTAAAAATTGAGGGGTCCTGCCACATAAAGGACATGGCAGTCTATGATACTACACAACAGAGCTATTTTCCACAATGCCCCTTTGCTCAAGAGAGATGTATTATTGCAATGTTGCTTTTTTTCTCCCTCAGTTGATGCACTATTCAAGAAATATTCACAGGTGTGTGAATGGCATGACAATGGCCATGGTTTGAGACAAACATTTGCTTTCACCTGAAAAAAATGCTGTATTTTAAGGAAAATAGTCAAATGCTCAATATTTAGCATATTCATTAAGAAACAGTTTTCATGGTAAAATGCATTGAGCATTCATGAACTTAATTAACTAATTGGCTGCCAGCTGGTATAATGAACTGTTTTTTAGTCAGCAACCTGACTGAAAGTGCATCAGTCCTGCCTGCAGGTAGATGGATTCATGTCAATCTCGGATGTTCATTAGTAGCTATTAGAATAGCATTTGTCCTCTGCTTTCTGACTGTGATAGGATAGTAGAAACAAAAGTGCTTATCCATTCTAACCCCAGTACTACAAAACATTGCAAAGAAGAGAATGAAAGTTTGGTGGTAGGGGGAGGTTAACAGCTAAGTCCAGTTCCTGGCCTTGAGGAGGAACCAGCAGTGGATGCCTTGGGGAGAGGAGGGAGCAAGGCTAAAGTAACATATCCCCAGAATGCCTCTCAGGTGCTCTCATCTAGGGACAGTGTCCTTACACTGAATGTTCCTCACTGAATGCTCTGCCATAACACAACACTGCATGAGGGAATGGGAAAAATGCCTTGTTTGTAATCCAAAGCAAATCTGCATCCTGTGGTCATCTCCAAGGCCTGGAGGTTTCCTGTAGCACTTTACCTGAACGGTAAAGACACAACCTGCCTATCACCCCCAGAGGACACTCATGGGTCTGGGTGGGCCAGAAGAGTTTGAGGAAATGTGACTGTGCATGGCTGGCCTTCACACACATAGCTCCTGGGACATGACATTGCCTGAAGCTCTGCAGCTCAGCCCCTCATCCAACAGCGGTCTCACCCATCAGGCACTGCTGAGCACTTTCTCGGTAAAAAAAAGAATACATTAAATGTGTCTTTTGAGCTTTGTGCTTGTTTTCAAAAGCAATATCTGCCACCAAGTGGAAAATGTTATCATTTCACCAATATTTATAGATTATTACCAGTAATCTCAGCGTTAATCTTGATCGTTACTCTGAAAGAGTTCAAAACAGGCAGGTAGAAAAATGTGGTGCTGAAACACAGCATCAGTTGTCTTGCTGGTTCCTTTCCAGCACAGATTAGAGACCTTGCTGAGGCACAGTCTGCTGTTTGCCTACACATAGAGAAATGAGAGAGGGGTTTTTGTGTGGAGACAGCCTTTAGTTCTTAGCAGGGTCTTTTGAAACAGAAGGCAGCTCTGCTGAAATATTGGAACTGCTGAAATTTACACTCAGATATGAATCTTCTGGAGCCTTGATTTCTATGTCTTGTGCAGAACCTGATCTGTTGCCTTGACTTAATCCATTTTCTTCAAATCCTGTCTACAATGACCACTAAAGGGTATAGTCACAGAAGTCTTAGGAGGAGTGCCCTGATGTATCAGCAGTTGATGAGTTAATCAATAGCAAGCTTTTTCCCTTTCCATCCATGATACCTTCTAAAAGAGCTTTAGCAGGGACCAGTGCTCTGAGGAACCAAACAGAAGTAAATCTCCTGGCCTTTGAACACAGTGTCAGCTGTTTCTGGCTGCTCGTTTAACCTCAGAAAATCAGCTCTTCTGTCTCAAAGATCTCAAAGATCTTGCATACATCCAAACTAAGCAGATGTGAGATAAAGGAAGGAAACATGACACAACAGCCAGGAAAGGAGGATACAGTAAAAGAGAAAGAAAACAAACTAAAAGATAAACAAACTAAAAGATAAAAATAAAACCAACTGTGTTATTTGGGCCTATATTTACAAATAAGACCATTCTTCATAACATAACATAAAATTCTTCATTCATAACAGCACAGAATTCTGTGCTGTTAGCTGGGACTCCAGGGTACTGAAGGAGATGGTACCAGTACTCCAGTCTGAACTGAAGGACAGACCAGAGGTGGAGAAGATGGACATGGGGAAAGCCTGGTGCTGGTGAAGACCTGAAATGTGAGAGCTGTCATCTGGTGCATGAGACCTAAAACAAAGCCAGGAGCTGTGTCCGTGCTGATTGTGCCAGTTGTGCCTATACTCATAATTAAACTAGCTTGACACATGGCTCAGAAATGAGGCTGGGGCCCCAAGCAGTCACTTAGTGCCTCTTCTAACGGGCTGGGCCAGGTTTCCTGGCAGGCTCTTTCCATGAGTGAGAAGTGATTTTATCAAAGCTACAGTGCTTAAACAAACACAAGATGTTTAAAGAGCTTTTATTTGCTAGTAGTGAAGCAGGAGAGAGAAAGATGCAGTGAGACATATTCCTTTGCCCATGGCTGGACCAGCAGCTCTGCAAAATGACTTTGTTCCACCTGGGAAGCCAGGCAAAATGTGTAGGTACTTAATGACCTTTTAAAGGTGTCTAGATAAGACACATTTTATTCAGCTATTGGAACTCTAAAGGTAGAGTTCCCTGCCTGTAGAAAAATGCCAGAAATGCAGAAAAATTAGCTGGCTATTAGAGTATGTTTACAGGACTTGACTTTTACATAAAACATCACTTTTTACATTTGCTTGTGGGCAATGTAGGTTGTGCTTTGACAGGCTCAAGACTGCATATTGAGTCTGTCCTGGTAAGAGGGATAAATAAGGGCTTTTTTAAAATAAGCACTATTATTTGGGTTTGTTTTCTAATTTGGCCTTCTCTTTAGCATGAGAGATGGTAAAACACACTGTAGTTGGAGTCTGTGACGCCTATTTAGACATTGCCTGCTTGCTCCAAGGATCAAGCTGGGACTTGCTGAGTTGCCTATGTATGAAGTAACCTTTGATTGATACTGTAAGCTCATCCCAGAGCAGCAGTGGTGGCCTCTAGCAAGAACATTTGGGCTTTTGCATGATAAATCCTGGACCAAGTGCCAACTGCACAACAGAAAAAACAGAACAGAGACAATATGAGAATGTTTGCATTACTTTACCTCTGGTATAGAAAAAGAAAAGCAGTCATGACCCGTGATGTTCAGTTCCTTATCAACTGAAATAGGGATATAGGAAAAATAATAGTCACTGTAAATAGTTATCAACTTTTATTCATTGTCTATACTGGTTGAAATAAACTCATGTATTCATAATTGGGAGTTGAATGTCCCTCTGAACTACTGAAACTGGATGTCTGGATGTTTTATGTTCAAAAGCCTAAAGCTGTTAATGTCTCTACCTATGCAGCAACCAGAATTATTGGCACAGATGCCTTGTGGTGCTCTCTGTGGGCCATTTGACTCCTAATGAAAACTCAGTTTGCCTTGGGCTGGGTATTCTAGATCTTGTTAAAATCCAAGCTGTCATTAGTTTTGCAGTTTTAACTCTTAATGCTTACAGATGTGGGAGAGATTCAAAGGAAAGTTTATATTTTTATTGTCTTTTATGCTATGTAAAACTTACCATACTTTACAACACAGAGGAAAAGAAGATTTAAGTATGTCTCATAATTGTACATTGTGCTGTTACAATGTCTTCTTATTCATGATCTCAAGCAACACTGTGTGTTTCCACAGACTGTCCAGCAGAATCTTCCCTGGCATATAATGTGATCTATTTGCACACTCAACTTCACTGCCTACAGGAGAAACTAAACTCCTGGTCTGGACCCCAAACTCATTTGCACTTTTCCTTCCTCAACTGAACATGTGGTCTCCCACCTTTTCCCCACCTTCCTCTCTGCTGCTTCTCCCCAGGCAGAGCCAGGCCAGCTTCAGTTTCTGTGCCAAGTTCTCCTTTATCACCTGCCACGAGTCAGCTGAAACTTTTGCTGCTTTTGCCTTGCTGCAGGAAGCTCCATGTCCCTCAAATATTTGGCTCCTATTCTCCCCACCTGTGTGAAACATGGTGTTTTGCAAATATCTTCCCAGTGCATACTTACCCACAGCAGCAATGCTCTCAGCCTCCTGCTCCTTGCAGGAGGAACACGTGTTGGTGCCTGCCTTGGCTAAAAGGAAGCATCTGGCAGCCTGTACAGAGCTACTTTGCAGCCTGGCATGAAACTGCCCCCAGACATTGCATTTCCTCACTATGTCCCTTGGTTTTCTTGGCACGTCCCAGGCTCCTGGTCCCCCAGGCTGCCTGCACATACTACTTTAATTGGTTTACTGCTCTCCTGCTGTCAGAGTGCTTGTAGTGAGACAGTTTCACTCTGGTTCATTCTTTTCTGGGAATGCCAGCCAAACTTAAATCACAGTTACTTAGTAAGTTTTAAGATCAAACATAAAGGATAAGTGAGACCGGAACCAAATAAAATGCACTTTGAATTAAAGTCAGCCAACATGTAACTTTTGGATTTTTATTTATTTATTTATTTATTTGTTTGTTAAGCATGTCCCAGCTATCAGATATTGGCCCTGAGCTTCGCTTTCTTCAGTAGCACCATCAATAACAGGTAACATCCTCAGACCTCAGACAGTATACAGTTGGAAGTCCAAGGTTTCTGTTATGTTGTTAGCTCTATTTAAAGAGCACACGTGGCATGTTACTAATGTAAATGACACGGTCTGGTTACAAGTAGCTTTTCTGGCACATTTTTGCTGAAGTAAGATTTTACTGAACTTCAGGGTCACATCACACCACTCTCCATCATCTGACCCCTTTCTTGGGATCCCCTATTTCCAAACTTCAGAATATGGTTCCTCCTCACTTCTGGGGACTTTGTCAGCTGTTGTCTCCCACAGCCCTCCTACTTCCCATTCTCTCTTTCTATGATTACTTCACCCTCTCTTTTACCTTTCCAACAGCTGCCTCTTGGGTTTCATCTATCCTATGTCTGTCCTCAGCTGGTCCTCCAAAGCACTGCTCTCCTATCAGTCAAATTCCTTAAAAAAATTCCTTAAAAATAGTGAACAGCTGTGGTAGTTTCCCTATATAAATAGCCAAATAAATTTGGCTGAGCAATTGCATTACGTTAGTGATAATTCATAACCCATGGCTTTGCTCCCTTGAACCTTATAATTATGACATATTTGATCCAAAATTGCTAAGGAAGAGATTGTGACTGATCTGTGTTTGAAGCTGCCTAACACAATGCAGAAAGCTGTATGATAAACATAAAAATATTCATTAAACTAAATTTTGGGGCTAAGAATATGGAAGCCATATAAAATGTTAAAAAGCTACATATCAAGGCCAGAACATGCACGTTTCACATTAAACTTAGAAAGATATCAAAATGTCCTGCAGCACAGAAGGACACTCTTCGAACACCTGTACAACCTGAACTTAGCCTGATGGTGTGGAACAACCAAAGGGCTGTCATTAAGACTAGCATGCAGTGATGTCTGTAGGTTCAAATAAATTATTATTATTATTTATTTTTTTTAGAAGCACATTAGAATTTTTGTTTGTCTTTTCATTTTTAAGGTATTTTTTAATAATACTAATGAAATTCCCTAATCTTCTTGCTAGGGGGGGTACCTTTATTTTTCTCTCATCAAAGGAAGAAACAGTTTTGTTAAAAGATTTGTTCAAAGTCACATAAATTGATGATGGGCACTAAAATCTGTGCCTACTTAATCCCATACATGTCTAGCATACAGACCATTTTCACTGGTAGAGTGCAATTCAATACAAGACACTACAGCATCCTTTGTCTTCTGGTTTATGGCACAGCAATGCTGAAGAGCCAATGCCAGTGAAATGGACACAAACTGAAGAAGCAGAAGGAAAAGGAGGAAGATGTGGAACTAGCCATGCAGATGTAGATGTAGCCATTCCAATTTAGATATCTAAACTCACAAATTTGATTTGGTGGATCTAGATGAGTTCAGACAGTTTGGATAAAAGCCTGTGTTAGTTTCTGAGATGTCTAGGATTTATTATTTTTTTTTAATTATAATTAGCTTCTATACTGCCCTTCCCTTCTTCATGGTGCTGAGTGAAAATGAAGGCTTCCCTCTGTCTCAGAATAGATTACATTAAAAAGGAGGTTTGCTTGAACCTAAAACCAACATTAAAATGAGCTTGAGTGAGTAAAAATACAGAGGTTGCAAGTTAGATTAATCTCTTCCAGAAAATACTTTATTTCAACATAAAAATGAATTTGCAGGAAACTGATTCTAATGATTTGATTTCAATTCGTCAGTCATCCACATGTTTATTTAAAGTATTGCAAACAAATAATTCATTACTTGTAACAGAATATTTTGGCACTTAAGAAGACCTTTGAAAATTAACTTTTTATGACATATTTCTTATGAATTATTCACTGTGTCTGGGTAGACATTGTTTACAACACATTCCCTTCCAAATTTTGTTTTTCTCTAAATGTTTAAAAACCTCAGGGAACTCTGTACTGTATATAATATTGTGCAGTGAGTAACCTTTAAAATAATGTATTTTTATTATTACATTTATACAGAACTGCAGGTAAATTTATTTAACATAAATCTGCAAATGTTTTTAGAGGTTATTTAGTACTTCCAATATTTTCATGAGTAACCCAGAATTGCCATGTTATATAGTATGCAGAACTATAGGAAAGAAGATAGGAAAACATTACCATGCCAACTGCACACAATTAGTGATATTGGCCAACTATCCATGTTAATTCCATGATCTTGCTTAATTTGTGGTATCTGTATATAGGCATTGTCTCAAAGGAACTTTTATTCTCTTCTCCTTCGTGTCAATGTCCTTAAAAATAATAAATGCTTCAGGAGTACTTATTTTATTATGTTTTAATTAGTTTACCTTTAAATTGAGGAGCCAAACCCAAGTGATGTAAAAATATCCATAAAGCACCAGAGAAGGTGCTACAATCATCTTTCTGTGACCCACTGGTCTATAAGGTGTTTGCCAGAGCTGGAGGTTTAAAGAAGGTCTTTTATGTCAATAGAGAGTATGAAAACTTCAGAAACCCCATCCAAGTTTGTATTTGGGGCAGGGGGAGCTTTGCAGTCGTTTCTGTTTTTGAAACCCAACACGGCAGATTATAGCACTGCTGGGAAAAACATATCTAAGTAGCTGGGTGATTTATTTATCATTGTTACATGTTGGCAGCTGTGTGACCTGGAGGCCATCTCAGGCTGGATGAAGCTAAAAAAAAGTAGTGGCTTCCAGTTAATAATACTGTGATAAAGAATTTTTTCTACCCTTCTACAAAATATTTCTTGCTTTCATCTTCAAGAAAGGAAGCAAAGAAATGTGATTCTGCTATGATTTAAAATGTGGTAGTGCATGATGATCAAAATGCAACTATAAATATCAATAGAAGTTGCAAGGACTTTTTTTTTTTTTTTTTTTGGCTGTAAAAGGCAATGCTGTGCATGGTAACAACATGATAGGATGTAATAATGGATGGTAGAGAAAACTTGTATTTGCTTTACTGTTAATTGATTTTAATCTTGCCGCCTGCTTTCTGACATCAGTTGATGGCTGAGTGTTGTGTATCCTTCCAAATACAAAATCTGTGCATGACAGATATATATGTATATATATATACGTATTCATGTCACAAAGTCTGATAGCATCTTTGTGTTCTTGCCAGTGTAAATTCAGGCTAGGATTCAATAGAGAAATAATTCAATTGATTTATCATTGTTCTTTAGAAAGAGGATTCAGATATGTTTTTATTGCAGTGAGTTAGTATTGCAAAATATCTTCTGAAGAAAAAGAATTTTAGGAAATAGAATGGAAGAAATATTCCATGTGCCTCATGAACAGTATTTCTGTTTACACATCAGTTCAATGTTTTCCTTTTTTGCACCAATATGAGATTGGTGAATGATGCTCAGATCTTGATCATTTATCAAATTCAGATCCTTTTTCTGAAGATTTGTTGTCAATTCAGTAATTCTTCTTTTATTTGGGCAGCTGATTATTCTTATCTGAGTTTTAAAATTTTAGGAGTGTTTCTACGGAACACTTCTGCAGTTTGTCAAGCTCTTTTTGAATTCTAACCCTGTTATCTAATTTGCTGTGTCATGCTAAAATATAAAAAGCTTATGTTGTGCACTGTCCTCTTTGACCATGAACTTTGTTCTGACTGGTTTTCCTTCCCATGTCTTGGTAGTTGCACCTTGAACATGTTTCCCTAGCTGCCTTGTTATGGCATGTGAGACAGTGTCAAGAGCCTTATGATAACGAAACATTTGACATGTCTTTCTCCATCCACAAAACCTATTTTCTGTCAAAGAGGAAAATTAGATGGGTTTGATTTGATTTGCACTTGACAACTCCACTTAGCCTCTTACTTGTTTCTTTGGAGTCTTGATTTTTACAAATAGGTTTTCTGGTCTCCCAGTATCTTCTGG
Source organism: Aythya marila (assembly GCF_965140915.1). Lineage (NCBI taxonomy): Eukaryota > Metazoa > Chordata > Aves > Anseriformes > Anatidae > Aythya > Aythya marila. The sequence continues at coordinate 31,102,663 of NC_139044.1, read as the reverse complement.
GAAATGATAATAACTGAACTACCAACTGATTTCTACCCTTTTTGAAATACACTGCATGTTTGACCTTTTCTAGTTTTCCAAACCCAACCATCATGAAAGTTCTCACATAGCAATCACTAACTACACTGTAATTGATTCACTATATTTAAGTATCTAAGTTGAATTCCACTAGGCCTAGTAGCTGCAAACATAACTGAAGTGCTCTCTAGTTTCTCTTTCCCTTAACTAGCCATTAGTCTTCTTATTCCTTACATGTGATAGCTTTTGATTCCATTGCAGACTGAAGCATGGGAAGATGTAAAACATTGTAGACTTTTAGCTTTTCAGCTTCCTCAACTTTTTTTTTTTTTTAATTATTATTATTGCTAATGGACTTTTGGAATATTCTTTTATCCCCTTTGTTTCATACCATGAGCTCTCTGATTTTAGTCATTCTGAGTAGTCAGACTTCTGCTTTTGATACTTCTTTGTGTCTCTGAAGACCCACCCTACAGACTGGAAAATTCCACAAGTTTTCTTTTGCTATCTCCTTAGAGGTGAATATTTCTGTGCTCCTCTTACCTGTTTCCTATAGGATCTTATTTATAAGTTCTTTGTGCTCCTTTTTACAGCCCATTGTCTTTACTTTTCTTTTTCTCACTTTCTCTTCTGGAGTATCTTAAACTCCTATTTCCTCACCCGATTTTTACTTTCTGAAATGACATTTTCAAATAGCTCTTCCCTACAGGCTAGACTCAAATTCAGACCTACTTCCCTTCTGGTTGTTTTCACAATTTTCTGCATCAAAAAATTGTCAAACTTCCTCTTGGGAAGTTTCTGGAGAGCCTTCTCTGCTCTATTCCCTTCCCAAGAGATGCATTCAAGTTTCCTATTACTGTGAAGCCCTGTACCTTGGGTGCTTTTTGCTAATTTCTCCCAAAAGCATCTTCCACTTGATCTTCCTGGTTTGATGGCTGACATTTGCCAGGATAACACCTTTGCTCTTTTTCCTCATTATTATCAAGATGCTTTTATATAGGTCTGTATCTTTTTACATTCTGCCACTCAGAAACACCTCTTCCATCTCTTTCCCCAGCTGAATAAGCTCTTAAATATTCTAGCCATGTGAATATTCCCACCAGGTCTCTCTTCTAGTTGAGTCATAATTTTCATCTTGTTTAAGGCCTTCCAGCTCTGCCAGATAGCTCCTCATGCTTTTTCCATTAGTACAGAGACAACTAAGATGTACAGAAATGTGGTCTGTTCTCTTGCTTTTTGTTCTTCCTACGATGTTGTTCTCCTCTGTACTGTTACTCTTGTCCCTCATCCAAGTCAGCACTCATTACACTTACTTTTCTCGTTTGTTCCCAGCTATCAAGCTTGTGTCCCAAGATGTTGTTTTTCTTTCTGTGAGACAGATCCCTTTTCTTCTCAGAAATTCTACTGAGACCCTTTTGACAATTCAGCTGTGCATGAAATTATTCTGAGGATATGTCTGTCTATGTAGCTATTAAAAATGAAGGAAAGTTATATTAACCTTTCTGTATAAAATGGAGGTTTTGGCATTGATGCTGAAAGTATGTTTTTCTGTTGCATCACTTCCCACTGCTGCTTATAGTTCCCCTTGTATTGTTATTATTTCAGATATTTCCTGGGAATATTTTAATATCTTGGAATGAAGACCTGCTCTGATTGCATATCTGTGAAAGAGGGAGAGCTACTAATAACTGTTCTTTGGAGTACATATCATCACAACAGATCACTCATTCACCTGCCCACTGAGCTGTTTTCTGTAGGCTTGTTTTGCTATAATCTATAATGATTTGATTCCTTTATCCCTTTTCTTCTCTTCACAGTACTTCAAACTCCCACCTTGTGCTTAGAGGTTTTTTTCTTGACAGCTTTGATATCTGCTAGGCTCACATCATTTCATACCAACCTAAGACAGTTTAATGCTTTCACTTTTGGGATTTAGGTTCATGTAGAGTCATGGGGAAGAGTGTCCTGCTTTTTGCAGTATGACATCAATTTTTTTCCTGTATTTCTCTACCTTGTTGTTGTTGTTGTTGTTGTTGTTGTTGTTGTTCTCTTTCATGGCTCAGTTCTCTTATTCTATCATAAGTGACTCTTATCATACTTTGACATGACAAATATATTCTCAAATCTCTAGCTGTATTGTATGAAGTGCTGTTGGATCAGAACAGTTGCTAACTTCTTTGAGAGCACAGTGTTTTATTATTACAATAATATGCATTTATATGGCCCAAATATTTTGTGAAGTATACAAAGTAAGAAGAATGTATTATATTGTTTTGTGACTGCAACCTAAAAATTGTTATAGTTTTTTGTTTTCTTTTAAAAAAAGCCACTTTTTCTACTGCTGAGAATAGCTTCAGGAATAAATAAAATATTGGGAAGGATATTTAAAAAAGCATATAATAGTTTGCTGTAGGTGTATTTTATCAAAGCCTAAAGCAAGTGGAGTTTTACTAGAAATGAGGAAAAAGGCTTGTTGTTACTTCAGCCTACCTAGTAAATTTCTATGCTGCAGATTTTTTTAATTTTAATTTTTATTTTTTTCCCCACTTAACCTAGGAGACTATGTGAATAATCATTTAAATCAAGCACTGACATCTGCATGTGCTTTACTTGGCTTGTTTTTAATCAACAAACTGTCAGCCTGTGATAATGCTTAAGTACACCGTTCAAGTGCCAAGAAATTGCAGGACATTTTAAGTCTTAGGTCTGGGTTGGTTAGTGAGTTAATACAAGTGCATCTAAGATGTGTGCCTCATGCCTGAACAGATACAAAGTATGCTTATTTTGGCTGATGGAAGTACGTCCTGGAATGTGTTATTCCACTTAGAACAGCTTGTTGAGAAAAGACAGGAAAAAAAAAAAAAAAAAAAAAGACAAATTTCTAAGTGTCAGATTTTCTAGTTTAGGAGTTACTTATCCACCAAGAATTTCAAAGTGGAATTGTACATGAAGTATGATGAGAAAATAGACTAACTACAGAAACAAAAAACAGGAAAAAAAGAAAACAGGATGAGAGATTTAATGTATTGTTACTTCTCCAGTGTTACTACTACATTTGTGTGAGTTTGCTCTTAATGGCAGTGAACTCAATGGAAATACTTTACTTTTCATCTGGCACCAGCAGCTCAGTTTATCCATTCAGCTGCAGCTCTGCAAGGCAAGGTACTGTGATGTGCTTCAGAAAGGCAGAAGCCGGTATGCATTATTGAGTCTGGGTTGTTGACAGTAGCAGGAGGTAAAAACAGTTCCCGTACATGAAGAAGATGTGAATATGAAACCCTCTCATATCCATAGTTTTCCTTTCTTGTAACTTTTTAATTCTTTTTCTTTCCTTTTCTACCTCTTTATGCCCAAGTACAAGGAATCAGCAGGGCTTAGGAGAGTAACCCTCAGCATTGCTTCTCCAGTCCTTCCAGTGAGAAAAAGCAAAGCTCAGTGGAATGAGTGGCTGGTGTCATCCCCATCATTTCTGATCATCATAGAAGCAGCAGAATTGTTAAAAAGTCTGCTAGCATCACTTGCATTAGCAAGGCTCTGGAGAAAACTTCATCTCTCAGCAGATTACAAGCAAGGTGATTGGTCTTCAATGAAGAACAGTCTTAATTTTGTGCTAGGTCTCAGATGCTTGATCAGCTGGGAAATGAAGAGTGTGAGTAGCAACAATTGGAGGGTCAGACTGATACCATTACCTTCAGAAATTCTTGCACCTGTTGAAGAAACGGTCATCTGAGAAATAAGGGACAAATAAAAATGCTGCTTTGTAGTGCTCTTCATTTAGGTTTTAAGAAAAAGACTGAGCTCAGTAAGAAATCCATTCTCATGGAGAGTTTTAAGTATGTGAATGTGATGCTGTATTGATAGGCACACATATGCAAACACTATGTATTAGACGCAGAAAGTGAAAAGGTGATAAAGACACATTTCCTATTTAGAGAATAAAAATATTTTAAAATTTATTTTCTTATAATCACAGTGCATGACTGAACAGGTTCCTTTTTTGTCCCCATGTCCTTGATGTTAAAGACCCAGGATGCTGGGTTAGGTATGGCAATTCTTTTGTTCTCAAGAGATTGCTCTGCTGGGGATACTGCTGTTTGACTGCATTCAGAGAGGGGTTTGAGCTGAGCTGAGCTGATAAAGAAGGAAAACTGGCATAAGGCATACAGTAACTCATTCTGATGAGGATTTGGCATGGCATTTAAGGGAAACCAATTATGATTTATGTCAATACAGCACAGATAATTTCCTATTGATTGACTGCCAGATCCTTGATAAAATAATGAGTTAGGCCTGATGCCAGTCATTCTTGGGCACTGTCAGACCAGTGTTTCTATTTCACATGCCCTTGAGAAGGCTTCTTGAAAATTTTTAAGTAATGTGAGTTTATAAATTCTCTTCAACTATGCATATTCAAGTAAACACAAGCAATGATTCCCTGAAGTGTTGGGTTTTGTTTGTTTATTTTATTTATTTATTTATTTAATTATTTTTTTAAATACATGCTCCTATCTAGGCATTTAGCTACAGGTCTGGCGAAAGTGAGTTTTGCATTCGTTACTTAAAAAAAAACAACCAAAGAATTTGCTCTGTTTGCTAAGGATTCATTTTAGGAGATTAGTGCATGCTCTGATTCAAAGTAGTTTTCAGAGAAAAATAGCTTGCATGTTAAATCTTGTTATCTGGAAGTGTATGGTGCATCTTGAGGACAAACTGATGTGAAGACAATCACCAATACTTTCATGTGAGAATCACATATAAACTTTCTCCTGGCAAGCCCTTACCAGTGCCGGCCTCTGTGTAGGGGTTATCGAAAAGAGACAGAAGTGAATGTTTCTACCCCAATGACAAGGAGCTTGGGGCTGGCTGTTGGCTGGACTACTCCTATGGTGGGATGGGGACGGAGTTAGAGCTGGTGAATCTCCAGAGTTGTGAAGACAGCAGCTTCTGGAGGGGACAGGAACTTCTGGAGGGAACCAGGAGAGGTCGCTGTCCTGAGCACCTAGCTTCTCCCTGGAAAGCACCTGTAGTTGCTCTAGCTTTCTGCTATCAAGCCATAGGCATTTGATGTAAGCAGTACAGCCTACTCCTGTTAGTCTTATGCCTATGCCCCATTACATCCACATACATTTCCATAAATGCTGCATATCTAACTATATAGAGAGCTCTGCAAGCTTGTGATTATTGCTTTCCAGAGCAGAAAGTAGCTCAAAGGTAAATCCTAGAAACTCTGTTTAAAGAGTTTCCTCCACCTCCCCTCTAGAGAGAAACATAAAGCAGTTTGGTGATGTTCATGTGGAGGCTCACAGCCTCCAGGGACTTTAGGTAGGAACACAAAAGAAACAAAGCGTAGGGATGGTAAAGAAGGTATGCGATTCAAAGGGGAAAGAAAAGCATAGGGAAGGCATAGGGAAGCCATTATTTGTAGGACTGAAACAACCCTCACCTAGTCTGGCATTCGTTAGGGGATGGATAAAGTGAAACAGCTTAAGCAGGTAGTGAAAGATTAAATACAGGGTAGGTGATGTGCATGTGAAATCTTTAAATGTTCTTGTAAAGTTTTAATTCTTCTTCTAATGCCCATCCTTTATTATAGCTGGAAAAAATGCTCAGACCCTATTTAAGAGTAAATGAGTTATGGAAGATTTTTTTTTTTTTTTTTTTTTTTTTTTTTTTTTAGAGGGGGGAGGGGAGTTGGACCTTGAAAAAGCTCCAATTTTAGTGATACAGGCCTAAAAAAACTGCTCACCTCATGGCTGTCAGAGAAAGGAACGGGAGGATCCCTACAACATAGCTCACTCCTGCATGCCTTTCCTTACATATGCTGGAGCAGAGCCAAGCAGTTTCCACAGGTGCCTCAGCTCCAACCAGACTTCTACATGATACATATCCCAGCTGCCCTTCCTGCAGGCCCTGGCACTAAGGGTGAGAACTGGCTACATTAACTTCAGCAAGAATAAGGTTTAGTCCTAAGGCAGCTTTAATGTTTGCCAAAATTTTAGCCATTAGCAGTCTGAATCCTTGTGAAGCTGGATTCAGTTTCAGTACTTCAGCTGGTGCACTGTGAGCCTGCAAATTCACATACAAATCATCAGAGTAGCAATTTCTTCTTTGGTACATAAAGCAATGAAGAAGGGTCAGAAAGACTAATAAATGGGGTATAATACACTCCTCTCTGTGTACAGAGATTTCTCAAAGATCACCCTTCCTCACCCAGGCAGCATTTCGTATGTGTTCAGTGTCATTCAAGCAAACACGCTAGGTGCTCCCTTTGCATGACAATTTTTCTGGTGAGAACTAAGGCATATTGATTTTTTACGTCATTGCGGTTTCCACAAAGGTTATGACAGTTAATGTTCAGTTTTAGCTGCTTGTTTCTGTGTGGGGTACAAACACAATGTGGCCCTGCAAAATAGGCTATATAGGCTCTCTTTATTGTGCCTCAGCAGATGTAAACAAAAATTGTTACTCAAAATTGTCCAAGCACAAACAGTTTGAAATAAAAAACAAATAAATAAACAGTCAATTCCGTTAGACTAATTTCTGTACACAGATTGTACCAGTGCTCTAGAATTAGAAATTCATCCCTCTGTCCCTGATCTCATTTAAGCAATCCTATGGGAACACCTCGAGCAAGTCGACAGGCTTTATTGCATGCTTTGCAGGCCAGCACATTTGGTTTCTGGAAGAACATGGAACACACTGGTTTCCTTCAGTGAATGGTCTTTCAGCAAGAACTCACTTTCACCAAGTCACCCAGTGTCTTAACTGAGGCACTACTCCCTCGAAGGTTGTAGTCCATCTGTTTTTGCAAACCACAGGAAGGGAGGAGGTTTTGGAAGTGCCATAAATAATTCTGTGGATTAAATGCAACAGGTCAACCAAAGTGTGCTGTAACGAATGCACCTTTCTTGGGAGATACCTGGTGGGTAGATTGCAGAGGCAGAACAAAGTGAAATTATTCAGCCATGCAGCCTCAAAAATGCAATACACAACATGCAGGAGTACAGCAAATGCAGTAGAATAGGTTGAGATAGCTACTCACAGGTACAGTGAGTCTATTACTAAGAGAAGAGGTCTCTTTTAGAGAGATATTTCTGCACAAGGGCAAATTCACTGGTTCTAGTGCTCCTTCTGGAAAGAGGAGTTTGAATTGCTCTGCATTGGTGCAAGGTCCACTAAAGCCTGAAAACCATCAGGGGAAGGTGGAGCTGCTTGGACACAGTTCTAACTGTGGCTGGGATACTTCTGGCTCAAAAATTCAGAAAGTGAAAGACAATTACCCAGTACCTCCTTTCTCTCTCAGGTGCAGCAGAGGATCAAGCTCAATTACCTCAACTGGTGTCATGCGGGCATAGAAATTCTGGAAATTGGCATCAAAAAATGGTGGACATATGCCTGTTTTCCATTTTTAAATTTTAAATATTTCATAAAGAAGCATTTCTGTATTATTTTTTTTTTTCCCCACTAAAACTGTATGTTAAGCAACAGCCTCATTTTATCCAAGTGCAATGCGTAGGTGCTCTGGGACTGTTTAGGCAGTCTAGTTTGAAAGCCAAGCAGGTTGTGAGATGGCCAATTTTCTCCCATTGCAATAGAGTGAACATCAAGCTCAGTTTTCTATTGCCAATTCATACAGGAAGAATTACAATTCACTAAATGGATGAATAGCCAGCTCATTACAAAGTAGTTATTCCATAATTTTGTTCAGATTGACAGCAAAATCCATTCAAGGGATCCAGCTGATGGCATCCCTGTATAAAAGCATCTGTACCACCACAAGCTCTTTGTTTGGATTAGTTACCAGAGTATTTGAAAGTTGAGCTATTAGATTTCTGTATTCTTTTTGAAGATAAATTTAGATAATGTTAAAATGTCTTGAAACTATATTCTTTCATAAGTCCTACAGCAGCAAAACTATAGAAAATTCTTGTGTCCTAACAGGAGTCTGTGCATAAGTGTAGTACATTACTTTTTCCTTATGATATGTTATAAATTTCAAAAGTATGGTTAATTTTCACATTGTCCATATTCTTCAAAGCAGTGAGTAAATCAGAGCCATTTGCTGAGGCGATCGGCTCCGGGGCAGACGTGTTCTGCAGCGGAGCAGGGGACCGAGGCAGGCAAGGCTTTTTGTCCGGCATCGAGGCCACTCGGGGGAGCTGCCGGGACCCGGCTGTCCTCGCAAGGGAGGCTGATGAGGCGTGGGCGGAGCCAGCAGCGCCCCCTCCCAGGCTGTTTAAAAGTTGCTCCTAGGGAGCGCGAGCGACAAGGAGCGCGGCAAACAGGACGGGCAAACAGGGCGTGGCACGTCGAAGGGCGTGGCAGTTCGCGCGGCAGTTCGCGCGGGCAGGGCAAGCGGGGGGCCCATCGTCGCTCTGTTGCAGCTGCCTCTCCCTTCGGTGCTTGTAACCTGCTTGCGTAGAACCTGACCATGGTATCAACCAGGCAGAAAACCGTGGCCTCCGCATCTCGTGCGGCATCTCCAGCCACGGTCACCAGTGTGGCTACTCAGACGGAGGGCTCGGGGAAACACGCAGCCGTCCAGGTCCTGGGCTGCAGAGTGTGCCCCAGCCTTCTGTCGGTCTCCGACAGCAGTGGTGGGTATGCCTGTGGGAGGTGTGCCCAGGTTGAAGAACTGCTCAGCCAGGTAGCGGAGCTCCGGGAGGAGGTGAACAGGCTCAGGAGCATCAGGGAATCAGAGATGGAAATTGACTGGTGGAGGTGCACTCTACCCTCTCTGAGGCAGGCTCACAAGCCTGCCACAGCACAGGCATCTCCTCTTATGCAGAAGACGGAGGTTCCCTCCTCCTGCCAGGCAGCGGGAGGAGACCTAGATCAAGGGGGGGAATGGAGGCAGGTGCCTATTCGGGGTGGTAGGCGAGCCCTCTCTCTGCCCACCTCACCTTCTCATCTACCCTTAAATAATCGATATGAAGGACTAGAACAAGACAATCTAAATGACAAAGTAGATAAAAACCCGTCCCAGTTGGAGGGGGCGCCGAAGACAAGGCGACCTATACGTCACATTGCCACATCATCCTTCAAAAAAGAAAGAAGGGCTATTGTTATGGGGGGCTCCCTTCTGAAAGGGACAGAGGGACCGATATGCCAACCGGACCCAACCCGCAGAGAAGTCTGTTGCCTCCCTGGGGCTCAGGTGAGAGACTTTGCCAAGAAAGTCAAGCGCCTGGTACGGCCCACTGACTACTACCCGCTACTGGTCTTTCAGGCTGGTAGCGATGAAGTAGCGACGAGAAGTCCGAAGGCAATCAAAAGAGACTTTAGGGATTTGGGGCGACTACTTAGAGGATCGGGGCGCAGGTTGTGTTTGCCTCTGTCCTTCCGATAGGGGGGATCGAAGCTGAAAGGCGTGCTGTTCACATAAACTCGTGGCTTCGAGACTGGTGTGACCGGCAGAATTTTGGGTTCTTTGATCACAGGAAGGTCTATGCTACACCGGGCCTGATGGCACTGGATGGGATGCGCCTCTCTCGGAGAGGGGTAAGGATCTTTGGTCAGGAGTTGGCAGGGCTGATAGATAGGGCTTTAAACTAGAGTCGAAGGGGGAAGGGGCTAAAACCAGGCGCACCGGTGAAGACTTAAGGGATGGTATGCTAGAATCAGAGGGGCTGTGTGCCAGTGAGGTCCTTCAGTCAGATCCACAAGGTGCTGAGTGTAAGGAGACGCACCTGAAGTGCTTCTACACGAACGCATGCAGTATGAGGAATAAAATGGATGAGCTAGAAGTCCTGGCCCAGTCCTGCAACTACGACATCATCGGCATAAGCGAAACCTGGTGGGATGAGTCCTGTGACTGGGGTGTTGCGATAGATGGTTACAGGCTCTTCAGGAGGGACAGGCAGGGTAGGCGAGGTGGTGGGGTGGCGATGTATGTGAAGCAGGGGCTGGACTGTGTGGAACTTCAGGTCAGCAATGGCAAAGTTGAGAGCCTCTGGGTAAGGATCAAGGGATGATCGAATAAAGGGGATGTCGTTGTGGGAGTCTATTACAGACCGCCTGGCCAGGACGATAGCGCCGATAAATTATTCTTTACAGAACTAAGAGAGGCCTCGAGATTAACTCCCCTTGTCCTTATGGGGGACTTCAACTTGCTGGACGTTAACTGGGAGTGCCACACGGCTGACACGAGCAAGTCCAGGAGGTTCATGAAGCACCTAGATGACAACTTCTTGGTGCAGGTGCTAACGGAGCCAACTAGGAAAGGTGCCTTCCTAGACCTGTTGCTAGAAAACAGAGAGGGTCTGGTGGGAGATGTGGTGATTGGTGGCCGCCTCGGTCATAGCGACCATGAAGTGGTTGAGTTCAAAATTTATGGTGACAGAAGGAAAAGTGCCACCAAAACCTCATCCCTAGATATGGGGAAAGCGGACTTCAGGCTGCTCAGGGAACTAGTCAGCAAGGTCCCCTGGGAAACTGCTCTTGAAGGCCTCGATGTCCACCAGTGCTGGTCATTCTTTAAGCGATGCCTCCTAGAAGCACAAGATCAGGCAATTCCTAAATATCGCAAGTCAGGCAGGCGGGGCAGGAGGCCGGCGTGGCTGACCAGGAACATTCTAATGGAGATTAGGCAGAAACAGAGAGTGTTTCGCTACTGGAAGGAGGGCCAGGTGTCATGGAAAGAATACAGGGATGCTGTTCGTGTTTGTAGGGAGAAAGTTCGAGTGGCCAAAGCACACCTGGAGTTGAAGCTGGCTGTGTCTGTGAGAGAAAATAAAAAGGTTTTTTTTAGATATGTGAACGGAAAAAGGAGAACTAAAGAATACATAGGGCCGCTCCTTGATAGGGAAGGTCTCCTCACAGACAATGACATAGGCAAAGCAGAGACGCTTAACGCCTTCTTTGCCTCTGTCTTCAATGCCGATGATGGGCTTCGGGACCCAGGGTGCCCTGAGCTGGAGGACCGGGACGGTGGGGATGACAAACTCCCAACCGACCCTGAACGTGTGCGGGATTTGCTGCTCCACCTGGATCCCTACAAGTCCATGGGTCCGGATGGGATTCATCCCCGGGTGCTGAAAGAGCTGGCGGATGTCATAGTGGAACCTCTCTCAATTATTTTTCAATGATCCTGGGAATTTGGAGAGGTCCCGGTAGACTGGAAGCTGGCAAATGTTGTGCCGATTTTCAAGAAGGGTCAGAAAGAAGACCCTAGCAATTACAGGCCTGTCAGTCTCACGTCAGTGCCTGGTAAAATCATGGAGAAGATGGTTCTCGAACTTATTGAGGTGCACCTGGGGGACAAAGCAGTCATTGGTCCCAGCCAGCATGGGTTTGTGAAGGGTAGGTCCTGCCTAACTAACCTGATTTCCTTTTATGATAAGATCACCCATATGGTGGACCAAGGGAAACCAGCTGATGTGATTTTTTTGGACTTCAGCAAGGCTTTTGACACAGTTTCCCATAGGATCCTACTGGACAAAATGTCCACCATACAGCTAAATAAAAACATCATATGATGGGTGAGCAATTGGCTAACGGGCAGGGCCCAAAGGGTTATGGTAAATGGGGCTGCGTCAGGCTGGCGGGCGGTCACCAGTGGGGTCCCTCAAGGCTCCATTTTAGGGCCGGTACTTTTCAATATTTTTATAAACGATCTGGATGCAGGAATAGAAGGTATTTTGAGCAAGTTTGCTGATGACACCAAACTTGGAGGAGTTGTGTACTCGAATGAGGGTGTAAAGGCCTTGCAGAGGGATCTGGATAGGTTGGAGAGCTGGGCGATCACCAACCGCATGAAGTTCAATAAGAGCAAGTGCCGGGTCCTGCACCTGGGACGGGGAAACCCTGGCTGCACGTACAGACTGGGCGATGAGACGCTGGAGAGCAGCCTAGAAGAGAGGGATCTGGGGGTCGTGGTAGACAGCAAGTTGAATATGAGCCAGCAGTGTGCCCTGGCAGCCAGGAAGGCCAACCGTGTCCTGGGGTGCATCAAGCATGGCATCGCTAGTAGGTCAAGGGAGGTGATTGTCCCGCTCTACTCTGCGCTGGTGCGGCCTCACCTCGAGTACTGTGTGCAGTTCTGGACACCGCAGTATAAAAAGGACATGAAACTGTTGGAAAGTGTCCAGAGGAGGGCTACGAAGATGGTGAAAGGCCTGGAGGGGAAGACATACGATGAACGGTTGAGGTCACTGGGCCTGTTCAGCCTAGAGAAGAGGAGGCTGAGGGGAGACCTCATCACAGTCTACAACTTCCTCGTAAGGGGGTGTCGAGAGGCAGGAGACCTTTTCTCCATTGACACAAGTGACAGGACCCGCGGGAACGGGGTTAAGCTGAGGCAGGGGAAATTTAGGCTGGACGTCAGGAGGGGGTTCTTCACTAAGAGGGTGGTTGCACACTGGAACAGGCTCCCCAGGGAAGTGGTCACTGCACCGAGCCTGTCTGAATTTAAGAAGAGATTGGACTGTGCACTTAGTCACATGGTCTGAACTTTTGGGTAGACCTGTGTGGTGTCAAGAGTTGGACTTGATGATCCTTAAGGGTCCCTTCCAACTCAGGATATTCTATGATTCTATGATTCTATGAAATTTCAAAAGTATGGTTAATTTTCACATTGTCCATATTCTTCAAAGCAGTGAGTAAATCACTATCATAAATCATTGTCTAGTGTATCACATGGTAGATTTTAGGTTAAACAGTAAATATTAACTGCCCCACCACTCTGGTCTTTCTTCTGTTTACCAGGATCACCTGGATATCTGAAAAACTGATTTCTTTGCTTTTTTTTTTTATTTTTTATTTTTTATTTTTATTTTCTGTATTTAAGAACCAAGAAACTTTTGTACTAATATAAAACAAACAAGAAAACATGCTGTTTCACATTTTTGCCCTTCCTTATTCATTACAGGATACACACTACATGTTCTTGCTATCCATTACATGCTTAGCTCGCCCTTATTGACAGATGTTTTATTTGTTTCAGTTGTCTAAAAAAGCTTGTACAAAGTTTTTTTTGTTTGCTTGTTTGTTTTTCCTCCCACATACTTAAAGCTGATGGGGGAGTGGATATTCTAGGCACCTCTCTTTGCTCAAGTGGAGCAGATATGATTTTTTCAGTTCCAGTGGATTTTGCCACTTAAGCTGTTGCCAGTTGTGGTTTTAATGCTGGAAGTTCTTAATGTAGCCATGGAGCTGAGGGACACCACACTTGAACTTTGCAGCTGCTTGGACACATGGACAGGACAAACTCTGAACAAGGAGATGAGAATGATACTTAAAATTGCAAATAAGAATAAATGTTGGAGAAGGAGAAGTTTCTTTTCTGGTCATTGCAAGATCATTGCCAATTGTAGATTCTCTTATATTTTGCAGAGCCTATTTTTTAAAATTCCAGACAATGCAACTCTTATCTCATCCCTAGGGAAGCTATTCCACACAATACTACATCTCACCACCTGGAAGTTTTTTCCTGATATTCTCTCCTATTTTTTCCTTTGTTAATACCTTTCACATCATAATCACCTATCAATTCACTTTGACTACTACATCTTCTCTGCAGACTATGTGCATCATCAGAATAAACTGAGCAATTATCCTTCTAGTATGGAATTCTATAGGATGAAATTACCACACTCCCTGGCAAATATATAATTATGTGTCCTATTCAGCACAACTGATTTGAAATACAGCTTTGGCACAACTGAAGAAAATCACCCTGCCATTAAGTTATACAGAACTTTGCCACAAGGTCCAGACCTGCCGTGCCATGCTCTTTTTTATGTACATATTAACTTACACTATATATATATTTTTTTTTTACCTTAGAAGAAAACTGTATTTCAGCTACTGCTTTTAGGACCCATAAACTGTAAGGATTGATAATTGTTGTGCGCTTCTGATATTCATTGCTTAAGATCTTGGTTAAAAATGCCTTTTATCAAAGTATTTCTTAGCTGGTACATTTCTATGGGCATGTATGGCTAAGCACTGCAGGCTGTTTTAACCACATATAATGCAAACTGCTCTCAATTACCTGCTTACTGGCAGTTACTGGCAGCATTTTGACGTGCTTTTCCCTTGAAACTAGGACACCTGAAGAAGGTTTTTCTTCACAGGACATACTGCTACATGGACCGCCATATTAACATCAACAGAAACTGAATCCTTGAACCAGCTAGAGCTGAATACAAAGGTGCAATATGAGCATTACTGTGGGTTCAGCCCATGGAGAACCAACTGGTATCTCCACTTGATAAATGTTGACTGCTGATGCATATCAGCTCATGATATACTACTAAAAAGAAGGTGGATAAAGGAGTTTTAGATGGAATATTTTGATAAATCAGTTAAGGACCTGGGATGTTTAATCAATAAAATTAGCCAGAACTTAATTGACAACCAGTAGTTCCCATTGCCAGGAAAGTAAGTGGAAATAGACTGGTAAAAATGAAAATGACCCAGAAAATGGATGAGCGTAACATGTGAATCAATTTTTTTGAGACTTTGAATGAGAAGAACAGAAAGAAGAGAAAGTTGGTTATTTTGCCTTGGCTGGAGTCCCAAGGAATGGGATGAACAGATTTGCAAGGGAACATTATCATTTACCTTCAAGACATGAGATATGGCAGAAGTACACAGTATTTTAGCAAATTGGATGGTTCTGCTGCATTTTGGCAAAGTCATCTGGACACAATGAATGCAAAGATGTGCACATTTCATGTATCCTTTTGGGAGCTATGTCTTCCACCAGTGCTCAGAAACAGTATGGCAGAAGGGCATGCCAGTGTTTGCAAGCTGTATTCTGAGCTCCTTGCTGCTGACCAACATCAGAGTAAGAAATAAAGGAGTGAAACAGGTCTTTGAGGATAAGACAAAAGAGAGTAATATGCCTGCCTTACTCATATTTGTTGGGTTTATTAAGTTTTAAAATGCTTTTTATATTCTTTTTATGTTCTGTGATTCTTTTTATCAGGTAAGTTCTGCACACACAAAACTTTCAATAGTGTAAATCAATCATGCTTTAATAGGAGAACAGTTTTGCCCCTCTAATACAGCAGTATATATATATATTTATATATATTATTTTTTTATTTTTTTCTCTTTGAAGTATTACAGAGACTTTCACAGGTGCAAATCAGGAGCAACTCCACCATGTGTGCTATGTGTACAAATTAACATCATTGTGCTTGGAACTGGAATTTGACATTCTGTTTTGATTTGGAAATTGACTGGAGTCATGACTTAGGAGCTGTTTTTCGAAATGCCTTGAAGTAAACAAGAAGAATGCCAAACAAGAAGAATGCCTGTTCTGAAACAAGGACTGTTATACCTGAGAGAAATGATGATGTTTTAAGAAGATAAATGGGAGGCTAGAAAATAACATGTTAAAAATGTCCAGTCCTACAAGCAAAATTGCAGCATGTTAAAATGCAGCAAAGTTAAAATATTCAGTACATTTATCCACAAACTTGACTGAGACACAAAATAGACAAAAGTTATTATGAAAAATGATAGACTGACAGTGGACTGAAGCACTTTTAAGGAAAACAAACAAACAAAAAACCAAAAACCACACAAAAACACGCACACAAAATAACAACAACAAAAACAACAAATAAACAAACAAAAAATCACTATATTTACCATGGTACCAAATACTTGATATTCTAGTGTTAGGTTACCAATAGGATTGTTAACGTGTCTCTCAGGGTGACTCAGGAGGATTTTGACCGCAACTGAATGGTAAAGAGGAGAGATTTTTTATTTGAGAATATTGAATTTTGACACATTACCTCATGGATCTGCACATCATTGCAACAGAGCTGTGTTCTCTGAATATTGTCTCAAAAAAAGTAGCTGAGATTAGTGAATCTGTAGCATACTATGCCTGACTGGTATATAAATGGTGTTTCTTGCCTGGATGATTTCTACAGGTAGTTTCACATTTTGTCACAATCTCTTGGCTGTGGCTGAAGAGGGAATGGACAGTCTGCCCCACAGGTGCTTGAGCTGTCACACAGCTCTGACTGTTCCACAGCTCTCTGTTCCCAGGTCCTAGCAATGTAACTGCAGGGATTGAAACTATTCAAGGAAATCTTGGCCCTTTTGACATATTGCACAGTGGGAAGAAGGTAAGAAAAGCAGGGCAGGAAAAGGAAAACTTACCGCCGCATATTTTATCTTGTAGTTTTGTTTCTAAAGGATCCCCCATAAATCAGAGAGCATCATGGCTAAAGCAGGGAACACCAGATGTACATTCAGTTCTGTTATACAGCTGTCCATCTCAAACCAACCCTGGATCCATAGACAAGCAGTGCAAAAATGGCATATGGTCCTGTAGCCATGCTATTGCCTCTGATGGGGGCTGCACTGACCACTGTGTCCGTTCCTCATATTGTCTATGAGTGTATGGCTTGACTTATTCACCCTGGCCATCCAGCCCTTCCTCCAGCCTTCACAGCCTTTTCTTATTCTGGGCTTAATTCTCCAGAGGAGATTCTTGTTCCTGAAGCATGCTGCTGAGCGTAGGTAGATACTTAGGTAGGTACTTAGTAGGGTGAGACTCTTCAGCATTGCTCATGTGCTTTGCACATTGTCATCGTTACTCGCTATTAATAGTTGGTGAGCAGAACCCTTGATAGGCCTTACTTGTGCTAATACTTGAATAACTCTGTTTTCTCAGTGCCAAATAAAGCTACAGAAAGGGAAAAAAGCATAATCAAGTTAGGAAAAAACAAAACAAAACAAAACAAAAACAAACAAACAAACAACAACAACAAGAAAAAAAAATTGCTCATGTAGAAAGATGATCCCCTTGTGCAGTCTTTTGACTTTTTTCTCAAATTAAGAAGCTGTAGGGGAACCTGCACAAGGAAAACAAACATATTCCCCAGCAAATGTCTTTCTTCAGAAGGGATGCAAATTTGATTACAAGCATATGTGCTCACACATGTGCACGCACACACAAACACACACACAGAGTATTCCACCTGGAAAAGGAGCCAGTTGCTAATGAAGCTGCTGCTCAAAAGCCATTAATGAGAGCCAAAAGGTCACTGCTGCTTGCTAAGACCTGTAAAGAGCTTCTTTGCTGGTTGCTGCCAGGGTGAAGCTGGGCCTGGAGCACAGGGCTGCCCCAAGGCTGCCCCAGGGCTGTCCTTGTCCTGTTTCCAGTGTTGGCTTTGCAACCAGCAAGAAGGGGCAAGAAGATAAGCTCCCAGTTCAGAACCACTGGAAACAAACTCCTACAAAAGATTTTCACTACTGTACTCTTATCTCTTAACATACTCTTAACGTGGTCTTAAAATGTGAAGCTGTTGTTGAAGCTGTTGCTTGGGGAGTCTGGCCTCTTCTGCCCTGGAATTTGGGCTCTTGAGCTTGGCATTGGCAGATTCTCCCCCACCATATTGGATGAGCCAATCCAGGTTTCTATTATAAACTTGCTTAGGGTTCTCTTAAAGATTCTCAGAAACCACTCTCCATCTGTATATGTACCATCACAGAACAGAATGAAAATAAAAATAAAAAAATGCAGAAAGAGAATAATTGCACATCATTTTCTGATACATCATAACCTTTTGCATGCTACTGAAAAGGCATATAACAGATGCTTGTTTTTGCATCATTGTCAGAGGATGTGCTGAATATGAGGGCTTTCCAGATGTAAGGGGGCTTTATGATAGAACAATGACGGCAGTTGGCTACACCAGATCTACTTAAAAAACAACAACAACAACAACAAAAAACAACCAACCAACCAAAAATAAAAAAACACCACTGCCTAAAAAGAAGAATGAATGCAAACAACCATCAAACCAAGCCATCAGCATATTCTGGAAGCTTGTCCTTTGTTGTCTCCTCATATCAGGTATATTTGCATTTATTCAAGACTTCTGTTCCAAGGACTGAAAAGAAAAAAAAAATAAAAAAAAAATAAAAAAGAGAGAGAAAGAAGAGGAGTTCTGCCCGGTGTAAAGACTCATCTGTTTCTCCAGTCATTCATTGCTAGGTCAAAAACTTTTGTTTAAAATATCTGTTACTGACTATGGAAAAGCTTCCCATCACATCAAATTTGGGAAGCAGATACCCTGAAATAATTGCTACATTGCAGATATTTGCCTGCTTCCCAACTACACAAACTGCTAATGGGTAATTGGGATGCAGGCTAAGTGATAAAATCTGGTACCATTACATTGAATGACACTCCATAAAATAACATCTGTCTGTGTGTAACATAGGCTTAATTCCCAGCACACTGCCAGTCCGTAATGAGAACAGTATACTGTAAGCACTGAACATATGAAAAAAAAAAAAAAAAAGTGCAAATGGATTGCTTTTCTGATAGAATACAGGTAGGAAAAAGGCAGGCTTGTTAACTTTCTCCAGATTATAATGCATTTTTATTTTGTAAAATGCATTTATACATCCGTCTTTCTATTCCTTCACAATTCTTGGCAGGTCTGCAGCAAATATATATATGTATATGTATATATATATATGTATATATATTCATATATGTGTATATATATATACAGTATGTGTGTGTAAATATATAATATATATATTTAAATGGAGTTTGACCAGAGAATTAAATACTACTGCAACAGTCAGTGCAAATATTCCCACTGGATTTAAAGCTGGAATCAATATGAGACTGGGGCAGGCTCTGCTCTGATTTCTTTTGTAATTTTGGCCTGGATCACAATACTAGCCTTGTTGAATTTATTTATTTTTATTTTTTTTATTTTTTTTTTGCTATGTTTGTTCCTACATCCTCTTCCTAAGAATTACTTAAAGCTTCTTGATATTAAATGGGCTGCATGGAAATTAAAATAATATGTTGTGAGCAATGTATTATGGTGTATTTTTTGTTTACAGATGATGTCACTAAACTACTTGTTGTTGAACTAATCTCAGTTAAGGAAAACAGTCCCTGTTGTGTGAATTACCAGCATCTCCAAATAACTGCCTGAGACAGTATTTTCAGAGATAGTGGTTTTAGGACTCAAAGGCTGAAACTACAGAGCTGATGAACCAGTGATGAAATTTTATCTAATTTTAGATGCCTGACTGCAAGATTGTTTTCAATGTTGAAGTTTAGCCTCGGGTTTTTCTTTTTTCCTTATTTCAGTTGACATAACATAGTTTCCTAAGAATGCCAGTGCATGTCTGCATTAATAGTTATCAGTTTTTCTTCCACTGGTTATGAGGAATGACAAGAAAAGAATAATGTCTGAATATATTCCCATGTGATCTATCTTTATTTTTCTAAGCTGTAGTTCAATAATTAGTACAGTATTATCTTATCCATAGTGGAACATTATCTAATAATATGATCAGCTACAGCAAGTCCAGATAACATTTGAATATATCTATTACTGCAGTTGTATCTGCATTCACAGTTATCAAAGAGTTGTATTTTTGGCATGCATAACAGAAGATACTGACATGTGTGGAATGGTAAGGAGTACAAAATATTTTGGCACTGTATATTACTATTAGGAAAAGTTTGTTAAACTCAGCCATTATATTAATTCTGGTACCTTGTTGTAACACAAAAACCAAAACTGAAACCAAAAACAAACAAAAAAACTCCAACCAAACAGCCAACCTACAGACAAGAATAAGAAAGTCTGGAAAAATGATGGGAAGAAAGATATTCTGTCACATTTTCATATTTTCTATAAGAAAAACTATAACATCTCAACGGGAACAAGGAACAAGCTTAAAGGTTTAAAGGGAGATTTTATTTTTCCCCCAAGTGTATTTCAGAAAAGTCTCATTTTTCCTGTGAAGGGCTATGAGAATTCTTATTCAGTACACTCATTTCATACAGAACATTTGACAGCCTCTGCATATATCTGTGCTGGGGAAGGTTAATGTAATTTGTCAGGCAACATGTCTTTACTCGTGGGAAATGGTTTGTAAAAACATGCGTGTTAGGCGGCAGGCTCCCAGGCTGGGCGACACAAGTGCTCCCTCTCCTTCCTCATGTGTACGTGTTATGAATCTGTCATTAACCTGGAGATGACATAGTATTTTTCTTCATGGGTTTCCTGCTCCTAAAGGTGTACCTGCATTTTAAAGGATACACTGAAATAAGGGAAGGGTGGTACTTAAGATCCACCCATGTGGGTGAGGCAGCGCTTTCTGCAGCTTTTCTGCATACCCCACATTCTGTTTGGGGAAAAACAAGGTCTTATTTCCCTTGCCTTTATTCTCTCAAATAAATTTATATAGCAGTTTAATAGCACTGAAGTCACAGCATGCACTTGATGATAATAGGTATGAAGAAATGAAGGCAGCAAGAGAAAGCTCTTCTGCCCTGAGATTTCCAAACTGGTCTTTAAAGTGCAAACTGATGCAGGTGATTTTTTTGTTATGCAGCCTCTAACATGGCTCAGGCATTAAATGGTGCTCAATAAAGAAAAATTTTGTACTACTTGGTTTATGAAAAGGAACATGAAGAGTGTGTAATCAACCACACACATTCAGCAGTGAATGACAGTGTCAGGGCTTTATCCCAAGCACTGGGGATCCTAGCAAGTTCTGGTATCTCTGAGTCCTCACATATTTTGAAAACATAGCTTGGGATGGTTAGTTTACAAAGCTACCTCATGTTGCTGTGCAGAGACAAACAGGAAAAAATCTCCATCAGATCATATTCACATTTCAAATTGCTCTTAAAAAAAAAGTTAACATTAGTGAGTCTTCCAGTCATTCCTAACATGGTTTTGCTCTCTCTTTTGACTTGGGAAATACTGTTTGTTTTCATGTTTGTAGTTTATACAATGATATTTTATAACCCGTTTGCTTATATTACTGCCGCAGATTACTACTTTTTTTTTTTTTTTCTCTATGGTTTAAAAAGAAACATCCCTTTATTGAAAACTGTATACTCTGCTTTTCATTTTCTTTAACTTGCTGTTTCCACCATTGTTAGTTTTTTTGGGAAAATAAAAATCATTTTATTTTATCTATTCTCAGATTGCTTATTACTGGAAGAAAAAAAAAAAAAAAAAAGAAAAAGAAGTCATTTGGATTTAAATCCAGTCATTGCTTAAACCCTAATGCTTCAGCCCAGAGAACAGATGGAGATAAATGTGAAAAGCCAAGGTGGGCTATTGTCTAGACTCAGCTACTTTTAGCACTGCAGGCATTCAAGATACTAGAGAAAACGACCAGTTTCAAAAGTGACAAGGAAGCAAGCGGCAAATTTAACAATATATCAGAAGAGGAGTGTGTGGTTGCTAGATGTGGAGTTAAGTAGCTAGGCCTCCGAGAACTATTTGTCTGCAGTATAAAAGCAAGGGTTAGTGTGGCTCCAGTTAATACTCAGAATACCCGGAGGAACGAATTGTCTTTTCACAGGAGGCAGAATATCATAACTGTGAAGATATTTCTCACGGCAGTTGGGCATAATGAGAAGGAATCCCTGGGGACCCCTGAAGCACTTCTGCAGGAGAAGGAGGAGGCAGCATGGGGCAGAGGGTAGGAAGTGTAATGTCTTACAGTATTTTTCTCCTAAGAGAGCGTGTGTGTTTCTACACGACAGAGGGGAGGTGAAGCCAGAGTTTTTGATCTTAATATGTTTTGGAAGATGCGCTGGAGTCTGAAGACACATGGGGGAACCAGAAGGGAAATAAAAGTGTGATTTAATTACTCAGAGGCTCAATGCAGAGGCTAAATTACTCTGAGGCCTGGGGACAAGTAAATGACTGAGGGCTCAGAGGTCATGCTGGTGAGTGTCATACCAGGCAGGAAGGTGGAATGATCAAGGAAGGTGGAAGGAATTTCAGTGAGGTTTTAGAAACCCTTTCTCACCCCAGGGCACTAGGAAGAGCCAAGTCTCTTCATATCCTGATTGTTGGACTGTTGAGACTTGTAGCAACAGCATCAGCAGGGTCCCTGGGCATTTGGTGTTGGCACTGCTGGACAACCTGGACTGGCACCCAGATGTCCACTGTGGCTTACTTATGAGCTTCAGCCGTGGATTTAATATTCCTGAAAGTATGTGCAGAGTAATATGATATGACTTTATTGTATTCTACAGATAATCTTTGGGGAAAAGGTGATTGCTGTTTTTTATTTGTCTTGGATGGAGGAAAAAATATATTTAAAACATATTTGTGTTTTACTTTTTAATTTAGAAATGCTAGAAATGTCAACCTTGATCTTCCTTTTTTTCAGGTAACCTAGCTATGACAAGTGCAACACTGAGGGATTTTTAAACTGTATTTGAAAGAGCAGTGTATATAAAAACTTTATATTTTCCCTAATATAAAAAAAAAGTAATCCAAAACATTTTGAAATTTGCATTTCCTACCTCAATTAAATTTCTCTTCTTCAATTCTGCTGTCATACCACAGTAACTATTCATTTTCAAGTAAAAAATGTGACTTTCAGGATAGACTGGGAATGAATTTTGAAGTAGAAGAACAAGTGAAAAAGCTTTTTTACTTCTGTTAAAGGGTTAAACACTTCCTTTCATTGGCTATAAATCAGCACAGATTTACCTTTTCCCTCTTTTGTAGTTCACCTCTAGGTGAAATTCCAAAACTTCTGCCTTAGTTAAAAAATTGTCAAGATTTGTCAGTCATATTTTGAGATTTCTCTCTGCATCTTATTTTAGATAATACCTTTCATTTAACTTAAGGTTGGTGAACAATCTCCCTTCTTTTAAAGCAGACAGTTTTCTGCCTGCAAGGCTGGATTTGCCTTCTTGGTTATAATATTTCAACATAATTTTGCTTAGTAGGTAATTTTTTTCCATGGTGTCACATCTGTCTCTTTCCGATTGACTATGTTTTAAACTCATCACTTCTATTTTAGCTGGCATTTTTCTTGGTCATTCTCAGATTATTACTTTCTAAAATCAATTCTTAGCTAAAATCGGAGAAGCTCAGAGGCTCCTAGATTTCCCCAGCCATAACTCCTCCTTGGTAATTAATTAGGTGGAATTAATGTCCATCATTAATCAGCTTACCATAAACTCACCCTTTAACTATAGTTAGTGGAGTATCAACAGCCCCTATTTTGCCCATTAAGCAACACGGTGTCCTTAACTGACATGAAACCTCCCTGCTAGGTTCCTTTAATAGCACACTCTTCCTGCTTGGAACGTGTACGTCCCTTGTTTTCTAGAGCATCGTGTGAGTGGATGCTTTACAGAAGACACACTGCACCAGGGGGAAGGCAACCACTGGGTTATGGTACACAGTGAAAACAAGGCATAGAGAAAAACAGGTCTCATAGATCTGCATTTATCAAAGAGCACTCTGGGTCTGTTAACAGAGGGCCAAATGTACTAAGATAAAGAAAGCACCTGGTATCATTTGAGCTTAAAAAAGTAGTTCTGCATGTCTGTGCAAAGCCCAAGCCTTTTCTTGACTGTGACTGGCTAAGCTGAGTGCCCAACTGCAAAAGGTGAAGTTGATCATGACTGGCAAAGCTCTATAGCTTTGGCTCCCTCAGGACATTGACAGGAACAGTCTGGAGTTAAATCTCATGTCTCTGGAGCTCCAGCCTCCTCTTCTCCTCTTCTCTTCTTCCTTCCCCCTCCACATGAGCAGACAGAGCTTCCTGGGGTGGGGGGTGGGGGTGGGGGGGGGAGAGAGAGCTTTCAGCTTTGCTCATCCTTTGGGAGCAGTGGCTTTGCTGTGTTTTTGCAATGGTCATGTCTGAAAATCCTGAAATAATAAAATACTGCTGGCATGGCAATACTATTTTAAATAAATTAAAGGATTGGTAAACTGGATGATGTAGCTGTCACAAAGGGCTGAGTATATCAGCATATAGGTGGGGATGGCTGTCACACATGGACACGCAAGACAGCAGACGGCTTCAGAAACACCCTGAGCAGAGCAGGTCCATCTGGCCTGTAATGCTGTCTGGGCCAGGGCCTCAGTTGTGATCAAAAGGGCACATAAACTGCTTGAAAAAACAGTCAAAAGAAAATAAAAAAAAGACAGCCCCAAAGTTAAAGAAGCTGCAGATTTCTCATCTTCACCACAGCTAAAACTCTATGTCAAAACTGTCATCTGACATACCCCAACTTATCAGTTGATGTGTTGGGATATCTCAAGACCCTTGTCCTTTCATCACAGAGCTGAGGCACTTCTGAAATTTTTTCAGTTTGGGCAAAAGTGTAAGGAATGGTAGATTTAATAAGTGTTTGCAGATCAGGCCCCACTGTTGCTGATTAATTGTCAAAAAATTATAAACTCCTTGCAACACAACTGAGCTGCTCTAGCCCTTGATCTCTGTCATTTTTGGTTGTCACTTTGTCTTTAAGCTCTACAAGGACAAGCTCCAAGAGACTGATTTATGCTCTTAAGGAGATTTATTTTCTTCTGAACAGTTTCACAGACTTTATCTGATTTGTTACTTCTATCAATGAGCTCAGGCACTGTTCCCTGAGGTAAACACAAACTGCATGCTGTTACAAACAAGAGTTGAGAATGTGTTACTAAAAATCCTCCAATCTTATAAGATTACAGGAGGAGGGAAACTCAAAAAGTTGCATAACTTGAGAACAGATATTAAGAGTAAGACTGGAGCCAACATGGAAGGAAAGGATGCCAGATTTTCATCTACGAGACAGATTCCTGACAAATCCCTCACTGAGGTGGATGCTACTTCTGTGTCCAGCATGCTTCAAACACCTTTTCTACCACACTGCAAGATTGCTTTGCATTAATGGAATGAAGGACCAGTGCTGAAGGAAGTGAAGGGCTTGCTCCTGCAGCTCCATCATGCAGCATCCCAGGAAATGAGGAGAGCACTGAAGCAGGGCCCTGGTTGCAGCCGGGCAGCTGTGCCATTAAAAATAAGGTTTCTCAGCAGAGGCTCCATGTGAGCTTGAACTGAACAACTCCAAGAGGTCAAACTTGGCCCACACTGGGCCAAACTCTGGACTCAGTACTGAGTTACATGGGCAGTGAAACAACAGACTCTGAGTTATATGCTGAGAACAGGGTTGTTTCTTTCTGAGAATCTCCATGGATGTACCTATAATCTCTATAATCTCAATAAAAGAAAATCTACTTTTTTTCTACAGGTACTGTCAGGTACTCAGGCAGAGATCTATTGTTCATGTGGTTCCCTGTTACTGCTTGGAAATGCAGAGCAAGCTAACTTGGTAGCTGGTTACTCAGCAGATGTTGCATGGGAGCATGGGGCCTTGGGGCTGGCATTTGAGAGGTGGGGAGAGAACCTCATCAGGAATTTATTAATGTATAAAGTACTTTTTAGGATTATCTAGGATGAGAGATAATTAAGGAACTTTAGTAATGATTCTTTAAGAGTTAGGAAAATTTGGATATGGAAGACATCTCAGAAATACATGCAGCCCATTATATGGATATATGGAACCTTATTTTTCAGCTCTCAGAAGCAGAATTAATGGGGTAGAGTGGCAGTGAAAAACAGAAACTGTCATAAAAGGAAATATAGGAGTATTACCTTGCAGCCATGATACCATTTCACAGACATTTAGGTATCCATTGACCTGCACAGGAAAGCAAAATCAGTTATGGCTGGCCCAAAATGAGACTGATCTTACAACAGGCATCTGCTAGTAAATATGACGTGGACATCTCAGGTCAACTCCTGTGGCTACAACTGCCTGAATGACATGGTTGCTGGGAGCTATGAAGGGCTTCTGTGAATACCTGAAATATCTGTCTTGAGGGATGAATGTTTAAAAAAATCTTCTTCTGATCCCTCTAGGAAGTGCAGTTCATAGAAAAAGCTGGACAAGGGAAAATAATTATGACATGAAGCCAAACTTCTAAGTAAGCTTGACTATTCATTTGTACAGTGAGAGTTAGATCTTCAGAAGTATTTCTTTAGACACTCACAGCCAATTTCCCTTATATTAACCAGAATTACCTGGGCAGTGCCTGTAGATTTTGATCAGTTACTTTCTAAATGCAATTTATTGGAATGCTGACTGAAACCCCTTACATACTAAATTGATTTAAGGAAATCTATGTTTTGGAAGAACAGTAATAATAGGTGCTGAGGTTCTATTAAGCATCCTTTGCTTTTGCTGCTGCAGTTATCACAGTCTTCTTGTGAAATCCTGCAGCATTGTCATCACTTTCTCAGAACCAAAAGTGTCATTTAAAACCTCTTCAGCTGCAATGAAATGACATAGTGGTCTGTCTCTATAAGGAGTCAAGTTTCTACAAAGGGTTCCTGTATTGCTACTAGTCAAAATATAGTTCTGGTAATTAGCAGTGTGTTTTGAAATGTTGCCAGAGGTGAGTCGTTCTTCCATACTAACCTGCTCTTGAGTAGGAGTGATTTTGATACTATTGTTCAGACACTGAAATAACTGTCAATAAATAGCACATTAAGCACTGTAGTGTATAGCTAAGAGAGTGAAAAAAAGCTTTTTGAAAATTACAGAATTTTGACTGATATTTCAAGGCATTCCTGGATAAATAAATTCTCTTGTCTTGAAAAATGATTGTAAGCAGGATATAGGTATATCACTTGTTAAAACAGTTTAAAATTTGCAGTAATCCATTTATTTTTAGAGAGAGTAAGGCAGCAGAAAATAACTGCTTTTGTTTAAATTAACCCCTACATCCACATGCTGAGGCAGTATCTGCTATGTGGCAGAGTATGAAGGCTACAAAGACCTTCAGTTACATTTGTTCCTGTCATCCCTGCAAACTGACTTGCATATGAAGGAGGCAGAAGTCAGAAATATTACAGGAGAAGACCTAATGAAAAATATCATGCATTGTAAAGATTGTAGATATATGTGGGTTTAAAGTTCCCCAAGTATTTTTGGCTTTGGCATAACATTGTCTAGCTTAGCTGTGTGAGAGTGGATCAAAGGTGCAGACTTGTTAACCTCTGCTGAATTTCATTCCTCCTGTAGATTAGCTTCCTAGAGATGTCCTGAAAGATAATGGACATTTTCCTCTAACACAAATACAACATCAGAAGAGCTGTTCACAAGGACCAAGAGTTTAAATTCACAGTTTATACAAGCTCATTTGAAAGAAGCAATTTATTCTGAGTGTGAAGTACAGTACCTTAGGTTAAACATTTCTCCCTTGTTATCATTACCAAATGCACATTACACTAAACAAATTATCATGCTAGACAGAAGGGGTATTTGCATCTTGTTAAGATACAAAATGAAGACAAAGAAATCACTTTTCAACATCTGTGACTCCTCCATCCTTCTTCCAGCATACATCAAAAAGTGCTTCTATTAAATTTATCATGGGCTGTTGTTTGTACTGGATGGATCAGCTATTGCCATCGTTATGCATCAATGGGGAAAGCAAAAATACGTAATACATTTTTAAAAATGCATGACAGACAATAATAATAATAATAAAAAAACTCTCAGAGAATAATTTTATATACTATCTTAGTGAGATTTCTGCTCTAGAGATATATTGTAATGATACTATAAAAACTGTATGAAGGGCTACAGGGATATTACTCCTGTTTTCTGAAATAACAGCATCCCAAGGAATCCTATACACTGTATCATGTATTGAAATTCACAGACTGCACAATGGGCTTTCTGCAGTTTGGGTAACCATCCACTTACCTGGGCATTGAGTTTGTTTGTTTGTTTGTTTGTTTGTTTTTAATGCTTATTTATAGCATTCCTCACACCTACCTGATAATGGCAGATTATCAGGCAGATCGTCAGTGGCACAACCCACTACACTCTTCGGACTTTGTTGTAAGGAAGCATTAAAGAAACTCTTTCAGGTGCATCAAGAGATAATTGACTCTTACTGGAGCTGAGAGGGATGATCCTTGGAGATGCTGAGTGCCTCTAATGCTGCTGATGCCCTTCACCTCCTGCTGAACTTAGCACAGATGAAGGGGCTCTACATACCCTTTGTAGGATTTGTACAGTTCATTGTCAGGAACTTTAAAATCATTATGTAGCTGTGGCCCAGTTGTGATTGTCACTTACGTTGTTAACACCAACCATTACAATGACTTCATGATGTGAATAATTACTTGCCAGGATAAATGAAGTTTTTCCAGGCTATTAGGAAACTGTTCTTGCAAAGGTTTTCCTTGGGAAAAAACTTTGATTATTGTGCAAGCTGTCAGTGCAATGTGGGCAGAAGGTATTTTGCACCTGAATAGAAAATAATAAATTGTAATTAGTAAAGCATCTAAATAAACAATGAATAAACATAATTAGATGTCACATGACTTATGGTGTGCTCCCACTCAAAAACTCTAATGCTGAAAACTCTATAAAATCAATGCATCTAGGCTACCTCTATAGTTTATAATCTAAGCTACTTCTATAGTTTACTTTTTTGTTTTGTTTTGTTTTTGTTCAAAATATAACTATTTCTAATAAATCCAGAGCTCTGAGATTTGACTACCTCTGTTCTCAGGCTTGTCAGTGAGCTCTGTGATCAGAGTCAGATTCTGTGATACCATCAGGTGACAACTTGTGGCTAGAGCTGCTATTGAATTACTTCATACTGGAATAAGATGAGAGAAACCATGGAGACTATATTGGGCCATGTGAGGAACAGCCTTTGGGAGGCAAAGGATGGAAGAGTAGGGTCAGGATGGCTGTGGTCTTTCCCATGTCCCAGAGCATTTCCCACAGCCAGAGCAGCATCTTGGGGTGAAGGCCCAGGGTGCCACATGAATGCTGAAGCAGTCTGCCTCTCCACAGTGACTGCAGAGGGAACCAGAGATTATCTCTGTCTTCTCTAAATTTAATTTTACAAATATCCTCTTCCTCCAGATGCTGATGAGTGGCTGGTTGTTGACATTACTGAATGCAAGCACATTGGATGATGGTTGCCTTAATTTTTTATTTTTATTTTATTTTTATTTTTATTTTTATTTTTATTTTTATTTTTATTTTTATTTTTATTTTTATTTTTATTTTTTAATATATATTTTGTCTTTTCCATTCCCCTGGGATTCTAGAGCATTTCTCTCTTAAGACCAAACTTTTGTCTTATCGAGGAAGTGAAATTACATAATTCTTTCTTGAGGTGGCATTTAGGAGACTTGTTCCACCAACCTTGCTGAGTAGTAAATGTGTCTGAAAGACAGAAATGTCACCCATTTTATATGGTGGAGAACAAAATATTTAGGTATAAATTTAGGTTTGTGGTAGTATTGACTTTTTTTTTTTTTTTTTTTTAGTTAAATGTCATATGAAATTTTCTAAAATTATGCCATTAAAATGCTATTATGATTTTTCTTAGTGTGACCAGAATCAATTATTTAAGTGAAGGTTACTATATAAATTATCATCCTTGATCTATCCTTTGGTATTAAAAAACTCTTTCTAGAAATGCTGCATTCGTGTGTTTCTCCATATTTATCCCAAAGTACTAGAATAACATATTTAATTTAATATATTTCTTCTTCAGCATTTATGCTGAATTCCCCGATATTTTTCATTTAGCTTTAATTTTAGTAATAGATACTACAGCTTGATTTTCAGTATTATTTTATCAGAAACTAGAATTATTTTCCTAATACATTTAATACTATTTTGACTCTTGTTTCTTGGTGATTCCTTTGTACAATTTATCTTCCATACATACTTCATACCATGTTTAAATTTGATGATCTCTCATAAATACTGAAATTAAAGAGACCTCCAAAGTGCCACAAGTTTAGCATTTATTCTTGCCACTACTGCATAATATACTTTTGTTCTTCCATAGTTGCCACTTATAATTACCTACCACTCAAACTTATAAAAAATCTCAGTTTACTTAATAATTTCACAGTTCAATTATTTTTAAATATAGTAGGTGGACTATCAATCTAGTACACTATAATTGATTCACTCTGTGTAACATTTTCAAACCAGGACCACATGGATTTCCAGTGAACCATAAATCAAAAGTAAATAGCAGAGGAGTGAGTGAGGTGAGTGTGTGTGTGCATGAGGGCAGTGAGTCTTTGGTGGATGTCGCAGGACTCCCAGTTATATGCAGTTCCATTCAGTACATCAATTTATGACCTGATAGGGAGAGCAAAGGCAGCCAGACTGGAAGAGCTTATAATCCACTGTGAATCCCACTACTGCCTTCCTGATGTGTGAACAAATGTAGGTATCTCCTCTCCAGCAATCTTAGTCTCTGGCTTATACACCACTACAAAATTTATTATTAGTGAATGATGATAACTTTGAAGAATCTCCAAGTACTCTGGTAAGTGGCTAGGAAAAATGGGTACCTAAGGGACCAGGGTCTGTGTTGGCTGGGGATAGCAGTTGCTGCTTAAGAAGCACTAATGAGCTGGTAAATTAAGTTGCATAGGGTGCTGAGTGAGCACATGCACTAACACTCCCAAATCACTTGATCCTGGGCCATCAGTGAGATTGCTGGTGTATCTCCTGCATTACAGCACATTGCAGCACTCCGCAGGCCACACCAGCACCGGCCAAGGAGCTCAGCAAGCCTGCACTGGACACGAGGATCAGCCAGATACAAGGGAAGGCTGTCTTTGCCGCTGGATTTGACTACATTTGCTGGCAGCCAAGCATCAGAAGTCTGTAATTTATGGCACTAGTCCTATAGCACCAAAAGTATTGCCTACACTGGATCAATCTTCCTATGACATCAGGACATCAGGAAAAAAGTAGACACAGTACAACACAGGATACTACCAGATGGTATTCATATTAGTTCTTGTTTTCTTTAATAAAATACATTTCTATTGTTGTGCTTGCTGCTACAGCAGCCAAGAGAAGATCACACAAGTATCTGTATTATGGATCACCTGGTACTACATCTGATAGACCTAGGTGTGTTTTCTGGCTTTACTGGTGATGCTTTTAGGAAGTAATTCCACAGACCTTTACTATATCTTTTCAAGTCATTGCAGACTGCTATAGACTAACCCAAACAGTTGTTGTGACCTAGCTAGTAAAATACGATGAATCTTGTGTTACTCTTCATTGGCACATCATTTTTTCTGTGAGAGCCTCAGCAAGAGGAAGGTACCAAGAGGTCAAATCACAAATCGCAGAGCATCGTGCAAGCCCTAGGAGTCTGACTGTATAAGCTATGATCGATTGGCTCGTTCCTCTGTTGTCTCTTGCTGTAGTGCAGAAAGACAAAAAAGTGAACAATTTCCATTGCTTTTTTTTTTTTTTTTTTTTTTTTTCTGAATGACACTTTTGACATTTATAACGTCTGTGTGATGTGATTTTCAGCTGTCACTAGGAAGTGAAGTGGGTAATATCCTTATGGTTAACTACATAATAAGTATAGTTCCATATACTTTTGACTAGTTCATCTGCCTGCTACTCTCTTCTCCAGAAACTTTTCCAACACTCAAACTTCTGAGTAGTTTCAAACTGATGCCTGTTTTCCCTGTTTGTTACACTTTAGTCTGCCACACAATTGTTTCCTTTCCTGAGAAAACACCTATATTTCTCCCTTAAAGAATAGCCTACCCCTAGAAAATGAAGAAATAGTCTTGAAACAATGGCATATATATATTGCTTATATGTAAGATATATAATGTAACATATATGTAAGGTATATAATAAGATATCTAAAATATATAATAATCTGCATATGTAAAATATATGATAATCTACAGATCTGTAGAAATACAACTGGTTGTTTAGGATGACTGTAAGGGGAAAATCCCAAAGAGATCAAAGATTCACTGTGTGAATATGTATAATATATTTATATTTTATATAAATAAACATTATAACCATAATTGCTAGTACCTCTCTCTCTCTCTCTCTCTCTCTCTCTCTCTCTCTCTCTCTCTCTCTCTTACTTACTTCTTCAATTTACTTCTACCAAACAATTTCAATCTCATTTCCTTTCAATGTCAACATTTCAGTGTTCAGTATGGCAGTTTAGCAGGTGTTTCCTTTCTAAAAGTACCCAACTTTCAGAACATATGAATAAAAGGTTATGATAACCAGGCATTTTATTTTTTGTTTCTCTGAGGATTGTCATACCTGAAATATTTACACGGATTAGTTTATGGGCAGAAATCTCTTCAGCATAGCTTTTATCTTGCTCTTATCAGAATCTAGGTTAGACTGACAATATACTTTTACTTCCATAAAAGCCAAATAGACAGAAAAAAAGAAATTTTTTATTCAAAATAAAAAAATTAAAAAAAAAAACACAACACACACACAACAAAACCAACACAAACAGCAGCAACAACAACAACAAAAAACACAAAACTTTCATGTAGTTTCTTAATATGTAATAGTCTAACAGCAAATGATGTTCTACCATGAGTGATTATAAAAAATAGGGGAAAAAACGTTTCTCTTTATGTAAGGAAATAGTATATTTGTCTTTTTTTTTTTCCCCATATCGTAACATGCAATTTCAAGATGTAATATTAAGTTGAAGTTAAGACGTATCATTGGTGTGAAAAAAAATACATTTAACTGTGTCTAACAGAGATAAAAGATGTTTTTCAAACTTATATTTAGGTAAATTCACTTTTAGTCCTTGTAGAAATTGCACTTTGTGTTTAAAGGAACATAAAAACTAAACCACTTTAAAAGTGAAGGATCAGTAATCCGCCTCTTCTGACCTTTGGCTCTCACACAACCAAATATTTGTCTCTGTTCATTACAAAATTCCTATAATGACTTTGAATTAATTCCATGTGATTTTTTGGTTGTTTTTGTTTTTGTCTGCTTGGTATCAGTTAGGGATCTGAAAGGATTTTCTCTTGATGTTGGTTCTAGCATATCTCAGGTGTTGCTTGAGGGCTGCCCAGTTTGCCTGTTTGGCTGATGACAAGCACTTCTATCAGTGGAGCCTCACCTGGTTCCTTGTTTGCTGCTCCTGCTATTAAGCACCTGAAGGCTGACCCAAAAATTAACTGCCCCCTACATTAGGACCAGCAGACTTCTCCATAAACTAATCCAGTCTCTGAGAACAGGTCTCTAGAAAAAAACATATGCCCTTCCTCACAAATGCATCAGCTACAAGTGTATTTATCCTCCCAGATAGAGATGCCTGGATAATCTGCTGCTCCATGCAGACAGTAATGGAAGTACTAAAAGAGACAAATAGTCACAATAAATAAGGGCTCAGGGCCTCTCTGGATGTAAACTGGGGTAGTTCCTTTGAGACGGAGGCAGTGACAAACTTTTATGCCATCTGAGAATCTTGTCTGAGAATCTCATCTGCAGCAACAGGGATACAGCTTTGCAAACTTCCTGACCAATGAAAGATGATTTCCTCTGCACGATGTGGGATTATAGTCAGAGACTTGCTTCATGATCTTTCGAGGTCCCTTCCAACCCCTACAGTTCTGTGATTCTGTGATATTTGTTACCAGTATCTTGCTATCACTACTTGACTAGCTTCAATACAATAAAGCATGTCTTGAGTTGTGTGAAAAGGGGAGGCAGTACTAATGTCCGTCTTCTGAACCACTACCTTTTTTTATTGCTATAATATTCATGTTCATATATTGTATGAGCATTATCTTTTCTGGAAGTGTCCACAAGCCTTTTGGTTATTTGAAGAAGTTACTTCCGTTAAAAGTTTTTTGTTGTTGTTTGTTTTTTTTTTTTTTTCAGGGAAAATATATTTTGTGTGTGTGTGTGTGTATTTTTTTTTTTCCCTAAGAGCTTGTTTCCTATGTAACATTGTGTTACATTTCCCCATGAAATGTAACACAATGACTGTATTTTTGACTTGAATAAAAACCATTTTTACAGGGAAGATAAGTTTCATTCTAATGCCATGCCACAAGCTGATTCATCATTCACCTTTGTAGTTTCAGTGACAAAAGACTTTCCAGAATTGTTCTATCCTTTCTTTTTCATGAAGAGTTCATCTTTTTTTATTCCTGCTGGTTAAGTATGATTTCCTAAATTGTACCTTTTAGGTGCATAATTTTCAGCATGAAACTTAACACCTCCTTAATGTTTTGCATTCAGCTCTACTTTTGTTTCAGATCTTGCTTTCCTATTATGATTATTGCTGATTCTGTTATTATTATCACTGAAAGTGTGTGGGATGCTTAACATTCAAGAATGAAGAAAGGTTAAACACCTTACAGGCTGGAAACCAGACTTTCCTGGCTTTATCTTTAAACTGGCATTTTTTTTTTCCTTCTTGGGATGAGTTTTCAAAACCAATGTAATGTTTTGCTGATATTCTGCATTGTGTTTTCCAGGCAAGCACCAACTCCCTGCTGTTGGGTGAGGCACTTGCCTCTGCTGGCCAGTGGTGACACAAATGTACCTGGAGTCAGTCTCTGGGTAGCCCAGGTGTAATAGGCTCTATTTCTACCATAGGGCTTTGTAATCAGTTTTGGAAGGCAGAGCCCCAAAAGCAAGTCAAGTTGACTTGTTGGCCATGTCTCTCTGGGCTCCAGGAGGCACATGGAGTGATGAGTGATACATGAATCTTCACCGTGTAGGGTCCAAATCTCCCTCACATCCTGCACTGCTGTTGGCACAATGCCTGGGAGGAAGAGGAGGAAAATTTAGTTCTCTGATAATGAGCTGTTCTGTCCCAAGTTTTCATTGCAATTTGAGCACAATTCATTGAAAAAATGAACAAGAACCGGTCACCTACTTCACTCTGTTTTCTGAGTTCCAGTAAATTAATTTGGCCAACACCATAGATTTTTATCAACTTGATTTCTTAAGAATTAGACAAATAAAATGTCTTTTTGCTTCTGTGGTTGTCAAAATCACACAAACCAAGACCACTGTATTCCCAGCAGGGGGGACTGCCATCAGGCCATGAATGTTATTTACAGAAGAAAAGGTATGTCTTAAAACCACCAAAAAGTAGTACTACGAATATTTCTTCTTTAAGATAACTACAGGCTAAGCACACATCTAGGTTGCAATTGATTTCAATGATTTTTACAGATTTCTACAAGGAACAACTTGCAAAGAATAGTTACTCAACATTAATGAAGTTATACAGAGACAATGAGACTTGCAACATTAACTTTTTATCTTGTTTTCTGTAATGATTTTTATTCCCTAATGGAAACACATGCTTACATAAGCAGATTTTTTGGACATTGTTTTATAATTATACTAAGAGTTCCAATTCTTGTAACTCCAGCCTGAGCAGGTGGTAATATATTTGGAAAGAGTGGATGTATTCTTAAAGCTCTTTAAAATTTCTAACCTTGAGAAATTCATCTCTGATGCTTTTCTTAATTATAATCCATCCAGAATAAAAGAGGATTTTTTTCCTCTCGAGCAAATCCAAGCTAAATTCTAACATATCTGCTCTATATAAAGATTTCTTTTTCATTCTGCCAAAGTGAATACCGCATGCTGAAATACTTCATCGTTCATTAGTGTACAATTAGGCCCACGTTTGCTGGTATGTGCTGCCTGCTATGAGCCATTGTGGTGATGCAAAGCAGCTGTAAACTTGATTTTACAGTCTGGTTAAACCATGTTTACAGCTGTTTTGTGTGGCTGGAGAGGTTTGACGTACCAGGGTGTACTGGTAAATCTGGTCTGTCAAAAAAGAAAGAGCTTGCATTATTATTTTATCAGTTCTCAAACTATCTGTCAAAAAGAAGCCTTTGCTAGTTTTCATTTGATAAGACCTGGCGCTCCACTTTGTTACATGGCTTTATGACATTTTATAGCTACAAATGAGGAAAATCATATCATAAAACTAGAGTTTAAATAAGCAGTATATTAGAGAAATAGTTGATGGAAGATGGCATGAAGTATTCCTAATTATGGCAGAGGGGCAGAGAGATTAATGGCAGAGAGATTATTCTATAGCACAGAAAAAAGCCCCCCTCACCCTTTCCACCAAATATTTTCCTAGTAATCTCCTTGTCCAAGAATCTTGGAGAGCCTCTGCTTTACCCTGGCAGCCTCCAAGCAGGTACTGGCTCCTCTGGATGGTGCAGACCCAAGGAGATATCCAGTCATGATATGCCAGCAGGACTGGACCTTATAGGATGTGGACTGTCATACAACTTCTGCCAGTAAGGGTCATCTGTGTGGCTCCCAAAAGGGATGCTGTAATTCCACCCAAGGCCTCTTTCCTTCTCCATCATGCATTCTTACATAGGGTCCCCCAAGGATCGGGTGAAAAAGGATTTCAGCAGCTGTATCCAACCTGATGGGAAATCTGTCTGTGGAAGTATCACAACTGCAATATGAGAAAATTTAGAGCCCCCTCTCAAGGCTGCAACATCAGGCAGGACAACAGTGTAGGTAGGCTGATTTGACAAAAGTCCCTCCAATGCTGTACACAATTTGAAAGGCAAACACACAAACAAACTTCCACTGAAAACAAGCCAAGTTTAAGTATTTTCACCTGTACACTTCCTTCTCTGTGCTTGCTCAGGGCTTTGCCATTCAGGGTTCCCTGCTCTTCATGCCATCTCATGCAAAGATCATCTCAGTCTTTTGTTCATTCTGCTCTTACAGACACACATCTAAGAAAAATGTGAGTGTGCCTAAACATAAAACAAGAGCAAGAAATTAAAAAAACAAACAAACAAACAAAACCAAACAAAACCAACCAACCAAACACAACAACAGCAAAAACAACGTAGAGCTTTTGCAGAATTAATTGACTTAAAAATCAAAGGGAACTGTACAGTATCAGTACATTTAACTTAGCATGACCTTGGTAGTGGTGTGTCTGGGTTTCTGCAATTACTCTTTGCAGTGTGGTTCTGTGTTTCCTTTTTCTGATATTCCTTCTTCTGAGTTCAGCTGTAACTCCAGGGATTCACCAGAGCATTTCATCATCAATGGAAAACTCTGGTGCATCAGGGAGATGCAGTCTAAACAAAAAGCAAGGCTCATTGGGGGCAGTAAGGAATAGTATTTTTTGGCTGTAAGTCCTATCAAGCACAGTGCTAGTCTAGCTAGATGCAGAAATTAATGTCAACATAAAATGAAATATTTAATTTAGATTATCATGATGGGAAAACTCCACAAAAATTGATCCTTCCCTGGAGATATATTGATTTACAAAACCTCTACTTTCCTAACAGAAAATATTTGGAAATTGTTTCTATCAGTCCTTTTCATGACTTTTACAATGACCAAACAGCCTTAAAATGCAAGTCTTTTATTTCTAATTAAGGTAAAACAGTGAACTAAAACATGAAACTATTTAACGCTGTCTCTGTCTCACTGTCCCTTTGTGCCTAGGCTTCCATAGCAATGGTGTAAATAGGGCTAGAATCTGCTTTAATCCATGCTTTACTGCTTCATCCCATTCTGGTGGAAAAAAACCAGTAGGTTATCTGGTGTAATGGAGTGCTGTAAAGACAAATTAGACTGAAATCGGGCTCTCTTTTTGTTTTGCAGTGGGAAAACAAATGGAGAGGGAGATATCCTCTGCCTCAACAAGTGTTCTGCCTACAAGAGCAGGCAAATGGCAGCATGGGTGACAGGCAGGTAAGAAGTGGTTTGCTCCCAGCAGATCAGTGTTAAAGCTGGAACCAGTGCTGACATCTGGTAAGAGATGAAGCACTTTTCTACCCACCAGCAGAAAACCCACGCCAGTGACTGCCCATCTCCTGCAGACTTCAGCTTGCTTTTCCTGGCAAATGGCATCTGGCTGTTCTACCATGCCACCACAGCCAAGGACTGTGGCCATCTAAGGACAATGGAGGGGAAAACAGAGGGAAAAAAATAAATAACTTTTATTTATTTATTTTTTTTCTTACCAGAGTTAAAAACCAAAATCAATATTTTTGTGCCTACTACCTCTCACATTGTGAAAAGTGCCTGTAAGGTTGAAGGACCAAGGTAAGCGTCCTGTAGGGTAGTCTCTTGGAAAGCACATCACCACTTTAACCAACCACACCATGGCTGCCAGGGAGATCATTTGGCAGTGACTCATGCATTTGTTACTCAGCTGCCTTTTGAAATTCACCAGCTGCTGTAATATTTCCATGTAATTCTTCTTCAGACCAATAAAAATCATAAACATTTTCATTTTCAGTAATTACATTGCTATCAGCTTTGCTTCGACTGCCTTTAGCCTTGCTGAAACCTTTATTTCCTTTTTTCCCCCTTTTTTTTTTTTTTTTATTTTATTTTTGGTACCAAATGGTCAATTATCTCACCCTGTACGTCTACCAAATGCATAACTACTTCTACCATTCTACCATTTTCTCTTCCATACATTTTCTCAGTTTTCTTTTTTTTTTTTTTTTTTTTTTTTTTTTCTATAATCACAGAATCACAGAATCACAGAATTTCTAGGTTGGAAGAGACCTCAAGATCATCGAGTCCAACCTCTGACCTAACTCTAACAGTCCCCACTAAACCATATCCCTAAGCTCTACATCTAAACGTCTTTTGAAGACTTCCAGGGATGGTGACTCCACCACTTCCCTGGGCAGCCTGTTCCAATGCCTCACAACCCTTTCAGTAAAGAAGTTCTTCCTAACATCTAACCTAAAACTCCCCTGGCGCAACTTAAGCCCATTCCCCCTTGTCCTGTCACCAGGCACGTGGGAGAACAGACCAACCCCCACCTCACTACAGCCTCCTTTGAGGTACCTGTAGAGAGCGATAAGGTCGCCCCTGAGCCTCCTTTTCTCCAGGCTGAACAAGCCCAGCTCCCTCAGCCGCTCCTCGTAGGACTTGTTCTCCAGGCCCCTCACCAGCTTCATCGCCCTTCTCTGGACCTGCTCAAGCAACGCGATGTCCTTCTTGTAGTGAGGGGCCCAAAACTGAACACAGTACTCGAGGTGCGGCCTCACCAGAGTTGAGTACAGGGGGACGATCACCTCCCTAGCCCTGCTGGTCACACTGTTTCTGATACAAGCCAGGATGCCGTTGGCCTTCTTGGCCACCTGAGCACACTGCTGGCTCATATTCAGCCAACTACCCACCATCACTCCCAGGTCCTTCTCTGCCTGGCAGCTCTCCAACCATTCCTCTCCCAGCCTGTAGCTCTGCTGGGAGGTTCTATCTATCTATCTATAAGGTTCTATCAAAACTATAAGGTCTAGACTTAAAATCCAGTGAGTGGAAAAAAAAAAATTCTCTAGACCTACACATAGGTTTCTTTATGAGGCATGTATT
Organism: Aythya marila; assembly: GCF_965140915.1. Classification (NCBI taxonomy): domain Eukaryota; kingdom Metazoa; phylum Chordata; class Aves; order Anseriformes; family Anatidae; genus Aythya; species Aythya marila. The sequence continues at coordinate 31,063,647 of NC_139044.1, read as the reverse complement.
TGGTCTAAAAAACCAAACCAAAACAAAACAAAACAGAATTTTTGAAATAAAAAGAACCATACCTTTCCACTCACCTTGATGAGCCACCTCACATTTTAGTCTGGACATTTTGTGCCACTGGTCACTTTTCATCTTGCAACATAATGGGAAGGGTCTATTCCTGGTTGAAAATTTTGTGAAAAATACAGAATCCAAACAATGCATTTACACTGTATCACAAATATTTGCCTCTTCCATCTAACTGTCCTGTCACAGACAAATTAGTCATTCAGTGAATAGCAGAGAGGAATTCTCCCTGCAGCCACACCAGCTGAGACATATACATTCGTCCATCAGAAGAAAATAATACCTTTTCATCTGAACGCTTTGTGAAATACTTCTTTGGCTCTCTTCCATTTTGAACAAGAGAAAAGCATCTGCCTACATGGCAGTTTATTGAAGAATTCCGATGTTTATGTTTATGGTCCTTTTTCTTCGTTTTATTCCAACGTTTCTTCAGATCTGATTTGAAACACTGGCAGAGAAAGACATAATGGTATCTGTCCTACAATAGAATAAACAGTCTCCTGAGGACAGCTTAAAAGAAGGGAGTTATATCTTCAACGGTATAGTTTAACAGTAGGACAGGTATGATGAGCAAGTTCACAAGAACCCCCAGTGCTTAGCCACAACACCTGTTTCACAGGAATGGAAAATATGACTGACCCTGGCAAGAACATAACTTAGCTACTGTTAAATATGTGTGCAAGTTCCAGTAGTAATGTCAAACACAGTGGGATGTAGTTGCAGACTTGCAAGCATCTCACAGCCTGACTTTGTGGGTTAGGATTGTTTGAAGGGTACTGTAGCTCTATGTAATTGGCATTGCTCCTCAGGCATTTGTAGCACCCTCTCTGTCCTTTCTGGCATTCACAAAGGACTGTTTTTTAAAATTCTTTATGAAACCACCTTCTTGCTGGAAGAATTTTTGCTTCTTTCCTCTCCCAAATTCTAGCTACTTCCTCCCCAAGGGTATGGGGCACTACTCCATTGATGTTTTGCTCCAAAACTTATTGAGCAGGTTGAGTATTTTTTTTACCAGGGCTGGACAGCAGGTCCATCCTGCCCCATTGATGCTGACAGGCAAGTTGGTGTATTCCTATAGAAGCACTGCAAACCCTTTAGTTTCCTTCAGGCAAGTGTTCGGCAGGGGTGATGACAAGCCCAGGAAAAAATGTTTCTGGTACGGCAAGGTAAACATTCCTCTCTTCTCAGGCAGCTCCCCTTTGCCTTCTCGGCACATGCCAAGGCTGTTTCACAGCCTGTTGAAACACGACAGCTCTTAGTACCTGTTGTTCTTCCAAAAGGCAGAAATAATCAAGTTCTTGTCTCCATAACACTGCAGTAGACACAGGCAGAATGATGTTGTCTGCATCTGCTGCTCTAGTAGCAGTTTTTTCACTTCCTGAGGAAAAGGGAGGTGAACCCCACTGCAGAGGGAAGGATGGTATGTTGAGTTAGTTAAGGCTAGGTGATCAAAGGTGTTTGGGAACATTCAAAAAACTTCACAGGGTGATTTGAAAGAAGGAAGTTTCTTTAGTACTGATCTCTTTCTGATCTGTTTTACCTTTATTTTTAAATCTTAGTGAGTGATTGATTAGATTTCCAAAAGTCATAATGACCAACAATGAGATGCATAGAAAAGATCTGCTATCTTTATCACATTCTATAAATAAATAATATGTAGTTTTACAGACTCAAAATGGGAATTAACAAGGAACAAGGACAATCAGATTCATGGATCCACAAAAAATCACTTTCCAGTCAAGTAGTGATTGTTGGTGGAATTGCTGTCACTGCTTCTTACAAAACAGAATGCAGCATTCTGGAGCAGGAGGAAAGATGCTGATTTATACGTGGGCTTGTCTGCTTCTTCTGATGCATTCCAGATTTTTCCTTAGACATAGAGAACATCACATTTTCTTCAATCTAATTTTGATGGTTCAAAAAAGAACAACAGGAGGATTCCAGGAAGGAATTCCTAATCGATCAAAGAATTACATTTCCACCTTAAAGTTTATCTTTTCTTTTTTTTTTTTTTTTTTTTTTTTCCTTTTTTTCTTCTCATCTAATTCTTCTTTGTATTATTATTCTTAGACAATTTTGGCATATGTACCCTTTTAATGTCTCATTTGGCATCATATTCTCCCACAGCAATAACCTAGCCAATCTCTATATGTTAATTGACTACTAGCCCCCTAGCCACATTTGTCATTCTACTTTAATTTCCTTTTTAATTATCCTTATCTTATGATATTAAGGAGCACAGATATGTTTGCAGATTTCTGTGTAGAGTCACAGTAAACAGACTGGTAAATGCAGAACATTAACCTCACTGATAATGTCTGCAGCTTGATGCAAAGTCCTAGTTTGCTGTTGCCAATCATACATTTATTTATTGCTTAGAGCCTGGCCCAAGGTCTGCTGATGTAAGTAGAGATCTTTCTTATTATCTTGTTGATGACCTGTGGTACAATTCAAGAATTAGTGGCAGGGTGTATTAAAACCTCGTATCTATTAAATATTACCTCATACACCTTTATGTGCCCAGAGCATTTTCCTGTATGGGGTAGCCATCTCTCCCTGCAGAATAACATGATCCTTCCTCAATAGACATTGGCAGGTGCCCTAAAGTCCTGAGGAAAAGAAGTCTTTACTGCCTGGCTCCTTACCTGCACACACTGCTAAAACTCTCCTGGCATCGATGTATTCCAGAGATCTTCCTCTTTTTGAGGAGCTGTTTTTAATTCTTGTTAGCCTCCTCCAGCTCACCTGGTTAATTAGTTTGCATTTTTGCTTGGCTAAATCTTTTTTTTTTTTCCTACTCTTGTTTCCAGTACTGCTTGGGGAATGCTTTTCTTCTCACTCAGAGGAATCCAGGCAATTAAGAATAGCATTTGTAACCCCTCTTAATGAATTTTACCAACATACATCCTGTAGGGGAGTAATGAAAGGAAAACATATGACATATACACCTAACTTTCATCTAGACTGTAAAGAGAAGACTGTGTCATAGCCAATATTTAAGATTAAAAAGTATATTTAACAATCTGGAAAACTGCCGGGCTAAAATGAATGAACTAAATATTATTTTTGTAAAAGAGGATTATATTATCTATTATCTTAATGAAGGAAGATGAAATTCAGGTAAAAGGGAAAAAACAAAGTTATTATCAAAGTTAATTAAGTGAAATACTAAAATCTTCTTCGTAATACTTCAGTTTTTGCAATCTGTTATATTGTTACATGTACAACTTTGGTGGAATCTATAAAAAAAAAAGAAAATCTTTAATGTTTCTTCTTCTCTACAGGCCATGAAGCTTTCCACAGGCACGGTTATAAACTTGGGGTTGTGCAAGAACTTAAAATACTTCAACGTGGTTTTCACCTGCACTTCCTTCCTGTCACTGTAATTACCCTTCTGTGATCTGGGCAGCAGAGGTACATGTATGTTAGAAGAAGGTCCAGTCCAGGGACAGGATGAAGTGTGCTTACTGTGCCTCTGGTGGTTGCTTTTGGAAAGTGACTCCTAGCTACTGTCCTGTACCAATGCAGGTGGTTGAGGTACAGCTGAGGAAGATAGCAAGACATTGCTGCAGGATACACATGGGAATGAAGTCTCCGGGTTCCCTTTTGTTTTCAAAAAAGTACAAGTGTGTAATATTTTCTACCAAGTACCGATTGCATTTTAAACTTGCTTCTGGACTATAATCAGAGAAGGTCAATGGCCAAAAAAATTAATGATTTCTAGCCTTCTTGTAAGTAAAGGGTACAGAGAATAGACAATCTACCTATTGTCTCTTAGTAATTTATAAGTTGTTAGTGCATGAATTTACATATGGGTGAGGTGACAATAATCTGTAACAACATATACCTGTAGGTACAGAATTGCTGTGTGACCTGATAACATCAATTTAAGTCATGCAAAACAATTTGAAGAGCAAGGTCTTCCATTATCTTTCTTCTTCATGTGTATTGATTACCTTTCTACAAGCACAGTCAAAGGGCGAATAAAAGGAAAAAAAGAGAAAACAATATCTTTGATTTTGAGAACTGGTAAACATGTTTGTTAGATGGGGTTATGACACATGGAGCCAGATTGTGGCTGTCATGCTGAGTTGTTAAGATCTTACACAAAACCCTCTGTGTCAGTGGAAATTGTTTCATTGATATAACTGAAACCTGGACAGGGGATCGGAGAGTGCATGGCTCACACAAATTTTATGCGAGTCTCTATATAAAACAAAAGAAAAAACCCAATCTTCAGCCATGGAAGTCTGCAGCTAGACTATGTGCAGAACCTACACAGCATAAAGGATGCACTTTTGACAGAACAAGCGATGTTGAGTTCATACTTTGTGTGAAGCAGGAAGATAATTAGAGTACATATCCACAGGAAGGCTACCTATGCATTTAAACAGGTTCTAACACTGTGAGAATACAAAGTGTCAGAGCTTACTTGTGTAATGAACTCACACAAAATCCCTAAATAATTTTAGAGATAATTATTTTGTATATTTTGAGCCAGAATTTCTAACGATAATCCCCAATCTAACACCTGCAGTTACAATCACTTGTGTATGCAGGTACCTGATTGCATCTGTAAATCAAATAGTTAGACGTTTAAGTAACTTCAGCTATACCTGAAAAATTAAAGACACAAAAATGCGCTCTTTACTGAGCCCACACTGGAAGTTTAGCTCTGCATGTCTGTTACATGCCTCTAAAGAGAAAAAAGTAATGCTCATTGGTATGAAAACTGGTAAATTCTTCCTTCATAATGACAATGTAGCATGAAAAAAAGAAATGACACCTTTTATTTATTTTATTTTATTTTATTTTATTTTATTTTATTTTATTTTATTTTATTTTATTTTATTTATTTTTTTCTTTTTTTCATAGATCTTCATCCTGTGTAATAGTCCTGGCAAGGTTTGTAGCACCATTCTGTAGAACCATGGGAGGCGAACAGTGTCCAGTGTGAAAGGAAAGAAAGATGGCATGCAGTAGGTAAAAGAAAAATATGCTTCTGGCTTTTTCAGGATACTATAATCTTTGTGGATCTTTGCACTACTTTTTATAATGATATTTTCTCTACATTTTCTCAGGTGGCTTCCAGATTTGTAATACTGAAATTTTCACTAAAGTAGTCCAGCCACTGTTGAACAAGTACTATTAATTTACATGTCATGTTCTGGATGATTTACTGAAATTTATCACTGCAAATTGTTCTTACAATACCTTTTAATATCTTACAGAGTATTATTTATTCACTTTTTTAATAGAAAAAGAAATGTTATATTTCTGTTCCTCTAGTTCTAAAATGTGCCCAGGCATTTCCCTTGTAATTTGTCTTGGACCTGAATAAATTTCAAAACAGAAGGTGATCTTCATTAAGAAAAAAACTGTAAGAATATCATATTTGAAACTGAGGTTTGATAAAATATATTTCATGATAAATTTTTCACTTTAAAATGTAATTATGAGTAATTAAATTCATGAGTTTCATGGTAAATTGATAACTTGAGTGACGTGATTAATTTGCATGATTCATGAGAAACTCCTCTGAAATCAAAGCTATCACAACAGCATGAACTTAGTGCAGGGGGTTCAGAATCAAGATTGTAAGGCACAAATATGCTGAGGAATATTACAGTTTTACCAGGAATTTCTGTTTGTATGTATGTAAGGATATTTTCTTGTAGCATACAAGGAAAGAGGGATTTATTTGATTTTCCCTTGCCTAAGTAAGCTATTGAACAGTTATTGACATGTGCTTGCTTGCTTAAAATTCTACAGTAAATTCTTTTTCTCTATACATTGAAAAGGTCTTGTCATTTTATTCCAGGCTTTGTACTCTGATAGAGACCTGTAATTACAGGAACCTTTCAGCTTTTTAATGGTGATATATTCTTTGTTTATTTTTCATACCTTTGGTCTAACATAGCTGCAATCAAACTGTGGATTTTGTGTGATCTGTGGATTATTAGGAAACATATGGCACAATATGATTAATTTAGTCAAGAACAATTGTGGCTGAAAGATTGAGAAGTAAACATTAGTATTAACTCCTCCAATGTGCTGGAAAACAACAGCAGTAATTGCACAGCCTTACATGATTCTGTGTTACTGCCTTGTGTAGTATCAATCCCCCATCTTTCTTTATGAAGTGTATGCTTGTATATCCCGTAGAATATTGCCAACCTGTACCCCATGGGGACTGTATAATTTTTTGCATTGCTGAAAGTTTGTATTAGCAATGTAAAGATTGTTTGTGCAGTTACATATTCTTAGCTGCAGCATTGGCTTTTTTCACTATATGCATTTTAGCACAAGGCAAAATAAAAGGAATAATAACCTTAAGTGTGTGCATTGTGTTTAAACATTTACAAAAACAGCAATTCAGCAAGGAGCAGTAAGTGTAGTGGCAGGCTAGCTTACCTAAGGTGGTTTGAAAGAGGGAGTTGTGGTAAAATGAGGTTTCATACCTCTTCAGTCCTTATGGTAACAGGTAACCTTGAAAGTGTGAACTAAGCGCACTCAATGCAATATTGTCTTAATGAGTCTACAGACAACCTAAAACAGTAATGCTGAAAGTCATGATCAGCCCCATTCATTTCATTGGGCTGTTAAGCCTGAGACATAAAGATGAACAGTTGAATGCCGTCATTGTTAATCATATCACCAGTGATTATTTTACTAGGAAAATCCAGCCAGCTTAGATTTTCTGCTGTTTTCCATACCTTCCACATACTAAAATGTCAACAGTAATCCATCCATCCATACTTCCCCTGACATCTACAATACTGTGAATTATTTGGCCTTGCCAAAACACAGATGAATCAAAAATTAAAAAAAGATAATGACAGGGAAAATCCTATTAAAGTTACTATTCAGAGAAGAAACCCTGTTCTGCTACTTTGATTCTGCTACTCTTTCTGCTACTTGTCCCTGTAATTAATTCATTGAAGAATGGAATTTTTTACTGCCCTTGCCAGAATTCTCAGGAATCTAGAAAGAATAGCACAGAATTTAATTCTTATCTGCTATAGAGAAGTCAAGGTCCTAACTTGACACAAACCTTTTCACTGCACTGAAAAAACATGTAGTAGTTATTAAGTAATGCTTGATAACAATGTGCATGTTTTAATCAGAAATCTTAGTTGCCCTTTCTGCTACACACCCTATGCAAATGCTTACTAGGCTTTCTGAACTGAGTACTCAGTGCAGGAATAGAATTGCTCCTTAGTCAGCAACACAAACTAGTAGATATGAAATCTGCATGTTTGCCCATCAGAAGCTCAGCATTTAAGAAGAGAAGGAATTGCTGGAATAACTTGGCTCATAAGCATTTTGCAGATCCTTAAATTTCACCTTGTTACTTTTTTATTGACTACAGCCAAATTGTGCTGGAGTGTACTTTGCTCATGAACCAAAACCAAATGGTTCTGATAGACAGATGGTACTTTAGTGAAATTGGAGGGCCAAAGTCAGTACTGCATCAGGTAAGCACACCATTTTCTGAAAAGCCTGCCAGGGACAGAGTGGATGAAGACTGAAACATCTCAGTGCTTAGCTTGGCATATTAAGACTTGTAGAAATGACAGGCAGAGCAGAATCTCTAGTAAACTTCCCCTTGTTTTATCTGCTTCTGTATGTAATATGCAATGTTGCTGAATAGCAAGTTTTATTTTATTTTATTTTATTTTATTTTATTTTATTTTATTTTATTTTATTTTATTTTATTTTATTTTATTTATTTATTTATTTTGCATCATACTAATAACATACATTATTAACTTCTACAATTCTGAGCACCTGGTGACAACATTCATTTTCCACCTAGCTTTCCACAACTCCACAACTATACATTGCTTTAAGCACCTGTATTCACAGCTGCAGCTGTCTTACATTTCAGATGATAAGGCCAGAGTGTCTTACTACTGTGATATTTTTTGTCTCTTTCACTTCATATAAATGTTATCACAGTTAATATATTGAGATAAATGTAGAAAAGTAAGCAACTGTAGCATTTCTGTTAAATTGGCATTTGGTTTGAGGGCCTTGCTGTTAATACTAAACCTGGCTGAAAAGCCTAAAATCAGCCTTGTGAGCAGTGGAACTAGGTAAACATTTGGCCCTTGTGTTTGGAGGCTTGGGTGTCCAGAAATATGTGTACTCCACCTAAAGATTTTCCCCTCACCCATAACACTTCTCCTCCTTGTGGATTCCTTGTTTTTAAGATATCATATGGTTGAGCTGAAAACAAATGCCTACTTTTAGGATGTCTCAGATGTTCCCAGATCAGGTCCCACCAGACGCACAGGAAGTGCCTGGCTGCAGGGCCTGAGACTGTGAACTTCTGTCTTTGGTGGCTTCTGTTCCTGTGATAGAGCTGATCCAAGAAAATCCTACAAGAGGGAGAAGTTATGCCTTTCAGGAGAAAGGCTACTAAAGTGTTGTTCTAGTGAGAAAGGGCCAACTTCTTCCTGAAAAATTTGACCAACTACAAAATTTGCAACTCCTTTCTTTATGTTCTAGGCCCAGTGTGAATATTAACAAGCTATGGCCATATACAGTGCTGTGTCGTGTAACTGTTTATTAGCTCAAGCACTTTAGTCAAGATGTTTTAAGTTCCAGCTAACCATATAGAAAGAAGAATTTATTGTCAGAACCACGTTACTTTTCTGTGAGACAATCCTGTAAAATTGTTGACTATACTGCTAGGAGTCTTATGACAATGTCAGTGTTACTCAGTTACCAGCAACAGCTACCAGCAACAGCATAATGCAGCAAATTGGATTTATCTGTACTTCAGTAGTGATCATGTCTACCAGTAAAAGCTGCACTGACAAAACCACCCAGTTACTAAAAATTTTTATATGCTTACATAAAAGCTTTCCAAAGTTTCTGTTCCACCTCCTCAGTGGAGTTTTTGATAGAGTAGTTAATATGTGAGTATCTGCAGCAATGTTGTGGAAGCACTATAGCTGAATTTGACATTGTGAGCCATTTCCAAGGGCGTGCGCTAATTCCAATCCTGATATGATATCTGTGACTAACTAAATAGTAAGTTTGGTAATGTCTACAAAATATTCTGTGTCAGGGAAGAATATTCCATATAGAATTTATCTGCCTTATTCCCTTCACTGGCTTTGTACTATATTTTTTTTCCTATCAGTTTATGAGAGATTACTTTTATGCATGTTCACAATATAAAGTATCATTCTAATCTTTCAAAACTGACAGAGTGTTTTAAGTGCAACTTCTGATTCTTATTACAAGGTCTGTCTTTTTATGGGAGGGCCTTGCCTAGGCCCTGTCCTTGTTCTGAAAGGCTGGCATGACTTTGACTGACCCAAATTAATTAATTGATTAATTCTAGTGAATTAACGGCCAGAGCTTGTCCCTGCAGTTTAAGGCATGCCAGTTTAGGGCCCTCTCCTACCTGAGAGGACTGAACATGTCTCAGCAATTTGACCACTTAACAGGCCTCTAATGGTTGCAGTGCAAGTTGCTCTAAAGTCCTGCTCCTGAAGCTCTTCCCAGTTGCATGGGGTTGTGATTCATGATGCCATGGAGATGCTGAGCAGGCACCCAGCTCAGTGATTAAGGCATGCCACTGGGATGCACAGCACCAGCTCCCATGCTCTGCTCTCCCTAGGGGTAGTTGCTTAGTTAGTTATCCAATGCAGAGCAGGTCCAGTAGGAAAAAGGATTAATTCAGAAAGCCAATACAGTGGCATATGATCTCCTTTTGGGTAGATGTGAGTTCCAGGATGATCAATTGAATATGTAATTAAAACATAAGCACCCTGCAGTTGAGTTGAGCACTCTGAGCCAGGATTCCCTGTACACAAGGGGAGCATAAATTGTTGCCCTACACTATGTCCCACGACAAAGCAGAGACATCTGCTAGGCATGACAAACAGTAACTTAGCCTGTGCTTATTCTGTTTTTCAGAGCTACACTCAAATGAGGTTTTGCATAATAAGAAGTAACCACTCTACTTTTGAGGAAGGCAGAGGTGATGTCCAGCAGTTCCCATATTCCCATTTGCATTTCACCTGACTCCCGACTCTTGACTGGAATTGAAGTGGGATCCAATGTGCACATAGCATGACCTGGGGAGGAATAGTCACCCATGCTCATATCTGAGTGCCCAGGCAATACTGCAAAACAGAAATGCTAGGTATCTCCACCCAGTTGGGCAGCAGCTGCCTGGGTGGAGGCACCTGAAGTAGCAGTCTCCCTTCTGAACCAATCCAGACATCTTATGTGATAAAAAAAAAGTTTTGTTTTTAAATGCAGTCATGTGAGAGAGACTGGTATATATTTTGAGAAGATGATATGAGTGCTATGCATTTAGGCTTTGATGTGATAATGTTAGGTTTAAATATTTATTGTCTGTGAAAGACAGATGAGGTAGAAGGCATCTGAAATAGACTGAAAACAATCTTGCCAGAGCAATACCATTTTAAGAATTGAAATTATCGGATATTGACCTTGATTTTATAGTTCTCTGCAAATGATTTATCCGTGCAGTTCTTTTTAAATCCTGGATCCTGCTTCCTTTAAGTATGATAGCATGTTTCATATTTATGTTAGATGTGTCACGTTTCCTATGTTGCTGTGCATCCCTGTGTTGGAAAGAATTCAGCTGGTTTTGAGCAACTGGAAGGTGTTATTTGAAAGGACTATCTCCTTCTTCTCAGCAACCTCACACGACTAATAAAAGTTGGTGCAGAAGCAAAAGATAAAGTGTTTAGAACAAAAAAGGCCACAGACCAAAAGCTTTTCTCTGCTACATAAAACATAAACCTGCCAGGGAGTGATGTCCTGAACATCATATATCAGTTGACACAAAGTTCTAATATTATTATCCCCTTACACACCCGATAAATCCCATCCAAACATGTGAGATCAGTAAAGGTGACATTTAGGCCTTTTCTGCACAAAGCTGTATTAACTGGGTTGTGCTCAGGGGGTAACTCCACAGCATTGACCTCTTTTCAGACAGCTCTCATGCTGCTTGGCTGCAATTGCTACCTCAGTTCCTTTATGCCCCTGTACAAAGAAAAAAAAAATGTTTAAAACTTGTTTTGGATGATGCCTTTTACTAAAACAACTCAGGCTCCTCCACCAAAGAACATCCATTTGTTAGGTATGAGGAGGGGTCATTTATGCTACCTTTTATTAATAACCATATTCAGAGTCTCAATCAAGAATGTAATTCCCTGAGGTTTATGCTATATTCAACAGAGAGATATTTCTGAATGGAACAGGATTCATATTGGGAACTTAGGCTCTTATTCACTCTCTGAAAGAATTTATTTCAATGTATTATTGTACAATGACCTAATAGAAAGTGGCTTTGTTGCTAAGGCTATTTCTCCACAATCACTTTGTGCCGACCTTCATGAACAGAGGTCAGGGCTGTGGAGGGGAGGAACAGCTGTGGGATATGGTTCCCTTGGCTGTTAATTGGAATAATACTCCACAAGGTCTGTTATACCCTATATCAGCTGAACCTGCTGATGTGTATGATCATGAGTAGTCTCAGAAGTTAGTAAGCACACCTTGAAGACTGAAAGACATCATGTTGTGATATAGTCATATTCATTCCTAGCATGCCACTGGCTGTCAGAGAGCACAGGAACTGACCAGGAGCCTACAGTATTCTTTACCCATTTTTAAAGGGTTATACAGAACCTTTCTAAAGGATATATAGAAAATGGAAGTAGGGAGTTGTAATCTGGGAGGAGTATAGAGTCACTCCCTAAGCATTCAGAGGCAGGGTTGGGAATGTCAAAACCCAGCTGGAATTGAATCTGGTGGGTGATATCAGCAAGATATCAACAAGAATGGCTTATATAAGGACATAGGTGATAAAAGGAAGCCAAGGGAAAATGAGGACTTACTCCTGCATGATCTGGTGGCACAGCACCCACAAGTGTTGAGGGAGCTTGCTGATGTCATTGCAACGTCACTCCTGGTTATCTTTGAATGCTCTTGGTGACTGTGAGAAGTTTCTGAGAAGTGGAGGAAAGCAAATATGACTCCTATCTTAAAAATATAGGAAGGACAACCCAGTGAAACACAGGCTGGTTAGCCTCATTTTTGTCCCTGGGAAGGTTATGGAGCAGCTAATCCTGGAAACATTTCCAGGCACAAGAAAGACAAAAGGGTGATCAGGAGTAGTCAGCATGGCTTCACAAAGAGGAAATCATGCCTGACTAACCCAATAACCATCTGCAATGAAATGACTGGCTTAGTAGGTGAATAGAGAATATTGCCTACCTTGACTTCAGGAAGGTTTTCTATACTTTCTCCTTACAGAGAAGCTGATGAAGAATGTGCTAGATGAGCAGACAGTAGGCTGGACTGAAAACTATATAACTGTATTGTTGGGCTCAAGTATATTGTCAAGTTACCAAGAAAGATTAGAGTCAATGCACAGTGACTTATGCACATAAGCATCCTGCTTCCTGAATGAGCTGCCATGCAATTAGCAAACTCTTTTATTATTTTATTTTATTTTATTTTATTTTATTTTATTTTATTTTATTTTATTTTATTTTATTTTATTTTATTTTATTTTATTTTATTTTATTTTATTTTATTTTATTTTATTTATTTTATTTTATTTTATTTTATTTTATTTTGTTCCCCAGTTTCTCCTGTTTTATGATTTTTAATGTGGAAGAGGATCTCCATGAGGACTGACTGTTTGTCTAGTGAATTTTGTGACTTGTTATAATTCATAAGGACAAATATTTGATTTACCAGTGAAAAAGAAAAAAAGTATGTTCAGGACTGAACAGTTTGCCCTTTCTCAGTCTGTGCTGTTCAGAGCTCCCAGGACTGCTGCCATTGCCAGTGACAGAGAAATATCTGTATGTGTTTCTGAAGTGAAGGATATAATGTTGGTTTTTTTTTGTTTTGTTTTGTTTTGTTTTTTAAAAATGAAGAACTGAGGTATTTTGAGATTATATCTCCAAGTTAGCTTCCTGCTGTGACAACACATCCTGGAATAGAAAAAAAGTGATTTCAACACAAGTGCTTAGTGTTCATGAGACAGAAGATGACATAAAAACATGACTGCCCATATCATATGATACCTTGAGAGAAGGTGAGATCGTTTAGATCAGATAAACCATAATGTTCAAGTGCAGAACTTAACAAAAGAGTTTCAAATTAAGAAAATTCCCATTCCAAAATAGTGAAATGCTTATCATTGCTCTGTGGCCCTTGCAGGCCTCCCATTTTTATGGTTCTTGCTTTTACTTCATTATAAAAGAAATTAGTTAACAGCATAGATGATTTTAAAATGCGTATTGTTTTGTTTTCATGGATTTTTTATAATTTAGTTTTATGGAAAACTGCAAACAAAACTTTTAATATTAAAAGATGTAAACAGCTACAAAAAATACAAATTTTCATGAGGAAGTATCAAGGAGATTTTATATCTGGACTTAATGTCAGTATCTGAAATTCAGACAACATTTATCTGTTAGCTGAATCTGTCAGTTAAGATCTTTAAGTGAAATGCTAGCACCATAGTAAACTTCCATTGACTTTAGTGGGATCAAGTCATCCTTCTCTTTTAGAAAAACTGAAAGCTAATTTTGGACAAGCTTCAGAGATAACATTTTTTCCCAAAGAAACCAAATATAAAAAAAAAAGTCTTTAAAAATCATGAGAAAACAATTATATCATAGGGTTGTGTGTGTGTGTGTGTGTGTCTGTTTCACTGTGCAATTTTAGATACACAAAGATATATGAATTATTTTCAGACTGCGCACACAGATTAATTTTTTTTTCCTGCCACACTGTTAGCATTTGCAGTTAAGTGCAGAAAGACTTAAAAGGACAACAGAAGTAATAAATATAAAATTTTGGTGAATAAATTTTTAAAAACAGTTGTACCATTGAAGTATTTTCAGAAACATGCAGATGATAAATATGATATAGGTGTTACAACTAACTTCTGAACAGTTGTGCCTTGCACACTATAGTGAGGGCTGTTTAAAGATTGTCAGCTCCATGGACAATATGCAAACCAATCATATGACCAGCAAGGCTTTCATACAGAACAGAGATTCCTTTCTTACAACTAGTATTTGCAGAAGTATTTAAGCTTAGAGCTGAGAGGTATTTCCAGAGGTAAATATCCAGAGGTCTTTTATCCAGAAAGATCTTTTTTTTTTTTTTTTTTTTTTTTTTTTCCCTAATGTGTTATATTTTAAAATAATTTACAAATTTTTTAAAAAATATTTTTATTGTTTTTTATTATTAATAATTTTAAAAATAATTTTAAAATCTAATAATTTAAAAAAATAATTTTTTTTTTTTTTGTTATCTTGTGTTCTTGAGAAAAGTCAAAAGCACTAACCCTATGTACAGGGTAGTAAAGCTGCAGTTTACCACCAGTTCTGCACATTCATCAAGATGGACTATCGGTCTAATTTGGAGTGGCAGCTCTTGTGTGGGTTTTGATTGTATTGTACACACTTAATGTCTGAGTCACTTTTTCCTCCATTACCAAAGAAAAAATCTCTAACTCTCTGTTTTAGTGTGTGCTATCTCTGATTTACCAGAGTATCAATAGCAGACTTTCAGCAGACACCCTCTTTAGCTGACTGTCTAACTCTAGTGGCAGAAATTCTGCTTGGATTTCACATAAGAAACACCCAGGCAGGTAATCACATGCTAAAATATAAAATTTCAGTTATTTTTGCCTGCCTCATGAAGAAATCTATTAGTATCCTCCCTCCAGATTTAATTGCCATCACAATTATTACAAATCAGCTGCATTACAATAACTGCATCCATGACTAAAGCTGAAACACGCTGACAGTGACTGACCACAACAAAACGCTTTTTTTTTTTTTCACCTGCACAATTCTGGATTTCCCAAATTCTTCATTCCTCTCTGATTTTGGACTGTGCAAAGCTGTCAAATATATTGACGAGTCTTTTGTACCTTACCTGCCAGAATATTATTCCTTGCTGTAGTGGCAACTCCTTTTGGGAGAGCACCCACTGCCTCACCTCACCTTGCCTCACCTCCATAAGAGATCCCACTGATGCTGTCTGTGGTCTTGACACTCACGTCTAATAGTGTTCAATAGTTAAATAGTGGCTTCCCAGAAACTTTGGATGGTGAACCAGCCTCCTTGTTGTGGATTCTAATCCTCACATGGCAGAAGGTAGTGGCAAAGGAACAGATGCCTGAGGGAGGTGTGAGGACCAAGACTCCAGGTTTAGTTTTCTCTGCTGCAGTCTTCTGTGGTTTAGAGGATGTGTCTCCAGAACCATAAGTGATTTACCAACATCAGATTTACAGCACTGATGAGGAGGTCAATACTAGGAATTTAACAATTGTTTTTTAGCAATGTTGGGATTTGCAATCACTTTACCTGGTTCCTTTGCATGGCATTTAGATCTAATTTTTGAACAAAGTCAAAGTTATACAAATATAAGTTACACAAATATATTGGGTTTTTATTATTATTATTATTACCATGGGAAGTCCCTAGCAATGTGCAGCTTAAACCCACAAAACCCCCACAGAATAAGCCAAAATATACCACCAAACAGTTATCTGCATCCAGTTACAGGCTCAGACCATGCCTGAAATAAGCACCTGGCCATTGCTCCTATCATGACACCCAGATAATTCAAGTCTGCCATTTGTGGTACACCACAGAGGCCAAAGATCCTGTTACAACTTTTAGCTAAATATATGCATTTCCAAAGACTAGAATTTGAACTTACATGTATTTACTTTGGGCTGAAGATTGAGTTTAATTCTTATGTGCAATTGGCAAGGTCAACAGTAGCATTGTGCCATATAGAGAAACCATTATATGGTTTATGGCAATTACCATGCTTATTACCAACTTGACTTATCATAAGAGATTAATCACATTTAAAGAAAATTATATAAGGAACATTAAGGGGTACCAGCTAACACACTGATGTTGCATTTCATGGAGACAGTGCCTTTTAAAATCACTTAATCAGCCATTTGTAGAGAATGTGGGTCTGTTTATGTATTTTCTCAATAACAGCTTTTTCACTGACCTTTTTTTAACTAGGTCAAGCCAAGACTGAAATTCAATATCTTCAGTAGGACAGAGAAGTGAGATATGGCTGTGGAAAAAGTGAGTAACTCTCATTAGTATGAGCAAATTACTAAGGACATAAAAATAGAGCTGGTTGGAGGTAGACTAGAAAATCACACACTAGGTGTTTTCTCAGAAGATGAAAAAAATGTAGTAATGATATTTTAAAGAAGGACCTAAATTTTAGGCCACTGCAGTAGGAGATCTGTAGACCAGGGTAGTGAGAGACAGAGTGAGATTTTGGATATGTGGGGAGAAAGGGGTGAGTAAAGACACCAGAGGTGAGTGCATGAATGCTAAGGTTTTCCCTTCTATACCAGAGTCCTTATGTGCTTACATCCATAAGTGATAGGCAAATACAAAGAGAATTGTTCTGAAAATATCTCATCTTGGTAATTTAAAACACACACTATTGTCAGTAGTCTGACTTCCAAATTAAGTAAGATTCCACTAAAAAGCTGATGGCTTTTTGTACCCATTTGAAAGAAATATAGTGAGAAATGAAGGTGTGATAGCAAATTATAATCTTGGAGCTGCAGAAGAAACTGTAATAAAAATGTAGTATGACTACATGAACTAGATGATATTTAAGGTCCCTTCTAACCTGAGCCCTTCTATGATTCTATAATACTGTGATTCTGTGATTGTTACCTGCAGCCTAGTGTTACATGGTCCCCCTCTCATGGGCAGCACATAAACATTGTACGGTCTGTGGATTTGCAATGAAACCATGGCCTCTAGGATGAAAGATATCTGGTTTTACATTACACAGATAATAAAATAATAATTTACATTATTATTTTTTTTTAATTTTAATTTTTATTTTTAAGGAGTGATACTGTGCATAATAAGAGCTAAAATTACATAGTACTTGGGAAACCAGCTGGTGAAGCTGCCTGGTAATGAAAACAGACCTGTTAATAATTTTTTAAGTGAACAATAAGTAGGACACTGCTGGCTACCATTGCATGGCTTATTGTACAGCTGGATGCTGATTGTACATGACAGGTGACAAAAAAAGGTCTGCCAGCCAGATTTAATTCAATTGTATGCTATAATTCTGGCATTTGCTGTATGTCGGTGCTTAAAAGTTGTAATTTCTTCCACATAAATACAAGACAGTGTTTCTTGGCATTATAATAAGAAGAACTGGGGCAAAAGCCAGCAGCAACTTTCACAACCAGCATACAGGAGTTTAAAGTTATGCAAAAGATAGCTCTGGAGGCTTCAGGGAATATAGCTAAGATCACGCAGAATTGTAAATTATATACTCTACACAAACAGCTTGGGGCCACATGATAATTAATAACTACTGTATTTAAGTAGTTGTGAACTCAGTTTCATTTATTATTAATTATAGCTTTGTCTAGCAAATGTTCTCCATGGTAATTGCCTGTTTATCTTGTCTGTGTGTGATGTTAGCAGATAGCTCGAATGAACAAACTGATTAGAAAGAGTCTTAATTGTATTGCAACAGTTGTCCCTATTCTAGCAGGTAATAGAAAAGAAAGCTGTAGAGCAGATAAGAAAAAGTAAGTTGCACATTTCCAACACTAGCACGCACTACTGGGTTGTCTGCTAGAGTAGTAAGATCAGGTTTTGTGAGCAAGTAACAATAAGACAGAGGTTTGGAAAAACTTAGTTCTTCCAAAAAGAAAAAACCAAAGAAACAAACAAAAACACAACCAACCATAAACTGATCAGTGGGGAGTCAGTGTGATTATGAAGGAGATGCAATAGCGGATTGTTGTAATGTAGTCCTAACAGTAACTCATGATCACATACATAAACCCAGAAGGAATTCTCTGAAAGAGGATAAACAAAAGAAAGCACACTGGTAAGCAATTATTTTCTGGTTTGCCATCTCTGCAAATGACTACATCTGTACACACAGATAAACAAGTTTACTTCCACAGTAGCAATAATAAAAACTGGCTGGATGAGCAAACAGGGGGGATACATTAAAACTGTTTTATAGCTAATCTGGAAAAATAAAAATTATTTTTATCATTAGTTATCAAATATCCACTGCTTGTTGCAGGCTTAAAACACTGATAAAGTGCTACAAGAGTGTGGATAGTGATTAGTTAGCTGTGGACAAGATTTGCTTTTTCCCACTCAAAGCATCCTGAAAATACATTTGCCCACTGCCCAGACCACTGCCTTGGGGTTTTTCTTTTTCTTTCTGGATAGAGATGTTTCAGGAAAAAGAACTAGCATTTGCAAGAGGAACAATAAAAATGAATGTATTGTGTACCTAGTCAACTAATAATATGTAATTACTTCAACACAGAAATAGAGATAGCATAGATTTACAAGAAAATGCAACTCCTTGAGAGTGCGAATGCAGAAATGTTGCTAAATGTGAAGAACATGGGCTTTTGCTAGGATTCTAATAACGTGACATTGTGGTGATTGAGCTGAGAAATTAGGTTTGAGTAAATACAGCAAATGGACACCAATCTAAATCACTAAAGAAGTCGACTTTCTAGATCTTTCTATATGTATTGTTCAAAACTATTGTCTAGTCACTTTATTTAACATGCCCTAAGGTGTTTTATTTCTTTGTTTATTTATCTATTTATTTATCTATTTCCTTATATTCTTTATGCAGGTATTTCAATTGCAATGTTAGTAATGGTTTTATATTTGCTTTTGGACATTTAATTGTCAGTGACAGCTATTTTGTCTTGATCCCGATTCAGCAAAAAGCTTAGACATATGCCCAAATTTGTGTGTGTGATGAATATGGTTAGCTTTGAGGGCACAGTGCTGTTTTAGTGTAAGCTTAAAATGCACAAAAATTCACTTTAATTGAATCAGAGCTCTAAGAACTGAATCCACATAGTGGCATCTAATTGCCACTTTCAACACCATGTTTGGGCACTATAGAGGCCCTCAAAAAACTCTCAACAGCTACCTAAACCTGTGCATAGTCATGATTCTTGTAGCTGTGCCAAGGGCCTAATGTCACCATCATGAATGAGCTAATTTTTAAGCTTTGTGGGAGCCTTGAACTCTGTGTCCTTTAAGCTGCAGGACCTAGGCGGTCCTCTGAAAGAGTGGCTGCATGGCACTGGATATAATAATAATTGCTGGCACTGATGAAGATGGTATTGTACTGGTGGCCCTTTTAAGTTTGAGTTTTGATTCAGGTGAAAGATTTTAACACACATCTTACATGTGTGTTAAATCAAATGTCTCTGAGACTGCAAATTTGCTAAGTGACTGTACTGCCCTGGGGGTAATAATGCAGACATCTGGGCAGGAGATGGAAGGTGACTGTATTTCCCTTTGAAGCTATTCCATTTTGCAGAAAGGAACAGAAAAGAGGAGAGAAAGGTTTGAATCTAGGGTTCTTCTTAGGGCATCTTTTGATGCTAGGGTGCTGAAGGCAGGAGCATCATGTTGGACCAGTCTGTGGAAGAATTTCACTATGAGAAATCAAGCCAGACACATTTTGGAGAACCAGCTGGATGTCTGAGATGTTACTTTGGGATGCAGGAGGCCGAGATCCAGGTCCTATTATGAACTTGGTGGGCTTCAGTGGCTTCTTGATCATCTAGCTAGCGAGAGTGTGGCACCAGTGCTCTTCCACAAGCTCCCTGGGGAGCCTGAGGATAAATCTCAGATCTGCACATCCCACTGGGGCAAGAGATGTTCACTTTATCGCACCAGTTGTCCCCTTCAGGGAGTTTGGGCAAGACGAAAACTGATGGCATCCTGTTTTGTGAGAGATGTTGCTGGCTTTGAAAGGGGACAGCTTTTATGCCTGTAAAATTATGATGGAGTGAGAATCTTTCATCAGACTTTGTTCTGAGATTTACTGTGCAGCTTTAATCTTTTTCCATAACAGGCTGAATCCAAAAGCCAAATTAAAACCACTGTAATTGACTAAATTTGGATTCAGATTTGGATTTTTAGAGTCTGTCATCCAAGAAGACTTGGATCTGAGATTTCTGGTTTGGCTCTGTGCAGAAAGAAGATGCTTGAGCCTGCAGTTACAGTTCTGACCTACACAAGGGTGAGTCTAAGCACACCTAAAGCAGAAACAAAGATGAAGCCTTTGATATTGGCTATATGAGGCTGTCTATGCTCTTCCCATGCACTGTGATTTGTCACAGCCAACCAAGTCCTGCAGAGTTTTCAGTCCTGAAAACTGTCAAATGAAACTGAAATACAGACTATCTGTAATACATTTGAAATACTTCAAAATTTGCCTTTACCTCCTCTCTCTAATCTTTCAATCTCTTTTGGTCAGCTTTTTACAAAGTAGCCATCAGAGCACTGGAATTTGTTTTATCTGAAGTGCATCATTATGATTTGACCATTCAATATCTGCAGAGCTGGCAGACGCACCTTGTCTGTTACAGTTTTCATGAATTTAAAGGCTGGATGGCTGTAAATTTTAAAAGAGCTTGAAGTCACAAAGTGGCCTCGAATGTCTCTGAGACTGCAAAGACAAAATTTGATTTTCAATCACAGTTCAATCATGGCAGAAAAAAAAAAAAAAGAATGAAGCAGCAGGCTGGGCTTATGGAAGTACCTGAGGGGAGTCAATCAGTGTAATTCATCTTGATGGTTAGCATAAAATACATGTATATTTTCGTTCAATATCCATAATGTTTGAATTTGACAACTCTACACATTATTTGCTTTGTGTATACTTGACAATATTTTTGTTTCTAAATGGGTCAGACTTCTGGTCACTCCTCTTTCATATTCTTCTTATTTGCCTGCCACTGGGAGTTTCTATTAATTTTTGCAGAATCTACAACAGACATTTTTTGTGTAGCTGAGACCAGCCCACTGACTTTTTTTTTTTTTTTCAGCTTGAGAAAGAAAAAGAGTTTGTGGTACTGCTCTAGCCTAAGTTCAGGTGCTTTCTGCCTTGTCCGAGCAGAGTATTTACTATGCAAATGCTGCACAAAAAGTGTATGAATTGCTGTCTCAGAAATCGTTGTCACATAATGAAATGATATGCCACTTTTTACATTTTGAAAGAGTATCAGTTTGGCAGAAGAGATGCCATCACCTTCCAAATATGATCATGGAATAAGGAGCTGGAGCAAAGACGGAGATGGTTGCTCTGTCCATGGGGTGAGGGGAGTGTTGACCTGGTCAGAGTGGAGGAAGTCATTGGAAGTCCTCTCACCTCCTCCACATGACCACTGCCCTCCACTTGGCTCTTGTCATACAGAGGCTGAGCCACTTGGTGAGGTTGTAAGTAGCACAGTACTGTCAGAACTGGAGCTGCCACCATGCATAGAGGGAACCTGCTTGTATGTGCTGGGACCATCCCTCCTGGGTTGTGCATCTTGAAGCCTCAAGTGTTGTGAGGCTTGTGAGGCTCTGCAGAGCATGTTTGGGAATTGTGATCCCAGCTGGCAAAAGCCATGCAGTTTCTGTGTCTTGATGATATCTCTAGTTCCTAGCTCCAGGTGAATAGCTCTGAGATACCGACTGAAAATTCAACATTAATTTTGGATACACCTTCTCTCTCCTGAAGTCCTTGAACAGGTGTAGAAGAAAGACAATGGAATCATGGAAGTAAAAATCAAGTCTTCATCTGGATCCAACTAGTTTTTAATTCAAGTAATCATCAAAACAAGTCTAGGTCCTTAAAACTACTCAAGTTTTATAGTCATTTCTGTTTTTATTACAGTATCATGCAGAGCCTTACCTAGAAATGAAGCTCCATTATTTTGAGAAGTTTAAAAGCGAGTACCAATGGATGTATCCTGATCTAAAGTATCTGCAGGGCCAGAAGTAAGTGGCCAGGACGAATAGGACATTTCAGCAGAAATAATCTGCTGAGTGGCAATTGACACCGTCAGTGGAATATTGGCACTATTACAACACAGTTTGACCAAAGATCCAGATTATAGAGACTAGTAAAATCTGTTTTAAATTACTGTGGAGAATAACTCTTCTAAACTTGTAGGTCTTGAAAAACATTGGAAATAAATAAAAGGTAGGCCTTAATATTCTCACTTTACAATTCCTCTTTTATGCTTCTTTACTCTTGGTTATAATTTGTGGGAAAAGTGCAGCAATATAAGCACACTGGGGCTGAATTCACTGACCTTTGTTTTAACTGTGATTCAAGACAAAAGGCATTAAATCTGAGAAAAAAAAAATGTTTTAAGCAACATTAAAGAAAGCTTTTCCCAGAATCTCATATTTACAATATAAATGTTTATTATACCATAAAATGATACTACTTGGGAAATTATGCTTCAGTTCCTGAAATAAAGTTTCAGTGAGGCAGGCTTTGGGTAAAATAGCTAGTTCTAGTAATCAAATTCTGCCTGCCAGTGTGTACCACTGTCATTACTGTATACTTAATGTTATTGGGAAAAGCTCTTGTGCAAGATTCTGAACCATTTTAATTAGAAGTTTGTTTCTTAATTCATCAACATCCAAAAAAATAAAAAAATAAAATTGTTTATAAATCTAGGTGACCTGCCAGTTTTCATTTGTCTGTAATAAAAAATTAGATTCCATAAAGTGCACTTTTATGGACTCAAAGTCTCACTGTTTTTTTTTTACATGACATAACCACTGTTTGCCCTCTTTTTAAGCAGCAATCTGTAGGCAAATCATCATTGTTCTCTAATATAATGCAAAGGCAAAAAGTGTTGTGATGTGTTGCAGTGTTTCATAAAGCTTGGGAAACACGAATATTCTAGGCATACAACCTGTATCCATTTGTTTGCTGTGGTTTCTTAGTACAGCAAGGCTCAGGGTTCACAATATTGAAATGTTAACACCTCCTTGATAGTCCTGTCGTAATGTCTAGAAAACATAGTTAGATCATGGTGGATTTTAGAGATGTTATTTATTGCTCTCAAGATGTTGCTGCTGTATGACTTACATTTCTAGAACCAGACTTGCAAATGCACTTCTGTTGTCCTGGATGCAGTGAATTCCCTCTTGAAATGGGCCCTTCTGTAGGCATCTATTAAAGTTATGGCAGTGATAAGCAGGGTGACTGACAGGCTGTCTCTGCCCATCCATTCCTAGGGTATTATTTGTGTATGGCACTGGAGCTTAGGAGGCTCAATAACACAATGTCATTTCAAGAACATGAAAAATAATTTTAAAGAGCATACAAAACCCTCTGTTTGCAGATCTGTTTTCCTTTCCTTGAACAACTGCACCTGCAAAGGCAAACCCTCTAGTTCATTCTGTGGAGAAGCATAACTAATTTATCAATTTCTAGAACTATGCATAGAACAGATCCAGATGGATATTTGTCTTAAAATGAACAGATGTAAAGGAAATAAAATCGTATGTGGAACTTTATGTTTTCAGGATTTAAAAGTATATTACATAATAAAACTAAATTAAGTAATTTCATGCTACCCTATAAAATGATTTCACTGTCTGAATTCAAAAGGGAAATGCATGATACTTTGGGGAGAGGTAAGATAGTTTAGATTCACTACAGAGTGGAAGCAAAAGCTGAATGACATGAATGGTGCAGTATAATCATGAGATAATTTTACAGTATCATGCATTATAAACTTAAGGAAAACTTTAATAAAGGAAAAAAAAAATGAAATGCTTTCAATTATTCTGTGACCCAAGGCATGTAAGAAAAACCCTGGACAGCTTCCAGGCTTAAAGTATGTTTGTTGTTGATCAGTGAGAGAGGCAAACAGGATCGTCTATGTGTTGTTAGAAAAGAAATCTCAGGTCCTCTTGCGGCATTCAGCACTGGCTTCTGGTTGTAGTAAATCCCAGAGTGTCAAGTTTTATACTCACAACACAGCTATATGGATAATAAGAAGGATAGATAACTACTGCACGGCATTTCTGCTGTGCAAGTAGCATACACACATTTCAGGCCTATGTTTCCTGCTTCGATCACCTCATTCAGGAAAGCACTTAAGCACCTGAATACTTTTAGAACATACTGGAATATTATACCCAATTCCATCAAAACAGCTAAGTATGTGTTTAAGGATACTTCAGCATGTCCCTAAGTAATTTGTTGAATAGATATTGAGAAGGCAGAAAGAACAACTTCCTCTGCACTGATATTTATGGAACAATCCACAGGAGAAGAATGTCAGAAAATTCATATTCAGGTTTGTAATTTATCCTGTACCAAATTCATAGGGTGTTCATAGGGTGTGATTAGGGTAGCTACAGTAGAGTTTGTTGTTATGGGTAATATTTTTTCCAAAATTTAATTCTGTCATAGCTTCAGGACCATCCATTATCTTGCATCAATAACCTCTTCTTAGGCTTCTAGGTTGTCTGAAAAACAAACAACAACAACAAAAACACCAGCAAAGCAAAAACAAATGGGCAAAAAAAAAAAAAATCCCAAATCGAAACAGTGCCAAGTAATCAAAACATTAAAACTTCTGAGACCATTGTTAATGTTCTAATAAAATATCTGCAAATAAAAAAGAATTCCAAATGTTCAAGGCTGGTTTCAGTGTTTTATGACATAGTAAATGTCTTATGATCTCATTAATGCCATTAGATTTTTATCTCCAGAAGAACAGGGAAAGAAAGGATGTAAACTCAAAACGGGCTGTG
Organism: Aythya marila; assembly: GCF_965140915.1. Lineage (NCBI taxonomy): Eukaryota > Metazoa > Chordata > Aves > Anseriformes > Anatidae > Aythya > Aythya marila. The sequence goes on along the minus strand of NC_139044.1, from coordinate 31,038,922 downwards.
TCAGAATAAGAGTACAGGAAGAGGGAATGCTGACTGAACAGCAGCAGGTTTATTCAGAAAGTAATGCCTTCAGGCTTTATGTGCAGAGTTATCATGCTTTGGAACTTTTTTTTTTTTCTGTCATTTATCTATAAATTTCAAAATTCCATAAATTTTATGCTTTTAGAATCAATAAGTACCTCCATGATTCACCACTTGCTGTTCCTTGCTAATCCAGTCTTCAAGACTTTTCTTATACACCCTCACAGGGTTCCCAGCCCTTATTTATGCCTCGTTCAGAGTAACCTTTTTTTCTTCTGGGAAGCAGCAACAATCTTGTTGCAAACTCTGAGCATTTTAGAAAGCCCAAAATACAATGTAAGATAAGATTTGAACTATCATCAAGTTGGTTTGAGAGAGAGATACTATTGTAAAGAAGGTTTTGGTTGTGTGTGTGTGTGTGTATGTAAGCTGCCGGGACTGTATCTTCCTGGTTTCTTTTGTAACCTGTCAGAGTTTATTCATTTTAAATTTCAATCAAATCTAGAAAGATGACAATATTACAAGAACCATTACTCAACTAACCTTTTCTCTACAGAAGAAGAAGGAGAAGAGATGAGGATAACTGAGATTAAGTTACTATCATTTCTTGTTATCAAGAACATGTTGTTAACTGAATGTGCATTTTAGACCTTAAGCTGTCAGTTACAGAGAGTGAATGAATCTATGTATTGCAAGCCAACACACAGAACTGTTCCCACCACAATAGTAAACTGGATTCTTTAGATATGCATGCTTTGGTATGTGGATACCTAATATAAGACCTCTTCCTCTACCTCCAGAGTTCCTGTCTCCCCATTTGAAGATAAGATTGGTACCTGAGATGAACCAAAAAATGGTAAAGCTCTTTTTTTTTTTTTTTTTTTAAGGTTGAAGATTGTATTTGTTAAAAATACTGATAATAAACACCAGGCCAATGAAAAATATGCAATTCTCAAAATTCCTGGAAACTACTTTTTTCAGGATTGATTTATCTATTACATTTCCATTTGCATGTGGATACTTTTTAGACCTTCAATTATGTGACCATGATAAATATCCCTGGCTCCAGACTGCCTGCATGTTGCTTGCCAAGTTCCCATCTTCTCTTCCAGCCAGCTCCCTGTTCTGCTCAGGATACTTTGCAATGCAGTGAAGCTACATAATCCTGATTTGGATCTCCCACAGTTGCGCCTACAGAGGGTCATTTGTTTATCCTATAAACAGAAAGTCATATTTTTACCTTGTTTCAGGACCAGTTTCCACCTGGTCCTTAACTTTTTTTATTTTATTTTTTATTTTTTTTACAATGACTATCAAGATGTACTTTCCTGGAGACTCCCATTATAACAAAGTTTGTATTGGCTCAGGATTGGGGCATTTACTGTGACAAATATGGAAACTATTGCTTGAGTCTTGTTATCAAGATGTCTGTTAATGTTAATACGCTGAAGTATAGGCCTTTGTTTTGTTTAATCCAGATAACCAAAGTGCCACCACTCCTATGTGGATGATCTGAATATCATTAAACAGAAAAAAGACAAACAATAATACATGATACTCAGAAATCTGATGCGTGATTCTCGAGACTTGTAGAACAAGTAGAAAGTATTGTGTGATGCACAAGTCACCATCTGTTTGCTCTTTATGACAATTCTGAAGAACTGCTACCAGATAAAAAGCTCATTTCTTTTAATCAAACTGTAGAGGTTAGTGCTTATGGTACTTAAAATCCTAGGTTTGAATACTTCTTACGATTTGAGCATGATTTGTTATGCTGTCTTTAGGGGAAAAATTGTTGTTGATATTGGCCAGGTATGAGGCACCCTGGCAAATGGTACCAGGAATAAACTCTGCTCAGTGGGAGCCATAAGTATGTAAGGTTTTCACTCAGCTCTTACAAGACTAAGTTTACACCAATTGTTACTTGAAATATTCTGGTTCTTGTCTGATTACTTGCCATGCTCCAGGTTTTATTTTCCTCATGTTTATAGTTATATCTTCAATGATTTTTACAAGGTGTAAACTGCAGGAAGAAGATGTAAATTCAGTCTGGGCAGAGAACGAGACAGTTTCAGTACAAACAAACAAACAAACAAATAAAAAAGAAAAAAATAAGGAAAAAAGAAAAGAAAAACAACCCCCTCAAAAACAAACCAAACAATACCAACCAACTAACCAACCAACCACCACCACCACCATCACCACCACCAAAAAACACAACAAAACACCAAGAGCAGAAAAATTAGGGACAGCATTGATGGCTTATATGACTGAAAATTTTGGGAAAACTTTTTTTGGGAAAACTGAAACTTTTACTGTAGTGTTGTTCCTATTTTTCCTATTGACCTCTGAACATTAAAACTTCCTCCAGCACAAGAACATGTTGATTGCAACACTGATATTCCCAACAACAATGTAGCACAGTTACCAGGTGTACTCTTGAGACCCTTGGTCCCTCTTAAAATAATAAGGGATATTATCTTAATCTATTATCTATTTCCAGAGCAAGGCTCCATTTTCCCACCTGTTGTCTTCGGACAATCAATGAATGCTACATCCCACTGACATTGCCAGATCTGGAATAAACAAGCTCTGAAGCATTTTCAGCAAAAGCATATTTAATATAGTGAGAACCTAAAACCCAACAGCCAGGAGACATGGTTACCACAGGACCACCACCACCTTTTTTTTTTTTTTTTCATTTCTGTATTTGGGTAGATAGGTTCATGGACCATATTTTTAACTAGTATTTAGGCAGCTGAATGTCACTGATTTCTATAGAAATTGGCTGCATGTGACCCTGTCAGAATGTGCATTTTTGGTTTGAAACAATGTGGAATAAGATTATGCTATACCATGTATTTGCCACCATAGTATATGCCCCCTTCTGAGTGGAAGTGACAGACACCTGGAAGAAAATAGTATTATCTTTGGAAATAATAAGGAATTAAAAAAATAAAAAGACCAAAAAGCATTTCCCAATTCACAAATGAAAGCCTCTTTTCACATAGCTTTTCATCTTCTTGTGACTGATGGCCTAGTTACAGGAACCAATTAATACATTTTTAAACTCAATTAATGGGTTTCCTATTCAGGGGGTTTCAAGTGCACACTTGGTATTACATGTTCTTGTGGTAAGAAAGGTGTTCTCTGGAATGAAAGCCAATGAACAGATGTTGGGCATTCCCCTAGGTAAGAAGTAGAAATATTAAGTGCATACTGAAATTCGTTTTTTTTTGTTGTTGTTGTTTGTTTGTTTGTTTGTCTGTTTTTTAAATCTATCATTCTATAAGGAAAAAAAAGTCGCTTCTTATTGTAGGTAGGATTTTATGTTTTTCTTCTTTATGGTTTTTTTTTTTTTTTTTTTTGGGTGGGGGGGTGGAGGTGTGCTAATAACCATTTGAATTTTCTTATGTACTTATTTTTTTGTATCTTATAATGTTTTCATGAATAAGTGTCATAGTTCTGAAATCATTTAGTGAAAGAAACCAAGTCAAAACATTAAAATTGAATGACACTCACAGAAACAAAAGCATCCATAGAAAATAAGGTCAAATTCAGACTATTTCTGGATGCTACATTTGTACATAGAACTATGACATAACAAAAATCCAGGGAAGAAAAAAAATAAATGGTGGAAATAGAGGATGAGAACAAGACCTTGAGAGGTTCTGCATGGTGTTAGAAAAAGGTAGCCATGACCTTTGCTCCTAGAAAAATGTAAATAGAGGACAACAGACATACAATTTCACCACTGATGTATATTTTAATTACTTACTCTGTTTTAATAAAATATGATAATTAAATTAATCAGGGAAAAACATGTGTCAGTGTGCAGGTAGCTGATGTGTTGTTGAATGGAAACTACTAATAATTGTATACATGTAATGTAACCTGAAATTAGATGATGCTCTTGGCATGAGTAAGAGTAATTCACTTCAGTTTTAAATTAACTCCTTTTTTTTTTTTTTTTTTTTTTTTTCTGCTGGATTATGTCTGACTTTATTGTGGGCCATTAATATATTTCAGTCTGGAAGGCCTACAAAAAGAAAATCAAAATGCCTGGAGAAAACATAAAGGGTACTACTAGAACATTTAAAAATGCAGCTTCTAAAAAGCTGCAAATAATTTCCTCTTTGTTTTTTCAGATCATAATTGTTTATGAGCTTTTTCCCAAGAGGAATACATGACAAGCCTGAGTGCAGAAAACCTGAAAACCTGGAACATGACACAGTAATTCTCATTTATGAGCTATTTTATATTCTTTACCAAACTTTCCATGAGATAGTAGACAGTTCAAATGCTGTGGGGCTTCTGCTGCCCCACATAGGAAGAAGCATAGGAAGCATAGGAAGAAGGATAAGTTGTAGGTATATAAAAACAAGAAATTTTGAAGCAATACCCATAAGATTAGCTAGCCATTTGGGGCTATGAAAAACTTCTGTTTGATTTTTACAAACACTTTAGAAACTTATCTGAAAAATAAATTGCATTTTTTGAATGAGAAAAGAAATTATTTTTCTCCTCAAGATTCTTTTGGTCTTACTTTGACTTTTTAAAAGTTTTCTCGGACTGAAGAAAAAAACAGCCAACCGAAACACACACACACACAAAATGAATTTACAAAATACTTCAGTTCCAGCTAGTCTGAATTTTATACTTGGGAGACTGTTGGACATCATTTGATGGCCTCAAAGCCATTCAACCTGTCTTTGAATGATACCAGACATTGTAGAACAGATGAGCAAAGCTTATCAATAAAGTGAGTGTGACTAAAGACTTACGTTTTTGTGAGAGCAGCCTATGAAATAAGATGGTAGGAATGACAACTGTTGGCTGTATAGATGTGGTGGACAACTTGGTCCCGTGAAAGACAGAAAATGAATGTAAGATGCAGGGAACGCTGGTAAAGGAAGGCTGGTAAAGACTTTGGGAAGAACCAAGAATATGCAGGATATTAAGGAGTTCAGTATCCTAGGCCCTTCTACCTTAGTCTAGGCTGGTGATGTGGTTATAGGTGTTTAAATACTATGCGGAGACAGAAATTAAGTAACAAAACACACAGTCCAGGAAATAAAAGCATAGAGAACTAGTAGCCAGAACAATGCAGTCCTAAATTGCCCTAGTTCAGGAAGGAATTAATTCAATAAACGGTGCCATGTGATACTTCAATACTTCAGGCACCTGCTGCCTTCAAGATGTCTGATACCACACTCAGTGCAAAAACTCTTCAACTGACCTTTTCCTGTTCTGATAATTGCTTACTGCCACTGTACGTACATAGCTTTTTCATAACTGTAGTTTGACTCCTGTAGAACTGATTTCATAATACATAAGACAGCATTACTGTACAAGTAAGGGAATTAATAGAAAGTTTTTCTGGTTTATGAACCTCCAAGTACCTTTTTATTTTAAGCATAAACAGGAACAAAAGATGACGTTTGTTTATAAATGTAGGCAAGTCATCAAAATGTGCTCTTCACAGTGCAAGATCAATTAAGACATAGGAGGATAATCTCTAAATTTACAATATTTGCCTGAAAGTTACATTTTGAAGAAGTAGGGATCAGGAAATTGCACCAGATATCCATCCTGATGTCTTTATTTCTGGTTACTCTTGCTAATTAGAGTTACTTGTAGCTATTAAGAAACTTAGGAGATGACTTGTGTCACATCCTTCTCTGTGCAGGTAGATGACCTATCTGCTGGAAGTCCATCAACTCATTTCTACATGCAAGTCATGAAGGAAAACCTAATTCTTAAAATATTCAGGTAGAGTATGAGCAAGACAAGGGTATGGTAATAGAGAAATGTATTGGGTGGAGTAACAGATAGCTGTCAGCCTAAATTATATTTCATGAAGTTTACCAGGAAGTTTAGGGGAGTAATAAAAATGAAGCCAACAAGACAGAAAAGAGGCACAAAGTCATTCACAGAAACAAAATTTAGAGCTCACACTGACTTCTCAAAATCACAAGGGAATAGTGATAGAAAATTGGTATCCTCTGGGAAGGATTGTTTATAACTTGGCATGAGCTTTCAGCAGTCTGTTCTCATAACACTCAGTACTGAAATCCCTCTGTTAAAACCCTTGTAGGATAAGTTTTGAGCCATCAGAGATTTATCCCCATTCTTGCTGTAAGTACTTTAAACAAGAAAATTGAAGAAAAGGAATCAGTGCTGAATTCTCATCAGCTACAATGTCTTGGTTTAAAAATATAAGAATACACAGAAAATAATATAAGACATTTTTAAATAATGGGTTTATTGCAATCACAAAATCCTGGTGGCATTAAAATGTAAACTTCAGCATTCATTCTAATTTTATGTTACACTACTTATCTCCATTTCAAATCTAGACAACAGCAGACAAAACAAGTTAAAGGAATGCATCTCACGATATAAAAATAAAATGAATATACAAAAATAAAAAGAATTATATCAAAAATTACATTTTAATCAGCCACTGCAGCTTTCCTATTAATTTACTTTTTAACAGAATATTTAACTGTTTCTACATATGCTCTGTTGCTTTATTTTCAGTGGCATTAAGATTTAATCAAATAAAAATATCCCCTCAAAAATATTCCCTCAAACAGCACAAATTTTAATATACCAAGTTTTTACTACTTTAAGATAAAATCTTTTACCATAACTCCTAAAAATGCATTGCAATTTTTAAATATTGTAAAATATTTTCTTCCCTGTATCATTTTTTATTCTGAGTATCATTATGCTATATTTACTCTCTTTCACTAAGTAGCTCCATGCAGTTCCACAGAAACTTTGGTGCAAAAATGGATGAAATAATCTCTCAAGATTACCTTTAGACCTATGTTACTGTGAATTGATTTTGTGTTACTTTAGGGAAGGACCTTAAAAATCTCTTTCCAAAATTATACTCTGTGATACCACTGCACAACAGCTACTGTAAAGATCCTGTGGTATTACTTTCTAAAGACATCCTTATTGTAAAATGAGAAATGTGAAGAGAAAGAAATAGATTGGGGATGATTCCCTTTATGAAAGCATCCTTTATGAAAGCATCAATGTGAAACTTCAGGCTCATTTCAGCTAAGCCAACTGTTACGCTTATCTATTGTGGAAGAAAATATATTTGATGAAGTCTTTACTCTGTCTAAAATCAAGTTTGTGGGTCTAGACATCTGAGAGGATTGGAGGATTGGGAAAGAGACCATGAAGTTTCACTGCTTCCTTGTTATCTGAAATGGGTTCCACAGTTAAAGCTGCAAAAAATTATATCTTTGTTGTTCATTTGTGTCTGTGAAATTAATTGGTGGTCTCAGTAAAAAGGTCCTGTTGGTGACAGGTCTCATGGTAAAAAAATCAGAATTGACATCAATTATCTTGTTAGCTAGTTGTTGTCCACATACATAAATTTGGGGAATTTTCTTTTGTTCATCAGAAAATCAAATTGCTTCACATTTGATGTATGGGTGCGAGGTGGCTAAAGCAGTTAGGGACAAAGGTGTAAGAAGCAACATCCCCTTATCAGTGAGAACTGCAGTGTTAATGAAGTGATGCTGTTAATGGTATAAATACATTCCAACAACTACTTAAACCTCAACATATCTGCTGTGGAGACTGCAGGATCTCCTGAGATGCCTGTGAGATGGTGCTTAGACTGTTGGTCACCCCAGGGGCTGGGGGCATCTTTGGTGCTGCTAAGAAGAACCTGGCTGCTCCAAGCCAGATAGTGATGAAACTCCTGCTCTGGTGGCGAAGGGCAGCACCAAAGTTAATGCTGAAGTTCAGAAATTCATGGGTGGCTGGCGGGGATTTAGAGTGGAGTGGGAGGAGGTGCTGGTGTGGCAATAATGAACCTTGGAAGTCCAGAGGACAATGTTCTGTAGGTCTCCTCTACGATTATAAAGTAAAAAAAAAAAAAAAGAGGTATTCTGAAACTGTCACGTCTAGAGAGGTTATGCTGTTCCTACAGGTACATTCCTGTTGCTTGAAGTTGGATGGCGAAGTGTGGATGGTGTATGATGTTGTATGGTGGCACTGTTGGAGTACTGGGCTGCCTGTGCTGTTGTGCTCATAGCAGCTGCTCTATGTGAGCATGATGGGGAACCTGAGCAAATTTTTTAATATGATTGATTTATTTAGGAACACTGAAAATAAGAGTTATGATTTGCTGCTTAGAGAGGAATATGCATGGATATGAAAATAAATTATTGCTTAGGGATGTAAAAAAAAAAAAAAAAAAAAAAAAAAAAGACATATCAAAGCATATCTATATTGACTATGTTTCTTTATTTTCCCCTGTCAGGAATGAATGCAAGTAACTTTATAAATTTACAACAACAGATGAAACACGGCACCTGAGCACTGAGGTGGCAGTTTGCTGAAATCAGAGTCGTCAGCTTCACAAATCAGGAACAGCCTCATATTTGTGCTGTACCTATCACAGAAAAACACTAATCCATAGTGCATATAGTCCATATGGTACATAATGTAGATAAAAAAGGAGGAAAGGATACAATTTTCCAGTCCTGTTGGTTTCAGGAAGCTAAAGTGTGCTTTTTTAAAATATGGAGAAGGAAAAAGAACATTGTAAAACTTATTTTCTCAAATTGCTTATTCAGCTACATTGATGTTTTGTTATTTCTCTTATGTAGTGCCAAACTAAAAGAGAATCTCAGCCCCATGTAGAAAATCAAAACAAAATAAAAATAAAAATCAATGTCCTCTGGTTTGGAAAGACCTCATTCATTGTCTAGGTAACAGGTCAGCCTCTTCTGTTAGTGATTTATATGATCAGTCACATTGACTCTGAATGGAAAGCACTGTGAATCAGTTACTTTGGATATCTAATTTATCCCCCAACATTTCTGTCATTGGAAAGAAAAAATCATTTTCTTATTCATGGACAAGTTTTGCATTAAAAAGCAGCTCAACTCCTCCATTCTTGGAATATAGTATTCCTCATTAGCATAACCTACACCAAATAATGCTTTGTGACTGTTTCACCTTTGTTCACCTTTGAAAGTCTGTCTATACAGACAGACACCTATTCTGATTTGCTAAATTTCATTTCTAAAACTTTAATAGATGTTTTCTGGATCTTACCTAAAGTCAAGGTAATCTAGTTGATCAGATATAATTTTAACAGCCAAAAATGCACCAGGTTGCAATATTGCCCCTTTATTTCCTGTGGCTTTAAATAAAAGTCTCAGTTTTCTGAGAAAGGTCCAGAAACCTTACTCTTAGGACATGGTAACACAAATTTAATTTGGTTCTGTGTGATTCTAATCAACTCTGCACTCATTGGTTAATATCATAAAAATAACAATCCAGGTAATAGATTGATATCTGTCCTATTCTTTCTAAATTACAGTAACAGCAAACTCTACTAAGGCTTCATTTTATATCTCTGAAAAACTGACCTCCAACCACTTTGTGAATTAACCCAGGGCTCCAATATCCAAGTCTATCATTCTGTCAAATTTTGCTGGCCACAAATTTTCTTTAAAACCAGTGTAAGCACAGATTAAAATCCCAGACTATTGAAGCTTTCTGAATCCTAAAATTTTTTTAGGTTTAGGGAAGAAAGTGTGGAGGAAGGGGGGCTTTGTGAATTAAATTGGAAGGCAGCTGAAATCCCCCCCTCCCAAAAAAAAAAAAAAAAAAAAAAAAAAAGTTGTCTTCTGTGTTAGTCTTCTGTTTCCATGGAAATCAATACTGGATTGACAAAAATGGGTTAAGTGCTTTACAGTGACAGAGACTAATCATTGTTATTTTATAATATTGCTATTGACAGTAGAAGGGAGGGCTGTATTCTAAGGAAATGTAGGTTTGAAATGAGTCTACATCTTTCAGAAACTATCAGATAACAAAAACCTGTGGCATGAGAAATTTTGATTAAGTATACAGCAAATCAATACAGACTATACAAAATCCATAAGGATATGAGAAATGCTGTATATGAGAGAACACTTAATCCCAAACTCAATGAATAGCAAAATCCAACAATATAACTACTTGACTTTTCTAAATACTCTGAAAATACTCAATTACTTGGCAAATACAGAAAATAATAATCTCTCTGTCCATTTCTACAATGTGTGCATTTATTCTCAGGGGGAGTTACCTCAGAGAATCTACAGCAACAAAAATTTTCAATCTGTGTTGTTATCTTGAAAATAAATTCTACCCCTCCTAGTTAAAAAATCTAGACTTCTACCAGCTGGAAAAGTTCAGTATCAGTGTTAATTTTTCCAGAGGTTTAGTTACAGCACTAAAACACTTCCAGCACTTATTTTCTTTAAAGCAAGGTGGATCAGAGGAAAAAAATAAACCTCATTTCCCTCAGAAACATTGTATTCTGAAGCCAGCAATGTCCTCAGATTTTAGGTGGGTATTCACAACTGCTTGGGAAAGAACAGTCAATGGCATTAGTGGATTACAGCGGGCACTCATTAGATGGAAATCATATGGCTTGTCTTACAGGAACACTGGAGAAAAGTTAATTGTTCAAAACCTATTTAAAAGTGTTTATAACCATGCCAGAAATGTCTTACTTTGAGTGTCTCACTGTGGATATCATCCCACAGTTGAAGTTACTTAGGTTTTACTTTGTCGAGTTTTATATCATGGAAAATAGGCCGTTTTGGAGAACTAACAGGCATATGCTTGCCTGTACTGACAAGGCAACTCAGGCTCCTAGGAACAACCTCTAAGTACCATTAGATTATTTTTGAACCATTAGACCATTTTGGACCAATCTTGGCTTTCCAAAAAGCTAGTAGACATGACACTCAAAAGTGGCATTGCCATGATTGAAATTAGTTAGTTTTCCATGATTAAAATGATTAATCACTTGGGCTGGAGCAGTAAGAGTCAGGAGGAGTCAACACCAGATCTGGGTGGACCATAGTGAAGAGGCAGCTCCCAGCCCAAGGATTCCAGGTCATGGCTCTCCTAGCTGTGCAGGGGGGAACAGCCAACTTTTGTGTGAGGACTGAAACAGCAAGTTCCTCTGAGAACACAAATTAAATCAAAAGAAATAGGGATAGGTGTGAAGAGTTGTTGACTTTCACAGGATCTTTGTTATGAGTAAGAGATACTAACCTTTCATTCAGTCTCAAGTCCAATGATTCCAGGGGAATTGCTGGAGCTTTAGTTAAAAAAGAGCCCAAGGCAGAACAAAGCCCTTCTTCTCCTGAATGTCAGTTGTCAATTCATAATCCTGCAAACCTGAATGTCTGAAGCATGCTTTTCATAATAAAATGAAAATACATATTATAATACCATTTCTAATTATATAGAAGTCCATAAGTCTAACTCCCCTTATAGAAGCTAATTCATAAAATGATTTTATTTGAATTACATTTATATTCAAGTAACAATGAAAAGGATTTTTCACATTGTAACTAGTTGATTAAAATATTTTAAGAGGTAATATAAAAATAAAGACATTCAAAAATGTTATTAGAACTTTCACCTTTGGTAACTTACACATGAAAGCAAAATACCCTGAAAAAAGGACAGAGAGAATGGAAGTGAAAGAGGGTAATGTAAAGTTTGTGAAAAAGAAAGAATTGTTAGATTTGGTAAGAGACTGATTATTTGGGTGAAAAAGGGTCAGTTGTAGCACATATCAAGAAAGATTTAAAAAGTAAGGTAGACGGCAATTTTGACTTTGTCCGCAGTTGTTCTTCAAGCACAGATGCAAAAATAAAGTGATGTGGAGCTAAGGAGAAACATGGCCAGGGAATGCTATGGCGAGGAAAGCATAAAATAAGAGGAACAGTTAAATCAAGTGAAAACCAAAGAGTTGAAGAGAAACTATTGCAACTTTGTATATCGAAGAAAAAGATAGAACAGTCAGGAATCCAGAGCAATAGTTCTTGGAAACTACTTTTGTTGTGGAAATGAACACGTGAGATCAGAGTATAAGAAAATGAACTAAAAGGCTGATATGATATGCAGAGTAAGCAAATGGAAAGAAGACTAAAGTGGTAAAAGCGAGGAAAAAAAAATGAATGAGACAGAGAAAGAAAGGGAAAGCATTCAATAAAGAAAATGAGATTTTCTTCAGAGAATTTCTAGTTGGTATTTGAGAGCAGAGATATTTCCAAAATGATAAAGTCAGTGGTATAAAAGAGATGAGAAAGATAGAGGGAAAATACAGACTCTGTCAACTGGAACATGAAGAAGATGGACCTATTCACAGGTCAGTACTTGGGCTGAGGGGTAAAGTAAAAAATTATCAAAGTAAAACAGGTCAAACTGCTGAAGGAAGATGTCACCTGCCTGTGCAGTCACCTGCACGTGTTGTGGTTTGCTTGGAGCAGACATCCCCCAGTGGCAAGACTGCTGCCTGTCATTACTTTAACTGCTGCCTGTCATTACTCATACTTTTGACTCTGTCCCACACTGGAGCTGGGTGGGGGTACCACAGAAAGCACCCCTGCACTTGGTCCTACCCCCATGGAGAGGGGCCTGACTCAGCCTACCTCCTCCCGTGAAACCTCCTTTCTCAGCTCACCACCTCCACAACATCCCTCAGGCTCAACCAAACAGAGCCACCTTCTGCTTTCACTCCCATGGCCTTTTCCCTTTGGATTTTAAACCACTTAATGGGTTATGTTATTAATTACTCCTTCCTTTCCCTTTATAGCATAATCTCAATCCTTGTATTTCCAGTGATCCAGATATGTCTGTCATGCTGTAATCAATTCAGTGAGACTGTGCTGATGTGACATGCTCTACATGGTGGCTTTACTGAAAAATAAATTAAACAATGACAACAAAAACAAAACAAAAACAAAAACAACAAAAACCACCACCCTTAGTAGTCTCTCCTAGAGGAGGTAGATTATCTGAGGTTAAACCTGGGCATATTGTCCTGAGGCTTGAAATACTGAGCCCATTTATATGCATTTTTGTCTGCTCTGTTGATTGCACAATTGGACTCATGTATTGTCACCTATTCCTCTGTAATTTTCACTTTTAAATTCTGTTGTTTGTTGCTTCATTAACTCAAGGTAAGACTTCTTTTATAGTCATTTCCTTTAACCTCACTGCACAAACTGGTCTCCTGGGTAACAGTGTTCATGAATGATCTGAATATACTTGTTTATAGGGCAGACTTTGTATTGCTCTGCACCTGCATAGTTATTTACAGTGGCACAATGTTGAGTTTTTAACTTAAATCTTTTTTTTTTTTTTTTTTTTTTTTTTTTTTTTTTAACTTAAATCTGTTTTTAACTTAAATCTGGTTTAAATAAGAATATGGAGTAATGGAGAAACTTTTTTGTTGCTTGTTTGACAAACAACTGTTGCTCCTTGATCACCCTTGGAAGCAACACCAGCAATAGGCAGTGTTGTTATCAGTCTCTCTTTCGATCCACACTGCAAAGTGAAAAGAGGGAAAAAATATTAGAAAGAAATAAAAACTGAACAGAAAACGGTATTAACAGATACAAGAAGATCTGTATATAATGCTGTCTTCTAGAGTCAAGGTAACAAAAGCACTTTCATCAGATGTTCTTTCACATTTGTTCGAATTATATTAGAAATGTGAAATACAAGAAATCCCAAAACATACCTGTAAATAAAGAATGCAGGAAAGTGAGCTGAGAAGCACTTCTGTGGAAGTTAATGTTCCTCACTAGCTCAAGGAATGATGTGCAGGCTACATACTTTTGGTTAACAGAAATTTTCAGGTTACTTCAAGTCGAGGTAATCCTTTACATGCACCACAGACACTGCATAAATAAACGCTTGAATGCTTGTATTTGATGGCTTAACTGATACCTGGTATGGGGCTACATGATTGTTTACACACTTATTGGCCTGGCTCTAGAGGAGGAAAAGAAGAGACACTACGCACCAGATTAATACTTCCCAGGACATGTGCTGCCTTTCCTGTGATAATGCCCAGCCGCAGTACCACAGGGCATCCTTCCCTTCTTTCCCCTGCTGGCACTGAAATCTGGGCTGCTCCCATCCATGATCTCCCATTCTCCCCAGAGCTATCCAGCCTGGAAATGGAAACGTCACTACTTTTTTTTTTTTTTTTTTCAATTTTATTGTACCAAATGTGCAGATGATGCCTTTTATATACTGTCAGGCCAGTTATTCAGCCAGGATAAACTGACTCATTGACTTCAATAGAGCTTAGCTAATTGATGCAGGTTTTGGGACTGCCCTTGTTTGGTCAAACCTTATTCTGGTCATTTCATCAGAATGAATACCTACCGGAGAGAAGGGCTAGAAAGCATTTTATGTGCTGGATCTGTGAAATAGCTCAGTGTAAGGTCCCATGTGGACCAGCTTCCCACAGGTTGTTGTCTCTCCCACAATCTGTAGCTTCTCCGGGAAATATCTTACTGCAATTTCTGAGTAAATTTAAAGAATGAGTTTCATGAAAGTAGAACAGCTAGGATCAATGCTGTATTCCTATTTATTTTTTTTTTTATATATATAGTAGAATGTGGTATACACATATACTATGGAAATACTTATTTTAAGGATAAAATAATTCTCTGACCAGTCCAATAAAGACTGGTTTCCCAGTTGTCAGGTGCCAAACATGACATCTCAGTGCAAATGTGGAAGGACTGATTTCTGATTTGTTTCTGATAGTCAGTGTAGAAGATAACAAAAATTTATAAATAAGCAAAATAACTGGTCACTATCCTTAGAAACATCTACTGAAATCTAGTAGATGTGAAAATCTGGATTGCTCATGTTGAGACTAAGTGAAAAGTTCGTTTTGGAGCTCTGTTTCAGATTACCTTCTGATTTGGAAAGAGGAAAACATCACTTTCTACTCAGTTAACCTAGAAATGTTGTTTTCATGGTACAAGAAAGCAAAAGTAGTGCTAAAGACTCAACAAATGAAAGTAGCTCCACTGATATTCAAGTCACTTCAATAACTGAGAAAAGTGGAAAATCTTGGTTCCTCACCTCTGTTTTGCAAATGAACTTCTGCATTCTAAATAGAAGGGAAACAATATATTTTGAAGCATCTGATGTTATGGTTAATTAGTTGGTTAATGATCTGTATAATTCTGCCCCCCTCCCCCTCCCTGATTAGTTAATTTGTGCTTTATGACTAAGATGTAACAGTAGCTGGCAGTTTTAAAAACTGCCAGGCTTGCCTTGCCATTTAAAATTAAGAAGACCATAAAGGTAAATCCAAAGTGATTTTTAAAAGCACTCTAGTATCATGAGAAACTGATGTTTTGCAAAGTTTGAATGATGAACCAATTCCTGTTGTAAGTGTCCAGAAATATTTTTCACTAGTATTATTATATAATGGGTCAGTAAAAGTGAGATAGTTACTGAGTATAAATTTAAAGAAAATGAAAAACATTACTTTATTACTTTAAGTATCTATTTATTTATTTTCTCTAGAGAAAGATTTGACTTTTAAAACAAGATCAGTTTGCTTATTATTTATTTATTTATTTATTTATTTATTTTAACAGAAGAATTAAAATAATACTTCAGGGGATGAAAGCATTGAGTATTCACCAACATTTTTCCAGATAATGTTTTCCCCCCATCCTAATCCTATAAACATTTTCTGTCAAGTACAACCTTTTTGTCCAATCTGTTCAATTGTTATAATATCTATAATTATAATACACTATATTTTGTTCTTATTTCATGTATGTTTTATGCTTCTTAGTGCTGATTTCTAAACACTATGGAAGAGAAGTAGTACAAAATGTTGTTAAAGGCTGTAATTTTATCTCTAATTTTGTTTTTGATAACTGAATGTGATTTTTTTTTTTATTTTTATTTTTTTTTCTAACAGGAGGGATAACATTATTTATTTACAGATCCATCAGTTTATTATTATTTTTTTTAAAGTACAAGACATCTATCTGTGGTGCTGTGAAGAATTCTTAGTGTTGTAACAAAAAAATGCACCTAAAAAAAAAAAAAAAATTAAAAAATGGCCCTTTTCATCATCTCATTTACATATTGAAAAACAGTTTGTTTCCACTAAACTCTCAAGATTTTATAAAATTTAGTGAGGAAAATATCCTTTCCTACTTTTTTTTTATTGCCTCAGGTATTTCTTTTACTGTTAAGGGGTAATTATTAGATATTTTTAATGGGTTTGGATACAGAAGGTATTTCTGACATTTAAAAAGTATTTTGTAGTCTATTCAGTTGTAGTGAAGAATTCAGGTTCTTAGACAGGAAAATAATACTATTCACATCTGATTATTTTTCATATGTATGCTTTTCCTAACAGTATTCCTGTAAGTGAGCTGCATGCTGGGATAAGGATAAGCACTTCTTCTGTAACTGTGCTACCAACTGGGGCAGGATACAGCTGTTATGAAAGAGATAAGTTGTGTATTCTTCCCCAGATGGATGGAAGCATTCTGACGTGCAGACAACTACAGACAACTGACCTCCCCCCCACCACCTCCCATGTCCCTTTTAGCATTTCCAGTTTTCTATATTCAGATAGATATATTCAGATTCATATACACTGAGCAGAGTGGGGCAGGCTAGACTGTGACTGGCATTTCACACCCCAGAAATAGAAAAGGAAGAAATAAGAATTCTTCTTGTTCTCTTGGGACCTATGTTGGGGTGAGCTGACATAAACAAATGCTTTGAGCTTGCTTATTTGTCCTCCCTCAGTGCACAGGAATAGGAATGCGAAGACAAGGGCAGATCAATACACTAAGTACAGCAGCTGAGTCAGGCAAGAAATATTGATATTTACCATTGGTTTGGGCCTGCAACAAATAACAATCTCTTTCCTTGAAGCAGGAAAAAATAGGGAGGGACTCATGCTGTGGAGGTATTTTGTCTCTCAGGATTACTGCAGAAATGAGGTGGTTTAAGCAGACTTAAAAACTAGAGTCTCCAGAAACTTTTAGCTCATGTGGAGTAAGTGTCCTCTGCAAGCTGCTCTGGAGACTGGGAATGAAGCACTCTCCTGAGAGAAGTCTCTTTCTTAAAAAAGGGTTTGGAGGAATTGCATGGAGATGCTTCTCAGCCCCTCACTGTGTGTCAAGAGGTACATATTACATTAGTGATGAGCTTCTCCATGTGAAGTGAGCTCTTGGTGCTCTTCCTTGGTGCAGAGAATGGCAGAGCTGGCTGGAGAAACTTGGGTGCACATCTGAAAAGGCAAACAAATCACCGGAAAAAAAATAGCACATTAGATAGCATATATTTGGATTATTTATTTATTTATTTATTTTTCTGGCACAAGAAGATAAGATGTTGTTTAAGATGTAATTTAGACACCTCTGTATCTAGGGGGACAAGAAGAGAGTTTGAGTTTATACATAGGTGTCTAAGGTTAAACATGTATGTCCCTCTCTGGATTTTACTTTGGCAGCTAACCTTCAAAAGATTGGTTTCATTGTCTGTGGAAGTACGTAAACTTCCTCCTCCCATGATTGCAATTGCCCATAAAATATGCATTATTTATTTTAGTTCTTTTCAACATATTCACAAACATTTTTGTGTGATTAATGAAACCATATGAAGGAGAGACTGAAAATGTATGGAATGACATAAAAGTATCAGCAACAGATATGTTTTAAACATGTAGGTTTTTGGAGGCTTATATGGCCAAACTTTCCCAACTTTTAGAGGTTAACCCACAATTTCTATGAATGTTAAAGTAAATCAACCATGATCTAAATCTTGCTCCCATGAAGTCAGTGGGAGTTTTGCCACCAATTTTAGTGGGAACAAGACTGAGCTGTGTAACTGCTATTTAATGCCACTGCCTATAGGAAAACTGAACACATTTATTTTGATTGGAAACAACATTATATAATAATTCCCCAAAATACTGAGGTTAGCTTGTTGGTAGGAAATATAGTTCTTGGGGGAAAAAGTTGCTCCAACTGCTGTCATTTGCAATATATCACAATGTAAATGTTAATTCTACTTAATGTTAAGGGAAACTGTCTAAAATAATTTAAGATGCAAGGAATTGCATTTAATGGAAGAGAATTTAAACATAACATTATGATATACCAACAGGCTTATGTCAAAAAAATGACTTGCCAGGAAGTTGTTCACACTGGGCTAAATCATACCGTGGGTAATACCCAAAATGAACACAGTGGTAGAAGTACCCAGAGCACTGAGTCTCAGAAATGAGTTTGTCCTCACTACCCACAGTAGGAGCAGGAAGTAATTTGTGACACTTTGTTTTCATGGTGAAGCATCCTTTCCTTCCTCAACTAATGGGCTTCCATTTCTTTCACCAGCGTATGACACTAGTGGAGTATAATCTTCACTTAATCTCACCTTGGCTGGTCAGGGTGAAGCCCTGCTGCAGTGCTGGAGCAGACTCTGTGGCCTCACCCCGACACCCAGAGGTGTCTTTCTCCCTCCTGATCTCCCACACAGATGCCAAATGCAAAACATGTCACTTCAAAAAGGTTTTCACTTTCAATAAATAAATCTCTAGGGCAAGTACACAACCCTGTGGAAAAAAAAAAAAATATATATATAAAATAATCCATGAAGAGTAATTTGAGACTACTCAAAAATGTGCAGCAGGTACTTGCTAAAAGCAATATGCATCACATCTTTGGCTAAAGTAAAAATAACTTGTTGAAGGCTCGGACAACTGTGCACTGGTACAATTATAAAATATCTCTTTGTGTCCAGAGGTAAGTATCTGACTAAAAGCTATCAAAATTTCAAGAACGCTGAGCCACAGACATAATAATAATAGCGTGCTTATTTGTGTGATGAAAATTGCTATTGGGAGACTGATATGTTATCCAGGGGAATAACCTTGACTAGTTGACTTCTATCTAGCTTGGTACATTCGCATTTAGATAGGGTATGTCCAGAATAGCACTTGGAGTATACTCCTTCACATACAGAGAAATAAAAGTACAGCTTAGTCAAATGCTATTTATCTCCTGGTGGCCTGATGGGCTATGATATGAGAAAGGCGTTGGTAAACAAAGCAGATCTGATTGCTACAAGTATCTAAGCCTCTCCTCTCTTTCTTCTTTCTGGCTGTGTTTTACACCTAAGGCCAGTTTCCCACTCGGGCACAGCACCAGCTTGAGTGTACTGACCTGGGAGCAGGACACGAGTGGGACTCCAGGGCTTCACCTTGGGCCAAAGTGACATGGAGTTCATTTTCCATTTAGGAAGAGAGAGTTTAGGCACTACAGGCCATGCTTTCCCCAAATGAGATCGCGTGTCAACAAATCAATCCTGAAGGAGTCAACACATCCTGTGGTGTCCGGTGGTGTCCTCCATGTAATCTTCCCTCAATATAATTATTGTCTTCCTTGCTGACACTTGAGAATAGCTTCTGTTGATCAATTGGTGTGTACTTTGGCTATAAGGGAAATCCTACATAAATCTGTGCAGGGCAAACCTTGCACAACTTTCTGCCCTGCTACTGCCATGATAGCTGTTCAGTCAAGGGTATCCATGAGGAAGGACTGTCACCTCCAAGGTTTTTCTTTCTTTGTAGGCCAGAAAAGCTTATCTTCAGTAGTCACCAGTCTTGGCAAGAACAATGAATGCTCATATTCACATATGAATACTTTCATTTAAACATGAATATCAGTATCGCTGGGAGAGATTGCACCTCCTCAATACTGGTGGGATCCAAAATCTCCCTGCATGAATGATGGCAGAAAGATGATCAAGACAGAGAGATCACGCCAAACTGAAACCTAAGGAAGAACATACGGAAGTGTTTGTGAGTAAATTGCTCCTTTTCTTACAGCTGCACAGCATTTTCTGTCATGCTTTTACTATTTATGAAGCTTTCTAGGGAATTCTAGTTTGTGTTATACTGACTCCTCTGTAGTCTGACAAATAATTTATAAGAGCATAAAGACAGGCCATACTTTACGAAAGAGGCAAAGAGCCAGAGGAAAGGTTGAGCCTTCAGCCTGACTTCTACATTTCATGACATTTGAGAACTTGATTTATCAACCTTAATGTTACATTAACATAAGCACATAATTTCCTAGGATCTTCTCACTGAATGAAGAAAAAAAAAAAAAAAGAAAAAAAAAAAGAAAAAAAAAAAGAAAAAAAAAAAGAAAGAAGAAGGTCTGAGTGTAACAGCACTGTAAATTCTTTTCTCTGTTTCTTGCATTGTTTCCATGAAGAAATGAAGGAGACCAGATCATACTTGCTTTGCTGTATGTAACTTTAGCTTTATGTATGTTGCTGTAGCTTTGCTGTCCTCAGAGCTCCGAAGGAAGAAAAAAATCTCTGTTCAGCAAATCAGATGGTTGTTGACCTTGGACTCAGAAGAATATAATAAATTTCTCCTTAGTCCACTGTGCCCTCTGCAAAGGATGAAGAAAAGAGCAATGTCTGATTGCTATCCATGCTCCAAACTGTTACCTAGGCATATAGCAATGAGAACTCTGTTTCTACTCTGTGGCAGGTTTAAGATATCAAGGGTGATGAACCTCTTCGTTTACACAGGTCTTACAGACTTGATCTCAAATGTGGTGATAACTCTGTGTATTAGTAACTCCTACAAGTGTTGCAGTTTCTAACACAGTTGAAGTCTATGTTCAAAACATTGATTCATTGACATTATAAGATTTATGATTTTGTCTTGTTTTTGCCAAATTCTTCCCTTAGGAATAGAACAAAATCACTAAATTCAACAAGAAAAAATATGAAAGAAAAAAAAAATCCATGGTTCATTTTAATGTTTCCTAGATTTTGACTTCTCAGTTCAAGTGACCTTTTTGTTTTGAGATTTATTTTGACTGTATGTAAAAATAATGGTTAAAAAATTAGCTAACTATGAAAGTGGCCCATTTTCCTTGACCTTTTGTGAATCATGACAGCTTATATCTAATTTTCTGGATTACCGATCTTCCCATAGAAGTAACCAAACATTTTACTCAGACATAAATAGGATTCCAGGAGGTTAAACACCTCACAGGAGACTCCATGTTCAGTTCAAATTTCAGTTAGTAAACCTCAAGCAGAAGAAATTTGCCAAGCTTTGTGCCAGTTTAATTCGCTTATCTCCCAGTTACTTTGCATGCATCTCTTGCTTACTTTCTATTGATTTACTGCATACTTGAGTTTTTTCCCTGTGCTTCTTATAGATGTATTCTTGGAGTTTGAATGCTCTGAAGAAGGTAAGACAGGAATTTCTGTTAAGTATTCAGGTCTTTGACTACAGACTCTTCCAGTTAAGTCTGTCTATTTTAGATTTGCTTTCTCAAATTTGGCTTATGACTAGCCTACTTCTTTATGTGGTGGAATTTTAGTTAATGGATCCGCGAGGAACTTCATTAGAGTTTAGACTTAATGCATTCTTATAACCCCAAAAATAGGAAAACACAAAGATAGAGCTTTTCTATTTCATCATTTTTATATTTCCTTCCAACTTTTCTCTTTTGAAATAGGCCTTTCACAATTCAGGACCATATCCTTCATAGCAGTCCTAGATGTTGATTATAAATGAGAAATGTAACAAGTTCTTCCGGCTGAAAAACAAAAACAACAACAACAACAACAAATATCCTTCTGCAAAACTCCCTAACCCCCTGAACTCAGCAGTGGTTAACTGAAGCTAGGTATGCAAAGCTACTATCTGAGACAAGCTGAGATATCCATGAAGTACTGCTGCAGTTCTGTTGACTTGGAAATGGCAGTTTTGCTTGACATCTGCACCACCTCAGGCCAAAGTAAATATGCTACTGTGAGCACTAAAACCTGATTAGTTCCCTGTGCTATTTGCCAGTCAAGGTAGACCACACGTGTGGGTAGAAGTGGTCTGTTGCTGGCAAGGGCTGCTTTAGTTTTAGTGGAAATTCATTTATTATCCTACCAAGCCTGCTGAAGAATGATTTGCTATCCAAAACAAAGCTAACTATGGGTATGTACACATTTTCACTCTCTTCCAGCAGATTTTATGCAAGTGGTACCATTAGGGGTCTTTAAAATGCCAGAACACTGGTGTGTGATCACCTTACCCATTCTGGAACATTTCCACAGTCACTTTTCCTACTTCGTCCAGTAATCACTTTCTTAAGTCCTGCCAGCATACCCCCCCAGATATTTCTCACCTTGTCTACTCTGTCTGTACAAGGTTTTCCAAAATGCTGTACTAATTCCTGTGAGGTAAGAAAGTATTTCCTTACCTTTTACTGAAGAAGGAGCAGGCAGCTTCTCCCATAAGGTATACACTCAATGATACAGATGAAACAATGGCTGCAAATTTACTTAAATGAAATGAGTATCTACGGCCCTTGACACATGCTCTCTGCTGACCTATGATCTCACCTATGACTCTACTGTGTTCCTCATGTTCTCAAAAGTCCTTCTTATGTCCCTGTGGAATAAGGCTCTATGCTTTTCTTTGCTAAATGCCCAGAAACACAATATTTCCGCAATCTTGTACTGTCTGGATATTTTAGGAACTTACATATGAAATGGCAATGGGTAGAAGATGAAGTGCAAACCTGCAGCATGACAGAAAGCAAAATTAATGCTAATGAGAATTAATTACTTAAGAAATGAGGAGTTTCCTTGTCTCTATTCCACCAGCCACAGAGGATACTCAGGTTCTTTAAAGCAAAACTTTGATTTTGTGGTGGCCAACTTTCAGTGTGAAGTGCTCTTAAGATTTTCTGCCTTGGGCTGGTAACACTCCTTGATTATTACTTTTGTCTTGAGGAAATAAATACTTTAATTTCATCATTAGCCCCTCTGTGTTATTCTTCCATTTGATACATCACCCTTCCATCTCTTGAAACACAGCTGCTCTTCTACCTGTCACTTCTTTACCTATTGCATTCCCCTTTACTAGGGTGAGAAAAGATTACAACAGCTGTAACTGAAAAAATGCAGGCTGGCCCTCACTTCTGTTTTCATTGAGCACTACCATAGGATCTTTGTGAGATGTGTGTTGAAGGCTCCAAGAGGGAGGAATGCAAGGTACAGAAGTGTGGTTCCTACTGTTGAAGCTGCTGTGTCTGCAATAAAGAAAGGGAAAAAAATTGTGGCTCCTTAATTTCACCTTAGCAAGGTTGGGATAGAATGCAAGTAAACTTTGCTTTACACACTAAAAGCTGGGGCCCATATTGTGCTATCACCAAATTTCTTTCATGAATTGAGCCAAAGATTTTGGTAAGAGTATTTCCAAAGATGCAATGGAAGTATAAAGGACTGACTTCACAGTCAGGAAGTCTACAGAATAATTTTAGGCCCTGCCTATTTTCTGCTGTAGCAGCTTGCTCCTTTCAAGCTTAGCTTGCAGACACTCTGCTCTACATTAATCTGTATTTTTATATCTATTTTATAAAATAGTCCAGAAACTTCCTCTCTGGAAAACAGAAGTAAAATCCAGCATCATGGAAATACAAAGGGCAGTGCCGGGGATTCCTGTGAACTTCTGCAACTTGTTTTGGGATGCTCAGCAGACCTAAGCAACTTTCTCTTAATATAGCTAATTAGTAAATTATTGCCTTCCTAGACTTCCTCTATCCTTGCATGAAGAAAAGCTATTAACTTATGTGGAAAGCAAGTATTTATGTCCACATCTGAGGATTTTAATATGGGTCTCTTATTTCAGGGGTGAATTAAATTACTGGATTTCAAACCAAAAGCAGCAGTGTTACATAATGCTTATTAATTTTCAAATTTGTTTTGGAAAGAGACATTCATGAGAGCTATTCCCCTTTTTTCAGCTCTGATTTGTTCTAACCTCACTGTGTCTGGTATTAGCTGTAAATACATGTATGTCCTTGGTTGCTACACAAAGGTTGCTCCTGCAGTCCAAATGATATGAGTCACTGAGCACTGGTGGAAAGAGGTACAACACCTTCTGCTTCCATTGTCTTCAACACAAATTGACAACGACACATCACCCCTTGCATAGCTCACTGGGTTGCAGGACTGGGCTTACGATGACTTCACAGCTTTGTCCATGCCTTGGTCCACATCATCAATAAGATAATATGCTGAAATGTAAAGAGTGATAGCAATAGCACAGGCTAAATCCTGAGCTTATGTGAGTCAGCAAAACACAGCTGATTCCAGTGATGTTATATCAATCTATTCCTGCTGAGGGTCCACTTTAAACATTTTAATGGCTATCAATTCAGAAGAAATACTTGGAATATATTGCTAAATAATTGCTTAGATGCCACAGCAAGACACAATGTTATGCCACTTATTATTCCATTTGAAACAATATAAGCCATGTGTGAGAAATTAAATCTGTCACCCTGGGAAAGAGTTCAGGCTGTCAAAATGGTAATAGAAATGAAATTCAATTACCCATTTTCTATGTTACCCATGGTAATACCCCAGAAAATATTAAAGAAAATTGAAGAGGAGATTACCTTGTAAAGTATTTTCATAATATAATTATTGTTTTAATTACTATAAGAAAAATCTGTATAATTCTGCAGAAAAACAGCTGAAGGTAATAAGAACTGCAGTTGTTTATCAGACTAAGCCTAGCTGCCATTGACCATGACCATCACTGCTGTGATGGCAGCCTCACGCTCACTTCTACGGATTTTCCTCACTGTGGTGATAGTCTGGGAGACAGTGCAGGATGGGAGCATCATGCTGAGTTCTCAGTAGCTGTGCAGAAGGGAATCGGCAAGGAAGTTCCTTTAGGTCCTTTTTTCTCTGAGCAGCCCCATTTGACTGTGTGCTCTTTCCCCATCAGAGCTGGCCTGGCTCCATCAAAAGTATTAGGGTCCCTAAACTGGCAAACATTCACTGAGGGTCCAGTGGAACCACAAGTAGGTAGGAGTTGGCCTGTATTTTCTTGTGTGGCTTTTCCAGCTGTGCAAATAGAGCGTAGAGCCTCTCAGTCTGGTTTCACCATAACATGAGGAATGGAGTAATTCAGCAGGAGGTACGGTGAGATACTGCTTCAGACCGCAGCTTCAGAGAGAGCTATAGCTGGCAGGTTAACACTGCAACCTGCAACCAGAAGTCACAAAGAACTGACCCTTAACACATTCACAAAACATCAAGCTATTAAGCATAAGGGGAAAGAGAAACACCACAGAGGATCCACAAAAGAAGGGACTCAGCTGGGATTCAGGCGCCTTTTTAGGTTTAGACCTACACTCATGCATTTGACACTCATGCATAGACCTACAGTTACTTACATTTATTCTGTAAGTAAAAATCAAAGACAAACTCTACTAATATTACAAATAATAGAATTCCTCAGGACATAAACTTTTAGAAATGAGTACTGGTGTCAGGTGTTTGTGTTGTGGAAGAGTTAATAGTTTTTCAAGGTCAAGTTCATACAAGAGAAAAAAGGACAAGTCAATCAAAAGGAAAAGCAAGATCAAAAAGAAGCTGTTACGTGTTGGTTCTCTCCAAGACTGATGATGTTTCTTATTCTAGCACAACTCACTAAGATAATGCTGTCTTGTAAAGCCAACACTGAATACTGATTACATTATAGACATTAACAAAAATACCAAGAAAATGATGAATGCTTCACTAAGTGGGAGGAAACAGGCTGCTGCAAGTTTATGGCTATGTACTGAGAATCTCCTTAATCCACCACAAGATTTTCTGTTTCTTTCCAAGATGCTTACTAGGAAGAAAATGGAAGAGATTTTTAGGTTACACTGTGAGCTGCATGTATAGCTTACTCAGAGGACGGGCAGTGCTGGGTGGCTCCCTGATCTCAGGAGCGTGATCTTCAAGGTATAACCACAGGGTGTGGAGAAGCGTAGAGGGAGGCCACAGAGCTCATGTTCCTGAACTTGGTTTGCACCTGACCTCTAGGTGAGCCTGTGCTGAGATCTCCAGTGCTTGACAAGGCTCTCTCTGATACTTCAGCTAAACTCTTTATAGCTTGCTTGCTAATTTCTCTACTCTGCTGAAGCCTGCAGTGTAGAGATACCCTGATTATTAATTGACTTCTCATCATCATCAAGAGGCCTTGGTGGTACTTAGAGTAAATGGATAGTGTTCAGGGAACCTAAGTCCTCATCAAAACTAGCTTTGAATTACAGGTGGAGTCTATAGCTTGAAATGAAGGCTCATGTATACCCTGACACAGCCTAAATGGGCCAGTCCTGGTACCAGAAGCAGTCTGGCCATGGCACAGTGCCTTACTTAACCAGACTTGCTGATGTCAATAAGCCTGAGCATAAATCTGTCTGACAAGGATGACTTCAGGTTCACAGTTAATATACGTGTATTTAAGCTCTACCACACAGTGCTGTGTAGATGTATTGTTTGCCTGGAGCTAGCTTGGGGCAATCCATGTGGGGCTGCACTGCACTAGGCAAGCACTCCCTATCTCTTTGCACAATCTGCTACATTTCTCTGTACCCCAGTCACTCCATGGATGAGTCAGAGGCTGTAGGGAAAGTGTCTAGTTTAATCTCCTTTTGGTTCTTTTCCTAAGCACAGTTTGGATTTGCCTGCTACCTGGTTGCGTGGGAACTCATTGCCCAAGAGGTATTCAGGGCTGAGTTCAAAGGGCTAATCAGGATAAGGAAACTTGTATACAGATAATATAGCTATAAGGAAATAATTACACAGGGCTAGATCATGCCCTTAAGGCATAGACTTGTATTCGGAAGAGTTTTGCTGGCATGAATTGGATATACTTTGATACTTGACATGTACAGTGACATGGGAAGTGCTGCAAAGGCTGCTGCATCACAACTCTGGCTGCACCCTCCCTCCTCAGACCACGCTGGGTTCCCAGCAGAGCAATCAGGGAGCAGTGTTTGCATTTCTCCAGGCACCTAGGCTGTGGGTTCATCTGATCTGTATGTCAGAAAGGAAAGTCCCCTATTACTTCCCCTTTTGCTGTGACCATATGGACAAGCCAGGGCAGAACTAGCCTTGTGTGATCAGCCAAACAATGGTGCTATGCATAGAAAGTCCAAAGGAAAGAACAAAGTATGTTAACTTCCTTTCCAAAATGAGAAGCAAACTCAAGATATTACTGCTGTATATAACATTATGTAAATAAATCCACATGGTTGCAGCTCCCTTGTTGCCTACGTGCTTGTAGCAATGAAGTGTTATAAAAAGTTAAACAGGAAAACAAAACAAAATAAACAAAACAAAACAAAATAAATAAAATAAAATAAAATAAAATAAATACATAAAATAAAATAAAATAAAATAAAATAAAATAA
Source organism: Aythya marila (assembly GCF_965140915.1). Classification (NCBI taxonomy): domain Eukaryota; kingdom Metazoa; phylum Chordata; class Aves; order Anseriformes; family Anatidae; genus Aythya; species Aythya marila. The sequence continues at coordinate 31,011,773 of NC_139044.1, read as the reverse complement.
AATAAAATAAAATAAAATAAAATAAAATAAAATAAAATAAAATAAAACCCACCAAGAACTGCAACCAAGTAAATCTGAGCTAAATCCTCATACATGAGAAGATGTGGTCCTCATATTACTGTAGAAGGGCTTTTAGCTTGGCTATTCAAGTGTCCTTTTTTTGTTTTACATTTTGAAAAATAATAGCTGTAAGGCTCTTTGAAGTGCTCAAGAAAGGTTTTAACCACGGCTAAAGAACAAGCTCTTTGTAAAGCAAGAATCAGAAGTTCTGCAGAGTAATTCTAGTTTCTTAATATAAAGTTAGTACAGCTTTAACTCCCCAGCTTCAAGTGAACGAACAATGCTGAAAGACAGCTATTTAATGGACCAAAAATTATGGGAACAGGGCTCAGGGAATAGCCTTAGCTATAAAAAAGGAACAGAAATCGAGAAATGCATTAATTAGAAGATAAAATAAGTCTAAATTCACATTCTAGTTTATATTTCAATATTGAGTTTTACACAAGAGTTTCATTACTTTCATCCTGGGACTCTTCTTATGTCCTTGAAAGGTCCTTGGATCTAGCCAAATTTAAATTAGATTAAAAACAAACAAACAAACAAACAAAAAACAAAACAAAAAAAAAACTTTCAATTTTTCATTTTCAGAAACTCTCTAGTATGACACATTTAGGTGATATTATGCATTGAATGTGCTGTCAACAATCTCTGTAGCATGCTGATGACCTGTACAAACATGGTCATTTTCTTTGTTAACAGTAGTTCAGGTCACCCTTTCATTAACACACTTTATTTCTACAGGTAGAGGAGATCTTCCAATCTATAAACTGATTTTATTATTTGCTATTTTACTGTTATGGGGCTATGCCAACGATCTAAGCCAGTTAATAAACATGATTTTATCAGTCCATCTTTTTACTCATCCCTTTACTTATTACTTTATTTATTCATGAAAACATATATACACATGGTTTTAAAAGAGTGATTCAAGAAGTGAATGGCTTCCACCATGAAGAAATTACTAAATCTAATTCAAAAATCTCAACAAATGACTGGCACATGGAAAGAAAACAGGGAAGGTGGAAAATTATAAAGAGGAATTGCAGGGAAGATGCTACATTCAAAGACTTTAATGGTGTCTCGGGATAAAAACAAATAGATTTTGAAGGCAAAGATCAGGAAAAATGCATCAGAAGTAGCAAGCAGGCATGATCAAAGGCATGATATGGGAAGTGGAACAAGACAGCATTAGTTCTCTAAGAAATTCTGTCTCATAATCAAAGCAAAATCTCCTGCTAAATGACATGTATAGTTTCAGTTGTTTAAATATTCTGTCAACTCTCGAAGGTGAGGCTAATACTTAAATCCATATCAGTTAATGATTTTCAGTACAAAGAGGGAAAATAAAGACAACAACAAACAGGAACAAGAAAGAGGTGGAAGTTAAACCAGCAAGAAAGCTTTTCTATCTGCAATACAGCCAGACCTTCTACCTTGTTACTTGTCCACCAAACAAAACTCTACATGAAGTATAAGTGGAACAAGGAAGGAAGGAAGGAAGGAAGGAAGGAAGGAAGAGAGAAGAGAAGAGAAGAGAAGAGAAGAGAAGAGAAGAGAAGAGAAGAGAAGAGAAGAGAAGAGAAGAGAAGAGAAGAGAAGAGAAGAGAAGAGAAGAGAAGAGAAGAGAAGAGAAGAGAAGAGAAGAGAAGAGAAGAGAAGAGAAGAGAAAAGAAAGAAGAAAAGAAAAGAAAAGAAAAGAAAAGAAAAGAAAAGAAAAGAAAAGAAAAGAAAAGAAAAGAAAAGAAAAGAAAAGAAAAGAAAAGAAAAGAAAAGAAAAGAAAAGAAAAGAAAAGAAAAGAAAAGAAAAGAAAAGAAAAAGCAGCTGTTAATACTTGTTGTTAAAACTGATGCTTACTCTTGAACAGCCTGGCAAAAGCAGGGTAGCACTGCACCCAGAAGCATCCCTGAGGAAAATGCTCTGAAGAGCCATCTCCTTGAACATGCTTTCTATACTTCTTGTTTAACTACTTCACATACTCATTTTCAAGTCATCATAGCCACATTAATTAATAAATTAAAATGTTGACAATATAAAAAAACTTTTATCAAACTTGTACAGACAGTTATTAGCATATTTACCATGGCCAAATTGTTTCACTTGATTTATTTCTGAGTCAAAAACAGTTTCTGTGAATGCATCAGCATTTCAGCTCAACAAAAAATGTCTTTATTTCCTCCTTAGCTAAAAATCAAGTTTATAATATTCTGAATAATACATTACCTATCTATATGCATCCACCCATTTATCCAGGACTCAATTCTCTCTAGGCTGAGCAATGTTTCAGGTTTAAATTTCCCCATTCACATTTCTAAAAACATAAAAAAAGATCTTTACAAAACACTGTGAGTCAGAGGGGTCTATTTTCATCCAGCATTGGGAAGGGAATTCTTGTTCCCTTAAGTAGGGAAATTTGTATATTTTAATTTACCACTTAGATCTGGGTCCCTTAAGCTGTTCTTGCAGTTACTCCAACACCTATTTTAGTATTAATCATATCACTTGCTTTTTGCCCACTAGGCCTCCTACCACTTTGCTTTTACAACATTTTCTATTTTTCATATCAGCATTAGGAATTTCTACTGCATCACAGTATATTCAAGGCTTTGGGTTTTATTTCACTAATGGGCCCTTTCTGAGAGGGGGATATTATTCAACTTTTAGCTTTCTCTGTTGTGGGGTGATATGGTACTCTATTTTTCACCCATGTAAGTATATGAAATGTTTCTGTTTTTGTTTTTGTTTTTGTTTTGTTTTGTTTTGTTTTGTTTTGTTTTTGTTTTGTTTTTTGGTTTTTCAATGAATATGGTTTAATGGGCTTTTGATCTTCCATTGCTTCAAAGATTATTACACCTTATCACTGAAAATCAAATTCAGTAATTTGTGTATCAATTATGTAAACCAGAAGGTGAAAATAACAATGAGGAGTCAGGGTGTGGGAAGAAAAAGGAAAAAAACAACCCCTGGGGTAATCAAGACCTCGAGGAACAGATTAGATGGCATTACGGGGAGTGAAAATAAAGGGGATAAAAGAGAAGGGCATGGGGCAAAACAACTGCAAGTCAAATGTCCTTGCAAGGTGAGGTAGTTGCTTTAGCAGCAGCTATGGCTGGTCCTTGGGACAGCACTCCATTATCCAGCTTAGGTACACCATGACTGAAGTATCTGAACTCCTTACGATATTGCAGCAAGGATTCCTTGCAGGCTACTGCCCAGTGGAGAAATCCTGTTGACTCCAGGGTAGCAAAAGGACGATACAGTGCAGGTAAGTACATAAGATGGCTCAGATATTTTCGGTCTTTTTCCTACCTTTTTATAGATGGGAGTCTAGCTTTTCTTTGTGCTTCATGTGTTCACACTGCTTTTTGGAAGGGAGAGGTGTGGGGGTCTGATGTTAAAGGCAACTTAAAGGTGGTATTCGCAAACCGTGTGAGGGACAGTCCTGTGAAGCTAAGGTACCTATGTCTGTATCTTGGGTAGGAGACAAGGCTGCACATGGGAATGGGCTCTGACCACCTTGATGGACAGCGCAAGTAAAGCCATAATGTCCACTGAGCTTGGCAAGAATCATGGGTGGAGCTGGAGGAGGAATGGAACTGAGATCTTCCATGATACCCAGTTACTCTTGGATCGTTCTTACTTACTGCAACAGGAGGAGCACCAGGGTTTGAGACTCAGAAAGTGAGAGAAAGAAGGCTTTCTGTAAGTTCAGAGACTTAAAATATACTTGTGTATTTGTGCATAGAAAAGAGTGCATTTGTGCACTCTTTCAAGAATTACAGAGGTAAGCACATATAAATTCCTATGTTCTAATAAGAACTTTTCCTCATAGAAGTAGGGCACATAAATTTAAAACCCCAGTTTTCTTTTGTTTGATGAAGCTAAATAGAAGAAAGCTAAAATGTAACCATGCTGCAACAACAAAGGATTTACAGATAAAGAATGCATTAGTAAGTGAATACAGTTTTCTTGTGATTGCAGTTATGATGAAGAATAATGCAGTGTGATCCCATTGTGGCTTATTTCTGCAATAAATTATAGTAGCAGGTTTTCCATCATTCTCTCTTTTTTTTTTTTTTTTTTTTAGTCTTTGGGAACATTGTACATATAGCTGTTAATGCGCAACATATATCTGTATTTATCAACAAAACTTAAGAAAGCTTTATTTTTCATCTTTAAACAACACTAAATCTGGCCATTTATGGAAATTCAAGAAAATGTAGTTCTTGTAGATTGTGTGAGTAGTGCTCCTGAGATGCTTGTAAATTCTATTGCCACTCTCCCAAAAGTCTACTAAAATTCTTCACTGTCTTTCTTCACTTTGCTCTGTTCTGCAGATTGTAGCCAACGACAAATTTTATAGGTATAAGTTTTTATATTTAATGGCAGTTTTTATTGTTCTGTTTATTTTATTGCTGCTCTATATTAAACCTTTACTGTCCTTATTTTTTCAAATATTGTTAAAACTCATCAAAACAATCTTGCTCAATTATTTTTCTTATTTGATCAAGTACTCCTGTTATTAGTAGTCTGATGGGGAGATGTCAGCACCCTGCCCTCCACAGTAATTCATGTACTCCTTTTTGCTTCTGTGAAGGAAGAGAAAGTATCTATCCACTAGAGATGGAATAGAGAAATTCTAAAATTTCAGAATCAAATCAAAACTTGAAAAACAAAACAAACAAACAAAAAGGAAACATATGATAAAATTTAATGTCCTTATAAGCCCAGTAAACTTACACCGTAGCATCTTGAGCTCTGGAGGCAGTTTGGAAAAAAAAAAAAAAAGTGACATTAGCAACTATAAAGAAGTCAGTTCAATGTTTATATTTTTCAAAATATTGAACTAATATGTAATGGTTTTCCATATCAAGACTGCTGCCTCACTCTAAAATAAAAATACCCTAACAAAATTTGAGGAATTAACTTTTATGTTACAGTTAAAGCAAATATGAATAGGACAACATTCCAAGAAAAAAGGTATTAATCCCAAACAATTTTAAAGTAAGCAAAATTCCAAATCACAGGTAGGATCTATGAGTGATTTATTTATTTATCCATTCATTCTGTTAACTTTCTTTCAAATATTGAAGCTATGACAATGAATAATTGAATTTGAAATTCAAACTCTTTCTTTCTAAAACCTGAAAATTCTGAGCATGCACCAACCTGTGTGTACAAAGCTAAAAGATCTTGCACATAAGTATAAGTATGCAGTTATACAAAACAAGCACTGACAGATGTCATTTGCCATTTATGTCAACAAGTCCTTAGAAGTCCAGTCTGGAAGGCCTTTGGAAAATTCAGTCTGTCCAAATTGCAAGTAAGTAATGAGTGTGACATTAATTTCTCGGAAAATGCAAAGCCTGTCTATGCCTTATCCCTTTCCATGACATGAAGAAAAGACATTCAGGGCTTTAAAATGCTTGTTACTTATTCTTGTCAGGTAAACTGGACTGCTGGATATTTCATTCCAATAGGGGTTGTGACTCCTTTAGTTATAAAGGAATGTAGGTAGAGGAGAGTAGCTGTATGAGTTTGTACATATACATAAATAATATCTCTTAGAAATTAGCTTTACCAACTTCTTTCACGCTCTTCAGACACCTCGTCCAGTTTCTCTGTCTTTCTTTGGAATAGTCTCACGTGTCCTTCATTTGGCCTCTATGCTTACCCAATAATTATTTGTCAATAAAAACTTATCCTTTCTTATCCTTCACACCTCTGTCTTTGCCCAGTGCAGAGCTACCATTACCCAAGAAGTGAGGGCACAGCATGCAGCCCAACACATTAAATTAGATGATTGCCCTTAAAAAGCCTCTCAATAATAACCACCATTTTGCTTTTTAAAAATTCAAATAAATGATATGTCTTTGAGAAAGGTGACATATATTAACTATGTGTGAAATTATTTAGAACAGTAATCTATTTTGTCCTTCCTTGGTAAACATCAGTTCTGTTTCTCCTCTCTGCTGCTCCATGAACACATCCAAGAGGCACTTGGATTCACAACATTTGTAAATCTGTCCACCAGTACTGAAGCCGCAAATAGCTCAGAAATGAGCTCAGCCTCTACTAAGCCTATGGGGAGGAAGGAGCAGGTGGTAAAAAGGAAGTGCAGCTTTAATCATAGCTCTCCATTTTGTTTGATAAAACATCACAGGATATGAGGCTAACAAGTGAGTGTCCCTTTTGTTGTATAGTAAGCATACAAGGTTGCACTAGAAAGAATCATCTGCTGCCCATTTGTCATCCTTTCACCACAGCATGGGTGCTCTGAATTGCTACGCATCTTTAAAGCAAGCTTTAGGCACCAAGCTGGGCACATGCACAATAAGAGAACCCCAAAGAAGGGCTATTCCCTCCTTATTATTCCCTCTGTCATCAGAAGTCCTGTGTGAGCAAGCAAATACCCACTGCTACTGTCCCAGCCTGCTTCTGCTCTCAGCCACTGAGCAGCATTTGCCAAGCACACAGCTAGGGGAGCAGCATCCCTGCAGGTATCCTGGCTGTCCCCCTGCACTCACACAGCATGTTTGGGAAACTGCTTCCATGCACAGGGCTTCTGAGAGCTAATTCTCAGCAATTACACAATATCTCGCTGGTAATCTACTGCTTGATCTATTTATTTGTCCATTTGCTGACTCATTGCTTTTCCCATTGATACCTGACATATTAAATAACTTGGCTAACTCTTTCACTGATATGCTGTTGTCCTCTACTTATCTCCCGAATCAAATCATTGCTGCTTGCTTTCTTCTTCCTCTAGGTAGCTGACTTAGGTGGTAACATAATTGATTCCTTCCCTTTTAAACTGACATTGTTGGCTACTCTGTTTCCTTAGTTGATCGTTTCTTCTTCCTTCTTGTCAGCTGTTATACTACCCTCTTGACTATCTGATTCCCACCCTGCAAACTCACTACCCTATACATTTGCTCTCCTGTCATTAGCCCTCTGTTTAGCTTTCTTTAGGCTCTTTCCTCTTTCTGCTTGTTTCTTCCTTTTCCGTACTCACATCATTTTCCATTTTCACATCATATGTCATTCATACTCTTCATTTTCTCCCTTTGGCTACATATACCACATCACACCCTTGAGTCTACCATTTTACCCCCCGTCACACCCAAGGCAGCTCTGCACCTGGTTGTATCACCCCGTTATTTGTCATCACCATATATAAGACAAGGAAATTACATAAATTATGTAATTATGCTTGTAATTGCTCTTTAAATCATTCTTGATACTTATAATTATCACTAATCCGCAGATTGGAAAGATTTTGATGTGACCAGCAATAACTGTGCCATGCAACTTAATTATTAAACCTGGATTGGAATAAAATTTTTGTGAAGCAGAAGAGCTAAAGTATAAGTCAACAAAAGTATATTATTCCCTAATAATTATACACAGAAAAATAAAACATAAGCTAATTACTGCAGCTGATGAATAGATCATTGTAAACTTCTCAAAATACTGAACAAACTGAAGATATGAAGTATTTGCTTTTGGACTACAATATAAAATTAAAAAATAATAATAATATTTTGTTTGCCCCCCCCCCCGCCTTCTTCTTTTTTTTTTTTTTTTCTTTATTTTTGAATTTTATTTTGTCACTAAATAGGGAAATGATCAAGGTCCTACCTCTCTTCCCAGTCTCTGCATAAATCTGCAAAATGCCTATAAGTTTTGAAAGTGAGATAAAGGAAAAATAAAGTCTTACTGCTTCTGATAGAAAACTTTAAAATATATGAAATACAAGGATCTGGCAGATTCTAATGAATACAGTATTCTTAGTGACACTAGTTTTGTTTAACATAGTTTCTTCATCTTAAAAAGAAGAAAATTACCAAAGCCATATGAAAATTTCATTTTTAATTTACTACTTAAAAAAAAGTATCTTTACTGCAATGAAGTATAGCACTATGAAATTTAATAAATTAATTTCAAAATGCTGAGGAACCTACATTAGTCATGTTAAAATTTTCACTTCTACAGAGAGGATTTTCCAGAAAACTGGTGCCAAACCAGATTTGGAAATTTCAGTAGTCTTTTCTTAATACATTCTTTTTACTGATCCAGTGTTGCATATGCTTTTATAGATCTTCTTCTTCCTTTATTTCAATGCAGATGTATTTTATCTGAAATAAAAAAAATACATTTTTCTTGCCATTTTTTTTTATTTGTTAGTATTTATTATTCCATACAGATCTGAAGTCTGAAATTTTCACTACTTTCTAAAATTTAAACATAAATTAAAAATGGTTGAATGAAGTTCCTTTTACAGCGAACATGTCAATATGACCTTAATGTGGTAGAACTGCTAAACCTCTCACTGCATTTTGGGATGCTGTCTCTTCTTACTCTTGGTTCATATCCTTTAATATTGCCAATTCATATTTATTGCCATGATCATTTTGCTGAATGCCAAAGCCACAAACACTTTGAGGGAAGATGGGCTCTATTTTTATTTTCTCATTATTTTCAAGACTGATAAAAGTGGCTGATAACTGAGAAAAGATGAAGTTCCAGAGAACCAATATTTTCCCACACAATCAATACCTTTTTAACAGAGCATTAATAGTACTTATTCATTGAAAACATATGGGCAAGATCAGCATTTCTAAATATCTAGTTCTACCATTTATTTGCTGTGTTCTTTAAACATTCTCACTCTTAAATAACAAAAAACAAACAAACAAACAAACAAACAAACAAATTTATTTTCTTATTTACCACTCAGTTTCAGTATACCTAATGACAGCTTGGACAAACACATGAATGTCTGGCTTGGTGTTGATTTTATATGTGAGAGTAAATTGAAGAAAAGCTGATGTAGTGTGAAGACATCCAGCAGAGCAGCCATTAATGCAGATAAGAAAGTCTGTTATTACACTAATGTAAAACAAACAAATGTGTGATTCAAATACAGATAACAACATCTCAGTGTTAACTAATGAGATAAAATTTATTCTGATAATAGATATACTGCAACTTGGTCCAAGATGCCTGACTCTAGGATACTAAATCCTAGTTCACTTATACTAGATCTACATGAAACAACTTCTATGGATATCACAAGAGCTTTTCCTTATTTGTTCTTGGGTGAAGAGCCTGAAAACTCTTCCTTCAAATATAATACCTGTGAATAAAAAATCATTTCTAAAAAGCAAGCTGAACTTGCTGTGTAATGATAAACCATGGAGATTATCATAGGTTCCTACTGCTTGTAGTCAATATTTTAAGGAGTGTGAGACAATGTTTTGGAAATGATGACTTAGAAAAAAACATGATGATTACAGGGGCAATCAGCTGAACATGAATTCATAGTAGCTCAGAGAAAAAAAAAAAAAAAAAGGATGCTTAAACAGTGGACTATGAGTAGAAGTGGAAAATTATTGTGATAATGAGACCATTGGAGTCTGTGGTATGCTGTGGTTCCTTATGGAATGAAGACTGGAAAATAAGTTAGTAAACAGAAGCACGTATAACTACAGCACAAGAGAGAGTTTACAAGCAGTCTTCTGTTTTGAAAGAGGTGTTTTCCAGTTGGATACTAAAGCAATTATATGTGTTTAGCTTAACACAGAGAAGATTAAGTGATACCATTCTTTCAGTACCCTTAAATCAAGGTAGGACATCTTCTGAAAAAATAAAATAAAATAAAATAAAATAAAATAAAATAAAATAAAATAAAATAAAATAAAATAAAATAAAATAAAATAAAATAAAATAAAATAAATTCTGTTCATCCATGGTGCATGAACACAGTGGGAAATCTACTTGGGGAAATTTTGTTTCTTGTGTTATAAAGAAGATCAGACAGGAGTCAAAATAGAAGGGAATAGATATAAGCCATTTTCACCCTTTAGTAGCAGCAAGTATTATGCATATATTTAATATTGTTGGCAGAACACAGATACTCAAGTTTCCTGCATTTCTGAAGTTTCTTTGGTATTCTGTATTGCCTTCTGTCTATTTTTTTTCACTGAAAGAAATTTCTTTGATACTCTCCTACCATTTCTGTATGAACAGACAAAATTAAAAGTATGTCTATGGACATGCAAACAAGGTGAGTCCCACCAAATGTGTGCTGATCATGAATGAGATTGCTGCAGAGTCCCTGATTCTGGGAGCCTGCTTTGTGATCCTTTTATTGTTAAAACTCATTTATTCTCAAAGCTACTTAGCTTGGAATCAGCATCCAGTCACTGAGTTTCAAATCACTGTACAGTAACACTTTTCTGTGTCTGTAACACAAGTACAGCTTTTTGTTTTCAGCTGTTTAGCCAATGGTAAGGAGGTAGCTCTGCAAGTTGCCAAACAATTACTCACTTTATTTCTTTCCCACTGGGAGTATAGAAAAACAGGGAAAACACATTTGCCCAGAGAAGTTGTGGCTGCCCCATCCCTAGAGGTGTTCAAGACCAGATTACACAAGACCCCGGGCAACCTGTTCTAGTGGGTAGCATTTCTGCCCATGCCATGGGGGTTGGAAACAGATGATTTTAACGGTCCCTTTCAACCCAAGCTAATAGATGTTTCTATGATTCTTTGGCTACTCTTCTGTCTTTTTCTAATTTCACTTATACTCATGTGCAATGTCTTGTTTATTATGGTCATTTCAGGATATGTTTGTTGCTGCAAATAAAACAGTCCTGTTCTCTGGCTCATAGGGCAAATGGCCTGTCGCATCTCCCATCTACAGAGCCTAAACTATCGCCTCTCCTAAGATACTCAAAAAGACTTCATCACACAGCCCACTGGGAATAGTCTGTGAAACTACCTGAACAATTTCTGCTTGTCTGGAGAACCAGTGAAGGCCAGTTTGCAGGGAGCATGTGAGCAATTAAGCAATATGGATAGTCAGGATAGTCATGTTTCAGTGCTGCAGTCCATGCCTTGGGTTACCACAGTAAAGTTACAGTTTTGGAATCTTTTGAGGTTAGATATGCCTAGAAGCTCTTTTCTGGCTGTGGCCACTCTACGAAGAGAAAGACCTGCTATGATCTAGCCTGTGCCTTAAAAGCAGGAAAGAAATATGTTCTTTCAGCATAAACATGTGTCTGAAAAGCTGCAAGAAACAGATATAAGGGCTCCTTCCAACTCTGTTGTACAGTTTCTTGGGCATGGAGTTTGGGCCATGCCCACCTCTGAGTTCGTTAAAAATTGCCCATGTTCATTAGATGGAAAAGCACCAGAGCTGGCTATCCAGCTGTTCAGAAGACAAAATGAAAACTAAGGGAAAGAAAACAGTACTCCTCTTTTCTGCCCTAATCCTATGGGCTTTACTCATACCAAAAATTCTACTAATCTCTTCCAAGTTCAGATGCTCACTTGTTCTTGTGGTATACAGTAATCATATCAAACATTTTGGGCTACACAGACCTGATTATCTGATTATCAACACATTGAAGCTGCCTCTGTTTACAAGGATGAGATAATACGGTGTCCTCATAAATGGCTTAAAGTTACCAGAGTGTGCCCCTGAGTAAGGGAGCTCTCCAATGCTGGGAGTGCCTGCAGTGCTTGCAAGAAAATCTGCGCTGACATGGGCCTTATGAAATTTTGACTTCATGGCATGTTTTTGTTCCTTTGTGTGTCTTGGAGTGTGATTTGGCAGGGAACAGAGTAGCAACTGCATGAAACTGCATGTCTCAGCATTTCTCCCTGGCTAGGATGGTATAGACAGAGATATGTTGTCATGGATGCCTGTGGCTGAGCTTGAATACCTGCTATCAATGGTACTTCAAGATTTTCTGATGAGAAATACTGCAGAAAAGAGACATTATTGTTATCTTTAGCTCTGTGAGGAAACGTGCATTGTCAAACAGTGATGGCATGATTGTAACTGTTCAGTATTTTAAACACTGGCTCCAGTCAACACACACATCCTCCAAACACCTCTGTTTCCTTCATTCTACAGTTTTCTGGCATGCTGTAGGTAGCTGTGTTGCAAAACAGATGCACTGTTCTCCAAGTACTGCAAATTCCCACCACAGATTAGGGAAGAAAAAATAATAATTAAAAAAAAAAAGTTTTTTTTCTTTTTTTTTTTTTTCTATTTTCTTTTTCTATTTTCTTTTGTATTTTCCTAGCAATGTTCTAATCTGAACATTTTCTCTTCCTCTCATTACTGGAAACAGTTCATGTGCCTAAATATGAGTATTTTACTTTTTTTTTTTTTTTTTTTTTTAAATTAGAAAAAGTCTTCATATTTTCTCAGTTCTTTTCTGCTTTACAATCCTATACCCAGTGATGTAGTTCTTGGAAAGATATATTTTCTTGTTCACTGGGAGAAAGTCTTTAGGATAGGATTTTCAAAAACATTTGGCATTAAGTCTGCGCTCTCTGATGTTTATAGGAGAGAAGATGATGAACACTGGTAAATATTACTCCCCTTGGACTCATTTAGAACTGTGATTGATCTGTACCATTGCAAATAAGGCCTTTCAATTTTTTATTTTTATTTATATTTTTATATAAATAAAAATTTATATCATTTATATTTATATTTATATTTATATTTATAATATTTATATATTTATATGTTTATTTTTATTTTTATTTTTTCCTTTTTCAGACTTCCTCACCTGAAACAGAAAGGATCACCCAATAATAAAATAGTCAAGTTCTATTTTCTCATTTGCTGTGTCTATACCAATCACGACCATCTGAACACTGTCTTAGTCAGGTGTGCTATCTACTTGCAATGTTGAACTTCAAGAATGCATGCATGAGCAGGAAAATGTTACTTCAGTTTGTATGTCATTCAGGCAAATGTCTGTCATAACCTTACTATACCATCGAGGCTGCTTGCACATAGTCAAGAAGATATGATGTTCACTTTGAATCCATCCTTCCAACATCCTTCAAGTTTAAATGTACCAGAAGTGGACATGTCTACTTGCACTTACTCTAAAGGGTCATTCAAGATAATCCTTGAAAACACACCCTCCTGCCATGTCCCAGCACCAACAAGCTACTGCTATACCTAGTACATCTTTCGGAAATTATATGTGTACAAAGCAACATACCCAGCATCATTTTTTCACTAAGCTTACATATACACAAATAGCAACCTGGTACTTCCGAAAGGAACCTCTTCACTAAATAATAGGACAAGGCATTCTGTGTTACACTGAATAGTAGGATAGGGCATTCTTATCTAGGAGTGTCACTGGAACCTACTTACTGGGACAACTGCAAGTGGAGAACTGCTCAGATGGATAAGATCAATCCACTCGTAGAAGCTGACAACTTACTGCAAGACAACATGAATCTTCACATACCCACCTCTCTTTTGATTGTTTGATAGGAATTTTTGGTGAGATGTCACTGGGTTGGTGGGTGTTTTTGCAGGAGCTCCTAGACAGATGGAGGCAGATGAGAAATGATCACAAGCTGAATACACATCTTTCTTTTTAACTCTTGCAGGAGCTTCACCACAAATCCATTACTGCACAGCTGCAAATGCAAGGAGCTGGACAGTGCCTTGACTAAGGCATCCAGGAAAGCTGATCAACTGAAACATCTCCAGGTTGACTAAGCTAAAGACACAGTAACAAGGTAGATAAGGATGCAATTTGCAAGATTCTGCAGTTTTACCACCTAACCTAACCCCTTACAAATAGCCTAAAAGAAAGCTGGAGAGGGACTCTATCAGGGAACATAGCAATGGAACAAGGAATAATGGCTTTGGAATAATGGAGGGGAGATTTAAAATAGATGTGATGTGAGGAAGAAATTCTTCACTCAGAGCATAAAGCGCACATGGGAGTTAGGGCTGAAGATTCACCTTGCTTCTGTTCTTTTTGATAAAGAATAGAATGAAATTACATTTAAAAACACACACACACACAAAGTGTTAAAAATAAACCCAGGGCACAGGATGGGAGGTGGAAGGCAGTCCCTGTGGCCAAGGGGCAGCCTTTCCCTCTGGCAAGCCAAGTGGCCCGGGGGAGGCAGCCCCAGAAAAGGGGCCCTCAGCCCACCCAACTCTCCTCCTTCTTCCACACGAGGGTATCTTCCAGGCCACTCCCAAGACAGAGGCTTGCTGAGGTCACAGTGGCCACCACTGCTCCGCCTTCACTCCGGGCCCTATAAAACAGGACCCCTGCAGCTGGCCCACCATTTGCTGAGCTTCTAGGTGCCAGCTTGTGCGTCAAGAAGAAGACCAAAAGCAGGAAGGTGAGCAGCAGGCCTCCTCGGTGTGAGAGGACAGCGATGCAGTCCAAGGAAGCACCGAGAAGGAACATAATTAATGAGAAGGATAAGTGTCATGGGCAGAGGGATTGTGCCGGTGGCACAACTGACACCAGTGGCTAAGGGACCTCTGGTGTGCAGCCCACATACCACATGCAGTACCACATATAAGTGGTACCATTGTCACTGCAAAGACACAGGTAACAGGCTGGCCCCTCAGCCATACAGTGACAGGGGGCACTGGCACAACTGTGGCATGGGACGAAGGCAGGTGCATTAGCCGGACAGCCATGTGGAACAGAGGCATGCTTATTGTCCAGAACAGAGTATGGGACCTAGACATGGCCGTAAACAAGATGGCAGTGTCAAACCCATGCTTGGAAAGCAACTGGACAGTGGCATGGGACCTAGGGGTGGAACTAGACAACCCCCTGGTTCAGCACCCTGGCCTGAAAACATTCCAGATGGAAGGCATCCTGTTTGGGCAGTCCCAGACAAGGTTTGTCCTTCTGCCAAACACCATGGAGCTGATGTGATCATCCAACAGAAGATGTGGAGGAAAAAATGGAAGTGGAAGGCCTTAGGAAGAAGACTAAAATTTGACTTTTGTCGGGAAAGGAAAACAGGAGATTAATAATTTCAAACAATAGGCAGGAGGGCTTATGTGGCAGGCAGTTGACATTCCTACTTTTGTTGTTGTTGTTGTTGTTGTTTTAATGCTCTACATATCCTTATCTAGGAGCTGCTAATTCCCAACCTACATTTAGTCTTCAAGAACAGGATCAAGACTCAGAGGGAAGGTGGTGGAAAAACACTAAGATTACTTCTCCAAACTCTATCATTTCTGTGGATGCAAACATTAGTTGTACAATATGGTTTTCCTTGAATTTCAGGGGGTGAGACAATTTAATGTGTAACTGAAAGATAAACCCTGATTTCCTAGTTGACCTGAATCACACTGTGTTGAGCATTGTGAGGTTCTGCTTTCACAGGGTCAGGTACAGATGCCACAGAGGTATGCTAGTCTGAGATTTCATTTTAAGAAACACAGCTGCAATGGCTTTTCTTGGGATTTTTGGTGCAGTGAGCAGCCAGTTTTGATCTGCTTCTCATCCAGGGGTTAACTGACTATGGCAGAGCATGCTACACTGGCCCAGAAAATAAATTCCTCAATGCAAAGGGCAGCAGTGGTTTTCCAGAACTGTGGTCGTGAGGCTGAAAGAGCATGGCCTTCCTGTGGCTGTGGCAAAGGACTACCATTAATGTGTCCTTTCTTGGAGAAAAGGCCAGAGTAGTTTTGGTCTGAACTATATTAAAAAGAGAATCCTTTATATTGCATTTCCTTTATGCCATGACCTGTCTTGTAAACAGGGCTAGACTCTTCATTTGTACATTCCCAAGCCCCAGAGGAAAGCAGAACAGACTGAGGATTTGGCATAGGAAAGTACAACGATTTCCTATCCTTCAGCTTTCCATGCAAGCACAGGCCTGCCCTGCTGAGCAGGAAACAAGAAATATGTATGAGCTGTTAGTCAAGGACCAGAAATGGTGTGAGCTTGAGGACCAGGAGTTGTTATCAGTGAGGGTGGGTGCCATCCCTCATACGGTACTGGGTAGATGGCAGGGCACTGTGATCACTGAGGTGGGACAACAGGAGGCACAACCGCAGTTGGTGCCAGTATCAGTGTAGGTATTACTGTCAGGCTTCATACTGGGCTTAAGGCTTTCAGGATATGTGTAGATCTCAGCTGAGTCTCCTTCCTGCAGTCACTGCCTGGCTACCTCTAGCTGCTGGCCAGCATATGCTAATGCTATGAGATAACCATGGATGCTCAGCACAGGAAGATAAGGCAAATAATAATATTTAAGACATAGGGGATGATGGATTGTGAGTTCCCATGTGGCCTTGCTGTTTCACAGCTTGGGTTGGCTGTGGGATCATAGCATTCCTCTCGGCAACAGGCAGAGCATGGTCATGAGCAGGCCCTCCTAGACACATTTTAAAGGTTGGCGGTGTGGGTTTTGATGGGGCACTGCAGCATCTCAGAGCAGACCTTCAATACTTCTCAAAGGCCTGCATAGTCATGACAACTCACTTTCTGAATATCAGCTAAAGCTATGCAAAAGGATCTTCACAGGGTTGTAGCATTTACTGTAATCCTAATTTTCAGTGATGATATCATGTCTCTTTCTACAATACTGCATCTGAAGTAGACTGTAAAATGGTGTTTTACTGAGTGGCTGATAACTTTGTGGGTAAACCCCATGATCCAGCACAATTTAAGAATCCTGCTCAACAAGGTGAAGGTAGGAGGCACAGGCAATATTGCATTGATTTCTGATAACTTAAGAAATCATTCAGTAAAACAAAGAAAAAGTAAAATAAAAGGCATTGACCACAGGTTGCAGGTTAGAAGACTTAGTCTGGATACAAGGAAAAATATTTTTGCCAAAATGAGAGGCAGCTTTGGGCCAGATCACCAGAGAGGTTACAGTCTCTCCTTCCAAGGACATTTTCGTTCTCAGCTAGGCAAAGCCTATGTGACCTGGTCTCTTGGCACCCTAGAAATCCGGACTATATGAGCTCCAGAGGTTTCTTCTTATTTTGAAAAGACCATGCAAAAAGGTATCGTGAGTCTACCTCACCCAAAATATTATGAAGTATTAATTTTCTGTTAATTTGTGATTCAACTTCACTGACAGCTAATGAAAAACACATATATAATATTAAACACCACCAAAACTTTTGACTCAATTCTTTCACTGAAAAAGGTCTACCTGGAATCTGCAACACATATTTTATTGCAAATGTAGTTGAAGTATTGCTCTTATTGCTTCATGTTTCCAGCTTACCCAAAATATTCAACAGCATATGCCCCATCTTTTCTCTCTCTGTCTGTAATTTATTGAAGAATCTAAGGCATTCAGAAGAGATAGAAAGCATCATGTCACCTTTCCCTTTGAACAGCTTTGAATTACTTTCCTGTAATCATTACTGCAGATTAATGCCATCAAAGAGCAGTTCTGCAGCAGATAAAATGAACAGCTTCTGATAAATTTATCATTATAGCAAATCATACCAAGTAGGATTTCTTTCCTCAGCTTGCAGAATGTACAAATGATTTTTTTTTTTCCCTTTAAATTTTAAAGGACTCCTTAGCAGGCAAGGGCAACCTGAAAGTCAGCATGAAAGTCCTGAAGGCATGCTACTCTGGCCATGCTGGGGGAAACCTAATAAAATGTATTTGCCTAAAAATTGGACTTTTGTACAGTATCACTGTTTTGCAAAGGATCCCAGGATAAGTTTAACGATCTTATTTAGAGAAAAAAATTATGACTGACATAGGATACATTTGGGAGCAAATGCCATTAGGAAATTTTGCGTCATCTTTTAGTTTTGTTTTGCTTTGTCTGAAGTCATCATCACTTGCGTACAGCAGGATTTAGCAGGTTTCCTGGTTGCACACTAAAAAAAAAAAAAAAAAAAGAGAGACCCTGTAAGGGTCACCAGGTTTCTCTGCAGACCAAAATCTGCTGTGTGAGCTTATCTGTCTTTTATCTCTCAACCAATCCTCTAGCTATTAAACATTAATGACTATTGAGTGACTCAGAAGAAGGGCAGGGGGCACTTCTGGAAGAAGTTCAAGTACTCTGCTGATGAGAGCAGTACTAGCACCTGAACAGTGTAGAAGATATGCTAAGATGCACACCCAGTCATATTTCTCCTTCTATACAGAAAAGGGAAAAAGAATACTAAATAAAGGAGAAGGGGTGATCATTTAGGCCTGAGGCAAACATGCAATGCACAATGCAATCAATGGCATTGCACTATTAAATGCTACAAATCTAGCATGTAGCACTGAAAAGACAAAAAAAAAATATGTTATCATGGGACTGAAATCTGAACTGAAAAATAATACCTGAAACAGTTCTTCTGCTTGCCTCTGTGCAACCTCAGTTATATGATGTGTTTGTTGGTGACTGTGAAGTGGACCTGAAAATAGGGTAGCCTCCTGCAGCTTATGCTCCACCTTTCCCACCAGGAACACATGGCAGCCCTCCCACTTCCCCTTCCCACCATCTCATTGTATTTCACTCTCTGCATGGCAACTTTATTTTTTTCTGATGTGACAGACAGATAAACTGAGAAGTTTATTAATCTATATGGCTGGCAAGTGATAAAATTATTATTATGACATACGTGCAGAGTCTTATGCTGATTTGCTGTATAGTAACATTAAAGTGGCAGTAATTAACATTTAATACCCTATTATAGCATTGAATCTTTATATTTTCATTCCAAACTTATTTATTCAATCAAGTATAACAGAATAATTTTCTTTGGGTATGCCATTGGTCTAGTCTTATCCAAGTCTATGACTTAATTGAATTTGATAATTCTGTTGAAAATATCTTAGCCATTTTTGATCTATCCTCAAACATGGATAATCAAAGTATGCTTCATTGGTTTCAGATAAATAATCAAATAACTCCACATTTTGTGATTAGATCACTCAAATTCATTTCATATTTGACAGGTATATTGTCTTCAAAAAGTATATGTAGTTTTTAAATATTAGAAGATAGTTGAGTGGAAGTATCTGAAGGAAGAAAGTATTTTATAGGTACTCTCTGTTGCTATACTTCTCATATCTTCAGAAGAGGCCCTGGGAATCAGTGGGGCTTAAGAAAGGATCTTGGTTTTATAAGACTGAGTTCTAAATCCTGGCTTTAGGACTGAGTCAGTGTATTGCCAGGAACAAATTATTTTACCGTTTAGTCTTCATATAGTCCCCTCTATAATATGAGGCCAATAGTATTTGCAACCCTTGCCTGACTATTTCACAGGAGTCCTGGGGATGTTAATGAAAAAATATATAGCAAGACACTGCACTCTGAACAATTAAGGCATCGTAACAATATTATGAGAATCTTTCTGAAAAGAAGCACAGCAGTTTCATAACAGACTATGTCTTTCCATGGATCACATTCTGTTATTAACTCTATTTCTGTAGATCAACACTTTGAAAGCATGAGAGTAAATAAGTGAAAGCAAGCAAGGAATTTCCAGCTTCAAGAGTAATTCCAGCCTGTCTCTCTTCCTCAGATCAGAGTTTTAGATTCATAGAATCATTAAGGTTGGAAAAGACCACTAAGATCGTATAGTCTAATTGTCCACATACCACCAATATTTCCCACTAAACCATGTCCCTACGTATCACAACTACCCTTTCCTTAAGCACCTCCAGGTGACTCCCTCACTTCCCTGTGCAACCTGTTCCAGTGCCTCACCACTCTTTCTGAGTAGAATTTTTTCCTAATATCCAACCTGAACCTCCCCTGGAGTAACTTGAGGACATTCCCTCTTGTCCTATCACTAGTTATCTGTGAGAAGAGGTTGACCCTCACTTCACCACAACTTCCTTTCAGGTAGTTTTAGAGAGCAATAAGGTCTCCTCTGAGCTTCCTCATCTCCAGGCTAAACAATCCCAGTTTCCTCAGCAAATCCTCATAAGACTTGTGTTCCAGACCTTTCACCAGCTTCATTGCCCTTAAGTGATCATAGAACTTTCTGAAATTTTGATCTCCACTTTTTTTTTTTTTTTTTTTTTTTTTTTTCATTGCCCAGCAATGTAAGGCAAAGAAATTTGGCAGGCCAAAAGGGTTTTTGCCATTACTGTGATTAGTTTTATTATTATTATTATTATTTGTATTTTTACCTTTTTAGCTAATCTTTTGGTATGCTTATGTGTTGTGCTTATCTCACAAAAGATATCTCAAACTGGTGGCTTAGGAGGTGGGGGAGGTTTGAAATTGCATGCTATTAGTAAGAGTTGCACGTATTACTAGTCAAAGAGTGATAAATTCATAGTTTGCAGGTATTTTCACTCAATGCTTTGACATGTATTTATAATACAAGACACGAAACAACGTGTGTGATGTCTTTCTATTCCTAGTTATCCCTACACCTACACATATTTACTTCAGTGTGTACCAAGTTTCAATATTGTTGGTGGCTTCTGCTTCATTGTCATGTTGCTCTGCTTTTAATTTTGTTTCCTTTTCTGTCTGTGTCCTTAAAGGATTCTTGTTCCTCTAACTTAGTCCTTGACATTGACCCTGAAAGTTAAACAGGTCTTAGGCAAACTGTCAATGATGTCAAATTTTCTTCAAGTAGTTTGGGAAGTTCTGGGAGGGGTGTTTGACAGCAGAAGAGTTTTTAGTGTTGGACACCTACCATCCAGTATATTAGGGAACAAATCTTTGTCCAGATGTTGAGGTGAACTAGTTTTTAAGGAATTTATCTTGCTCTTGAGTACTTTTCTCTCCCCTAATTTAGTGCCTCTCATGAAATCAGGATCAGGCCACTCTCTGTGATATGACTTTATCTGCTGTGGTATCTTTTCTTCATTTCCTTCCTCTTTTATTATTTTTTTCCCATTATCTTTGTTAAATAGACAATTAAATTAAGGTAAGCAAAACTGAAAATAAATAATATTTTCCTATTAAGGGGAGTATGAAGTAGACCTGCTGGGATGAATATAAACTGGCATTTGGAATAGGCCACTGCACTTTCCTTAGAAAATTTTATCAGCATTTTTTTCAGTGCCATGAGGCACAACACCATGTGAACCTGGGTCATATTTTTTTTGTTCTACCAGGCTTTTTTTTTTTTTTTTTTTTTCTTTCAATGACTCAGAAAAACCTCTGCAGTGTATCTGCAGTGAAAAACCATCACTTTCATGATTATGCAGTGGGCTAAATATGACATGTTTAGTTCATGGTTAAAAAGTGCAAATAGTAGAAGGAAAGTACAGAGGGGGAACTCAAGTGTGTTGTTTCATAGAAGAGACAGCGGTCTGGTGCAGGAAAAGTATTAAGAACAGAAGTATTGAATCCCTTATAACGCTTTTGAAGATGTCTCTGTGGATAGGAATAAAGTGATCCTGAATGATCTTTATCACGTAGGGCTTCCTGAAGAAGTTAATGAGTCACAGACTACTGGAAGTTTCCCTGTTGTGGGTTGTTTGAGCATCTGCTTCTAAATGTCAGGACAGGACAGCTGTCATATTTTATAAGTGTCCTCAGAATATATATATGTATTAGTCATTGCCAGAAGCTGCCATTTCAAGTGTGGGAGCAACTGCTTTTAGGATTGATCTGTGAGAAGTCTTGCTTATTCTTACACTGTTTTTTAGCTACAGCCTTAATGATGAGCTTTGTTCAGCAAAGCATAATATGAGCGTACTCTGCTGGTTCAATATGAATTATAAAGAAATAGTGCAACTGTTCCTCCTCCATCCACCCACAGGTCACCAACAAGCTATCTCAAAATCAGGCTGAGTCTCAGATGAGTTTTGTGGTCATTTGTCATGTATGTGGGTAACAGAATATTTGCTTCATCTCTCATTTATAGGGGAGTTTTTCTTCTCTCCACATCTGTCTCAGGCAAAATATACTTCCATTTTCTGTTCTTAAGGGAGACTGTGAAAGGAGCACTTAGTTATTTTCCACTGAACAGTTCTCCACAGAAATAAGGGTGAAGAAGATGATCTCAAACCAAGCACCTGAATTCAGGCCGTTCACATTCACACTTGTCATGGCTCTGTGTAGGCTGGTGGCTCCCCAAGAGCCAGGCCTGGCAGCCAGGGCCTGTCCCACCAGCCAGGAGCAGGCAGCCAGGGCACTGGGGCAGCCCCAGCCCTGGGCACTGGGCATCTCCTTGGAGAGGGGCTGAGGCCAGGCCAGTACATGGGCCTGCACGTAGGCCCAGCTCAGGAGGGCCCATGGCTGGGAGCTGGAGACAGGCCCTGCTGTGGCATTAGTGGGGCAGTGGCTGATGGCCCTTGGGGGCTAACCTGGGCTCCTGGGCTCTGGGTAACTGCAAATGCTGCCAGGAGTTGTAAGCATTGGTTGGGTAAAGCCACAACCTGTGTCTGGCAGGGGGGTGTACATTTTTGGGGACATTGCCAGGACAACATCACAAAGAAAAAGCAGAGCATAGGACCCCATCCCCACCCCCATCCCATGCCCAGACCCTCATCTGGGGACAAGGGATGATGTGCTGGGAGCCTCTGCCTGCTCTCCGGACATGAAATCTGCTCTTTGCTCCCAGCCTCTCTGCTGTGCCTGATGTGGCACGATGTAGCGCTGTTTCCCCAGCAAAAACAACTGTTTTGCCAGTCAGCCACAAAGCTGCTTCTCCACTGTTTACAGCTCCTTTTCCTGTGGTCACAGGAATGCTTACTGTGAACAGACAGCATGGACTGATGTGACTAACACCATGAGCTGTTCTTATGGTTAAGTTAGAAAACAGTCATTTTATTATTAACACAAAATAGTTCATGTGCTGGTAAGAATGTGTGTGTGGAAATTATTTGGACCCCAAAAGAGGATTTGCCTCTGGTTATTATTAATCAGTCCTCCAAGCTGGAAACAGAAATAATGCCATGCCAGTTAGGCAACTAACTATCAGTCTTTAATTATGAATAACAAATAGCCACTGTGACTGCTTTAAGAAAAAATCCCAGCATAAAATTTGCCTTCACAATGTGTTTGTCACAAAGTAAGAAATAATGAGTGTAAAACAAACTGATTATGCAAAATTTGTAAGAAAAAAAAAAAAAAAAGATGCTTTATTCATGTCATTAGTTTTTACGTAATGAAAAATGTGAACTGTAATTCACCCTGATCTGTGATGGACTTTTCATGGGCTTGTACCACTGAAGTGACTTCAACTCTGTTCACCATGAAGTTAAACACAGATGAAAGCTTTGGAAGGCTTAGAAAAAAAAAAAATAATAATATACTGGGTCACCACATCAAAACAATAACAAATAAACAAGATACAAATGAGTAATCATGGTGATGAAGTCTGGTGATGTGGAGGGAAGGAATTAAAAAAAAAAAAAAAAAAAAGAATTGTCTTTAATGAATCCACAAATAATGCAAAAACTATACTATTTGAGAAGAAAAGAAAAAAAAAAAAAAAAGCACATTTTTTTTTCAGTAATCATATAAATAATGTCTCCTAATCCTAGTTTCAGTAATATTGCAGATGAAGTATATAGTCCAAATGTAACACACCTATGCCTTTGGATGACTGAGCTCCTTGGTAGATGCTTGTGTGGATACATATGAAGTATTGTGAGTTTATTGGCTCTCATGAACTGGAAAATACTGGGAAGGAGAGGAGACCCATGCAAGTGACATTGTCTCTTACTGTCACAAATGGCAAACATTTTATTTTTATTAGCTTGCAATACAGGGACTCAGATAATGATTTTATAATTAAGAAGAGCAAGTGTGTAATATTAATATCCCATTTGTCCACCCAAATTAATAGCTTGGAAACTATGAAAGCTTTACAATCATCTAACCACAAAATGGCTTTGGTTAGAAGTGACCTTAAAGATCACTTGTTTCCAAGTCCCCTACCATGGACAGGGACAACTTCCAGTAGACCAGGTTGCTCAAAACTCCATCCAACTTGGCCTTGAACACTTCCATGGATGGGGCTTCTTTAACTCCTCTGGGCAATCTGTGCCTCACCACCCTAATAGTAAAGAATTTCTTCACAACCCTACAACCTTACAACCCCACCTACGGCTTCCATAAAAAGGGGCTAGATCTGAAAGATTTTAGCAGCCCTACCATTATTTTGGAAGCCGCTCACACTGGAGCTCTGCATTTTTATGGTAGATATGGGCTGTTCAGTACAATTTAAATCTCTCTTGATTTTGATCTGTGTTGGGGGGATCTTGATTTTTGGAGGGACTGTGAGTGTGAAGTACCCAGAATACAACAAAACCATGAGTGAGAAGGATTCATTGTGGTTAAGTAACATACGGCTATGCTGAAATTTGTGATGCTGAAAAACAGGAGAAGAGGAGAAAAGAGAACAGTGGTATTAAAAACCATTTTGCCTATGAGACGTGCAAAATCACACAGTCCTGCAATCACTGAAATGAGCTGTTCCAGCACCTCCATGAAAATTCACATTTCAAGCCCACATTAGTCTTGAATGAGGTTCTTCATGTTGCTCTGCTCTGCCAGGAGATTATATTGCTATGAGTTTTTTTTTGTTTTGTTTTGTTTTGTTTTTTTGTTTTTTTTATATGTGCCCCTCAAATGAAAACTGAAACTTTTGGAAAGAAAATATAGTCATTTGAAGGTGAATGTAGGGTCTTATATAAAAAGTTTTATAATCTTTATTAAAAATGAATGTTAGGAACATGAACTTTTATCACACTGCTGTAAATAATGCCCTTGCTTTATACCATCCTTTCCTATGATGCAGTTTATGTTCAAACAATTTTTGTTCAGTAGAGGAAAGAAACAGCAGAGTGGCTATTACCACTTACCACTTTGCTGTCTATTGACCACCTGGCTCCTGGTCCTTTGTATGGACAAGGCAACTTAACCAAGGACAGTATCAACCTTAGCCAAAGTCACAATATTAAGTAGTAAAATAATTCAGTTTTGCTGATCAAAGTAGAATACATGTAATATGGTCCTAAGTTTTGAGTTGTCTCTGCCAGTCAAGATTTCTTCCCACTCATTTGAAGTCAGTTTAAATCATGGGTGATTTGTGTCCCCTGTAAAAACTATAATTGCATCTTGTTTTAACATAGTAAGTCTAGGCAAAAATACCATGAAGCTATACTGAATACACTGCTAATTTAAGGATGAAGCCATCTGTGTTGTCTGAATATGACACCACAAAGAGAATATAAATCTACTATAAATGTAAATGCCTTTGCTGTGTTTCCTAATCTCTGTAGTTTTCTTCTGCTTGAAAACTTCTTGTTACTACATGGTTTTATAGATGATAGGCCAAGTGTAGATTTATATAGAAGAAGATTTTAAATATATGAAGTAGATTATTTGCATTGAACCCCAGTTGGATATGCTCTGGATTTCTCCCTTTTATTTTCTCTCAGTTACTTATCCAAAAAGTGACCTTTTTCGGTAGCTTCTATACTTAAACTTACTTGTTTTACTATCGTTCAATTAACTATTACAGCTCTTAGCCATGTTAAGAGGAAACTGCCCTTTTTCATGCCTTTGCTGCTGGTCAGCTATTGCTATATATACTGCTATATGCTCTTCAGTAATTTGCCATTTTATTTGAACTTTCATGATCCTTTTTTTTGTGATGTTGTTCCTTATACTGGCTGTTACTTCTTAAAAAATTAATATTCATTATGCTGCAAAAATTTAGTCTGCAAGCTATTATGCACATTCACACACAAAATTGTTTCACCACATCTGCAACACAGGAATTTCAAGACAAAACAACAAAAATATAAATTTGTTGGAATACATATCATGGTTAGGGTTGTGAAGGCAATATGTTGTCACTGGCTGACAGGGTTGGCAGGGTGCACAGAACATCCTGAGGCAACACTAGTACTATGATTGCTTTGAAAGGTCAGGGAAAACTGTCTGGTTTGGCGCCTCAGTTTCCCCATTTGCAAAGTGGGGCTGACTCCGTTAAGCAAAAGTGAATGAAATTTTGTGTTTCAATGTTCTTTGACAAAAAACAGCAATAGTTTATGGAAATATACATATGTATTTTCATCTCTTTATTCTAGGTATCAGTAGAACAAATGTGTTGACTGAGTTTCTAATACAAGATACAAGCCTTTGTTTTGTACTATTGTATGTAAAGTATAACTATTGGGTATGTAACTATTTATGATAATTTCAGGTGTCTCTAAAATGGGATTTTGTTTCCTGCAATAACTTGCGAGGACTACAGTTCTGTCCTTGGTTTTCCTTTCTGTGATGTTTTATCACATTTATTTATTTACATGTATGCATAATATGTATATGTACACAGAGTCTCTATAGAGACAGAGACAAACACAAGTTTTCAAAATTTTCATGGTCTGAGTCTTTCTGTCATTCTTCCCTGATGAGATATTCAGATACAGCTTCTAAATTTCTTGTCACTCCTATAGAATTCATCCTGCATCACTTCTGCGTCATAGGATAAGATGGTTTGAATGTTTGGGACTGTTTGGATATAAACATATTACCCACTTACTTGCTTCTTTACTTGATACTTCATTTCCTACTTCCTTACTTGCTAATAAACAACTTTCACCTGATCTTCTTTTCCTTTTCATTATGAAATTGATACTCTGCAGCTGAAAATTTGAAATGATACATAAAGTCAATTGGATTTTGAATACTGCACTATTCATTATCTGTATTTCCAACACACATTTAACAAACTAATGACTTCTCCACAAAGCTATGTAGGATCTCTGGGCATTTGTACAGAACAAAAGCAAAGTCATGACTCTTACTTATCTAAGAGCTGAATTTAAAAGACACTTTTCAAAACATTTGAATTCATAATCCAGGCTTGCAATAAAGGTAAAATAAAAACACTCCCTGACAAAGAGTCCCTTTTCTGCTTTCTTGTAAGCCCCCTTTAGATATTGGAAAGCTGCACTAAGGTCTACCCAGAGCCTTCTCTTTTCCTTCTCTATCTTCATAGGAGTGTGCTCCAGCCCTTTGATGATCTTCATGGCCCTCCTCTGGACTCGTTCTAATAGGTCCATGTCCTTCTGGGGAACCCCAAAGCTGAACGCAGTACTCCAGGACTCAAGAGCAGAGCAGAGGGGGAGAATCACCTCCCTCAACCCGCTTTTCCCCTGGATTTCCCCAGCCCAGGTGCAGGACTTTGGGAAGGTCTCAGGACTCTGAGACTTCCTGTGTCTCAGCACTCAGGAAGTTCAACAAGGACCACTTGGCGTTGTTGAACTTTCTGAGGTTCACACAGGCTCACCTCTCAAGCCTATCCAGGTCCCTCTGGATGGCATCCCTTCCCTCCAGCATATTGACTGCACCACACAGCTTGGTGTCATCCACAAGCTTGCTGAAGGTGCACTCAATCCCATTGTCCATGTCACTGACAAAGATGTTAAAGAGAATTGGTCACAGTAGTGACCCCTGAGGAACACCACTCATCACCAATCTCCACCTGGACACTGAGCTATTGATTGCAACTCCTTGAGTGCAACCACCCAGACAATTCCTTACCCATCGAGTGATCCATCTATCTAATCTATGTCTCTCCAATTTAGAGACAAAGTTATCATGGAGGACAGTATCAAAAACTTTGCACAAATCCAGGTAGATGATGTCAGTGGCTCTTCCCCTATCTACCAATGCTGTAACCCCATCATAGAAGGCCACCAGACTTGTCAGGAACCATCTGCCCTTAGTGAAGCTCTGTTGGCTCTCACCAACACCTCCTTATTTTTCAAGTGCTTTAGCATAGTTTCCAGTAGGAGCTTACCAGGCACAGAGGTGAGACCGACTGTCCTGTTCTTTGAGTCTTCTCTATTCCCTTTTTTAAAAAATGGGGATTATATCACATAGCATCTCAATGGGGATTGTGTGAAAGTCAAAAAGAAAGGTACCAAAACCTTCCTTTGAAAACTGGTCAAATTTGAAGCCATGATAGAATCACTCAGCTCCATTTAAATGCATAGATAAACTCAGAAATTTAGAGTGCTTTAAAAAATAGATCAATCTGAACACGATTCATAATACTTCAGAATGATTTGGTCTGTGTTATACAAAAGCTTATTTATGACAATGTACATTTTGCCGTGGCTAGCTGTTTACAATGGAGTCAGTATTCAAATCATACCAAGAGAAACAGTCGTCTGATACTACTTGAGGGTCAGGCTTTGTGTTTTTATAAGGATATTGTCCAGTTATTAATATGTAAGCAGATAACATTTTGTCCTATGTAAAATAAATTGACTCAGATTATAAAATATGGAAATAATTATTTTGTTAGCAAAACATTTCATGGATACTTCAGAAAAGTATGTTCACACTAGCCTCCAAAATACAGTATGCCTTCTGTGTGCATTCTCAAAAAGTTAGATAATAAGTGAATGAAATCATCCCCTACATTTGGAAAGTTTCACTGAAAAGGATGGCTCTCATGTAGATATCTCAGTCCACAAAAGCTCCTGTTGGTTGCCACAGGCTATTCTAAGCCAAAGGAATGAAGGGAAGTGCTCACAGGGAATTAATCCATAAATTAAGGATTGTCATTTATATGGGGCCTGAAAAGGATGGATGTAATTTTCTTTCCCAGACAGAGCACAGGGAAACTGTAGTGTTCTCCTGCAGTAGTGGTATTACGAAGAACTATATGTCCACAATAGAGTAGTACCACTATGTTCTTGCTCTGCTCTCATACCCTTCCCCAGGAAGCCACTGCTTGTCCCTGTTGGAGGTGAGATGGTGGGCTGAAGGAATCTTTGGTCTGACCAAGCTCAGTTTATAATATAATTTCTAGTGTTTCCCAAATAAATCCAGGCAGGGCCACTTGGAAGCTCAAACTGTTGTTGCTACAGAGCTCTTATGCAGAAAGCAGCTGGGTTATATACACGGCACTGAAGCATAAGCCATAAACATCAGACTATCATTAGTTCATATCTGAGGGGCCACTGAGACTGCAGGCCTGACAACACTGCCTGATTGGCCCTGTTTGTTATGTTCATTGTCATTCAGAGCTATTGTCAGTGTAAGATAAATTCTTCTTGCAACAGTGCCCATCATGATAGATTTCATGGCAGACTCCAGTGCTTTCTTTCCCAGAGCCTTAATGCTCTGAGTGGGTCTTCATTCATCTTTATTGTAAATGATGAATCTAGCAATTTTATCTTGAAACTTTGCTGCCTTTCTTTTTAAAGTTTCAGAAATTGTGCATGAGTATTTCAAATGTGTCATAGCAAGGCAAATGTAGATTGTTACCCAGTCATGTCTTTGCACCAGCCCAATATATTCTTAAGAAGAGACTCTGTAGCTGAATCTGGTGAATTTTGGGCTGTGCCATTAGCTCAGTCCAGAGGGACAAACAAAGTACTCTAAAGATTTTGCAGACATCCTCTAGCTGGCGTTTTCACTTCTTACTAGTAACAGTAAATCACAACATTATCAGGCTTTGGAGAAATTAATTGAAACACAGTGTTTTCTAGCTGTAGTTTCAAACTTCTGGTTATAACTAGAAAAAGAATAGTGGAATAACTGTGAAAAGGGAGAAAACAGTGTATGCTCCTAAAGGAGGAGCTGCTCTTCAAGGGTCCTAGGGAACAAACAACACCCTATTATCTGCTTTTCTTTGTCTAATAGTTACAGTCTACTCCATACAATTTAATACTTCGCTGAATATAAATCTAGTAAAAGTAAGTAAATATATGTTTCCTTGGCTTTGGATTAAATCTGTTCCCTTGATGCGTGCATGTTTGTAACTAACAGAGCACATATCTGAATTTGTGGTTAACAAACATGTAGTGACTGTGCTAGTTCCAGATTGCACTATGTTAAGTGAAATGTACGTTTTGTAGCCAACAGCTACCAAATACCACAGTACTAATCCCTAAGAGTCTGTGACTCAATTGAGAAGAATTTAATGAAAAAAGTGCCACAAGGGACTTATTTTTTATTCCACCACATCAGTTATGAGCTTTGCAAAAAAAAAAAAAAAAAAAAAAAAACACAACAAAACCAAACAGAACAACAAAGGAACAAATGTTATAACAACTTTTCCTTTTTTATTTTTAAGTGTTCAGTATTTTTTACATTGATTTTCTGTCACCATAACAATCACTGAACAATACAACAGAATTTAAAAATATTAATATTTATCTCCATGCAAAGATTTATCTGGAAATCATTGCTATCCAAGAAAAAAAAATAATAATAAAAAAATATATATATATTTATTTCAACTTCTTCAGATGTTATTTGTTTGTTTGTTTTTGTTTGTTTTAAAGTGGTAGATTTATTGATATATTACAGGCTGAGATAATTCTTCAATTATGCCCAGGTAGTTGAAGGTCCCTGTGCATTATTTTATTTACTGTATTGTTAATGCCATTTTCTTCTATCCTACTTTATTAGACCCTATTAAGGTAATGTATGTGAATATCAACCCAAATTGTGAAGCATGAAGAAATCAACTTGGCTTTTGTGTTTTTGTTGTTGTTTTTGTTGTTTGTTTGTTTGTTTTCCCCTGAAGATTCTTGCCTAGATATTCAGGAAAATGCTTCGCAAATCAGTCCAAATTTCTTGATATCTCATTTTGTATGTTGCTGACAAGTTCTGTCTCAAAGTGTCTGTATCTTATTGTCCATTCTTCTTTACTTCAGGGCATCCCACGTGCTGTTTGTGTTGAATGATTCCATGAATGAAATGAAGGATGAAATATAGAAAATGCCAATCATATTTTCAGATGACACAAAGCAGGGAGGGATTGCAAATTCATGGGAGAATGAGAATAAAATACAATGTAATCATCAGGCAGTGAAGAAATGGTCTGAAATCAATTAAGCAGATTCATCAAGGACACTGGCAAAGTGGATCACATAGCAAGTAACAATCAGAACAAAATTAATGAGATTAAATGCAACATGGAAAAGTTTAGGTTTAAAAATGAGGAGAAAAAAAGTCCTGAATAACGTGTAATGGTTTCTTTGGACTTCATCCAATTGCCGCAAGTAAAAATCAAGTGATGGAGATTTCCAAGGGAAGTTGCAGGTTCCCTAACATTGCCTAATACTATTTAAAATATGAAAGGACTTCCAGTTTTTACTCAGACTTTACTCTGGTAAGATCCCTGAGTACTCATATAATGAAAAAACTCTGGAAAATTGAAAATATGCATGAGTCCTTTCCATTTTCACTATTTTGAATGGTTCTTTTCAATGAACCCTTTTACATTGAAAGGCACATAATTAAATAGGAGCTAACCCAAAATGTCTGCCTTTCATCCCAAAAGACATATTATGACTGGGGAACACAAAGACTAATTCTGTACAGTGTCAGCATATTACAAGTAGAATTATTCTTTCATCATTCACAGCTGCACAGGACTCCCTGTCAGTCCTGTGTTGTAGTCCTTTCTCACTGGAATTATATCTATGAATTAATTACATCGGCAGTCCCAATTAAGCTTTCTTGTACCACAAATACTAACTAGAGTGATATAAATAGCGAATGCTTTATACACATTAAAAATGGTCATTAGAGCAATGAAATGTCTTGTAGGAGCAGATTTGCCTCAGGGGAGAGGCAGAGGGAAGGGTAATAAGGGCTTTAGCATTTCCATTACCCTGCTTTGTGTACCATGAGTAAGTACCATGGGTCACATGGTGGAGTAAGAGCCATGCAGATTCTGAAAATCTACCTCTTCTTTTTTCTCTCTTTATTTCATGTTCTGGTTGATTACACCCCCCCATCTGTTACAGGGTTTTTACCATTATAAAAGTTACAGGGGAAAGGAATGGGGGCAAAACCAGCCATCAATTGTCTGAAAACAAGACTTTCTCTCAGAGTCTGTCTGGAAAACCAAACAAGAAATTCTCAATGATAAAATATTAAATTGAAAGTTTTAGAAAATTCATTAAGATAGGTGCTTCCTTTAATTATTTATTAGGTTGCCTCAGATATCCAGCCAGGTTTTTATGCCAGAAGGCCTCTCACCAAATGTAGCTGGAGACGGCTGGAAAGGATAACCTAGTGTTAGTATATAGAACATTAATTGCATTTTTGAAAGTTATTGTATAACATGTTTGCATTCTCTTCTTATGTGGGAACACAGCACCTACTGCTCTAATGCCCTTAACACTAATTGTGTCATTTGGGCATATTGGAGCAAAAATTTCCTTAGGTGTTCTGTTGTAAAATTTTAAGGTACCCAAAAAACAAGAGCAGCACCCCTGGCCTTGTCTGACTGAGAAATGGATAAGCCTTTTCAAGAAAAGGTTTTCCTCAAGGGATACCAATTAATGCTGAGCACACTGGAGAATGAGCTGCATATCTCTAAAGCTCAGCTCTGTTTTAGTTTGAATGTTTCTTTCTTAAGGTCAGAGGAGGGTGCCTCTGACCATCCAGTGTCCAGAGCACCAACCCTTCTCCTGAAGCTAAGCCCATGCCTTTAAGACATGGATTAAGGAGAGCTGAGAGCATCAACTTCACATGGCCATCATGTGCCGGTGGGTACACTTAGAACTGAAAACAAACTACGCTTCATTTGATTTATGTTCTTTTTCCTTTTTTATATAATTTTATTTTTCTCAATCTCTTCCTCAAGAGATGTATGTATATGTAACTTGCACAGGAAAGAAATATGATTACTTAATGGCAGTGATTCAAAGCTGAACTTTGTACAGTCTATGCATAAGTATCCTTTGGGGAAGACCCTTAAAAAAGTGATGGTCGTGTCTAAAACTAAAGAGGATTTAGGACTTAGGAAGTACTGTGGCAAACATAACCAAAACATGTGGATGACTAGTGGCATTATGCCACTGAAAGTAGAACTCCACCCAGTCATCTTGACAAAGAAACAAAAGGCAGAGGAAAGGCGTTAATTCTCTGCATAATTACCACAGGTGAAACAGTCCTGTGTAATGAAACATTTGTCTCTGAGCTGGCATTGTTTGCAAACAGAAGGTCCTACTGGCAGAAAATACAGCACTTGCTGTGTTTGGTAGGATTCCTCTGTAAACTGATCTTCAGCTGGCTTTTATACCCTGTTGAAACTGGTCTATCACCTTGTTAGTGGGCATTATTGCTCCCTTAACAGATGGCAGTGTGCATAGGCATGCTGCAGAACCAGCCTATGGATCTATCTAATTATAATTGCAGGATCCTTTCTGTGCAGGGCAGCCATGCATAAGGTTAAGAGGATAATATCTCATTATTACTCTATCAAGAGAGCAAGAATAATTTGGAAAAAAGAAACAAACAAAAAAAAACCAACAAACAGATTTCTAGAGGTAAGGAAAGAAATGGTTGAGGTTTCTTCAAGAGTGAATAACATTCAACAGCAATCAACTGGGTTTCCTTTCTTCTCCATGACAAAAATAGAAAGTTTTTCCTGCAGCCTACCAAAGTCCAGCTGAATGGCTAAGACAGGTGCAAGAAGCACTGACTAATGTCATTGGCTATGCAATCACCAGACTTCCCTGAGCAAAGAAACTGTGTTTCATTGGGGGTTGTTTCTGCAGTAAGGTACTGCTCAGGGTGAATGATGCTAGTCCTTCACTATGCTCTCAAGCAGAAGAGGGAAAAATAAGAGAAGAGAAAATATTTTTAAATTGAAGAGATTTAGGGTAGTAGATGTTTACTTTATTTCCTTTGATTTTGTTTTGTTATGGATTTGCATTACATGTTCTACTTTATTTATTTTTTTTATATATATATATTATTTTTTTGATGTATCATTTATTTATCTTTGAGGTATTATTTTTTCCCTTACTATACTTGTCTTTCTTGTCTCATTCTCTTTTCAAGTCATCCTGGTGAGACCTTTCCACAGAGTCTTGAATGTTTCCCCCATGTTTTAGAACACGTATAGTACTAAAGTGAACCAAATTACATTCAGCCTTCAGGCTGAAAGGATAGATGGGAGGAAGGTTAGTCATTTCCTTGGAAATGAAGTAGAAAATGAAGACAGGAGGGAAAAAAAAAAAAAAAAAAAAAAAAAAAAAAAAGTTAGGCAAAGTTATATGACTTTTAGTTGGCTTGTGGGAGGATTTATGAATGGACCAATCAGAGTTTGAAAATCGGACTTTAAAGCCAGCTTTGGAAGTTACTACAGTTTTTCCCCCTTTGGAAATCTCTCCTAGAAAAGAAAATACCTTTCATCTACTTTACATTTCCTTAAGGAAAGTTTGATTTGTTTAGGAAAAATAAAACCTACAACTTTAAAATAAAATCATAGTTCTCTGCAGACTACCAATCCAGGCTGCGTATGAAATCTACCCTGTGAGGGACAAGTGTGGGATTCAGAATACCTCCGTAGTTCTTTCTGCTCATAATCCACAGCTGACCAGTGCCCCAAGATCAGGCAGGGTCTCCCTGTTGCCATCTGCTAGTTCAGCACTTGCCACCCCTGGGGATCGCAGCAGAGCAAGGGGCAGAGGTGGAGGGCTTTGGGCCCTGCACCCTAGGGGCTGGGTGAATGAGCAGCTCTGCCAATGCTTGTCAGGCACATGGGCAGCACACAGGCATGTTCAGTGCTTGACAGAGGTCTCCCCAGCCCTCCTCCTTGGTTTCAGACCTGCTCCCCAAGTCACAAGCTGGCTTTTATAAAAGACTGAGAGGGCAAATAAAACAACATTCTAAAGGGAAAGCAAAGATGAGCAAAATAAGGCAAAGCACAGGTTTAGCAAACAAGTCTAGTAAAAAGTACAGCTTCCACTAAACACTAGATGGAAAGCAAAAGCACCTTTAATTGTGCTGCAGTTAGGAGGCATAAAGGCAATTTAGTGGAACAAATCAAACCCTGGCAACTACTTACCCAAGTGTAAAGGCAGTAACAGAATCAGCAGCACCTGAAGGATTGTCTTTATTGTTTGAGGAATAGAGCATCTTTTGTTAAGAAGCACACAGACAGCAGGAATACATTAGAGGGAAATAGGACAGCCATCAAAGAAAGAGAAATATTCAGTTACCTACGCAAATATTTCATAGTCATTTCTAGCTAGGTTACTCTTAAAAGATACCTCTGTGGAAGTGAATTTTATGAGTTACTCACAAAGTAACTGGACTGTCAGCATATGATGGCTTTATGGATATAACATCTGAATTTGAAGGTGTGTTCATAACAACGAATTTGCAGTTACCAAAAGTAATAAACAGCTTTTAGAAGGCATTGTCTTTATTCTCTACTAAAAGCATGAAAGCAGTGCAAAGTAAAATATTGAAGTAAAGATGATCAACAGACGGGGCTAATAATTATGCTGTTGCAGTCTTCAATCTGTAATTAAAACAGAACACCTTCTGGAGAGTTGATTTTTTTACCCTATATATATTTTTGATTAAAATGCTGGTGTATTTAACATCTTTAATGCTAGGTGATAGACCAAAGGTGAATGTTTCTTGGAAAGTTTCTTGAAAACCAGGCTGTCTACTTGAGCTCTGAAGCAGTAATCTATTTTTGCTTTGTTGAAAGTATTGTGGCTTAGGTTTACTTTCCCAGAACTCAAACACAGCTTGTTTTAACACTTCAAAGTTGTTGTGCAGTTAATCTTCACTGAGGATGAGTACATGTGACACATTTGGAAAGATCTGCACTAGCAACGAGAATGCTAGGCATGTATAAATTTGTTAACCTTTTAAGCTGCATCAGCTCACAGCAATGGTTATTATAAATGTGCCAAGTGTTGTTGAAGGTTATAGTACTTGCCAGGTACAGTTGTATTCTTCAAGCTTATCAGTCCATCTGCTGATCTCTACATCAATTTTTACCTGCAGGCTAAAAGGGGATCTTGCAATTTGTCATGCTATTTAGATAACTTCTACAGGAAAGCCTGTGCTAGGTTTTTTAATCATACTGAAGTTTGCTCTTTTTGGCATTACAAATATGTAAATTCATGCTTGGGATAAATAGAAGTCACAGAAAAGCACCGTTCAACTGTCTGCTTCAAAAGAAAAAGGTTGTCTTATTCTCAGAAAGGTGTGATTTGGGACATCTAGTAGATGAGGTAGGAGATTTCTGGCTATGCCTTTTTGTCTGAGAACAATGATTCAGTAGTACAATATTAGTTGATATCAAAGGGTTATCTCCCTTTATTTTTGCCTTTTAAAATGGCCAAAAAAAGTTAGAAATAGACAAAGCTAGTGTTGTCTACTTGAAAATTCAGTTTTCCAGCTTGAATGGAAAAATGAAAATCAAAACCCAACTCAAAATGATTTTTGCCTTTAGCTGATTTTCTGAGACTTGGACTTAGCTTAATGTTAGATGGAGAAAGGCTTCTAAATCTCTCTTGCTCCTCTTTTTCACCAGTGGAAAACCAATTTTTCACCCAGCTGTAATTACCATATTTAGTTCCTAATGAGGTATGACATGACAGAGAATTTATCAGATATTAGGTTCTTGGACCATAATGGAAAAATAGTAGCTGAAACCATATAGATCTATGTAGCTATTCGTAACTGTCTCTCTATTGAACTCAATTTGGAACTCAGAGCCTGAGAACAGTATTTCAACACCGAACCTCACATTAATAAATTAAAATATAAATTACAGGTTACATTGAAAGGAGGGTATCATTAAGATGAAAATTCAATGGCAAGTACCTGGTAATTCCTTTTTTTTCCCCCCATTCCCCTGTACATGGGCTCCAGCTGCTATGTGGGCACTGAGGTCTCCCCCTGTTCCCATCACTGTGGACACCAATGGTGTGACCTGCCCAGGCTTTGGCACTGCCACCACATCTTGCCAGAGCTGCCCAAATCTGTGATCACCAGGAAGGCAACTGAAAGGTGGTGACTGTTCCTCAGTGGTGAGATGGCTTGTGATTCATTTTAGCTAAATGTGAATCTAACCCCTCTTATGTTGCATACAATGAAGAGTGTCTCTCAGGCAGTGGTGAGAGAGAGACAGATTTCTGAGGCTGGTAAAGCCTGGGCCTGTGCAGGACTGTGTTGTTTCCTCAGACATCCCAGGTTTCCTGTCCATGCTCACATGCTGCCCTGCTGGGAGGCTGTGCCAGCACTCACTGCCCCATAGCTACTCCCCATTTGCTCACTGTTTCTGGGCAAAAATGAGCTCAGAGCTTTTGTACATCCCCAGGGAAGCCTATCCCCAGCCCATTGCACGGGGGGGACCCGTGACCGAGGTGTCTGCACAAGCTCTGTCTTGCATGTCTGCCCCGCAGTGTTCTGCCGCCCAAGGTGGAGTTGCACAAGCTTGTGTGGATACAGCTGTTGGAAAAATCTGTATCTGCAAGTCTTTGTCTGCAAAGCTTGGGAGCTTCAGGCATCCCATTGCTTTTGATCAACCAGCCAGAGTTGTTATTCATTCCTTTTTTTACAGAAGGCTATGTCTACGTGGTATTTTTTGAGTGGATGTGAGCTACCTTTGCTCACTTTCTAAGCTGGCTTAGAGCATGCAGATGGAAACCGTGGCCTAACTGAGAAGCTGGGTCATGGTCACTGCAAACATGTACAACTCCTCTCTGGGACTCTCCAGGTCTCCCTCAGCACCTTGCTGTTATCTCTCAGCTCCAAGCACGGCCAGAGGCCACTCTGTTGCCTCTCACATCAGCTAACTTTCCACGGAGCTCAGCAGTGATGCCCTGCACCCTGGGCACATGGGCCAGCAGGAGCACAGCCCCCATCAGTGCTGTGGTCTGAACTTGGGAAGCTATCCCACTGAGCTCCTTGTGCACCTGAGCTCTGCATCCATGGCAAAGTCTTTGAAAATCTGAGTGCATTACCCACATCTGGGAGCAATTGATACCACAGAGTCTAGAGTGATTCATGATGGCTTTTAGGAGCCCAGAGTCCCTATTTTAGCTTTATAATCAAAGTCCAGTCCTTGCAGAGTCCCTCATGCCTAGATTTTGTGCTTGAGACATCTTCAGATCTAACGTTCCTCAAAGTTTGACCTATTTCTTTTCGCATTCTTCACATTCATGTGACTCTGCGGACATGGATAATTTCTGCAGGCATCATTGTGTTCTTTTAAAAAGAAACAAATCTGCAAACACTTTACACTGAATAATGCCTTCTTTTATGCTACACTGCTAGGAGGTTTAAAACTTGTCTGAAATGGTTTAAACCTTTGATACATTGTGTTACTCTAGAAAGAGAAGGAAACTGATGTAGCCTAATTCTTTTACCTATGCTTTTTTCCATTTTACAATTGGATAACATAGTTGAAAAAAAAAAAATCTTTACTAAAATGTTCACTCCTTTTAAACCACTTTGCTGTTCCAAGTCATAAAACTCCTGCAAACTGTAATAAATTTCACATCCTCATAGTAAGAGGCACTGTCTAGAGTATAGTGTTAGAAAATGCAAAATAAGCAAGAATTCAGCCAGCTAGTAGTGCAGAAAGTTTGGCTTTAAAAGTGACAGTAGAAGAAGCACCCATTTGCATTGATCTAGGCTAAAGTGATCCATAGTTCTTTAATATTCCTTTTTTTCCTCTGTTACTAACCATCAACAATTTTCTGATATCCTAAAAGCTTGAAATGTGTTTTCCTTCTTTAATATTACATAAAGAATATATTTTAAAGGTCAGGAATATTATGTTTTATGGATAAGAATTCACCTCCTACCTTTCTTTTCAACTGCTCAATTTCATAGTTCTGGCATATCAGCATCAGAAACTACCCTCACCTGAGCTTTGTAGTTATTCTTTACCTATGCTTTTTGAAAGAAGTCTCCAAAGAAGAACAGATATATCCTTTCTTTGAAGAGCTGCCCACCATCCCATGAGAAGTCTTCCAGATACTTTTATTGGAGAGAGAGACTTTGAACAGCCACAACTGATACGCTCAATTACTTGATGACCACTTCACTTTATTTCTAGACTACTTAGTGCTGTCGAAGGAGAGGCAGAAAACTCTCAGAAATGGTGGAATATAGAAATCTAACAGAGCATGGGAGTGTACCATGTGTGCTCTCTAGGATCATTAAGGGTCTGGCTCATTTCAAATCTAAAGTTCCTATTCCTTTTTATGAGAAGACATGAGCATGGCAGAGGACCAGAGAGGAGGCACCTTTCAAAACAGACCCAGTCTGAGCTGTGCCTGGGATGTATTGATTAAGGTTCAGCTGTAAGGCAGTACAAGAAGATTGTGCTTGATTCAAAAGGAGTGCCTGCTGCTTTCAGCCCATCATCATTATCATGAATCCTTTAGGAATGACCGATGCTGTTTCTTTGGTCATTATTTTGATGGACAGAAGAATATTCTAGAATATAAACACAGCCTACTTGTTGACTAAGGTATATATCTTAGCCCTGTCTCTTGGTTCAAATGGTCTGTGGTTGCTTCAGAATTTAGTGGGGAAAATACCTTTTAAATCTGGTTTTCTTTTGTCTTACAACCGTCTTATTCCTTTCTTATAAAACAGCAAAAGTATCTGGGACCCAGTGGTACACTTGTCAGAGAAAGAAGCTACAAAGTTTTAAATAAGGTGCAGAGCCATGTTAGCTCCTCTGTCATTGACAAGAATCTTTGAGGACTACATACATCATCAGGATGTTATTCATATCAGATAGTAAATATCTGAGTACCTGGTTTGGTATGTCATGTTGCTGGAGGCTACGTCAGAAATCTCTTCTGGAGGTAGATTCTTTCAGGATCTTTTTCTTGCCTTTATACATATACATATATAATATATATATATAATATATATAACTATTCACAACCCTCATCTCATTGCCATGAATTTAAAAGCAATACCAAAGCAGTATGCATTAAAATCTCAAGTTTAGTTAGTCTATTTCTCATAACGATATAGGCAGGCTACTAAAGTTCTTTGTAGCTCTGTTTTCACATTTTACTGATGTACCCAGAGAAAACTTTTCAATTTATTTAAGAATAAATGTAACTACTGGGAAAAACAAAACAAAACATATTAGTATGTTGGTTAAAGCTAAGTATATTACCCAGCCTATATATTACCAGAAAAAAAATACTTTTTAAATTTGCTGTCTGCAGAAATTCCAGAGGCAGGTGCAACTAAGACAAGCATGGGACTGTCCTCTAATTGTCAGAGTAATTAGGGATATGGTACTTACAAAAGTCATATGAGCTCTAAGTCTTAGTTAACATTGGACTAACTGAGACATTCTTGAAGGATACAAATGACACTATTGGGATACCTAGCTGAAGTAAACTCTCCATTCAGAAAACCCACAAAAATGGTCAAAAGACATGACTTCAAAGAAATTGTCACCCTACCTTTTCAGGTGACCCAATTTCAACAGCATTTGTCTACAAATGCCATAATTCTCTATCACCATGTTTCACAGAGAAAGGGCAGGAAAAGACAGAGAGCCCTTACTAATTAAAATGCAACAGGGTAGGAAATGCCTGAATAAAGTTGTTCAAACCTTTTCAATCTAGCTCCTCAGGCTACATGTCCAACTCAATTTACTCCTTTCTCTGTCACAATATTATTTTGTATTTAATGAAAATACATTGTATTAATATGCATAATGCAATGAGTGATTCTTTGTGGAAGAAGAAACAGGAACCAATCTGAAATAGTTTACATACAATTTCACAATAGTTTATTTTCATTCCTAAAAACTGTTTTGCATTTGTTTCCTTTAGGAAAAAACATTGTTTTGACTGCATGAACACTCTGATTGAATATATATATATATATATATATATATATATATATATATATATATATTTTTTTTTTTTCTTAAAATAAGTTATAAAATTCTTCATTTCTGGATTTCTGGATAAATATCCCCTTTTTCTCCCCAGCTTAGGTTATCTGAATTTTCATTCCCCTGCAGTGCAGCACTGCAATCTCTATTCTACATATGGCTCTCTATTCTACATATGGTACTGAGAATTAATTCAAATACACTCTCTATCTAACCTGCTCCAGCTGCTGACCACAATACCAAAACAGCCTCCCACTCAGACACATTGCCTCATTTTTCCTTGCCCCTTATTCTGATTCAAAGGGTTCTTCAATAATTGTTCATCAAAATGACCACTGACTCCAGCTGGTGCTTTCTGTTTACACAGAGAATTTGAGGTCGTGTCACAGAGCTGCAACATCCTGAAACACTATTAACAGGATACTCTAATTGCTGAGAGAACACATGCCATTAGGCTTTTTAAAGTATGTCAACAAATTTCAAGCAAAATTAACCCAAATCATTCATTTTTAATGGAAAAGTCGGGACAGGAATTTTGTAGCTTGATGGTTACCGTTACATATATAATTAAAATTACAAACGATCCCCCTGTTTCTAATGTGCCATTTTAAATGTGTCCCTTTTCTGGGTATTTCTTCCCTTTGCTACAGAGATAACATAATGAAAACTCAAGACTTTGTAGCTTCTTAGTACTCAACTGAAGAAAAAAAATTTAGGATCCCTTGCTTTTGTCTAATGCCATTCATTCTGATGTTGCATTAGAAGGTGATGTGAGAAAGCCAAGAAACATGAAAAAATGAGAACAGCCAGAGTTTCCAGTATTTCTAGTGGCTTTCTGCTGTGTGTACTGATGTGAAAATCTTGTACATTTGTAGGTTGACTCTCCAGGGAATATTTGAACAGTAGTGCCCATCAAGTAGAGACTAGAGAAGTGTGAATGTTTTTGAATGCTTGGTAAGATTATGAATATTTTGTTCAGATGCTATAACGTTAGTTAGGCTTCCTGGAAATACCTGTAGTACTTGTGAATTTGTAAAATCTTCACAGTGTACTGCATAATTTAGTAAAAAAAACAAAAAAAAAAAAACAAAAAAAAAAAAAACAAAACAACAACAACAAAAAAAAAAACACCTAAAACACCTGGCTGAGGTAGAAAATCTGCATTTTGCACATAGCATGCACTAGGGAGAATGAGCATAAATATCACTGTCAGGTACTTCATAAATAATCCTTGAGATCTCATGTGTTCACTTCTGGTATACTTACTACTAATGAGTTTTGTTCCCAAGGGAGTATTAAAGATAAAGAAGGAAAGAAGAATATTCTATATGGTGCATGCATACTTAAAATAAATAGAAATGAGAATGTCTATGCCCAAATCCAACCATGTTACAGAACCTGGAGAGAGCCTGTGAGCTGCTTTTCTGGGATGAAACACTACCACATTTACCTTCAGCATGGTAACATTACAGCAGTGTAAATTGTATGGAAAAGTAGCCCAGAATTATTGTCCTTCACAGGTTTAAGAGGCTGTCTCTTTCAGTGAGCTTGCCCTACAAGAAATGTAGCAAATATCTTCGATCCAAAACTTTGTATTCAAATGTAGATGAGCTAAATGGGTGTGTGCATGTGTGTGCAACCAAGGTTCTTTGTTATTTGTTAAAGGTAACAAATTCTTGCTTTATTTAAATTGTAAACTTCATTAAATCCTGGGTGTCATTTCCATTAAAAGTAGGTGACCAGCCACATTAATAGTCTCTGGAGACAACTCCAGAGCGTAGCCTAGCTGGAGATGTATTTGTGCAGAATGCTCCACATGCATCTGCAAATCAAAAACACATTTGCAAAATTTGAAGTGAGAGTAATTCACTGTTTGAAAAATGGGCCAAATCCCTTAGATTATTTATTTGTAACTTGAAATTAATTTTGCTCTAGATAGTATTCATTTAACATGGATGAAAATATTGATTTAAACATCAAGGAAAAAAATCAAGGCAAATAAACTTTATTGCTCTGAATATTCAGCTGAATATTCTGAAAATG